>NC_141697.1:505206665-505930455 GCF_964263255.1 Lissotriton vulgaris
AATGAGTTAACTTATACAATTTGGCCACGCGGAAAGGTATGAGAGAAGAAAATGTGTACTTAAGATAGACTTTTATAGGAGATACTTGCACGGGGCTTTGTTGAGATATATTTAAAAATAGGTCTTATAGTTTAATTAGTTTGTAACTGTGGAAGATGTAGTGTGCTTACTCAAGAAATTGCAAATTTGAGAAAAACATTTAAGACATGTTTTTTTCAGGTATTTATAATATGTATGGAGATTTTGTTTGGGTTTTTTAAACACAATCATTTTGATTGTGTTTTTTTTCCCCCGCTGTTATATGATGATTAATATTGAAATCACTGTTTATAGTGAAAATCAATGTATTCTGAGGACAGCAAAAATAAACCATTTAATATGTTGTTTGAGTTATTTTGTTACATTAAATTTAGAAATATGTATTATAACAGATTATTTTACTGTCCTCCACAGATATTATATTTATAAGGTAAGTACAACTAATAACATCCGAGAGTTTTCTCTGCCTCTCTCTTATTGACTCCTACTTTTTTTTCTTTTATGAAATGTACATTATAATCTTATTTTTACTTTTCTTCCACAGGTACTACGTTTTTAAAAGAAATTTACTTTACTTTTTTACTATTTTTTAGGTAAGTATAAAAAATAAAGAAACTTTTACATCACTGTGTCATTTCTTTGTCTATCCTGGTTAAAGCAATGTCATGTTTAATATAAGCACTTCCACATAGGATTGGGTGCATTGTTATATGGCTGAGATACCCGCCACCCCCTCTCAACACAATCCCCAAATGAGGGAAACCGGAAACAGTTCTTGAAGTTTTTGGAAGTGGGAGGGAGTGACCCTCCCGGCCGTATTTATTAAAACAAAAAATTAAAACGGTTAAACATTAATGTACAATTTCATACCACATTGCGATGTTTGGCTAACTTTAACAGATTATCTAATACAGAGGTTCTCCTAGCCGATCTAACATCCTACAAAACATTTACTTGAAATATTGAAATTGTACATCCTAACGTTTAAGGGCCAACGGCAAGGTCGTAACCGGTGTCAAGATCCCTAACCAGACATACCCCCCCCCCACTTGGGAGGGGCGACCGCACTGAGGCGTACTCACGTGCAACTACTACAATTTCCCTTGTCTTGACGGGGGCACTTATCAACTCGACGCCATTTAAAGGTCGTTCGAACTCGTGTGAGGTATCTAGAAGGTATCGTAGACCTCCCCCCAACCCCACACAACTTACCGCATCTGCCGTCGCAGATGTCACTGGCCCCGGGAAATTCCCCAGGAGGGGGCTGTACCCCCTCCTACACAGGAAGGGGCCTTGACCGCCTTTCCTCTTCTTTCGGCGACCCATCCTTAGAAGGGACCGCCTCCCCGTTGAGGGGCCAAAGGCCACCTCCCCCGAGCGCTCCCATCCGTGTTGGGTGACGCCCACTCATAGGGATCTTCCAATTAGTGCTCACCGATCATGACCTTACCGCCTACCGCCTGACCGAAATAAATACGACAAATGCTACTTAAATGAAACTACATTGGCCACTATGACCGACAAAACCTGTACTAAATGGACCTTAAATCCGAAATTCTTTAATCACACAACCTGAAAATTACACCAATCTTTATTACACACTAAATATCAACATAACACCAAAACAACATGAAAACGAAATCGAATAACTGATCAATTTTATTAAAACAAACTAGCTGTCCTCAGGGGCTGGTGGGTGGGTCAAAATTGGCTCTTCGTTCCGTCTCGAGCTCACGTGCAGCAAGGAGGTGCAGCTTCAGAGCACAGGAACAAGAGGATGTCTTCTGGTCTTGCGTCTCCTTTTATCCATCTTCAGGGCGGGCGTAAACCCGCCCCTGCCTGCCCCGAGGGCGTGGCCGGCGGCGTCAGTGTCTAGGCCAGCCCACTCAAGGGCGGGAAAAAGCGCGCCGCGGCTACGCCGCTTCGGGCATACCAGCCGAGACGCGCCTCCCGCCCAAAATGGCTTCCCGGGGGGATCGAGGCACTCTGCCATACGTTCGGGGGGACCGAGTGGTCGCCCCTTTCCATATGGCTGAGATACCCGCCACCCCCTCTCAACACAATCCCCAAATGAGGGAAACCGGAAACAGTTCTTGAAGTTTTTGGAAGTGGGAGGGAGTGACCCTCCCGGCCGTATTTATTAAAACAAAAAATTAAAACGGTTAAACATTAATGTACAATTTCATACCACATTGCGATGTTTGGCTAACTTTAACAGATTATCTAATACAGAGGTTCTCCTAGCCGATCTAACATCCTACAAAACATTTACTTGAAATATTGAAATTGTACATCCTAACGTTTAAGGGCCAACGGCAAGGTCGTAACCGGTGTCAAGATCCCTAACCAGACATACCCCCCCCCACTTGGGAGGGGCGACCGCACTGAGGCGTACTCACGTGCAACTACTACAATTTCCCTTGTCTTGACGGGGGCACTTATCAACTCGACGCCATTTAAAGGTCGTTCGAACTCGTGTGAGGTATCTAGAAGGTATCGTAGACCTCCCCCCAACCCCACACAACTTACCGCATCTGCCGTCGCAGATGTCACTGGCCCCGGGAAATTCCCCAGGAGGGGGCTGTACCCCCTCCTACACAGGAAGGGGCCTTGACCGCCTTTCCTCTTCTTTCGGCGACCCATCCTTAGAAGGGACCACCTCCCCGTTGAGGGGCCAAAGGCCACCTCCCCCGAGCGCTCCCATCCGTGTTGGGTGACGCCCACTCATAGGGATCTTCCAATTAGTGCTCACCGATCATGACCTTACCGCCACAAGGCCGGATAGTTGACCGGCTATCCGGACTCCCCACAAAAACTCCTACCTAAAGGTCATGTTTCAAAGATTTTAACCATGCTAGGAAGTCTCCTAAGAATAACTCATTCCCCACCCAAGACAAATGCACACCATCCCCCGAATACATCCTGTCATTATTAATACAGCCATGGGAAATAGAATGCAATGTCCTGGAACGGAACAACCTACTCACTTTATTGTTAAGCTTTCTAACGGAATGATTCAAAGCAGGTATAGAGATAGCCCCCCGCCACACCTTTCGTGGAATCAAATGGGACCATGCAATCGTACACCCCGGAACCCTCCTCGCCAACCAACTTACAGTGGAAAGCATTGCCTCCAGGAGTAGTCGTCTACCGATGGTGACCAAATCATTGCCCCCAACATGTACTATAACTATAGACGGCGGTGACCTTGTCCGCCCTAACAAATCCTCAAAGAATGTTTGAAACTGGTCAATACAGAGACCGCCCCTTCCGTGGAAGGACATCCTGTACCCGTATTCCCCAGCTATGTGAACCAAGTCACCTGCTTTGAATACGTCTGCGGCACGCCTCACGTATGAGTGGCCCACGACCCACACCTCCTTTTTCACAGCCGGTGATGTCTGACCGCTGGCCCGGTGTAGGGTCGACTGCGTAGTCCGCCCCACCTCGTAGGCTTGCGTAACTGAAACCAAACAAAAACAAGAAGCGTGAGTACAGAGTACATAATTACAGCTTCACAACATGTGCAACCGCACGTATCTTTTATAACAATTGGAGGACCAACGCCCCACTCGTTTCACTTGTTCAACATTAAGACCCCTGGCTGTAGCTTCCGTAGCAGCCCCTATCCGAAAGGAATGGGTCCCAAAATCGCCCGGGTTCAAGCCCGCAGCGGCAATTGACATCGCAAGCACCCGCTGAAACTGAAATTTCGTCAGTGGGGTGGCGTCCGCGTGTCTTAACAACGTCCCCCCCCATGATGCCACCCTTCGTGCTAGGTAATCCTCTAAACACTTTACCGGACATATGGAGGACCCAGGAATCCTGCGTATGATGACGCAGTCACCCAAACCATCCTGATCCGTCTTGGACCTTACAAAAGAGACAGTCATTGTTTCTCCCCTGATCTGAACGTGTTCCTGGCACAAACCCCCCGCCACATCCAGTTTGTTCCTCGCAACTAGTTCGCTTACCCGCATTGCCCCGTGAAATGCTAGCGTAAAAGCGGCTCGGAACAGCACCGCCTCAAACTGAGATGAACATGTGGCAGGGAGTGTAGCCAACAACTGGGACAATCTATCCAAACCTATCGGGCGCCTCAGATCCACTCTGCGACCCTCCAGGCGTTGCCACCCACGCAGCGCTTTTTGCACAACGAAAGACGCTGTAGGGTCTTGGATAGCGTGTGCTCTGGCAACAAAGGAAATGGCAGCACGATGCCTCTGGGCCGTAGCCACCGATTTCCCAGCCCTACGTAAGGACAACAGGAAATTCACTACCCATTCCTCGTGACCCCAAAGTCGCTCTCTAACAGTCCCCAAAAAGGCTAAATAGGCCCTAAACGCCCCTTCGTATGCCTTCCTCGTCCTTGGTGCTAGACTCTCTCCCACGAGGTGACGAAGTTCGGGGCACCGAGAGACCAGAGAGCTTCGGGAAATGGTGCCGGCTCCGGGTCCGCTGAGGGAAGGAAACCCGAAAAAGCCTGCATTTGAAAACGAGACAGTGCGTCAGCCGCCTGATTCAACACCCCTGGAACGTGTTTTGCTCTGAATAGCACGTTCAATTGCATACACAGTAAAACAATTTCTTTAAGCAGTCTTAAGATCAGTTTACAACGTGCTGCCTGACTATTGATGCACTCGACCACGGTCATATTGTCAGACCAAAATATGACAGAGTGATCCTTGAACCCATCAGGCCATGTTCTCAAGGCCACCAAGATGGGAAACAGTTCGAGGAAAGCAATATTACTCGTCAAACCATTCTCATGCCACCATGTCGGCCATCTTTGTGCCGACCATTTTGTGCCAAAAATGGCGCCAAAACCTACGCTTCCCGCCGAATCTGTCCACAGCCCCAGCTCTTCAGAAGACACGGCTGGCTTATTCCAGACGATTCTACCATTGAAATCCGCCAAAAATGCTAACCAAATACGCATGTCCTGGCGGATCTCGGCTGATAGTCTCGTGCGATGATGGCCTTCTTTAAGGCCAACCATCGCTTGGGCAATTGAACGGGAAAACGGGCGGGCCATTGGTATTACCCTCAGGGCAAAATTCAACTGTCCCACCACCTGCTGTAATTGTTGCAGCGTAACTTTCGATGCATTTATACACAGTTGCAGCGCAGCCCTGAACTTCAACACTTTCTCGGCTGGCAAACGGAAACACCCCTCAATGGAGTCCAACTCGATCCCCAGAAACTCGAGGCAAGTCGTAGGACCCACTGTTTTTCCCGGTGCCAATGGCACACCAAACTGTTTCATCAACACACAAAATTCGGCCAAGGCCCGGCCACATTCAAGACCCCCAGCTGCCCCAAGAAACAAGAAATCATCAAGGTAGTGCATTACATCTTGGAAACCCGTTTTCTTAGTGAAGACCCATTGTAGAAAACTACTGAATTTCTCGAAATAAGCACAGGATATAGAGCACCCCATTGGCATACACCTATCCATGTAATAACAACCCTGAAACATGAAACCTAGGAGACGCTGGTCGTCTGGGTGTACCGGGAGCAATCGGAACGCTGACTCGATATCTGACTTCGCCATCAGCGCCCCGGGCCCCAGGCGATTCAAAATGGCTACGGCCTCATCGAAAGATGCGTACCGCACCGAACACACTTCTGGGTCGATTGCATCATTTACGGAAAGACCTCGTGGAGCCGATAAATTATGGATCAGTCGGAACTCTCCAGGGTCTTTCTTGGGGACTACCCCTAAGGGGGAACAAACAAAATTCTGGACCGGGGGTACACTAAACGGGCCAGCGACCCGACCTCGAGTCACCTCTTTCCGGATCTTATCCTGTACTACGGTTGTATGCTGCAGGACGGAAAGTTGATTTTTACACTTATCCCCACCCTGAAAGTCCCCTACCGGGATGCGGAAACCATATGAAAAACCGTTTCGCAGCACCCCAGCAGAAGTACGATCCGGATAGTCACTGAGCCACGGAATCATTGCCAGGGTATCAATGGGAGTGGGTAAAGGCGCCCCTCGGACTATATTAGACCTGTTTGGCACCTCCTCTCCCCCCGTTATCACCCGTTCTGGCTCTGCACGAGGCCTCAGGATGGGACGATCCACAACCGCTACATTCATGTTTGAATTTACACGTTCCCTGCGGTCTCGTACATCTACCTCTGTTGTAATTAAAACAGAAACCCTTTCTTCCTGTACTGCCGGTAGGTCTCGAGTGATCGTCGGCACCCGAACCTGCTCGAAAGGGCGTCCCCGCATATTGTCGGGAGGATTCGCCCACATTACTTCCTACTAACGGCATTTTCAACATTCCTGACTCTTTCATTTTATCCCAGGTCAAGGCATCATAACAATCCCAGGTCAAACTTTTATTATGCTCCTTTTCCTTTCTGAACATATTATCATAACAAAAGCAATGATTACCCTGGTGCGATGTCGAGTACCCCATGATTCGTGATTGGTAGATTGGGAACTCCGAAAGCAACTCAGGTCTACGTTCCCCCAAGATTGACGTAAAGATTCCCCAGGCATTGCCCCAATTGCCGATATTCTCATTCACTTTAAAGGCGGCCATTTTTGCGCGCCAAACACTCGGATGCATGAGATCCTTCTGACTTTTTACATGCTCCACCTCATAATGGTCAACAAGTAATGAAAAAATGTTCACATATTCCCCCGCCCAAATCTTTTCCTTAATTGCCAAAGGAACATGTTGCCCCAACTTTTCTCTCCGAGAGGGTGTTGACTCATCCCTCGCGATCGGCAAAGGCCGCTTACCTGCACCCGACGCTGCCTCTGTGGTCGCAATCGTCCCTGGTGTCTTGTCCCCTACTGCAGCCGGCACGGGCACCTTGGCTGCGTCCCGTTTCTCACGCAATTGCTTTATCAGCGCCTGCGCTTCGACAGCCGTGGCGCCCTCGTTACCTTTACCCAACCACGCTGTCAATTGTGCTGCCAACTCGGGCGGCATATCATCCTCGGACACGGGGGTGATCGGATTCCCCTCCTCTGGCACGGGAATTGGAGCCTCGAGCGGGGCACTGGGACCGGGGGTCTCCTCACCCGCTGCCCCCCTCCTGGGCCTCTTGTTTTTCCCTCCCGGGGCTGCTCCCGCCAAAGGGCGTTTGGGACCCCTTTCCTCATTCTTGTCCACCCGCTTCTTTAGCTCGGACATCTCCTTCATGAGAACGTGCAGCATCTGGTCGGTATTCATGCGCTTTCCAACCTTCTTCGGCATTCTCCAACAAAGTAACTGAAAAACAAACAAGAACGATTAAAACGCTCAAAATTGGCTCTTCGTTCCGTCTCGAGCTCACGTGCAGCGAGGAGGTGCAGCTTCAGAGCACAGGAACAAGAGGATGTCTTCTGGTCTTGCGTCTCCTTTTATCCATCTTCAGGGCGGGCGTAAACCCGCCCCTGCCTGCCCCGAGGGCGTGGCCGGCGGCGTCAGTGTCTAGGCCAGCCCACTCAAGGGCGGGAAAAAGCGCGCCCCGGCTACGCCGCTTCGGGCATACCAGCCGAGACGCGCCTCCCGCCCAAAATGGCTTCCCGGGGGGATCGAGGCACTCTGCCATACGTTCGGGGGGACCGAGTGGTCGCCCCTTTCCATAAGGCATGCTTTAAAAGTGATTTAATGAAATGAGCGACATTTCACTGAGTGAGTTCAGCAACACTGATATATGAAAACATTGGTGGGAAATGATATTAAATGTTACATGGTGTTCTTTCCAGGAGTTTAAGTCCTTTGCTACAGTGGCAATTCTGCCTCAGCATTAGGGGGCCGGGGGGCTGAGTGGTACTTGTATGCTCATGATAGAGCCACTCCTTCACGAGCCACGGTTGAGATGTGTTCATGATACAGTGGTTCTATCATGGCTCCGCTTAGTCAATAGAACGTGTCATGGAGGCGCAATATTAGTGCTGCGCAAACACAGCGGCAAGCCCATGACAAAACTGGTCCGTCCTGAGGACAGCTCAGGCGATGCTCGTGACGGAGCAGCTCTGTCATGAGCATGGAAGGACTTAACAGGTGTTAAAAAAACCTGAGGGGTCTCTTCAAAGAGAGTGTTGGCTGTAATTTAAAGGGCACTTTAAAACACATTGTGGCAGCTTTATGTTGGCGTTGCGTCTCTTTGCGCCACAATTTCGTCACTTTATTTAATACAATGACAGTGGAAATAATGTACCATATTTACAACGTTATGGATCTAGGAGATATGTCACATTCTAAAGCCCTGCACCATAAGGAAGCGTTCCTCTGAAGGAATGCGTCTTGAAAGTGGCTGACTGTAATCCATGAGATTTCACTCAGTGACTTTCAGGCCCATGCTGTTTCAAAACTGTGCATGTGCTTGAAGCAGGCGTAGGTATTGACGCAGCATTGTGAATATAGTGCACTGGTGAGCCTTGCTGGAGCTGCATCACACTTGCGATGCAACTCTAGCAATGTATTACTTTTTCAGCACAGATGTGTTACGCATGTATGCTGTTTTTGTACCATGGTGCGCCACATTTTAAATGTGGCACACCATGGGTGACGGAGCACTAGCATACTGTGGTGCACATTAACTGGTGCATATCTGGGTATGAAGTAGTTAACATAAATCTGCCCCATAGGTTACAAATCTGCGTTTAGTAGAGTGTTCGGCCTTTGTAGTGTTATGTTTTTTATGTTATTCTATGTAGATATGTAATATTGCAAGATTTTTGTCACGAAAAAGAAGCCATGAGTATTGGGTTTGTGAATGATTGCAAGATTCTTAAAATTAAAAAGCAACAACCATGGCATTGTTTAATATAGTATTGTAAATACTTATCTTTAACAATGATGAGAGAGTAAAAAAAGGTTAACCTGATGTTTTAAAGTTATTCACAGGCTTCTTTAGAGGAAGTGTTCTATATGATTGTAGCGTGGGTGTTTCACTTTTTTATACCTAACAGAATGCATTCTGTATGCTGTAGCAGGAGGAGTACTACATACTTGAATATTCTTCAGTGCTTATTTTCATTTTGTAAGTGGTATTGAGACCGACACAGAACTTCAATGGATCGGAGGGGCTGTTCCTGTGCATCTGGAGGACTGCCAAGCCGCTGCAGCAGTGGGAGTGAGGCCTCTCAGAGGAGCGCAGCGCAGCTCCTTTTGATGCTCACAATTGCAGATAACAGGGTAGATATGTCCGTGGAATTTATGGATGGTTAGTCACACTAGAGTGTGCGCTGCGCCCCTAGCACCTCATTACGGCACACAGGGGAGCCGCGTTGCACAGTTTGAGAATCAGAGACTTAGGAGATAAACCTTCATAATAGCAAGGCCTCTAAGCGATAAAAATCGCCGGTGCTCCGCGTTAAAAATATCACCGCTATCGGTGGTATTTTCCACGGTGTTAGTGCTTCAACATCAATGGGAACACATATGTGATAGAAAATCCTGTAACAGCCTCAGTATTTCACATTATCGCATGAAAACAAAAGTTGTTTTCACACAGTAATGTGTCCCTAGTAATTAAGGGACGGGGTGGATTTAGTTTTATTTACTACACTGTTATGTTAACGATGTTGAATGTTTGATTAGAGGAGGCTTTAACAGTTTTGCGATAAACTTTTTCTCGCAACGCCTCTTTTTGTGATAGGGTGTTTTGCCCTCCAACCACATTTTAAATGTGCTTTGACCTACGCCCACTTTGCATGTTACTTTCTTAGTAAACGTAACATATGCAAAGTGGTCTTACGGCAGGCGATGTAATGCCGTTTTCAAGAAGGTGCAGCAGAATATTTTCAGGGATAGGTAAAACATTAACGCCGCTTTTATCGGCAGAAAACTGCAGATATAGTGGCGATAACGGCGTTGATAATATGCTTTATGAATTGCAATCGAATCTAATGTTAGATGTAAAGCAAGTAACATAGGTTTTGGTTGCAATTCATACATCATATTATGAAGGCTATTATCGTCGCTTTATCGGTAGTGTCCTGTGGATGAAATCGACGATAATGTATTACGTGTCCTTCATAATATTCGGAAGTATCGTCGCTTTTTTGCATAATTGTCCTGAAAAAAAGCATCGATACTTCAGCTTCTGAATAGGGGGCATATTACCAAGCAATAGCGATAATTATCGCTATTGCTTGGTTAGAGACAAAAATTTACCGCTGAGCTGCGGCGATTTTTATCGCAAATAAACCTTGGTATTAACAAGGTTTATCGAAAATGCGATAAAAATCGGCTGCAATGCATGAAAATCGCTGAAAAGTCAGCGATATTCATGCATTACCGAGCTAATGCTCTTAGCCATGTTATCCACCTCCCATCTGGATAACATGGCTAAGGACTGCTCAGGGCAGGTGTTAGCTTTTTGAGATATTCGCGCTCCTATTACCAAAAGTTGGTAATAGGAGATAGCAATGTCAGCGACTGTTTCCAGTCGCTAACATATTGGCACGCCCACTTTGCATATCATTAGTGATAAATATCACTGACATGCAAAGTGGGGCCCAAGATGGTCGCTATCTCCTACTAGCTGCCGCTAACTGGTGTTAGCGACAGCTTGGTAATAGGGAGATAATTTTATCTCCGCTTTCTTGGCTTTGAAAGCCAAAAAAGCGGAGATAAAGCCCCTTGATAATATGCTCCTGGAGCTCTTTTTGGTACAATGATTAGTTCTGAAAAGAACTTTTTTTTTTTTAAAAACAAGTGTTATGTTGTTTTTGATTTTTTAAACTTGCAACGACATGTTTAAGTGTGACACAGGATCAAAATGAAATGAAGAAATGTATCTTTTCTCGGGGCATTTATGACTCTCAATTTTTAGTTTAATAAGAATGAGGCTCTGCTCTCCGTACAGAAGAATTTCTCCACACTCGTTGCATTTCATGTGCACCTTCGCAAGATATGGTCTCAAGTCCATCTCAGCACTCGATGGAGATACAGGTCGTCGACCAGAAGATGTGCTGGCCACCTCTGATGGTAATAGCGTGGCCAGGGCTCTTGTCGATGCCTGTGCAAATTCCACAGGGTGCACTTGTTTGACATGCCGCACCATGGTATGTATGGAAAAGGAATATTTTTTTGTTGGATTTCCTCTTGAGAGAACCGATTTGCATATCGTGCAGGTTACTTTTGGCGCATTCACTTTCTTTTGTTCTTCAGGATAAGTGAAAAATTGCCAAATAAAAGATTCCTTTTTTCTTTTCAAAGGTAGTCGCTCATTTCCTTCAGATTCGGAAGATGAATGCGGAACGGCAGCCATTTCAGCAAACTCTTCCGAAAGATGTTGGACGTTGTTCTCTCTTGAGAGTAGAAAAGATAGTGAGGGAAGTGGGTGGAGTGCTCCGTGTAAATTGCAGAATAGAAACTACTAAGAACCAATTGGAAGTGTTGTTTTCAAGTCACATGACTTCACATGCACGTCTTATACGCGTTGACAGTATCTGGTCACGTACGTCATTTGGAAGTAGCGGTCTAATTCAGCAAAGTTTCAAAACGTGAAAAGGAGTAAATCCAAACACATCCGGATTTTATATATCTTCTGAGCTCGATTCAAGCATACAATTGTTAAACTATAAAACCTTTTATATTTTTTAAAAAAATACCAAGGTGTGTACATTCGGTCACGCACGAAAGTTTAAAAAGACATTCGGCTCCATTTAATGAAAATTTTCATATTAATAAAAAAGAAGCCTAGGTTCAGTCTCTTTGACGTACTATAAGTTCTTCGATGGGTCTATGAAGAAATTCAATAAGTTCGAATTGCAAAGTTTTAACGAAATGTATAGGCGGGTGCGCGCACTCGGTCGCGCATGAAAGCCTGGAAAAGCGATATCCATTTTATTGACAACTGGTGCCGAGAGTGCGCGCACCGGGTCGCGCGCGAAAGTTTAGAAAGGCTATTTTTATTTACAGACAAATTTTAATGTGTTCAAAATAAGGCAAGGTACAGACTTTCTAATTCTGTACCGCTTTACAAGGAGTCTCTATGCAACTTGAACAGTCAAGAAAACAGCTTTTTTCCGAAAAAAATATTGCCAGACCTTTATTGACAAAAGTATAGGTTGCATTCACGAGATACTTCTGAATTAGCATTTTAAAAACCTATGAAATTCACTAAAAAAACCATAGGTTTTACACATGTTATAGTTAGGAAGTAGCATTTAAAAAACCTATGAAATTCACTGAGAAAACCATAGGTTTTACACACGTTATAGTTAGGAAGTAGCATTTACAAAACCTATGAAATTCACTAAAAAAAACCATAGGTTTTACACACGTTATAGTTAGGAAGTAGCATTTACAAAACCTATGAAATTCACTGAAAAAACCATAGGTTTGAAACATGTTATAGTTAGCTGGACATTTCACTCATATAAAACCAATGAAATTCCCCTGTTATATATGGCTGAGATACCCGCCACCCCCTCTCAACACAATCCCCAAGGATGGGAAACTGGAAACCGTTATGAAGTTTTTGGAAGACGGGAGGGAGTGACCCTCCCGGCCGTATTTATTAAAATATGAAACAAAATTAAAACATTAAATCAACAGTTTCATATTATGTACAATTTCATTACCACATTGCGATGTTTGGCTAACCTTAACATATTCTCTAATACAAAGGTTCTCCTAGCCGAACTAACATCCTCCAAAACATTTACTTGAAATTTTGAAATTGTACATCCTAACGTTTAAGGGCCAACGGCAAGGTCGTCACCGGTGTCAAGATCCCTAACCCAGAAATATCCCCCTCACTTGTGAGGGGCGACCGCACAGAGGCATACCTCAAGTGCAACTACCAATTTCCCTTGACTTGACGGGGGCCCCAATAAAAATCGACGCCACTTAAAGGTCGTACGAGGACTCGTGTGAGGTATCTAGAAGGTAGCGTAGACCCCCCCCCAAACCCCACACAACTTACCACATCTGCCGTCGCAGACGTCCTGGCCCCGGGAAATTCCCCAGGAGGGGGCTGTAACCCCTCCTACCCAGGAAGGGGCCTTGACCGCCTTTCCTTTCCTTTCGGCGACCCATCCTTAGAAGGGACCGCCTCCCCGTTGAGGGGCCAATGGCCACCTCCCCCGAGCGCTCCCATCCGTAATGGGTGACGCCCACTCATAGGGATCTTCCAATTAGTGCTCACCGATCATGACCTTACCGCCCGACCAAAATAAATACGACAATGTTAACTAAATTACTAAATGACTAAATAATGAAAAGACAGTAGCAACACAATTTTATTAAGAGCATGCCTACTGATTACACTAACGCAGAATTTCTTTATTTTGAAAAACAAAACACAAATTGACCATTCTTTATTGCATACTCAAAGTCATCACGATAATAACCACAACCTGTAAACGAAAATCAGAGTTATCCATCAAACTTGCTGTCCTCAGGGGCTGGTGGGTGGGTCAAAATTGGCTCTTCGTTCCGTCTCGAGCTCACGTGCAGCGAGGAGGTGCAGCTTCAGAGCACAGGAACAAGACGATGCTTTCCTGGCTTGTTGCTCCTTTTATCCGTCTTCAGGGCGGGCGTAAACCCGCCCCTGCCTGCCCCCAGGGCGTGGCCGGCCGCGTCAGTGTCTAGGCCAACCCACTCTAGGGCGGGAAAAGGCGCGCCCCGGCTACGCCGCTTCGGGCATACCAGCCGAGACTCGCCTCCCGCCCAAGATGGCTTCCCGGGGGGATCGTGGTACTCCGCCATACGTTCGGGGGGACCGAATGGTCGCCCCTTTCCATATGGCTGAGATACCCGCCACCCCCTCTCAACACAATCCCCAAGGATGGGAAACTGGAAACCGTTATGAAGTTTTTGGAAGACGGGAGGGAGTGACCCTCCCGGCCGTATTTATTAAAATATGAAACAAAATTAAAACATTAAATCAACAGTTTCATATTATGTACAATTTCATTACCACATTGCGATGTTTGGCTAACCTTAACATATTCTCTAATACAAAGGTTCTCCTAGCCGAACTAACATCCTCCAAAACATTTACTTGAAATTTTGAAATTGTACATCCTAACGTTTAAGGGCCAACGGCAAGGTCGTCACCGGTGTCAAGATCCCTAACCCAGAAATATCCCCCTCACTTGTGAGGGGCGACCGCACAGAGGCATACCTCAAGTGCAACTACCAATTTCCCTTGACTTGACGGGGGCCCCAATAAAAATCGACGCCACTTAAAGGTCGTACGAGGACTCGTGTGAGGTATCTAGAAGGTAGCGTAGACCCCCCCCCAAACCCCACACAACTTACCACATCTGCCGTCGCAGACGTCCTGGCCCCGGGAAATTCCCCAGGAGGGGGCTGTAACCCCTCCTACCCAGGAAGGGGCCTTGACCGCCTTTCCTTTCCTTTCGGCGACCCATCCTTAGAAGGGACCGCCTCCCCGTTGAGGGGCCAATGGCCACCTCCCCCGAGCGCTCCCATCCGTAATGGGTGACGCCCACTCATAGGGATCTTCCAATTAGTGCTCACCGATCATGACCTTACCGCCACAGGCCGGATAGTTGACCGGCTATCCGGACCCCCCACAACACTCCTACCTAAAGGTCATGTTTTAACGTCCTTAGCCAAGCTAAGAAGTCTCCTATGAGTAACTCATTCCCCACCCGAGACAAATGCACCCCATCCCCCAAATACATACTGTCATTATTAATACAACCATGCGAAATAGAATGCAGTGTATTGGAACGGAACAACCTACTCACTTTGTTATTAATTTTTCTTACAGAATGATTCAAAGCAGAAACAGAAAAAGCCCCCCGCCACACTTTTCGTGGGATCATATGGGACCACGCAATTGTGCACCCTGGAACTCTCCTCGCCAACCAACTTACAGTGGAAAGCATCGCCTCAAGAAGAAGTCGTCTACCAGTGGTGACCAAATCATTGCCCCCAAGATGTACTATGACTACAGACGGCGGTGACCTCGTCCGCCCTAGCAAACCCTCGAAAAATGATTGAAACTGGTCAATACAGAGACCGCCTCTTCCGTAGAAGGACACACTGTACCCGTATTCCCCAGCCACGTGAATCATGTCACCTGCCTTGAATACGTCCGCGGCACGCCTCACGTATGAGTGGCCCACGACCCACACCTCCTTTTTCACAGCCGGTGATGTCTGACCGCTGGCCCGGTGTTGGGTCGACTGCATAGTCCGCCCCGCCTCGTAGGCTTGCGCAACTGAAAACCAAACAAAGACAAGAAGCGTGAGTATTTCATAACAGCTTCACAACATGTGCAACCGCACATACCTTTTATAACAATTGGAGGACCAACGCCCCACACGTTTAACTTGTTCCACATTCAGACCCCTGGCTGTAGCCTCTGTAGCAGCCCCTATCCGAAAGGAATGGGTCCCAAACTCGCCCGGGTTCAAGCCTGCAGCGGTAATCGACATCGCAAGCACCCGCTGAAACTGAAACCTTGTCAGTGGGGTGGCGTCAGCGTGTCTCAACAAGGTCCCCCCCCATGATGCCACCCTTCGTGCTAAATAATCCTCTAAACACTTCACCGGGCACATGGAGGACCCGGGAATCCTGCGTATGATTATGCAGTCACCCATCCCGCTCTGATCGGTCTTGGACCTGACAAACGAGACAGTCATTGTCTCCCCTCTGAACTGAACGTGCTCCTGGCACAGTCCTCCCGTCACATCCTGCTTGTTCCTTGCCACTAGTTCGCTTACCCGCATAGCCCCATGAAATGCCAGCGTAAAAGCGGCTCGGAATAACACTGTCTCAAACTGAGATTAACATGTTGCAGGGAGTCTGGATAATAACAGGGCCAACCTATCCAAACCTATCGGGCGCCTCTCATCTACTCTGCGACCCTCAAGGCGTTGCCACCCACGTAGCGCTTTTTGTACAACGAAAGACGCTGTCGGGTCCTGGATCCCATGAGCCCTAGCAACAAAGGAAATGGCAGCCCGATGCCTCTGGGCCGTAGCCACCGATTTCCCTGCCAGATGTAAAGACATCAGAAATTTCACTACCCATTCCTCCTGGCCCCAAAACTCCCCTCTAACAGTCCCCAAAAAGGCCAAATAGGAACGGAACGCCCCTTCATATGCCTTCCTCGTCCTGGGTGCTAAACTCTCTCCCACGAGGTTACGAAGTTCGGGGCACCGAGAGACCAAAGAGCTTCGGGAAAGGGTGCCGGCTCCGGGTCCGCTGTGGGCAGAAAACCCCAGAAGGCCTGCATACGAAAACGAGAAAGGGCATCAGCCGCCTGGTTCATCACCCCCGGGACATGTCTTGCTTTAAATAGCACATTCAATTGCATACACAGTAATACGATTTCCTTGAGTAGTCTCAAAATCCATTTGCATCGTGCTGCCTGGCTATTGATACACTCAACCACGGTCATATTATCAGACCAGAACACCACAGAGTGATCTCTGAACCCCTCGGGCCATGTTCTCAGGGCCACCAGAATGGGGAAAAGTTCCAGGAAAGCAATGTTACTTGTCAGTCCACTGTCATGCCACCATGCCGGCCATTTTTGTGCAGACCATCGAGTGCCGAAAATGGCGCCAAAACCTACGCTCCCCGCCGAATCTGTCCACAGCCCCAGCTCCTCAGAGGACACGGCCGGCTTGCTCCAGACAACTCGACCATTGAAATCCGCCAGAAATGCCAACCAAATGCGCATGTCCTGGCGAACCTCCGCCGAGAGCCTTGTGCGATGATGACCCTCTTTCAGGCCGATCATGGCTTGAGCGATCGAGCGGGAAAAGGGGCGGGCCATTGGTATAACTCTTAGGGCAAAATTCAACTGTCCCACTAACTGCTGTAATTGATGCAGCTTAACCTTAGACTCACTTATGCACTTTTGCAGGGATGCCCTGAACCTTAACACTTTGTCACCTGGTAAACGAAAACAACCTTCTCCGGAGTCTAACTCGATCCCCAGAAACTCGAGGCAAGTCGAGGGACCCACAGTCTTACCTGGTGCCAATGGAACGCCAAACTGATTCATTAAGACACAAAATGCAGCCACAGCCTGCCCACATTCCGGATCCCCGGCTGCCCCCAGGAACAAAAAGTCATCAAGATAATGCATCACATGTTGAAAACCCGTCTTCTTTGTGAAGATCCATTGTAGGAAACTACTGAATTTTTCGAAATAGGCACAAGATATAGAGCACCCCATCGGCATACACCTATCCATGTAATAATGACCTTGAAACATGAAACCCAAGAGACGCTGATCGTCTGGATGTACCGGGAGCAACCGGAACGCTGACTCGATATCAGATTTTGCCATCAGCGCACCGGGCCCCAGGCGATTCAAAATGGCTACGGCCTCATCGAAGGATGCGTACCGCACCGAACACACTTCCGGGTCTATCGCTTCGTTTACGGAAAGACCACGTGGGGCTGATAAATTATGTATCAACCGAAACTCACCCGGGTCCTTCTTGGGGACCACCCCTAGAGGGGAACAAACAAAGTTAGCAACAGGCGGTACACTAAACGGACCGGCGACTCGACCTCGAGTGACCTCCTTCCGGATCTTTTCCTGTACTACGGTCGTATGCTGTAAGACCGACATCTGGTTTTTACATTTTGCTACACCCTGAAATTCCCCCACTGGGATGCGGAAACCATATGAAAACCCGTTCCGCAACACCCCAGCGGAAGCACGATCCGGGTATTCGCTGAGCCAGGGAATCATTGCCAAGGTATCAATCGGAGTAGGTAAAGGCGCCCCTCGGACTATGTTAGACCTGTTTGGCGCCTCCTCTACCCCCGTTATCACCCGTTTTGGCTCTGCACGTGGACTCAGGATGGGATGATTGCCCACACCCACTACATTCGTGTTTAAATTTGCATGACCCCTGAGGCCTAGTACATTTTCCTCTGTTAAAGTTCCAACAAACCCCCCTTTTACCTGTGTTGCCGGTAGGCCTCGAGTGATTGTCGGTACTCGTACCTGAACGAAAGGGCGTCCCCGCATATTGGCGGGAGGATTCGCCAACGTTACTCCCTATTAATGGCAATTTCAACATACCAGTATCCTCCATTTTGGACCATGACACAGAATCATAACAATCCCAAGTTAAGCTTTTATCATGTTCTTTTGCTTTTCTGAAAATATTATCATAGCAGAACCAATGATTGCCCTCGTGTGATACAGAGTACCCCATAATCCGTGACTGATAAATCGGCAATTCGGGTAGCAATTCGGGCCTACGTTCCCCCAAGATGGATGTAAAAACCCCCCACGCTTTACCCCAATTGCCAATGTTTTCATTTACCTTAAAGGCGGCCATCTTTGCGCGCCAAACACTCGGATGCATGAGGTCTTTCTGGCACTTAACATGCTCCATCTCATAATGATCAGTAAGCAACGAGAAGATGTTTATATACTCCCCTGCCCATATCTTCTCTTTAATAGCTAAAGGGACATGCTGACCCAACTTTTCCCTTCGAGAGGGTGCCGACTCATCCCTCGCAATCGGCAATGGCCGCTTACCTGAACCGGACGCTGTCTCTGAGGCTGAACCTGTCCCCTGTGGTTTCTCTACTGCCGCAGCCAGCGTGGATGCCTTCGCTGCTTCCCGTGTTTCACGCAGTTGCTTCATCAACACCTGCGCGTCGACAGCCGTGGCGCCCTCGCTACCTTTTCCTAACCACGCCGCTAATTGTGCTGCCAGCTCGGGCGGCATATCTTCCTCCGACACGGGGGTGACCACAACGGGAATCGGATTCCCTTCCGCCGGCACAGGAGTGGGTGCTTTGAGCGGGGTACTGGGACCCGGGGTGTCTCCCCCAGCTGCTCCCCTCCTGGGCCTCTTGCCTTTTCCTCCCGGAGCCGCTCCTGCCAAAGGACGCTTCGGCCCCCCTTCCTCCTCCTTGTCCGCCATTCGCCTCTTTAGGTCGGTCACCTCCTTCATGAGAACTCGCAGCATCTGGTCAGTAGTCATTCGCTTTCCCGCCTTCTTCGGCATCCTCCAACAGAGTATCTGGAAAACAAACAAGAACGATTAAAACGCTCAAAATTGGCTCTTCGTTCCGTCTCGAGCTCACGTGCAGCGAGGAGGTGCAGCTTCAGAGCACAGGAACAAGAGGATGCTTTCCTGGCTTGTTGCTCCTTTTATCCGTCTTCAGGGCGGGCGTAAACCCGCCCCTGCCTGCCCCCAGGGCGTGGCCGGCCGCGTCAGTGTCTAGGCCAACCCACTCTAGGGCAGGAAAAGGCGCGCCCCGGCTACGCCGCTTCGGGCATACCAGCCGAGACTCGCCTCCCGCCCAAGATGGCTTCCCGGGGGGATCGTGGTACTCCGCCATACGTTCGGGGGGACCGAATGGTCGCCCCTTTCCAGTTACTTCAGCTAACTATAACTCGCGCACCCGCAATGCACTGCTGATGATGTCACACATCACATCACTCATCACATGGTCAGTGACATCACTCTTGACATCACTGATAACATCTAATATGTCACATATGTTGTCTCCAACATATAGGTATAGTATGTCACTGATTCAGGCATGTATGCAATATGTAAAAACTCTTAATGTCCCATATTAACACTTAGACACTAAGACACTCTTGGTAATAATAAAGAAACAATAACCTATATAGATATAATGTATCAATGATATAGCTACTCATCAACACATTCAGCCACTAAAATAGAAACTGATAGACAGACACAGATATGTATATATTTAAATATTACTTAGTAACCCATGTACTCATTAAGATATATTTAGTCAATCAGTTATAGAATCTATTTTTCACCTAAAAAACAACCGGTTATACATTTATATACTACATTTTTGTTCAACTAACTTTCAGATCTATATATATAAAATATATGTAATTTTTAAAACGAACCCATTTAATAGATGATGTCATGAGTGATGTGATGTGTGACATCATCAGCTGGGCATTGCGGGTGCGCGAGTGATAGTTAGCTGAAGTAACTATAACGGGGGAATTTCATTGGTTTTATATGAGTGAAATGTCCAGCTAACTATAACATGTGTCAATGGTTTTTTCAGTGAATTTCATAGGTTTTGTGAATGCTACTTCCTAACTATAACGTGTGTAAAACCTATGGTTGTTTCAGTGTAAATATATATATATATATATATATATATATATATATATATATATATATATAACATACAGCAACATGATTATTTAAAATATATATATGACATAATAAACCACAATACTTCATACCACAAAACTATTAAAAGGTAAGTAAAATTTAAACTATTAATTAATGTTTACAAATCTTTATTCAGACTATCACAATCAAAAGTATTTTCAAACATATACTATTATGATGTATGAAATATCATAATATATAATGTGTATACTTTATTAGCAATATGTTTATGCACATTATTAGGCACTCACTGTTTAATAATTATTTGTATAAGTCTGTCACAAAACAATATATATGGTTTTATATATATATATATATATTCACTGAAAAAACCATAGGTTATAGACCATATATAGTTAGGAATTCGCATTTACAAAACCTTATTTTACTCACACAAAACCATTGAAATTCCATATATAGTTAGTTGCACTAACTATATATCGCGCACCCGCAATCCACTGCTGATGATGTCACATATTACATCATTCATGACATGGTCAGTGACATCACTGATGACATCACTGATGACATCTCAAATGACATCACTGATGACATCTCAAATGACATCACTGATGACATCACTGATGACATCTCATTTGACATTACTGATCACATCACTGATGATATCATTCATGTGATAATACGATGAACCTCTTCAGACTCTAATATAACCTTAGATACAATCAGTGTAAACAGACACTCACAGACTGTCACTCATCCATGGAGTTACTCACACACCTAGTCAGTCATGCAAAGAATCAATCACACCTCCATTTCCTCAACTATACAGTTATACAAACTTTACTTATTCAAACATATACTAACACATATTTACTCTCTTATACAATCCCTGATACAAGTTCACAATGATCCATACAGCCACTCACACATTCACTGGCTCTTATGCACAGTTATTTATATATGTCAACTCTCACATGTACTGTGTTTTACATATGTACTTACTTTGACATGTAGCACTGAGATATCCATTCACTCACCAATACACTCATGCACACAGTCAACCGCCCATACAGCTGTTTCCACATGCACTTTTGAAACCATACATCTAGTGAATCAACTGCTCACACATCTATGCACAGAGTCATACACCTCCCAGCCACCCACACACACACTCAGTCTCCCATACAAATACTTGGGCAACCAATCAATAACTCATATAGTTACTCATATAGCTACTTATCAACACATGCAACAGTTTACAGAACAACAGACATAATGATGCACAAATTAAGACAGTTTAGTCACTAACCCATGCACTCAGTGAGACACATTTAATCACTCACTCATACAGCCAGTCATGCACCTACTAAATCCTTCATCCAGACACTTATACATCCACTCATTCTTCAATATGTAAGACATATTTTAACTTTACAGAAACATACAGTCACTGGATGTTGTCATCAGTGATGTCATTTGAGATGTCATCAGTGATGTCATCAGTGATGTCACTGACCATGTCATGAATGATGTAATATGTGACATCATCAGCAGTGGATTGCGGGTGCGCGATATATAGTTAGTGCAACTAACTATATATGGAATTTCAATGGTTTTGTGTGAGTAAAATAAGGTTTTGTAAATGCGAATTCCTAACTATATATGGTCTATAACCTATGGTTTTTTCAGTGAATTTTCAAGGTTTTGTAAATGCTAATTCCTAACTATATATGGTCTATAACCTATGGTTTTTTCAGTGAATTTTCAAGGTTTTGTAAATGCTAATTCCTAACTATATATGGTCTATAGCCTATGGTTTTTTCAGTGAATATATATATATACATACATATATAAATATATATCATCTGTATATCTATATAAATACAAACATAAATGCATGCATACATATACTTATATGCATACAGATGCATGTTATTTACATGAAAGTTGAAAAAACACTAATAAAAGCAAAGCTAAAAAGCCACCTCATTACAAACAGAATGGCTTTAACTTAAACGAGGGCGAGATTTATTGCATTTTCAATGCTTGTTTACTTTGGTTCCATCAAGAAGGCATTCAGATGTGTCACACATTTGCCATAAATTCTGAATGTTAGCACTCTAGTTGCACATTAGATCACTGTAGTAAAGCTACTGCTCACCAGGGACGTCTGCTGCTGGTATTCAAAGTGCATGTTTCAGTCTGCATGTCAGAATTTTTTTAATGAAATAGAAGAGGATTTGAGAAGTCACTCAAAATGATCCCTAATTTTTCTTTCTGAAGCACTAATAATACTTTCAATGGCAAAATTAACCCCCTCATGTTGTTCCTTTTTAAATTGAGTGTTTTCAGACTTACCACTTCATTCCAATCAAGATGGCTTCTGGTGTGCCATACTTTTGTCATAAGTAAGACTGTTAGCGCTCTAGTTGTTCTTTAGAACACTCTGGGACATTCTGTCATTGGGCTATACTTGATGTACATCTGGGTGATATTTGGGCTACATTTAGGCTCTTTTGTCTCTGGTGGCCATCTTGGGAGACTGTATGTCAGAATTTTTTAATGAAATTGAAGAGGGTTTGAGAAGTCACTCAAAATGTGCCCTAATTTTTCTTTCTGCAGCACTAATCATAATTCATATGGCAAAATATACCCCCTCATTTTGTTCCTTTTTAAATTAAATGTTTTAAGAGTTACCACTTTATTCCCATCACGATGGCTCCAGGTGTGCTATACCTTTGTAATAAGTAGGAATGTTAGCGCTCTAGTTGTTCTTTAGAACACTCTGGGACATTCTGTCATTGGGCTATACTTGGGCTACATCTGGGTGATATTTGGGCTACATTTGGGCTCTTTTGTCTCGGGTGCCCATTTTGGGAGACTGCATGTCAGAATGTTTTATTGAAATAGAAAAGGATTTGAGAAGTCACTCAAAATGTGCCCTAATTTTTCATTCTGCAGCACTAATCATACTTTCTATGGCAAAATATACCCCCTCATGTTGTTTCTTTTTAAATTAAATGTTTTAAGAGTTACCACTTTATTCCAATTAAGATGGCTTCAGGTGTGCCATACCTTTGTAATAAGTAGGACTGTTAGCGCTCTAGTTGTTCTTTAGAACACTCTGGGACATTCTGTCATTGGGCTATACTTGGGCTACATCTGGGTGATATTTGGGCTACATTTGGGCTCTTTTGTCTCTGGTGGCCATTTTGGGAGACTGCATGTCAGAATGTTTTAATGAAATAGAAAAGGATTTGAGAAGTCACTCAAAATGTGCCCTAATTTTTCATTCTGCAGCACTAATCATACTTTCTATGGCAAAATATACCCCCTCATGTTGTTTCTTTTTAAATTAAATGTTTTAAGAGTTACCACTTTATTCCAATCAAGATGGCTTCAGGTGTGCCATACCTTTGTAATAAGTAGGACTGTTCGCGCTCTAGTTGTTCTTTAGAACACTCTAGGAGGCTGCAGTAGAACACAAAGGAATCAACTGACAGTCTCTGTCCTTGTTGGATGTACATGTTTTACTGAGAATGTCAGACTTCATTTTCACATGACTGAGAAAGATAATGTGAATTTACAGAAAATATGCTTTCAGTTTAGCTTATAGATCCCCTTCCAAACCACTGTGGGAAAATCATGAGATATTAGTTTTCTTTCAAACAATATTCATGATATCACAGCAGAAGGTTTTTTCACATGGTAAAATCACCTTAGAACCCCCACAATTCCTAAAACGAGTATGGTACCATCAACAAATGATTTATAATGTAACTAAAGTCCTAAAACCCTCTATTAACTACAATGCTTTTTAATGAGGTGCTATCATGTATATTGGTCCCAAGATGGCTGCCAACACTTCTTGGATGAAGTGCTGACAGCCAATCAGATCAGATGTGTGGTTAGGCTCCGCCCAGATATATATCTTTTTTTGAACCTAAATTACTCAAAATCCACTGGAGCACATATATTGAGACCTAGCAAAGGCACATCGGGCTAACAGTCCCTACAATTTTGCCAAGTTTCGTGCAAATCCATTCAGCCGTTCGAGCTAAAAGTGAGGCCAACCGCCCTATGGAAATTAACATGGGAAAAACGCGTTTTGGGACCCCCCTTTTTTCTCGGCCCCCCCTTGATGAAACCCCCCCAAATTGTCAGGGGCTGCTCAGAAACAAAATGTTCCATTTTCCTGAAAATGTCAGCCAATTCCGTCCACAAACGCCAAAGTTATTAGACATAGAATTTTCAAAAATCCCATAGAGAAAAAATCCTAACTATATATACCTAATGGCGACCGCCAGTAGGTAATATATATAAATATATTACATGCAGCAACATCATTGTTTAAAAAATGTATATAGCATTATGACCGCAATACCTCATAACAAACCTGATAAAAGGTAAGCAAAAAAGCCATAAACTAAAAAAAATTGAAAAATGCTATTTAAATCAAGGGTAAAGAAACAAGGGGTCACCAAATACGAAAATAAATGACAAGACGGTAGATATATGCAATAATGTTGGGAGTTAAAGCCCACTGGAGGGCATAATCTGATTATAAATGCAATACGATAGTCCAACCACATTGCGAGTATTGCACAAATAAGATTGCAGGAAGATCTTAAATTACTGGGGACCCTTTAAATGAAAACCTCTTAAAGCAGTTAAAATTGAAAAATAGGTTCAAATATAAACGTATCACCAAAAAAAAGTAATAAATACTGGGGAGGCAGTTAATGCGACCTTTCAAAGCCAGTGAAAATCTCCTTCAAATCTCAGGAGATTAAAACATGATTAATATATAATTTGAAAAATAAAATAAAATCAATAAATGATACTGAGGAATAGTAGATTAAACTACATCTCCCATAATACACTGCATAAGGAGGGATGTTTCCAAGAATCACATGATGGTGTAAAAAAATTTTTATTGGCTGCTTTGAAACACAACTATTGTACCATGATCAAGCTATCAGCGATAGCGAAAGGCGTTGGTTTGTCTCCATTTACCTACTTGTAATGAATTAAAAAGAAGCATGGGGATTTAATGGAAACCTGTGAGTGCGAGGTCATTTATTTCTGGAAAGAAATGTTATGGTGATTAAATTTGCGGCGAGGCTCTACCGCGGACCACGCACCGGATGGAGATGCGCCCAAAGTCTGTGCAACAAGGAGCTAACTGTGGTCAAATATATGCTATATACTTGCAGGATGGGATATGCCATCTATAAACTGAAATGTACCTGCAATCTCGAGTACATTGGGAGTACCAAACTCCCTGTGCATAAGCGCATTCTGCAACACATTAGAGCCATTGTGAACAGCAATAGCGACTATCCGGTCGCTAGACATTTTAAAGCAGTTCACAGTAACCAACCAAAAGACCTAGAATATACTGTCTTGCGCTCGGTACCACTCCCCGGCCGGGGAGGTAATCGGGACAAATTATTAAGACCGAAGGAATCCCACTTTATTATGTCACTTGATACCAGAGCTCCTAATGGTTTGAACCTCACAGAGGACTTACATAACTTTTTGTAGATCCCGAATAAATTTCATCAGATTGATTTCTTGGTATCCTTCTATTATGCACTAAGTCACTTTTAACATGATGAATTAAGAGCTTGTTAATATTGTTTTGATTCATTTAAACAACAGGGTTACTTATTATGCATTAGTTTTAAATTTGCATATTTCCATTAGCAGTTTCATTGCGTACTTTTATTCTCCAGGTCATTTGATTAAGACAATTCTAATTTTGTTGCTAATTAGGCGATATTTTGGTTTTCTTCCAGTTGCTTCTAGCTGTTGTTTTGTATAATGTTTTTAACACACTTTCACTTATGAATTTTCACGGTCAACATGCACCTTAAACTTTTTTTCTCTTGTTTCTTATGCCATGGAATATATTTTTTTGTCAATTGAATAGCGGATGGGTTTTTATTCTTGAGCTCGAGTGCATATAATGAATCCTCAATATACAATGAATGACTTCTTCAACAAATGTGAAATATTGCGACACTTGTCATCAGTTGTCTCTACTTATGTTGTCGACCTTACAAACTTTTCTGTACTATACACAGAGTGTCCCACCATTAATTTGGTGTCATTTTGACAACAATCTATGCACATAATCTTGGGAGGTTTGTCATCCGTATTAATTTGCATGTTGCGGAATTTACAGGCTTCATCGTGAAGTCTTTGGACTGTCCTGACATTTGTTTGGCGTTCTTTGTAAACATGCTTTTTACACATACATTTTTTAAAACTTTCTTTGAGGTTTAAATTGCATGTAATAATTCATTTGTAATTTGATAATATTCGTATGTATAATTTGGCAATTATCCTCTATAAATTTGGCACTTGTCATTCATCCATTATTGCGATTTGAAACAGTATGTTTTCTATTTCTATTTTTCTTTTTTTCTTTCACTTGGGCATGTGTCAATTCAGACCACCTGTGTGTGTACTATAAATTAATGGTGCATTCTGGGGCGCGCCATGTGATCAAGCTCCGTCGTGGAGCGAATCGCGTCATGGACTGACATTATGTTTATCACTTGATTTTGTGTAAAATAAACCTACTCTGCTTCTTCACTTGAAGACTCTTTTGCTTCCTGATTGCTGTGGTCGTTTTGCAGTCATTTGTGAGGTCCTTACCTGGCTGTTCTCTTCCGGAATGGCAAGCAGGAACTTTGTTGAATATATATATATATGTATGTATATATTTCGCTCCACCAAAGCCAGTAAGAGCATTGCGGTTGTCGTGAGCGGTCCAGGCCAGGTCACTGGCAGACCATAATTTTCACTCCAAATCACCTCTCAGTGAAGAAGTTCGCCCAGACACACAGCGCTTGCTTGTAATCCTTTATTTTGGCAAGTAAAAAGTTACGACGCGTTTCACCATTATGGCTTGTTCACTTTCTCCTTGCCAAAATAAAGGATTACAAGCAAGCGCTGTGTGTCTGGGTGACCTTCTTGACTGAGAGGTGATTTGGAGTGAAAAATTATATATATATATATATATATATATATATATTATATATATATATATATATATATTGAATGCAGCAACATAATTGTTTACTAAGGGGTCGATTCCGATTCGGGAAACAAATCCGTACGACGATTCTTATTCGTAGCAGTTTCCGTACGAATCGTACGAAACCGTCCAAATCCCGTAGTGCGGTCCGTTCTGAGAAAATACTTCTGAATCAGTGCGAACCGTACAAAAATTAAAGGTAAATCCGTACGACAATGACCCGCAAAGTGAACCCTACGATTCGTGAAAATGCCGCACGACCCGCCAAGTACGATCCGGACCCGGGAATCAGTACGCGATTCATACGGTAAACGTCGCGTATGAGCTATTCGTACGGAGGGCAACACTATCACATACGCACCATACCCTAAAATCAAGGGGTGTGAAAACGGGGTGTATGCACCGTACACGTACGACCGTGGGGTGTATGAACCGTACCCTTATGGTCCGTCCACCTACAATCATGGGGTGTATGCATGGGGACATACGCACCGTACCCCTGAATTCCAGGGGTGTATGCACCGTACCCCTATGCACCGTACCCCTGCAGTCATGGGGTGTACGCACCATACCTGGGGGTCCATTTCGTATGCATTTCGAGGCGAAATCTGCTTTTACGGACGTTTTAAGCTCTCGTAGAAAAAGAGTTGTACGGAGTGTTGTCGATACAATTCGTACTTGCTGGGTCAGAAAATGCAGCTTCGATCCGTTCGGACATCGCGTACTGCGCTTTCTGAATGCGATTCGTACGGATTACTGAGTTGTATGGTCTTTGGTACGATTCATACGGAGAACTGCTTTGGGTACACATCGTACACATTGTACGGTTCTGCATACGATTCGTACGGGAAAAAAGCTCCGTACGGCTATTCGGAGGGCATTTTACCGAATCGGAATTGGCCCCAAATGTATAGAACATCTTCCAAAAATACCTCATACCAAACCTTTTAAAATGTAAGTAAAATTTAAACTATAATTATTGATATTTTAAAATATTTCTACAGAAAATTACAGCAAAGTATTTAAAAATGTATACAAAAGTATTTTTTATATATGTCCATCCAACCAATATATATATATATATATATTCACTGAAAAAACCATAGGTTTCACACCAGTTATAGTTAGGAATTAGCAGTTAACAAACCTATTAAATTCACTGAAAAAACCATAGGTTTCACACCAGTTATAGTTAGCTGGAAATTTTACTGACAAAACCATTGTGATGTCATGAGTGATGTCACTGACCATGTCATGAGTGATGTAATATGTGACGTCATCAGCAGTGCATTGCAGGCGCGCAAGTTATAGTGAGTCTAACTAACTATAATGTGGGAATTTCAATGGTTTTATGTCAGTAAAATTTCCAGCTAACTATAACTGGTGTGAAACCTATGGTTTTTTCAGTGAATTTAATAGGTTTTTTAAATGCTAATTCCTAACTATAACTGGTGTGAAACCTATGGTTTTTTTAGTGAATTTCATAGGTTTTTTAAAAGCTAATTCCTTTCTATATCGAGTTTCTAACCTACGATTTTTTTTATAAATTTGCTGTTTTGTGTAAGTATTAATTATTATTTTAAATTTTTTATAATAATATTTTTTTTAATCATTTTTCCCTGGGGCTCTCTGGGTGCTCGCACCGGTAAGCTCTCCGGAAAGCGCACCCAGAGCGCTACTTACGTTCGTGAAAAAAAAATATGAATGAAAAGTAAATAATAACGCAAGACAGTTAGTACCATACAAATAAAAGCAGTTTTTTTGAATAAGGAACTGAAAATGATTTTGCATTTCCATGAAACTTTCAAAACGTCACTTAGGTGCGCCGCGTAAGCGCCCCCGGAAGCGCCTTCATTCGCGCCGCGTATGCGCCCCCGGAAGCGCCTACGTTCGCGCTGCGTTAGCGCCCCGGAGGCGCTTCGGTGCGCGCAGCGTAAGCGCGTCAAGTCATATGACCTTAAAATAACACTTTTCATTGGTTGCTAACAGTTTGTTTTACAAAGAATGAAATCCCCACCCATTTCCTTCACTTCTTCTTTCACTTTTGTGACTGAAAGACCTGCCTTTTTGCTCTCGGTTCTTTGTTGGATATCTTGGATTATCATGGCTGCCAGACCATCCAGCAGTGAAGATGACTCCAATGAATTCCTTGATGAAGAGCCTCCTCAGCCGAAGGTGAAAGAATATTTCATCTGGAAGTTTTTTTCCATTCCAGATGACCAGAAGAAAGTAAATGCTCCAAAAGTGAAGTGCAGGATCTGTCACACAGTCCTGTCACGGGGTGACCCCACTAAAAAATATTCTTTTGGGAACTCCACAATGATTCGCCATGTGGAGAGGAGGCACCCCCAGAATTTTGACCGGGAAAGTGCCAGGGCTCTGGCACAAGAGGTTCCCAGTGATGGGGCCTCTACATCAACCGGAGGACCAACAACATCGGTGAGGGGGAGATCACAAGAGCTGGTTCCGAACATTCAGCCTGCATTTAACAAAGGCGTCCTTAAATGCAGATACCGTGATCAGCTACTTTGCTTTGGGGAGCAAAGTGTTCTGCTCATGGTTCGATCATTGGATAACTATCGCTGCCGTTCCCAGCCCTATTTTTTTTTTTGCTCCTGGTGAGCAGTTTCCATTCCCTGTTTTTGTTTTTGTTCTAAAAAAAAAGAAAGAAGAAAAAAAAAGTTATTTTCAGAACTACCTCCAATTATCATCAAAGAGCTATATTCTTAAAAAAATGAAAAAAGAGTAAGTGAAGTGGAGTGCATTGATAAAGGAAAGGAAAATGAGTAAGAAAGAACAAAAAGGTATGAGAGGAGAAAGGAATGAAAGAAGGTGAGTGTTGGGAAGGAAAGTAAAGAGAAGGAGAGTGAACATGGGGAATGTAGCTATTCAAAGAAAATGTAGAGAAGGTTCAGGGGTGTGGAAGGGTAAGAAAAGATGTATTGCTGGAGTTGCATCATTTTTGTGACGCACTCCAGCAATGCATCACTTTTGCGCTTACAGATACATCTGAAATACTGACGTATCTCCAAGTACTTGCGACATAATAAGTCATATATTTAATATGACGCATGAGTAGAACACTGAAGGCCTCATTTATGAGGCCATGCGTCACTTTTACCCCACTGGTACGTCACTTTTTGTGACGCACCAGTGTTGTTAGAAATGCACCTTATTGAGTCATATTTACAAAGTGATGCATCTAGGTAGATGCGTCACTTTGTAAACCCCTGCGCCACATTATACCTACGTCAGGTGTAATGTATGCAAAAGGGACGTATTGACGCAAGAAAGGGTCGTAGAGGTGACGCAGTGAAATCTATGAGATATCACTGCGTCACTTTTATGACGCTGTTGCGTCCAAATCTTGCGCCTGTTTCACAGCAGGCGTAAGACTGATGCAGGCCCTTTCACATGGGCCTGGCCCCATGTGAAAGGATGCATTGCTGGAGTTGCATCATTTTTGTGACACACTCCAGCAATGCATCACTTTTGCGCTTACAGATACGTCTGAAATACTGACGTATCTGTAAGTACTTGAGACATAATACGTCATATATTTAATATGACGCAGGAGTAGAAGACTGAAGGCCTCATTTATAAGGCCATGCGTCACTTTTACGCCACCGGTACGTCACTTTTTGTGACGCACCAGTGCTGTTAAAAATGCACCTTATTGAGTCATATTTACAAAGTGACGCATCTAGGTAGATGCGTCACTTTGTACTTTTACGCCACCGGTACGTCACTTTTTGTGACGCATCAGCAGCGTAAAACATGCACCTTATTGAGTTATATTTACAAAGTGACGCATCTAGGTAGATGCGTCACTTTGTAAACCCCTGCGCCACATTATACCTACGTCAGGTGTAATGTATGCAAAAGGGGAGTATTGACTCAAGAAAGGGTCGTAGAGGTGACGCAGTGAATAAACTGGGTTTTCCCCATGCGCCCGGTCCGCTCCCCGGTGCGCGTACCGGGCGCCCCCCCCCCCCCCGCGAAAATCAATTTTCACTTCCGTAGAGTGACACTCTACTTCCGCCGCCTTTGAAGAAGTTTGAAAACGAAACGCGTCGGCGTTCTGCGGATTGAACTCTTGGGATGAGAATGAACTTTCCTTGCTGGGAATTGCAATAAATAATTGGAGGCTACTGAAAAACCTGGTTGGGCTCTTCCATTACAGGCGCTCCTTTTCATATATATATATATATATATATTTATATATATATACACACACATATATATATATATACACACACATATATATATATATACACACATATATACACACACACACACACGCACTGGAAAACTAAACACCCACTTCCCTTACAAAGAAATGGAAAGTTTGCATCTCTGCAGTCTTTCCTATTTTTCACCTTATTCATCTTCCCCTCAATCAGCACAACATCCACAAACATACACACCTACTTGCTGCCTTTTTTTGGATGAGCTTATCAATTATTCTTCTTTAATTCAAATTCAAAGTGCAGGCCCTTTATTCAGCCTTCTTGGCAACTACTACCCGTGAATAGCAGTGGGTAATTTCACACTTCCGTCCTTTCTTGCGTCTTTTCTACCACACACTGGGGCAGATTTACAAGCCCCTTGTGCCACTTTTACGTCATTTTTCCCATGTTAAATATGATGCAAAAGTGGCGCAAGGGGCTTGTAAATCTGCCCAACTGTGTGTACTTTATGCACTAGCTTGCTTCCTTAGATGTGGTACTCGTTTCTCTTGTTCCCACTGCGGAATCCAACACCCTAGCTGTGTAATGAGCTGGAAATCAAAAGATCCACTTCACTGACAATGCAGTGGGTAGATTGCATGTCTCCAGCTTTTCTTATTTTTCACCTTTTTCATCTTCCACTCAATCAACACATCATCCACACATACACACGACTACTTGCTGCATTCCTTACCTATGATTATCAACTATTCTTCTATTTCATACTCCTATTCAAAGTGCAGGCCTTTATCGAGCCTTTTTATTGTAGCAACTACCCCATCTGAAGGCACTGTAAATTTGCACACTTGCTCCCTTTCTTGCCTGGGATTATCAATTATTCTTCAATTTCATATTCTGAATCAAACTCAGGCCCTTTATCGAGCCTTTTTCTTGTAACTACTGTTCCAGGAATTCTGCTCCTACACAGAACTGTGCATAAGCCTTAGGACCTCAGTGAATTACGGTGTACCAAAGCCTACCTTAGTACCCAAACCCCCTAGCAGACTAGCAATCAGTGACTCAATGGTTCTTCATCCTATAGCAAAAACACCAGTGACTAGTCAACCCAGAACATGAGACTTAGATTACCTCAAGTAAGGTGGATAACAAGAGCACTCTTTCATTATAGTCTTACACCAGTCCAAAACAAGGAGTAAATAAAGACATGTGCAAGTTTGAAATGTTTATTTCTAACACCGTAATCTCATGCATAGTACCTTAGATAATACAACCAAACATTATCAGAAACAAGGTTGTCAGCATTGTTACTATTCCATAAAATACAAAGGGAAAAAGCACCCTATAATGCTAAAGGTAAACAAATTTAAAATATACCTACATTTCACCCTCCTTACCTACCAGGTTAGTTTATAACTACAGAAGGTCTCATAGGATTACATGGGCAGATCCATACCTCTGGTACTCAGCAGTAGTGGATCACATTGAGTTCTGCACAAACTGTCAGGATACGAATGTTCTCCAACTGTGTGTAATTATGCCTCCACAATGCATTATTAAATGCGTCAGTATCAGAGGTGGCCACAGCTGCATAAGTGTTATGGGTCGAACGTGCGAGGATCATTCCGAATAACAGACACAGTATCCAAGATAACCTTGATGTTCCATACCCTCACTATACACACTAAACTAGCAAAGCAGTCTGCAAATGTAGCATAACAAATTATTCTCATATGAAGTGAAATACTCAGCCTTCTCTAAATAATATCACAAGTGCATGTCATATTCAAAGCAGAGCAGGAAAGAAAAAATGGTGTTTAAGCTTCTAATAAACCCATGCTAACCTAACACGTTGTGAGTGCAAGGCTCAGCCCACGACACCCTCCCTCGATCGAAGCACGTGATATAAACGTGGGCGAATTAGGAACGCAGAGTCCAAACCTGAAAAGCAGAGTCAAGTTCATATTTGCCCAAAAAATTATTCGCTGTTTGATAGAAAAGAGTAACTAAATAATCAAGAGTAGGTAGAAAAATCAAAGAGTCTTAATCCAGCAGCGTATAAGCACAGTATGTAGCAACAGCCTCCAAGAGGAAGTCATTGTTCTCATCTGAAAACATTTCAGCCATCCAATTCAATAGTGAGAATGAACATACATGTTCCTCAACGACCGGAGCCTTCATCACCTTCTCAGTGTCAGGTCTTGCCGGAATGTTAGCAGCCCGAATTAGAAACACAGATGCCACTAACCTGTTCCAAAATGCCAGCAGGGACCACAGCTTGAAGAGGAGCCTCCCAGTTCCCTCAAGCGCAAACTCCCCCAGTGTGATGCACACAACTAGGACAGGGAGCACTCCGGGAAAAAAGGGAAGGGGACAAAATAAGAAAGAGAACACTGCTGATGGGACACTCGTCTAGGTCTGGTCTAGGGTATGGGATTCCTCTAGACACGACTGCTATTGAGAAAAAAGGAGAGTCTAGTTACTAGGACACAATGCAGACACCTGCACATTAACTTAGAACCCTTCTAATGTAGCACTTACTCGAGGTCCAGCAATGTTTGGCCAGGATTGAGGGGCTGAAGCGCTTATCACTCAGCTGTCGACTTGGGCTGTTCGAATCACAGCTCAAGCACTAAAGTACACTGGAGAGAAGTTTCATACTTCTCAAAATTGCAGGGATGTCGTGTAACCTGTAATAGCTCCTTACAGGAAAGGTAACAGGCAGTGAAACTTCCAAACAAAAGTAATACTCAGAGGGAAAAAAGGAAGGATAAGTACAAGAAGGCAGGAAGTCTTGATAGCACAGTCGTGCTGTCTAACCAAGAGCCATCCTTCCTACCTCTCCTTGTAACATGGTCTCTAGCGTCCTCCGTGCGGGAAGAAAAACGTCCGCTCGGCAAAGTTTCTGGCGTCCTCCCTGCGGGAAGGAAAGCGTCCGCTCGGCAAGGTCTCTGGCGTCCTCCTTGCAGGAAGGAAAGCGTCCGCTCGGCAAGGTCTCTGGCGTCCTCCTTGCGGGAAGGAAAGCGTCCACTCGGCAAGGTCTCTGGCTCAACGTTCACTTCGACAAGGAATCAGGACGATTGACAAGCACCCTCCTCTTCCTGGGAGGTGCCTATATGCACGCAGCCATTTGCAACCTCCGTATCGCCCTGTTCATTCTTGCAGGGTTGAATGACACCTGAAATCGCTACACTCAGGAAAACGTGGGTCATCTTCAATGTAACTGCGTGTCAAGAAGTCAAGCGCCACTGCAAAAACATTCCAACGTCCCAATATTCCATGTATCGCTGCTAAGGCCATAACCCCACCGCCAGAACAGAGCAAGTCATGAACCACTAAGGTGCTCATCAGCTGGTCATAATCCGCGTTGGGAGACACAAATCCTGGACCTAGTCAAAATTGCAGCTCAGGCAATGAAAGACAGGTTGAACGCATGTGAAAAAGGAGAATCGAAAGGATAATCCATAAGTAGGGCTTCCGGATTTATGGTATTTATTTTTTTGCCTTTTCCGTCTGTATTTATCTGTATTTTTTTTTGGGGCATTATTTCTGTATTTATCCACATTTATTTTTGCCACACACAAAAGACGACGCTACAGCTAGTATTTTTCCACATATATTTAAATTGAAAACACAGCAAAAATAAAATTCCTTTCTACACTTGAAATTGAAGGCATTGAGTAAACTTAGTGCTGCACTACTTCTATAATATACAAGAAATGCATTGCATTTGCTAGTATCACAGTATTAATTGATCCAAATTTCAATTGCCATGCTACATACATTAGCTGCATTTTTTTTTTATGTTTCCTTACCAGTGCTTTTATAGCCATAGTTCATTCAGGGCCCCTGTTCCCTTTAATCTGCTTGTCATTGGATTAAAAATCAAATCAAACAGCCCGAAGCACACAGAGCAAGTGCTAAAATCTGCAGAGCTCTGTTTGAATCCCGGCTCAGCAGACTCAGGCTTTCATCCTTCTGAGTGCAATAAAATGAGTAAGATATAGTTGGGCGTTAGTGGCAGTAGTTTTTTGTAGCTCTGCGAAGCTGCAAACCTGAAACAGCAAGCGCTATATAAATGAATACATTGTCACATTACACTCTGTGCTGGAAAACGCATCTCTGTACCTTGTGTTTGCCGTGTCTTTGAAGCATTGCAAGGGGTGGAAAGGAGAACGCCTCACTCTCTCACATATATTACTTTCTTTTGTTCAGTTCAGTAAAACTCGTATGGCCGGGTCTGTGCAATCCAGAATTTAAGTACCCACATTTATTAGCAGTAACCTTACCATACTAAGCTACCTTACAGGAATTTGATAACAATAAAAAAAATGTATGTATAGTGCTTCTACCGTAACCAAGGGCGAAAAATAACAGATGGTATTAGTGCTCAATATAAACGTTCGCCATTCACCAGCCTCAGAATAAAGGAAGGCCGAGTCAGCAGCTCCGGGATTCGAACTCCTGACCTTCAAATGACTGCATTTCATAGAAGTGAGCATCTGAAACAGAAACCATCATGCAGGCTTTTTGGAGCTAGAATCGCACTTCGCACTTCGCACTTCTTTGGAACTCCACAGGATTCAAACGCCCCTCCCCACCCTTGCACAGGCTGTGGACAGCCCATTGCCATTCTGACTGCAGATGATTACCACATTTAGAATGACAATGGGCCGCCGCCTGCCTTTAACATGATGTGCACTGCAAGTGTCTTTGAGGCGAGTGACTCGCTTGGCGCCAGAAGATTGTAGCAGGAGTTTAATGTGCGCCCAAGGTGTGCTTCCTCACTGCTTCTTGGAACATGCCAAAAGGTGACCTCATCCATGTACCGTTTTACTAGTATTTTTCCGTTTCTACATATAAATACAGACAATGGAAAAATAGTTTTCCGTCTGTATTTATGTGTATAAATCCGTAAAAACTGAAAACCGGGAGCCCTATCCATAAGCTGCACTCACTGTAGCCAGAGGCAGCACTCCATAATAACTAAGCATTCGGTTGTGGAGCAGCAACCGCCGGGACATATTCTCGTGTGCTGCAGGATGTGCATCCATATTTAAGTAAATAAATTAATACAAGCACACCGGCAACTAATGTGAGTATTAAGGGGAATCCACCAAAAATGCTGGAAAAAAAAATCGAATGAAAAAATGCTGAAAAGACACCAAATATAGTTTGAAAAGAAGTCACAAGGCCACGGCTTCTAACTTTAAAAAAAGTAAGGTAACGTAGTCAAGGACGCATTAAAGATACTCTGAATTAACTCCCCAAAATGCAGCGCCACGTCTGTATTTATTAAATCATGCACTTCTGTGCGGGTGTTTGCTACATGAAGGACAAATGTTTCTCTATCAGATGTAAGAGCGACCTCTTTTTGAGACAATAGCGCTCTTATACAGCTCATTTGGTTGACTCTGCTTTCAAGGTCGGAATCGACGGCCAGATGGAAACATCCAGCTTCCCATGCAGAGGAGTTAACACAACTTTTTTTTCAATCAAACCACACGCTCAGTTACCGTAATCATGTAAGCGATGCCTGCTAACATTGCACAACGATCAGTATTATTTCAAATTAAATAACTCACGTTTCCAGTAAACTGAACGTTGGTATGATAACAGGTGTCAGAGTGCCTTTCAAAACTCAGGCCAAATTAGGCGCATCTTGATTACAAGAGCCATGCAATTGTATGTGTCTACAAATTAAGGAGTGATCTGGTGCTAATGTGCAATACTCGCCATTCAGATAGACTTCTTTTCCCTCCCTCAGACACCTATATGTAAATGATAATAACCAAGCTTTGTGGAGATAAGCGCTGCCTAAACATCCATATCTGCCTATAACATAGTATTTCATGCAAACCTCAAACTTAAACAGGCTAAAGAGTAACGTTATGATACCGTGGATAACCCACACAGTTGAATCGGATCCCCAATTAGTGACCACTTCTAACCATTCTCATAGCTCGCCCTGTGCTCTGATTTGACAGTGAGAGAGTGATCGCACCATAGTTTGTACTGCTAATCATTCTCAGCATACGCTACTTATACGCTTTCACGTTACGCATCGCATCAAAGCTTCCGAGTGACGTCATGTACGGCGCCAGGTACGCAAAGACGCAAATGTTCTTAATTGTTTAAAAACATATATTTATGTATTTAATGAACATACTAACAGAACACATTATCTAGGATAATTATGAAAAAAATGTTTAAGTTCCAATAATCCTATATTACTTTTAAAAGCAATTACACAAGTCGAACGTCATGCCTACTCTCATCATAACAGTAACCGTAAGCACAGCGTAAGCGTACGCAAAGCCAGGTGACTTTAAAAGAAGAGATTTGATTGGTTCATAACACTTCCTATTACAACTGATGAAACTTCTGTCCCATTTTAATAATTCTACTTTCACTTTCTAAGAAGAAGCATCTCTTCTGAGAATCTTGTCAAATAGATCGAAGTTTACCATAATAACAGCAATGGACTAATCTTCCAGCCATTCTTCTGATGGAGATTTCATTCCTAAAGAACCTCCAAAGAAGATGAAAGAAGCTCTAATTTGGAAGTTTTTTACTTTTCCTGAAGGGCAAAAAAAGGTTAATGCTCCAAAAGTAACCTGTAAAATTTGCCAAACAACTCTTTCAAGGGGTGATCCATCCAAAAAATACTCCTTTGGCACAGCAAATATGGAGAGACACGTCAAGAACTTACACCCCAACAACTTTGCTTGAGCTGCAACACTGAGGTTGAACGACAGCCCACCTGTAGCTGCACCAAGCACATCAACTGCTGCACCAGCATTTTCAGCAAGCAGTACACACCCACAAATTGTTTCTGATTTTGCTAAAGTTAAAATTCTATGCATTTATTGCAATAAACATTTGTGTTATGGTGAACAGTCTATTGACCTGATAAAACGCAGGAAGCAGGAGCATCGCTGTCCTCCACATTATTTTTTTTTCCATTCTTTTGTTCCTGTTGGACACTTCCAAGCCCACCATTATAGAAAAAAATTGCCCCGGGATTTGGCCCCCCTGGGAGCTAATTAAGAATAAAACGAACTTCTAGTTTTTTTTTCCTTTTCCACCGCGTACCAGTACCATATGTGTACCCCGCATTTTTTTTATTTTAAAAAATAAATACATTTTGCCGCCTAAAATTTTCTTGTGACTCTGTTCTACCAAGGCACAAGATGGCTGCCAACACTTCCTGGTTTGGAGTGTTGACTGACAGTTGACATTGAAATCCAATCAGCATGCAGCTCGTGCTCGTAATTGTACGGATTTCCGTACGCGTGCCATACTTCGCCTCTAGATATCGCTATGATTTAACTTTTTATTTTCCCAGGAACTACTGAATGGATTTACACCATTTAACAAAAAGCACAATCTGCAAACCGAACTCTACCTCTCTGACAAATTTTGTGTAATTCCGTTCAGCCGTTCGGGCTGTAGCCCTGGCTAAAGGTCCTTATGGAAAATTGTGTGGGTAAAACACGTTTTGGGACCCCCTTTTTTCTCGGCCCCCACTTGCCGATTCACCCCCAAACTTTCGGGGAAGGAACGGAACCGAGCAGGCAATTTTCTTGGAGAAATTTGCGAAGATTCGTCCACCGGCGCCAAAGTTATTCCAAATAGAATGTTGTGGATTTCCAATGGAAAGTAGGTCCTAACTATAACTACCTACTGGCGACCGCCAGTAGGTTATATATATATATATATATATATATATATATATATATATATATATATATAAAACAAATTGCCCTTCAGCAGCGGGAGGGCACTCAACGGCGCTCTCCGTCTTTTGTCAGCCTCGCTGCAGCTCGCCTCTCTGTGCCCCTTATATCCACCGAAATGGCTCTCAACTTGCCGACCCCTGGCGCTCCTGTCTCCGGTGCCGTACTCCTCAGCAGAGTCAAGCCTTAATTATTTCACACACCTCTTAGATTGAAGAAATGAGTACGCACTCACAAAGTTCTTTCTTTTCCCAAAGATTTATTTCGCAATTGTTTCCAGCATATCAGCAAAAAATTCCGACGCGTTTCGCTACAAACATGTAGCTTGCTCACGGTTAATGCATTTTGTCGTCAAATATACTGTTGCGTAAATCCTCGAATTCTTGCCTAACATGCAGCCCACACAATCATTGGTGAGGCTGAATGCATATTTATATCTATAAATTCTTTTATATGATCTTTTAATAAATTCAAGAAGGTGGAATCCAAAAATAGGTATCTGGGGAATGAAAAAGAGCGAGGTATTTGTCTCTCTGTTGTTACATCAAATGATAAAAGAATGGGGTTATGATCCGGGGTAACCCTTGGGCATATTACCATAGTACTGGTTTCAAGAATAAAATCTGAAACTCAGACCATATCTATGCGTGAACATAATTTATGTGAGGCAGAATAATAGGTGTAGCCAGGTGTGCTAGGGTACAGATATCTCCAAGCATCTTTAAATAAGTGAGTTGCTGCTGGATCCAGAATTGACGCCTGGTCTTTTGCATTCTCTGAAATGAGCCCCTTCTGGTTGTATCTATATTATAATTCATAATGCAGTTGAAGTCTCCCAGTACTATGCGTTCCCCTTCCCAACTAAGCAGTTCCATATTAATTTGGTCAATAATTTTAGGTTCATCTCGATTAGAAGCATATACACCACAGATTGTATATTTGCAACCTTCAAGTGTTATCTGTACCATTGCCCACCTGCCTGCTTTATCAGTTAATATTTTATTAATTTCTGCCTTAAAGTGTTTATGTTTCAGAATTGCCACCCCCTGAATAGAAGCATTAGGATCAGTACATACTAAAATGTCATAGCCCAATTGTTTTGATTAATTTTCTATCTTTGAATGCTATATGAGTCTCAGTTATTACTGTTATCTGAGGATTATACATTCTAAGTTCCTCAAACACAAGATTTCTTTTAATCCTATTTAAACCTGCCACATTCCATGCCAAACACTTAAATTGATACACATTCCTGTCCTTAAAGCCCTTATAACAAATCAAATCAAATCAGCCTTGCTATATCTTAGTATAATTAAACTGCTTGTCCCCGTGATGCTTTTTTTACCCTGACAAATCTCCAACCCCCCCCAACCCCTACCTTGCAGCTCCCTGCCCCACCCTCTCCCAGTTCTGTGCCTACGTGCAGGTCCCCCCATTAACCCAGCTGCCGCTGTAGTGGCAGCAAAAATGGAGTCACGGCCGTTAGGATCCGGCCATTCAATACTACAAGCTCACACCACATGTCCAATCTTGCAATACTTTGAGTCTAAACATCAAAAAAATAAGAGAAATACAGAAAGTATAATTACTGAACGGATTTACACAATTTAACAAAAGCACAATCTGCAAACCGAACTCTACCTCTCTGCCAAATTTGGTGTAATTCCGTTCAGCCGTTCGGGCTGTAGCCCTGGCCAAAGGTCCCTATGGAAAATTGCGTGGGGAAAACACGTTTTGTGACCCCCTTTTTTCTCTGCCCCCCACTTGACGAATCACCCCCAAACTTTCAGGGAAGGAGCGGAACTGAGCCGGCCATTTTCTTGGAGAAATTTGCGAAGATTCGTCCACCGGCGCCAAAGTTATTCCAAATAGAATGTTGTGGATTTCCTATGGAAAGTCGGTCCTACTATAACTACCTACTGGCGACCGCCAGTAGGTATATATATATATATATATATATATATATATATATATATATATATATATATATATATCACTGAAAAAACCATGGGTTATAGACCATATATAGTTAGGAATTAGCATTTACAAAACCTTATTTTACTCACACAAAACCATTGAAATTCGCATATATAGTTAGTTGCACTAACTATATATCGCGCACCCGCAATCCACTGCTGATGATGTCACATATTACATCATTCATGACATGATCCGTGACATCACTGATGACATCTCAAATGACATCACTGATGACATCACTGATGACAACATCCAGTGACTGTATGTTTCTGTAAAGTTAAAATATGTCTTACATATTGAAGAATGAGTGGATGTATAAGTGTCTGGATGAAGGATTCAGTAGGTGCATGACTGACTGTATGAGTGAGTGATTAAATGTGTCTCACTGAGTGCATGGGTTAGTGACTAAACTGTCTTAATTTGTGCATCATTATGTCTGTTGTTCTGTAAACTGCTGCTTGTGTTGATCAGTAGCTATATAAGTAACAATTTGGGTTATTGATTGGTTGCCCAAGTATTTGTATGGGAGACTGAGTGTGTGCGTGGGTGGCTGTGAGGTGTGTGACTCTGTGCATAGATGTGTGAGCAGTTGATTCACTAGATGTATGGGTTCAAAAGTGCATGTGGAAACAGCTGTATGGGTGGTTGACTGTGTGCATGAGTGTATTGGTGAGTGAATGGATTTCTCAGTGCTACATGTCAAAGTAAGTACATATGTAAAACACAGTACATGTGAGAGTTGACATATATAAATAACTGTGCATAAGAGCCAGTGAATGTGTGAGTGGCTGTATGGATCATTGTGAACATGTATCAGGGATTGTATTAGAGAGTAAATATGTGTTAGTATATGTTTGAATAAGTAAGGTGTGTATAACTGTATAGTTGAGGAAATGGAGGTGTGATTGATTCTTTGCATGACTGACTAGGTGTGTGAGTAACTCCATGGATAAGTGACAGTCTGTGAGTGTCTGTTTACACTGATTGTATCTAAGGTTATATTAGAGTCTGAAGAGGTTCATGGAAAGGGGCGACCATTCGGTCCCCCCGAACGTATGGCGGAGTACCACGATCCCCCCGGGAAGCCATCTTGGGCGGGAGGCGAGTCTCGGCTGGTATGCCCGAAGCGGCGTAGCCGGGGCGCGCTTTTTCCCGCCCTGGGGTGGGCTGGCCTAGACACTGACGCTGACGGCCACGCCCTTTGGGGCAGGCAGGGGCGGGTTTACGCCCGCCCTGAAGACGGATAAAAGGAGCAACAAGCCAAGAAAGCATCCTCTTGTTCCTGTGCTCTGAAGCTGCACCTCCTCGCTGCACGTGAGCTCGAGACGGAACGAAGAGCCAATTTTGAGCGTGGTAATCTTTCTTTTTGTCTTACAGATACTCTGTCGGAGAATGCCTAAGAAAGCCGGAAAGCGAATGACTACCGACCAGATGCTGCGGATACTCATGAAAGAGGTGTCCGATCTGAAAAAACGGGTGGCGGATAGAGACGGGGATGGGGGACCAAAGCGACCTTTGGCAGGAGCAGCTCCGGGAGGAAAAGGCAAGAGGCCCAGAAGGGGAGCTGCTGGGGGGGACATCCCGGTTCCCTGTGCCCCACTCGAAGAGCCATCTCCGGTGCCGGCAGAGGGGAATCCGATTCCCGTGTTGATCACCCCCGCGTCGGGGGGGGATATGCCGCTCGAGCTGGCGGCACAATTAGCAGCATGGTTGGGGAAAGAAAGCGAGGGCGCCACGGCTGACGACGCACGGTTGTTAATGAAGCAACTGCGTGAAACGAGGGAGGCGGCGAAGGCATCATCGCCTGTTATCACGCCGGCTGCGGCAGTAGAAAAACCACCAGGAACAGGTCCAGCCGCAGATACAGCTTCCGTTTCAGGTAAGCGGCCATTGCCGATTGCGAGGGATGAGTCTGCACCTTCACGAAGGGAAAAGTTGGGTCAGCATTTCCCTCGGGATATTAAGGAAAAGATATGGGCAAATGAGTATATAAACATCTTCTCGTTGCTTACCGATCATTATGAGATGGAGCATGTTAAGAGCCAAAATGAGCTCATGCATCCGAGTGTTTGGCGCGCAAAGATGGCCGCCTTTAAAGTTGATGAAAACATTGGCACTTGGGGGAAGGCGTGGGGAATTTTTACCTCCATCATGGGCGAACGTAGACCCGAGTTGCTGTCCGAATTGCCGATATACCAGACACGGATCATGGAATATTCCGTATCATATGCGGGCAATCAGTGGTTCTGTTACGATAATATTTTTCGAAAAGCAAAGGAACATGATAAAAATTTAACTTGGGATTGTTACGATGCTGTTTCATGGTCAAAAATGGAGAGTACTGGTATGTTGAAAGTACCATTAGTAGGGAGTAGCGGGGGTGAACCCTCCCGCCAATATACCGGGAACCCCTTTCGTTCAGGTACAGGCAACGAATACAACTCGAGGCCGAACGGCAACACAGGTAAAAGGGGAATTTGTTGGAACTTCAACAGAGGTAAATGTACGAGGCCCCAGGGGTCATGTAAATTCCGTCACGAATGTGGAGGGTGTGGGCAGCCATCCCATCCCGAGTCCATGTGCAGAGCCAAAACGGGTGATAACGGGGGGAGAGGAGGCGCCAAACAGGTCTAAAATAGTCCGAGGGGTGCCTTTACCTACTCCGGTTGATACCCTGGCAATGATTCCTTGGCTCAGCGAATACCCGGATCATGCTTCCGCTGGGGTGTTGAGGAACGGGTTTTCATATGGTTTCCGCATCCCAGTGGGGGAGTTTCGGGGTGTAAGTAAATGTAAAAATCAAATATCGGTCTTGCAGCATACGACCGTGGTACAGGAAAAGATTGGGAAAGAGGTTACTCGAGGTCGAGTCGCCGGCCCATTTGGTGAGCCACCGTGTGCTAACTTTGTTTGTTCTCCTTTGGGGGTGGTCCCTAAGAAGGACCCGGGTGAGTTCCGACTGATACATAATTTATCAGCCCCACGTGGTCTGTCCGTAAATGAGGCAATAGACCCGGATGTGTGTTCGGTGCGGTACGCATCTTTCGATGAGGCCGTGGCCATGTTGAATCGCCTAGGGCCCGGGGCGCTGATGGCAAAGTCAGATATTGAGTCAGCGTTCCGGTTGCTCCCGGTGCACCCAGACGATCAGCGTCTCCTTGGTTTCATGTTTCAGGGGCAGTATTACATGGATAGATGTATGCCAATGGGTTGCTCTATTTCTTGTGCATATTTTGAACAGTTCAGTTGTTTTCTGCAATGGGTCTTCACAAAGAAGACGGGTTTACAACATGTCATGCATTATCTCGATGATTTTTTGTTTCTGGGGGCCGCCGGGGGTCCGGAATGTGGACAGGCTTTCAATGAATTTTGTACTTTAATGCAGCATTTCGGTGTGCCATTGGCACCAGGTAAGACTGTGGGTCCCTCGACTTGCCTCGAGTTCCTGGGGATCGAACTCGACTCTGTGGAAGGTTGTTTTAGATTACCTAAAGAGAAGGTGATAAGGTTCAGGGCTGCCCTGGAAGCTTGTATTAGCGAGTCCAAGGTCAGGCTGCATCAGTTGCAACAATTGGTGGGACAGCTGGATTTTGCCCTGAGAATCATGCCGATGGCCCGCCCCTTTTCCCGCTCGATCGCTCAAGCCATGGTCGGCCTGAAGGAGGGTCATCATCGCACACGGTTATCGGCAGAGGTTCGTCAGGACATGCGCATTTGGTTGGCATTTCTGGCGGATTTCAATGGTCGAATTGTCTGGAACAAACCGGCGGTGTCCTCCGAGGAGCTGGGGCTGTGGACAGATGCAGCAGGGAGCACTGGTTTTGGTGCCATATTCGGCACACGATGGTCAGCCCAAAAATGGCCGTTATGGTGGCATGAGTGTGGACTGACAAGTAACATTGCCTTTTTGGAACTTTTTCCCATTCTTGTGGCCCTGAAAACTTGGCCTGAAGGGTTCAGAGATCACTCTGTGGTGTTTTGGTCTGATAACATGACCGTGGTTGAGTGTATCAACAGCCAGGCAGCACGTTGCAAATGGATTCTGAGATTGCTCAAAGAAATTGTGTTATTGTGTATGCAGTTGAACGTACTATTCAAAGCAAGACATGTGGCAGGGGTAATGAATAAAGCGGCTGATGCGCTTTCTCGTTTTCGTATGCAGGCCTTCTGGGGTTTTCTGCCCACAGCGGACCAGGTGGCGGCACCCTTTCCCGAAGCTCTCTGGTCTCTCGGTGCCCCGAATTACAGAACCTCGTGGGAGAGAGTTTAGCACCCAGGACGAGGAAGGCATACCAAGGGGCGTTCCGATCCTACTGGGCCTTTGTGGGGGATGCTAGGAGGGAGCTTTGGGGCCAGGAAGAACTAGTAGTGGATTTTCTGCTGTCCTTACACCAGGCAGGCAAATCAGTGGCTACGGCCCAGAGGCATAGGGCCGCCATTTCCTTTATGGCAAGGGCTCATGGGATCCAGGACCCGACTGCGTCTTTCATTGTGCAAAAAGCGCTACGTGGGTGGCAACGCCTTGAGGGTCGCAGAGTAGATGAAAGGCGCCCGATAGGTCTGGATAGGTTGGCTTTGTTGTTATCTGTACTTCCTGCAACGTGTTCATCCCAGTATGAAGCAGTGTTATTCCGAGCCGCTTTTGTGCTAGCATTCCATGGGGCTATGCGGGTAAGCGAACTAGTGGCAAGGAACAAGCAGGATACCCTGGGGGGACTGTGCCGAGAGCACGTTCAGGTCAGGGGGGAGACAATGACTGTCTCATTTGTCAAGTCCAAGACCGATCAGGGTTCGATGGGGGACTGCATAGTGATACAAAGGATTCCCGGGTCGCCCATGTGCCCGGTGGGTTGCGTTGAGGAATATTTAGCGCAAAGGGTGGCATCATGGGGGGGGACCCTGTTGAGACACGCTGACGCCACCCCACTGACGAGGTTTCAGTTTCAGCGGGTGCTTGCGATGTCGATTTCTGCCGCGGGCATGAACCCCGGCGAGTTTGGGACCCATTCCTTTCGGATAGGGGCTGCTAACGAGGCTACAGCCAGGGGTCTGAATGTCGATCAAGTAAAACGTGTGGGGCGTTGGTCCTCGAATTGTTATAAAAGGTATGTGCGGTTGCACATGTTGTGAAGCTGTAATGATGTACTCACGCTTCTTGTTTTTGTTTGGTTTCAGTTGCGCAAGCCTACGAGGCGGGGCGGACTGTGCAGTCGACCCAACACCGGGCCAGCGGTCAGACATCACCGGCTGCGAAAAAGGAGGTGTGGGTCGTGGGCCACTCATACGTGAGGCGTGCCGCGGACGTATTCAAAGCAGGTGACATGATTCACGTGGCTGGGGAATACGGGTACAGTGTGTCCTTCTACGGAAAGGGCGGGCTCTGTATTGACCAGTTTCGATCATTTTTCGAGGGTTTGTTAGAGCGGACAAGGTCACCGCCGTCTGTAGTCATAGTACATCTTGGGGGCAATGATTTGGTGACCACTGGTAGACGACTTCTTCTTGAGGCGATGCTTTCCACGGTAAGTTGGTTAGCGAGAAGAGTTCCAGGGTGCACAATTGCATGGTCCCATATGATCCCACGGAAAGTGTGGCGGGGGGCTCTTTCGGTTTCTGCTCTGAATCATTCAGTAAGGAAAATTAATAATAAAATGAGTAGATTGTTCCGTTCAAGTACACTGCACTCTATTTCGCATGGTTGTATTAAAGGGGACAGTATGTATTTGGGGGATGGTGTTCATTTGTCCCAGGTGGGGAACGAGTTACTCATAGGAGACCTGATAGCTTGGCTAAGGACTTTGTGACATGACCTTTAGGCAGGAGTGTTGTGGGGGGTCCGGATAGCCGGTCAACTATCCGGCCTGTGGCGGTAAGGTCATGATCGGTGAGCAGTAATTGGAAGATCCCTATGGGTGGGCGTCACCCATTACGGATGGGAGCGCTCGAGGGAGGTGGCCATTGGCCCCTCAACGGGGAGGCGGTCCCTTCTAAGGATGGGCCGCCGGAAGGAAAGGAAAGGCGGTCAAGGCCCCTTCCTGGGTAGGAGGGGCTACAGCCCCCTCCTGGGGAATTTCCCGGGGCCAGGACATCTGCGACGGCAGATGTGGTAAGTGGTGTGGGGTTTGGGAGGGGGTCTACGCTACCTTCTAGATACCTCACACGAGTCCTCGGACGACCTTTAAATGGCGTCGAGTTTATTGGGGCCCCCGTCAAGTCAAGGGAAATTGGTAAATGCACTTGAGGTACACCTCTGTGCGGTCGCCCCTCACAAGTGAGGGGGATATGTCTGGTTTAGGGATCTTGACACCGGTTACGACCTTGCCGTTGGCCCTTAACGTTAGGATGTACAATTTCAATTTAAAAGTTTTGTAGGATGTTAGTTCGGCTAGGAGAACCTTTGTATTAGAGAATATGTTAAGGTTAGCCAAACATCGCAATGTGGAAATGAAATTGTACATTAATATGAAACTGTTATTTTAATGTTTTAATTTTGTTTCATATTTTAATAAATACGGCCGGGAGGGTCACTCCCTCCCGTCTTCCAAAAGTTCAGAACCGTTTCCGGTTTCCCATCATTGGGGATTGTGTTGAGAGGGGGTGGCGGGTATCTCAGCCATATTGTATTATCACATAAATGATATCATCAGTGATGTGATCAGTAATGTCAAATGAGATGTCATCAGTGATGTCATCAGTGATGTCATCAGTGATGTCACTGACCATGTCATGAATGATGTAATATGTGACATCATCTGCAGTGGATTGCGGGTGCGCGATATATAGTTAGTGCAACTAACTATATATGCGAATTTCAATGGTTTTGTGTGAGTAAAATAAGGTTTTGTAAATGCTAATTCCTAACTATATATGGTCTATAACCCATGGTTTTTTCAGTGAATTTTCAAGGTTTTGTAAATGCTAATTCCTAACTATATATGGTCTTAAACCTATGGTTTTTTCAGTGAATTTCAATGGTTTTTTAATAGCAAATATCAAAAGCTTTAAAATGTCAAGTACGTGGTAGGTAAAAACATTTTCGTGTTTTAAAGATGGCTCTGGGCAACCGTGGAACTCGGACGCTTGACTGCTAGGGCATGGGCCCCATTCCCAAAAGAGTCCCCTCAGCCTTGAAGATTCTACAACAGTCACCGGGACCCCGACTCCTGTAGACTTCCGGTGGGGAGCGACTGCCATGATTGCTCGCGGAATGGCCACGACGTAGCCACGAGATGGTGGTGCTCTCATGCTGACGCCAGCGTCAGTCTGAAACATCCAGAAACACTGTAGACTACCAATTCGATCACTTCCGGTGGAGCCCCAAAGTGACCCGGTAGAGAAGAACTTGCCCTCCCCTCTTTGACTGCTGATTCTTGTTGCCTGTCCCTTCTGTTGTCATTTAACAGAACTTTTTGGACTACTGAAAGGGGTTGTGTTCCGACCGCTGGTTGGTGGAGACATTTTGACTATATTCTGGACCTGCGTTGTCGCGTAATGCGTCATATGACGCGCCGCGTTAGAGCACCCGTATGTGCTCCGGTGCGCGAGGCGCAGCTTCCCGGAAGCGATCCAGAGCGCGGCGCGCGGCACGCAGCGCGTAACGTAAGCATAACAGGTCATGTGACTTGTTAATAAAACTTTTCATTGGTTCATTTTACTTTTGTTTTTCTAATGATGGAAGGCTTGGTCATATGACCTAAAAATAACACTTTTCATTGCTTTCGAACATTTTTTTTTCTTAAATGATGAAAGCCCCACCTTTTTTTTCTCACTCTGACTTGTAAACCAAAGGACCCAGATGCATTTACAGTTTATCACTAACAATGTTCCAGGCTAATGTATTTTCCCGGGAAATTTACAACTGTCCTGCAAGTAAAATATTCCTATTTTGAGAAAAAGGGCGTTTCTTCGTCCCATGAGGGAGCCGTTGAAGAAAAGAGGCTCGGCCTGCTGTCTTAGTCGCTGATAGGCATGAATATCGGATTCTTATCGATCACTTTATGTTGCAGGAGTGGAAAACACAACAGCCCTTGACCATTTATCTTTACTGCGTTCCTGCGTATTATACCTTTTAACCGTCATGTAATAGGGCTGCTTTATTTCACTTGCCTTTTACTGATTCGAAAACAGTGGCTATTATTCAAAACTTTACCAATCTAGGTACTACTACCATGTTTTGTTTTAAAAACCTTTATTGTGAAAATGTCAGTATACAAATACGGGCCTATAATCAGGTGGGCCGGCCACGGAGCAAACTGGAATCGTATATGATGAGGGGACATTTACACTGTAAAAGAACGTAGCGGGCGGGCCATTAGATTGCAAGAACTAAGGTGTCTAACAGTTGCGGAATCGGTGGACGCACATTTTATAATTAAAGTACGACAGGGCCAGTTACAATAAAATTATCTAGATATACATTTGCGGGCAAGTACCATGGGTGACGTTAATTCGAACTTTCAATAGTACAGTAATCAATAACACATCAGAACTTAATATCAATAGGGATGTCCAAATGTTCAATCAGTACTCGTCCCCGCCCGCCATGTGCTTCAAAACTGCATACGTATCTCGTGATATCAAGGTTGGGCAACCAGTACACAACAAGGAGTTACGAGTCCCATTTATACCGGCGCCATTTTGGGCGAGGCCCGGCAGGTCCAGGATATAATCAAAATGTCTCCACCAACCAGTGGTCGGACCAGAACCCCTTTCGGCAGTCCAAAAAGGTTCTGTTAAATGACAACAGAAGAGATAGGCAACAAGAACAATCAGTCAAAAAAGGGGACGCTTTTGGGAATGGGGCCCATGCCCTAGCAGGCAAGCGTTTGAGTTCCAAGGTGTCCCAGGGCCATTTTAGTGGACCAGGCCCAAATCCAAAGAGCCGGCCGCCATTTTGAGAGTCCTGTTGCAGCCGCCTATCGCTGTAGCCGCAAGAGCGGGCGGAACTCAACTGGATGGCGGGTGAGGCACTGTGCCGCAAGAGCGGGCGAAACTCAGCTGGACGGCGAGTGAAACGCTAAGAGGCACCCCATTGCAGATGAGGTGCCTCCACCTGGGGAGGCGGGAGAGGCCCGTTTGCGCCGCCTCCCCCCCCCCCCCAGGCACCCCACGCCGACTTCCGGCGCAGCATTGTAGGATGGCCACACCAGTACAACAACTTGCTGGACACCCCCTCGGTGCCATCCGGATCTCGGCGCGTTGTGCTGCCTTCGGCCTATTCGCACATCGGTCCGCTACTGACGCCGCCTCACAGGCCAACGGATTTTGTAGGCTTTTTATAGCCCAAAGCCGCATAACAGGTCATGTGACTTGTTTATAAAACTTTTCATTGGTTCATTTTACTTTTGGTTTCCTAATGATGGAAGGCTTGATCATATGACCTAAAAATAACACTTTTCATTGGATTGAAACATTTTTTTTTCCCAAATGATGTAAGCCCCACCTTTTTTTTCTCACTCGGCAATCCAAAAAGGTTCCGTTAGATAAAAACAGGCAACAAGAACCATCAGTCAAAAGAGGGGAGGGCAAGTTCTTCCCTACCGGGTCACGTTGGGGCTCCACCGGAAGTCATCGAATTGGTAGTCTACAGTGTTTCTGGATGTTTCAGACTGAAGCTGGCGTCAGCATGAGAGCACCACCATCTCGTGGCTCCGTCGTGGCCATTCCGCGAGCAATCATGGCAGCCGCTCCCCACCGGAAGCCTGCGGGAGTCGGGGGCCCGATGACTTTTGTAGAATCTTCAAGGCTGAGGGGACGCTTTTGAGAATGGGGCCCAAGCCGTAGCAGGCAAATGTCTGAATTCAAATGTGTCCCAGGGCCATTTTAGTGGACCAGGCCCAAATCCGAAGAGCCGGCCGCCATTTTAAGAGTCCTGTGGCAGCCGCCTATCGCTGCACCGCAAGAGTGGGCGGAACTCAGCTGAATGGCGGATGAGGCACAGTGCCGCAAAAGCGGGCGCTAAACAACTGGATGGCGAGTGAAACGCCAAGGGGCGCCCCACTGCAGCAGAGGAGCCTCCACCTGGGGAGGCGGGGGAGGCCCGTTTGTTCCGCCCCCCCCCCGGGGCGCCCCACGCCGTTTTTCGGCGCAGCATTGTAGGATGGCCAGACCAGTGCGACAACTTACTGGACACCACCTGGGTGCCGTCCGGATCTCGGCGCGTTGTGCTGCCTTCGGCCTATTCGCACAACAGACCGCTACTGACTAAAAGACAAACCAAAGCAGCCCATTGTTGCTTTGAGATGGATGTTGCAGCAGGCTGCCATGTAAATAGTTGTTTAAATTTTTTTTTAACGTGTTTACCTTGTTGGAGCGTTGTATATATTTATAAGTTATTAAAGTGTTATAATCCTACTACTTTGTTGGAGTGCTATATATTTTTAATGTGACACATAATTGTGAAGACTTTGATGTACAAAAAGGCATCCCTGGAATCTTCCGCTTCAGGCTCGGTCCCACACACCCTTACAGTGAGAATCCCCTCCCCAATCACAATACAGGATCGTTATCAGATAGTAGAAACGCGTGTGGTGTGACGGATCTCATGGGGTGGGGGCCTTGATCTACTGTAACTCCTTTGAAGAGGGGTGATTCTTTACAGTTGGGGCCATAAACTACATCCGCACGGCTAGGTGATAGCCTGGGACCGGCCTGGACAATCAGACACAGAGGAAGAGGAGTGTCAGAGGGTGCGGTAGTGAATAGGGTGAAAGGGAGGTGTCGGGCGGGCACAGGGTGTGATTCTCAGGGAAAAGCAGCGCAGATGGGGGGAGGTTTATGGCCCATGCATGAGAGAGAGAGCGGGGGTGACCAGTGCGTGGGTGAGATGCTTGCGAGGGTGGGGATCCATGCTGAGGATCGGCGGCGTGCAGAGAGTGGGTCTGGTCAAGGCATCTAAAATGGCTGCCGTGCACGACAAAAGTGTGGCATTGGAAAAAAGGCAAGATGGCGCAGACAATGTTTATCAATACGGATTAATTTATAACAATTATTTTTAACAAAATATTTACTCGCAGTGGCAAAATGGCGGTCAACACTTCCTGATTTCCTTCGAATCGAACGTTAACAGACGTCAAGCAGTCAAAAAAAAAAAGAAAAACGCTCACGCACAGCCGCTGGAAGACATGTATCAACATATATGAGCATCCTCAGCCACCCTCAGAAAACATAGGGGGTCAGGATACGTCTCCCGTACCCCCTTATACCCATTTCTCACATTGTTTTTCCTCCATCTTGTAATTTAATTAAAACGAAACACAAAATGGCGAATTCCCGTTTCGCGACCCGGTTCGCGAACCGGGAAGCGCTTCTACCGCGAAAAATCTATTTTTTTTTATTTGCCCCACGGGACCCTTTAATAAACCCAACATCATTCCTAGGGGGTCAAGAGGGGTCTACCTTGCCCCCTTTCATTAAATTCCCCCTTCGTTTTTCTCCTCCTCTTGTCTCTCGATCCTACTGAGAGACAAGATGGCGGCCGTTCCGGACTGTTTAGAATGTTGACAGACACCGGAGAGCCAATCAGCTTCGCTTCACAAAGTTCCGTAACGCGAAAAGTACGCGAACCGGAGCGCTACCCGGGACGCTGTCACAGATATATCTGTTTTTTAAAACGTTAATTTAGCAAAATCCACTGGAGCACATATATTGAGAGCCAGCAAAGGCACATCGGGCTAACAGTCCCTACAATTTTGCCAAGTTTCGTGCAAATCCATTCAGCCGTTTGAGCTAAAAGTGAGGCCAAACGCCCTATGGAAAAATGAATGGGAAAAATGCGTTTTGGGACCCCCCTTTTTTCTCGGACCCCCCTTGACGAAACCCCCCCCCAAATTTTCAGGGGCTGCTCAGAAACAAAATGTGCCTTTTTCCTGAAAATTTCAGGCGATTCCGTCCACAAACGCCAAAGTAATTAGACATAGAATTTTCAAAAGTCCCATAGAGAAAAAAATCCTAACTATATATACCTACTGGTGACCGCCAGTAGGTAATATATATATATATATATATATATATATATATATATATATATCCACCGAAACGGCTCTCAACTTGCCGACCCCTGTCAGAAGTGGTGAAGATCCGTGGTGTATGGGTGTATGTGTGTGTGTGTGTATATATATATATATATATATATATATATATACACATACACAAGTAAGTCGTCACCAAAAGAAAAAGGCTCCTGCCTTTGAAAATGACAAAGAGCAGACCCAGGAATTGGTGCTTAATCAAAGTGATTTATTTCCAGCCAGCCAGCCAGCCGCCATAACGCGTTTCGCTTCCACTGAAGATTGATCACATGGTCCTAACTATAACTACCTACTGGCGACCGCCAGAAGGTTATATATACACACGCACATATATATATATATATATATATATATATATATACACATATATATGTATATAAATATATTACATTCAGCAACATCATTGTTTTAAAAATGTATATAGCATTATAACCGCAATACCTCATAAAAAACCTAATAAAAGGTAAGTACAATTAAAACTATAATTATTAATGTTTGCGAATATATATATATGCACCGAAACGGCTCTCAACTTGCCGACCCCTGACGGAAGTGGTGAAGATCCGTGGTGTATGTGTGTGTATATATATATATACATACATATACACATACACAAGTAAGTCGTCACCAAAAGAAAAAGGCTCCTGCCTTTGAAAATGACAAAGAGCAGACCCAGGAATTGGTGCTTAATCAAAGTGATTTATTTCCAGCCAGCCGCCATAACGCGTTTCGCTTCCACTGAAGCTTGATCACATGGTCCTAACTATAACTACCTACTGGCGACCGCCGGAAGGTTATATATACACACGCACATGTATATATATATACACATATATGTATATAAATATATTACATTCAGCAACATCATTGTTTTAAAAATGTATATAGCATTATAACCGCAATACCTCATAAAAAACCTAATAAAAGGTAAGTAAAATTAAAACTATAATTATTAATGTTTGCGAATGTTTATAAGGACAATCACATAAAAAGTATTTTCAAATATATACAATTATCTATACTACTATTATATAGAGAGAACTGTGTCCTTTGAGCCAGGTAAACTCGAAAAGTACACCACCAATCCAAACACCCAAGACATCTTTGGAAACCTCAGGGCAAGCAGAAGGACATAGGCTATATAAAAATAAAAAATATACGTTCTTTAAAAAATTTAGGAATAAAAAAAAAGTAGTCCCTTGCAAGTAGCGCCGGCCGCGACGTGCGTGATGACATCGGGAGCGCGGGGAGGAGCGGCGTTCAGGAGCAAGAGGAGCTGCAGACAGGCGGGGAGGAGCGGCGAGCTGCGGACAAGCGGTGAGGAGCGGCGGAGCGGTAAACTCAGCAGCGCGGGGAGGAGCGGCGGCTTAGGTAAGTGAAGCAGCCGCGGGTGCGCACCGAGGGACGGGCGGGGCCATGAGTGCTTGCAAGCCTTTTCCTCAAAGTCGGGACATCGGGGGGAACAGCGGACACGAGTGTAGGCAGAAGCGGCCAGGGCCAACAAAACCGGAGCAAGGAAACACTTTAAGTACGCTCTGCTGCTCCCGGCCACTCTGCTGCGCCTCTCCTGCTGCAATGCTGCCCCCAGCCACCTTCTGCCCCGGGCAACGCCGAGGCGGGCTGCTAGTAATATATATAATACCAAATCGTATATAATATATATACCATTAGCGATGTTTTCATGCACATTAGTTTGCATTATTTAATAATTATTTATATATGTTTATCACCAAGTCATATCTGTATATATACACATCTACATTCTGAGTGACACTGGCCCAGCTGTGGAGTGGAACTGGGGCATTTGAGGGTAGTATGACAGAGTCCATCGACAGTAAAGTGTACAATGGAGTAGTCTAACCAGGTGACTTCTGTGATGTAACTGTATCATATTCTGTTGATGGATGTGAAGATGGGGACTAGCATTTGTCCTGCTTTGTGTTTGGGGTATGTAACACAACAAATATTTATAATCTTTTCAAAACCAAATGTATACAGCACAAATAAACTACATTAATGTATACAAACAAAACCACAATACAAAAACCTATTAGAAAGATAAGTAAAATAAAGATATTATCACTGGACAAAAAAACATTGTTATTCATACTATCTATACTGTTTATAAAATATCTTATTGTTTTTGTGCATATTTATTTAAAAATATATATCATTATGTAACATTAAAAATATATTATATAGCACTGAATATATACATGTAAATGCTAATACAACAGCAAATAAAATTATTATTTATTACAGGAAGAAACAACAAAAACTATTTACATCGGAGGACAGGAAACAAAACTTAAAAGCATTACTATTAGTGATGCCACCGATTCTGTGAAAGTTACTCTATGAAGAGAGGCAACAGATTTCCCTATCGAAATAGGAAAATATGTACAAATAACATATCTAAGAGTACATGAGTACAATGGAGAAAAGATCTTAAACACTACAAGTAAGTTAACTTTCTTAAAATAATACTAAACAAAAAATATATGTTATTATTAAGACCATATATCCATAGGTCATACAACCACCAAAAGAAAATATTACCTTAACAGTATATGGACTCGAAAAAACACATCAAGAGATAAGCACTATGACAGTGCAAGTGGAAACAACTGAAAATTTCCAATCAATGGAAATATACAACATTACATTGAAGGATTTCTTGGACATCAGCAAAGATACTGGAGACTTTGGGGATGCATTAATGCCGCACCTACCAATAACTCTAAATGTACTATTTTGCAATGGATGTATAACAGATATTATTAAACAAGTGTAATATGCAATAATACAAACAAATGTTACACTATTTAACTGTGTACATACTTTTAAGTATTTTTATGTCATTTTGTATGCAGCACATTTGTGCACATGTTCTTCAACAATTGTAATGTTTACTTTTATTACATTATTATAACTTGCAATACAATATTTGCCTTCACAAACAAACAAATATAGTACATACAAAATGTTTATAAATATTACCAACAAATACTTTTCTACAATCATTTTAAAAATGTCAACTAAAAATATAAATATTGTTAAATATTGTATTGTGTGCAAATTTGTCATTTACAAATAAACATTTACGAACATTTGCTTATATAGTTACAAATACCTGTAAATGTTTTTTAACTATTGCAACATATATACATATTGTTTTTAACTATTACCAACAAATACTTTTCTGCAAACATTATTTTTAAAATGTCAATAAAACATAGAAATATTGTTAAATATTGTATATTGTGTACAAAATTGTCATTTACAAATGAACATATACGAACATTTGCTTATATATTAACAAATAACTGTAAATGTTTTTTAACAATTGCAACATTTAAACAAAATTGCTATAATATGGTGTAGCTAAATAAACTGTACTATTGTATGTTTTTTCATCACAATTTTTTAACCAATAGAAAGTAAAACAATTTACCTTCCAAAAATTAGACTACAACAATAACATATATACTATTGCATTATTATTTCCAATACCAATAACTTAAACTTTTCTAATGCGAGACCTATTGCATTGCAAATGCTTGTTGCTATAGGTACCAATAATTGTCTCCTCTAGTAATGGAAAGGGGCGACCACTCGGTCCCCCCGAACGTATGGCGGAGTACCACAATCCCCCCGGGAAGCCATCTTGGGCGGGAGGCGAGTCTCGGCTGGTATGCCCGAAGCGGCGTAGCCGGGGCGCGCCTTTTCCCGCCCTAGAGTGGGTTGGCCTAGACACTGACGCGGCCGGCCACGCCCTCGGGGCAGGCAGGGGCAGGTTTACGCCCGCCCTGAAGACGGATAAAAGGAGCAACAAGCCAAGAAGACATCCTCTTGTTCCGGTGCTCTGAAGCTGCACCTCCTCGCTGCACGTGAGCTCGAGACGGAACGAAGAGCCAATTTTGACCCACCCACCAGCCCCTGAGGACAGCAAGTTTGATGGATAACTCTGATTTTCGTTTACAGGTTGTGGTTATTATCGTGATGACTTTGAGTATGCAATAAAGAATGGTCAATTTTGTGTTTTGTTTTTCAAAATAAAGAATTCTGCGTTAGTAAGCATGCTCTTAATAAAATTGTGTTGCTACTGTCTTTCAGTATTTAGCCATTTAGTAATTTAGTTAAACATTGTCGTATTTATTTTGGTCGGGCGGTAAGGTCATGATCGGTGAGCACTAATTGGAAGATCCCTATGAGTGGGCGTCACCCATTACGGATGGGAGCGCTCGGGGGAGGTGGCCATTGGCCCCTCAACGGGGAGGCGGTCCCTTCTAAGGATGGGTCGCCGAAAGGAAAGGAAAGGCGGTCAAGGCCCCTTCCTGGGTAGGAGGGGTTACAGCCCCCTCCTGGGGAATTTCCCGGGGCCAGGACGTCTGCGACGGCAGATGTGGTAAGTTGTGTGGGATTTGGGGGGGGGTCTACGCTACCTTCTAGATACCTCACACGAGTCCTCGTACGACCTTTAAATGGCGTCGAGTTTTATTGGGGCCCCCGTCAAGTCAAGGAAAATTGGTAGTTGCACTTGAGGTATGCCTCTGTGCGGTCGCCCCTCACAAGTGAGGGGGATTTTTCTGGGTTAGGGATCTTGACACCGGTGACGACCTTGCATTTGGCCCTTAAACGTTAGGATGTACAATTTGGAAATTTCAAGTAAATGTTTTGTAGGATGTTAGTTCGGCTAGGAGAACCTTTGTATTAGAGAATATGTTACGGTTAGCCAAACATCGCAATGTGGTAATGAAATTGTACATAATATGAAACTGTTTATTTTAATGTTTTAATTTTGTTTCATATTTTAATAAATACGGCCGGGAGGGTCACTCCCTCCCGTCTTCCAAAAACTTCATATCGGTTTCCAGTTTCCCATCCTTGGGGATTGTGTTGAGAGGGGGTGGCGGGTATCTCAGCCATACTCAGGAGAGTCATCCACTATGATCGGTGATGGAAATGCTGCCTGAATTCATAGCTCTGGTTTGACCCATGAAACGTGAAATACATCATGAGAATTCCATATTCTGGGTAGATCTAATTGTAAAGCCCTTGTTCCCACCCTAATGGGAAAAGGACCCACACTCTAGGACTAACTTAGGATGGAAATCAAGTGCTGGTAGGAAAAAAGCAGGCTAATTGTACCCGAGTACCTATTTGGCAAAGAGATCTATGATAATGGTTAGAAAATATTTTCATAAGAAGGCTTTAGCCAACGCCAATTGTTCTATAGTCTTTGGATGCACAATGGCAATGGTTAAAAGCAAGTGCTGGATTGAGAAAATGAAGACTATGGCTATATGAAAATTGCCCTGTACATCGTTCTTGATGGTTATGCGAAAGTGGTGTAAATATTTTCAATGGTCTGATTCAGGCTTTTTATTTGCTGACAGCAGTTGAAAGGAATGATTAATAGTACCAACAGTGCTTTCCAAAACTTAGGAAGTGTGTGTGTGTGCCTCGGTCTGTAATGACAGTACTTTGTAATCCATGAAATCAAATCTATTCCAAATGATTTTCTTTTAGTGATTTTATTACAGAAACAAAACGTCCTAGTTTAGTATAGTATAGTGTAGTGTACTACAATTAACATCGCTGTATGGCAGATGTTCAACCATAAAGTCCATCGATATGAAATCCCAAGGTCTAGATGGTGGGTAAGAGGCTGTTGTACCTTGACAATCCGTCTTGGCCTGTATGCAAATGGAGGAAGATTTTGAATATTCGTTTGCACTATTCTACGTCTGTGGCTACCAAAAACAGCGATTCTATATTTTTTTAAGTCATTTCCCGGCTGGATGGTCTTTTACAGTAGCACTATGAAATCATTTCAGTGCTTCTTGTTACCAGGGATATAGGGCTGATCTTGCCAACTCTGAGGCCAGGGGTCGCAAAGGCAGGGATAGCAAGGGGCAAGCTAGGGTTCGCAACTGCACCCCTGGTGACCTCTAAATGACATCCGAGGGAGGCAAAAATGGAAGGGAGGAGGGAAGATGGAAAGAATGCAAGAAGGAAAGAACAAAAGAAAAGAAAGGAAAAAAAAGAAAGAAAATAGATGGGAGGCAATGAAGGCAAAATTAAGAAGGAAAGAAAAAAGCAGAGGGCAAAAATAAAGAAGCAAAAAGAAAGATTGAAAGACAAAACTGAAAGAATTTAAGAAGATGAGAAGGAAAGCAGGAAAAAATTAAGGCAAAATGAAAATGAAGGGGACCAAGGCAAAAAAGAAGGCAGAAAGATAAAGTAAGAAGGAAAAAACATGAAAGGAAAAAAGAAAAAATTGAAAGTAAGCAAGAAATAAAGATGCAGAAAGGAAAGAAGGAAACAAATACAGAAAGAAGGAAACTAAGGGAAGAAGGCAAAGGAGAAAGAAGGAAAGCAAAAGGGAAAGTAAGCCAGAAAGAGAGAAAGAAAGAAAGAGGGCGGAAGGGAAAGAGAAGAAATGAAAGAATGAAAAACAGAGGAAAGAAGAATAAAGTAAATAGATGACAAAAAAGAAGATAAAGGAAAGGAAGATAGAAAGAAGGAGAGGAGAGATGGAAAGAAAGGAAGGAAAGAAAGAAAGAAAAAAGACAATGCAAAGAGGGAAGGAAAGAAGGTTCACAGTATAAAATATTGGATACGAAAACCCAAATTACACCCCACCTATTTTTAAATAAAACGGTTACAAGTGTGTTGCAAATTAACCAGGAACTTTGTTTTATTTCCTGGGCAAAGTTTATCAAACAACCATTGGTAAAACCTAGTCGAGGAATATAATATGGTATATTGTACATTCATTTTGAAATGGACTGCTGCTATTTCACAACATCCCTGGGAGGAGACAAGAACTAAAATCTGGAATATGTCCTTTGCTCAGTTCAAATGTATCCTACTATCACGACAGGCAACACAGGAACCAAAGATGTGCACTTAGTGAAAGAGAAAAATATTTCACTCAAAGTGACGTTAATCAGAGCTTAAGGAGGCTGACTTATTACCCCATGCTGTGTGATGTAGTGGGCGGAAGCAAAATGAAAATGACATGTGACCAATGGTGAAGAGGTGGCTGGAAGCCCTTTTTAATAACTATATTATACATGTTATTTTAGTAAAATTGAAAGGTCTTGCCTAACACCTCATCGAAAAACTGTGAAAGCGATACAACTCGTAGAATGGTTGCCTGGCTGATTAGATCGGATCCAGCGCAGACACCAATTACTGCACTGTGCACAGCCAGCAGGAACTCTGGTTGCTACACCTGTGAGGCCTTGTCAGAATAGAAGTTCACTTTTGGCCCCTATCAATCTACAGGGATGAAGGATTTGATGGGTTTCTGCAAGGAGGGGGCTGGCTCTGAAGCAGGGATCCTCAAGGTGGGATCGTGAGTTAGTCCTGTATTGTTATGGCGAAACATGCTGGGTAGGAACATTATCAGATGACTGTGGAGGACTCTGAGGGGGAGAACCCCTCAGGAAGTGTAAATAATGTTAGCCTTGAAACCTCCTGGAAGATCCCAAACCAAAAACTCAAGAGGGCAATGGCTCGGAGGATAAAGCAGAGGAGAGGAAAACATGATTTTGCAGAGGCTCCAGAGGAGAGAGGGAAACCCACAGATAGGGAGTCCCCTGCTGGATCCAATGCTGGTAGCAGTGTCTCCTCACACACCCTGCCCCTGCGGAGTTCGAGCACAGACAAGCTGAGAGGGGCCTTCAACTACTGCTGCTGGCTGTAGAGAAGAGTAGAGCTGAGGCTGACGAAGCCCAAGCAGAGGAGAAGAGGGCTGAGACAGAGGAAGAGCCTTAGCCTAGGAAAAATAAATGGTTTTGGCTACCGAGCTGAAGTTGAGGTTGCTAGACTTGGAAGCTAGGAGTTGCTGAGTCCAGCACAGATGGTGGCAGTGAAAGAAAGTACCATGATCAGCACTGAAGAAAAGGTCCACATACCTAGAGGCTTGGTTTCCAACTTCAAGGAGGGGCTGGCATACACCATTAGGCTCAGGCATATGCGGTAGCTCCAGAGGTGTGCAGAGAATATGCGGTAGCTCCAGAGGTGTGCAGAGATTGAGGAGGATTGCGGCTGCCACAAGCATGCCACCAGTTCATGTTTCTGGCGGTACCAATCTGGAGAGGACGGTTCAGAAGTCCAGATGGTGGGGGGCTCTGTGGGAGGACAAGTGGGTCAGGAGTTGCAAGCTCAGAGGTCAAAATACTACAGGAATGACACCAAATTTGGCCCGGGAGGGCTTAATGCTCCATCAGATGTACAGGGGCTAGAAGGCCTGTGTCAGGCAGACTCTTGCACAACAATTTGTGTTTCCCTTGGGGGTTGGGGCTGGAGAGTTGTACTCCACTGGAAGTCCTTGCTTGCCAGGCACACGTTCAGTCTAACTGCAGACCCTGGGCTGGAGGACAGGTTTTGGGATACCACCCCTGAACTGGTGGAAGGGAGCATGAACAAAAGGTGCCAGTCACCCACTGAGAAACCACAGAGGTTAGAGAGCCCTGGAGGCCTGGATCCAGGGCTCACATTGGCAGCTCTAAGTGGTCACTGTGGGTTGCTTTATGGACAGAGTTGCACTTGGGTTCCAGACAGAGGCCAAACAGGGGTGGAATGGTCCACCCCACTGCGTTGGCCATGGTGGTACAGTCTGCTTACAGGGATACATCTGTGAGCAAAGTAAAGTTAGATGCTGCACTGATGGGATCCTCAGGTGAGAAGCATTCCCCATGGGTTAGCTTAGTGGGCCCAGAGAGTATGGACAGAGTGATCTAACTGGGTTCAGAAAGGAGTCAACTGGAACATGCTTCTACTGTTGCGGGCCAGTGTCCATGTTCTATCACTAAGCAGGGAAGTCCATCAAAGGATTGATTAGTCTACCCAGCTGGAAGGGGATTGTGACATGGACCTTTTTGCCGGGTCCCCCAAACTTTTTTTTTCTTCCTTCTATTTTTCAGACCTTCTCTTTTGTTGGTGTTAGGACTCTGGGTACTTTCCCAAGGCTAAAGTGCATATGCTCTTGCCTCTCAAACATGGTAAGTTTGGTTTCTCTGAGGTTGGCATATTTGATTTACTAGTAAGTCCCTACTGCAGTGCACCTGGGGAGCCCAGGGCATGTAAATCAAATGCTACTAGTGGGCCTGCAAGACTGATTGTACCACCAACATAAGAAGCCTTGCAAACATGTCTCAGAACGGAATAGGATAAAACAGTACCTTCCATCAAACTAAAAGTGACAGTTGTCTTTCCCCAGAAGTGATGTCACTTCCGTGACTTACGGGTGCCTGCAGGCCCACTCGGCTGTGACATCACATCCGGGTCACATGACTATGAGTCATGTGACATGGGGATGGTCACGTGGGATGTGTCATGACCGTAGTTAGGTGGATGGTCACATGGGGTGTGACTTCATCTTAGCCATGTGACTTGTCGGGTGGTCATGTGGGATGTTGGGAGTGAACCATGACCCGGAAGAACATGTGACCTTGGTTGTAACATTTCTCTAGTCAGCTGACCCCCCCACCCCCAAAGAACGTGGGGGGTGGTAACCCCCCTTCTGGTGTCTAAACAAGCCTGGGCATGTTGTGACCCCAGACGGCCATGTGCCTAGGATGTAATGTAGAGAAGTATGCCCCCTTCTAGTGTGAGGATACATATAATTTATTTATGCATTTTTATATAGCGCAGACTTTACCCGAAGGCGTCAGAGCACTTAACAATAGGAACAGTAATGATACATGAGGAGAAAATACAAGTGAACAAATTACAAAAGCAAACGTTAAGTTACATAAGGCTAAAGTGACAAATGTGAGCAAACAAAATAAATGAGGTAGCAAACGGTACATTACAGGTGGAAAAAGTGACATGTGTGCAGGTTATAAGAGAAAACAAAGACCAATTAGAGGTATAATACTGCAATCTATGGCAGACACTCAAGCACAAGAACAAACGTTACGTAGGCAATGGTGGCACTTGTGCAAGTATAAAAAGCAAACAAAATGTGAGACGTAGCAAACAGCAACCACCAGACCCCTGCTCTCTTCGTGGAAATAGACCCATCGCCATTATGAAGAGGTACAACTACATTGCTAAAGTCGCCTGATACAAACGGCGTGAACACTATCGATAAATATTACTGCAGTGTGACACCTACGCCGATGGTCCAAGCTTTGCTACAAACCGATCACTACGTCACAGGTTTGAATGAGGAGTTGTGCCCGTGGTTAGCAGATCTTAGCCTCAACAATTTGCCACCATTTGTATCCCGTTAAGGGATCCAGCAGCAGTAGCGTGGCCTTCATCAACGAGGCATCAATTTGTAGCAATTTAGCCGAGATAGATGAAGTGGAAGGACCTACAACAGCTCCCAGTATGCCTGTGTATGACGATATGGGGTCTCCAGTCGGGTCGTCTTCGGACATTGCCAATCCAATCCAATCCAAAAACCTTTATTTCGGCCATTTAGGCCATAAAAGATACATAAAAATACATACAACAATATTAAAATCAACATTGAAATGCATACAAAAACAAGTAACAACATTTCTTACCATTAAAATCAAGTAAATAAAGTGCATAAAAGGAGGAGCAACACAATTCATATCAATGAGAATAAAATAGGCAATATGATGGAAGGCATTACCAACGGGAGCTAAAGGTTACAATAAGACAGTGGCAGAGACATTCATCCTATGTTGGTTTAACCTTAATCAACTTGGACCTAATGCGCCATATGGCGAAGAGATATTTTGAGACTGCGAAAACAAAGTGGGGGGAGGAATCAGATTTCAGTATTCTGTAAGATGTTAAACAGTTCCTTATTGCCATGTTCCTACATAGGGGCACCAACCAATTTTTCCTTGGAGACTTATAGGTGGGGCAAAAAAACAGAACATGGATTTCCTCCTCATCACACGAATTACAGCCAGGGCATAATTTGTCCCTTCCATTGGTCCATTTGCTAGTGAACGATTTGATAGGTAGGGTGCCAAACCGCCACTGTATGAAAAGCTTCCTTGCCGTAATCGGGTAGATGAAGTCCATAAAAGTTTCAAACTTATAAGAATTTTTGGATTCAATAAAACAGTGAGTTAAGGTGCCGATACTGGGTGCAGTCATGTGGGATGCAAGATTTTGTTCCTTGTATGCTTCCACAAGTCTTTTCCGGGGGACCTTGTTACAGCCTATTTCTGGAGCCACCCACAGCTCATTAAAACCAAGCCGGAACAATTCTTTTTTAACAAAGGCTAGCCAAGGGATCTTGTCATTGTGGTTTAAGTTCATAACATGCACAAGATCTTGCCTATAGTGACTAAGCTCCTTTGTTGACCAGAGTCTATGCCAGAATCTTATAGGTTTGGATTCAAGGTCCTCCCTGATGGACAGTAAACCCAAATCAAGACGTAAGGGAAACAAAGGAGTTGCAGTTGGGCGGGCCAGAAGACGCCTCATGAAGTTATTTTCAACACGTACCAGCTCAATTGCAGCTTGGTGTCCCCATAGTTCACTACCGTAAAGTGCAGCAGATTTCGCTTGTGTTTTGTACATCTCAACTGCAGGAGCTATAGGTTTGTATGTTGAGGTGTTTGTAACCTTTAAAATAGCCCCAGAGAGTTGAGAAAGCCTTATTCGCGAACTTGCGATCTGTGGTCCCCAGGAAAGGTTCTCTTGGAGGGTTACGCCCAGGTACTGAAATGTTTTGACCCTCTCTAGAACCGTGGAATTTAGGGATGGTTTGGGTCTAGTTGTGGAGGAGGGGTTAAAGATCATGTACTTGGTCTTCCCTGCGTTGATCTCAAGGCCATACTGCCTGCAGAAAAGACCAAAACCATCAAGGATTCTCTGAATTCCCATGGGTGATTTGGAAAGCAGGAGGGTGTCATCAGCAAACATAATTGCCTGCACCCTCCTGCCTGCCAAGACCGGGGCGTCATTGTCCCTAACGTTAACTAAGTGTGAAATGACACTGTTCACGTATAAACAGAAAAGAGTAGGGGCAAGGACGCAACCCTGCCTGACCCCCCGGGAAACAGGAAACCTTTTTGACAATACTCCACCCCACCCACATCGTACCTGGGCAAAGTTGCCCTGATGGAGTCTTATTATGGCCTGGAGTAGATTGGTGGGCACTCCGATCTCCTTCAGGACCTCCCAGATTTTTTTCCGTGGTACCAAATCGAATGCTGACTTCAGGTCTACGAACACCATGTACAATCTCCCGCCCTCGATGGTCACCGATTTCCAGAAGAGGAGGACGAGGCGGAAGATTTGATCCATGGTGGACGTATTTTTCCTGAAGCCAGCCTGGAGGGGACTTAAGATTTCATTTTCCTCCATCCAGTCCAAGAGTTGATCCAATAAGAGTCGTGAATAAATCTTCTGGGGGACATCTATCAGGCTGATCGGCCTGTAGTTGGATGGGAGCAGAGGACAGCCCTTCTTGAAGATTGGGACTATCTCTGCCCCCAGCCAAGTACAGGGGATCGCCATTCCACGTGCAAGTGAATTGAAAAGGATGTGAAGATAAGGCGCCCAGATCTCTGGATGGGACCTAAAAAGGGCACCTGGTAATTTATCAAGGCCAGGGGCCTTGCCCAACGCTAGACCGTCTATTGCGCTAACCACTTCCCATAGCGTAAACTCCAAGGTATCTCCAGGAAGGGAGAGGAGTGTTGCAACAGTGGCATCGGTATTCTCTAGGGCATCTGCATAGAGTTTACTGAAATGTTCTTCCCATATATGTGCTGCTATAATGGGTTCAACTGCAGCTTTGGGTTCCCCTGAGCCAGTAGTGACTAAGGACCAAAATCTTCTTAGGTCCTTAGTTGTTAGGGCTGCTGAAAGATCCTGCCATCTATCCCAGTCCCAGTCTGACCTCGCACGAGCCATTGTGTCCATATACTGGCGTCGCAAAACGGACACCCTGGTACGGGGTACGCCCTCTTTGACTGCGGTGATAAGGTCAGATTTGGCCTTTCTGCAATCAGAGTTGTACCAGGTGGAAGTTCTAGTCTTGTGCTTGGGCTTAGGCACCTCTGGGTAGAGAACCTCTCCCAGTGCTCCCACTAAGTCTTCGTGTATAAAAGGTAGGGTTTTATGTAAGTCCTGGGTACTGGATTGACTAATTAGTTCATCCAAAGCCTCAAATTTAGGCAGCACCAGATTGTAGATTCTCCCAATATTTTCTTCCGACTTGGAAAATTTCTGCCATCTCACCCTACGCCTGTTTGAGGTTAGTACCAGGTTTCCCCGTTCATCTCTTTCCTCCGGAGGAGATGGTCCGGTAAGTTCTGGAAGATAGGCCAGGGAGAGTAAGAGAGCATTGTGATCACTATCAGTGCGGGGGATTATATTAAAATCCTCTACCTTTGGCCAAAGACTGGTATCAACAAAAATGTAGTCCAGTCGTGACTCATGATTTTTTCTGTTGAATGTACATTTTGAAGGGGTGTCTGAGGGTGTGCGTCCGTTGCAGGCTCTTAGCGCAAAATTAAGAGTTAATGACATAATTTGGACCGCAAGTGGAGACCAGGATCTGGGATGGGGCGATTGACACACTGGAATACCCCAGAAGTCGTCTTCTGCCATAAGGGCCCCTTCCCTCAAGCCCTCTAAGGGCTCAAAATGACAGTTAAAATCACCACCCATTACCACCTTATAGTCGGTCGGCAACTGACCCAAGAAGGACGCAAGGTCTTCAAGTGTAGTGGACTCCGCCGTTGGGCCTACTGGGCGGGAATAAACATTTATTATTGCCAACTTGGGGGCGCCCGACCAGTTCAATAGAACGCACTGGATGTCTTGAGAGAACGTGGCTATAATTTCCGCTGTGCAACCAATATGAGACACTATCCACACCGCCAAACCACCAGAGGGCCTCCCCTTGCCATTCCAGGTAGCATGGATTTCAAATATTACGTAACCAGTTTTAAGAACGGGTTCCCTCGCCCATGTCTCTTGAAAGAGGCAGATGTCATTATTTTTTATTAGGGAGTCCCATTCTTCAGTGTGTATTTTATTAAAAATACCTGCAACATTCCATGATAGTACCCTCAGGGCTCTAGAAGGAGTGTACAATATAGGTCACTGCCCCCCTGAGGTATCACTACCACTGCATACATATGAGATAGGAATCCCTGGAGGGGTAGGTGGACTGTGGTTAAGTGTGACTGGAAGGGTTTGGATCGTGCCATAGGAATCACCTGGCAACTGAGGAGGGGAGTTAGCACCAGAAACATAAAAATTAACATTCTGTACACTTAAGCCCCTCTCTACAGCAGAATGACCAGGGGAGGATCCCAGGCGTCAATCACAGGATTCCAAGCCAGAAAAAACTTCAAATCTATTGCTAACTTCAAGGGGTGTGAAAGAAAGCAAATGGTCCATCCCCCCTGTTTGAGAAGAATAGTCCGATCTCCTATAATTAGTACCATAGCCCCTTTGTGGGACAGGTTCCCACCTGTCCCACAAAGGGGCTATGAGCATTCTTTGGAATCATGGGGCCAGGGTGCAAGGGGAAGTAATGGTTGTTTTGTTTTGGACCATTAATACCCGTCAGGGCCATAGGAGGCCATGGACATGACAGGGGAGCTACTAGGGCTCTAGGGTAAAAATAGGTAAGATCACACGGCATAATTGATTTGCCTAAGTTCCCTGGCATCCAGCTCAGAATGTGCCTAACAGCTTCTGGGTCCCTGAAGTTAATCACAATCAAGTCGCCCTCTATGTCTTTCTCCCGCCCCCCCAACCAGGAGATTCGGCGCACGTGCACTATGTCCCCGTTAACATTCTCCGGGAGTGGTCTATTTTTAGACAGCCAGTACATGGTTTTATTTTTAAGTTGCTGTGGACCTTCTCGCTTGTCAGGGTCAAGGGTGGGAACACCCGTGAGCACCACTACATAGGGTAGTGATTCCGGAGGAAGTTCAACCTGGGGGATCCTACGTTTTGCTACTTTGCTAGGGGGTTCCCTCTCTCCAGCCGGCTGCATTGGTCTTGTAGCCATACTGTTTCCACCCTTCGGGATGGCACCATTCATGTGCATGGCAGGTCTGGAAGGAATGGCAGAGGTTGTAGTTCCTAAGGGATTATGGGACACTGTTTTAGTAGGAACATTGGGCATAGGAAATGAGGCCGATGTAGTGGTGATGGAAGTTGTATGGGCCGGCTTGGCTAGATTAGTAGATGTTGGATGGGCCGTCCTGGATGAAGGAGGTTTTGAGCTATTAAGTGAACTGACTGCAGTCAGTGCTGTACTAGGAATAGAGGGGGCCTTCTGGTTAACCGGTTTATTAAGAATAGCCTGTTCCAAGTACCCTAGCCATTGTTCAATGGCCAATAGTCTGTCTACAATAGGGGAAGTAAGCGTCCTGAGCATTTGCCCAAGAAACTCCAGGGTGGGGGCGAGCGGGAGAGTCTCCTCGGAAATTGCACTTGGGGGGGTAGTAACAAGTGTAGGTGGTGGTGTTTCTTGTGTAGTCACTGTAGAGATAACAGGTCTTGTATCCACAGTTGGTTTAGAAACAGAGGCTACACCCCCCCCCTTTCCCCTTACCAAATTCAGAGTGACTAATTTTGCCCTTTTGAATAGAACCCCCCTTCCTCATTCTCTTTTTGGGCGGAGGACCATGGATTATCTGAGCCTCTATCTTCCTCGGTTGATTTTTGGCGGTGGTTTTTCCAATATGGAGGGGAGCTGGCGTAACTTTCTGGCCTACATCAGAATTGCAAGGTGGTGGGGGAGCGACAGTAGGTGGACTAAATGGGTCCACAAGAGAAGGCGGTGTGGGAGTAATGTCCCTTAGAAGTTCTGGAATTCCCTGGGATGTGAAGGGATCCTCAGTGATATGGGTCACCTCTGAGCTAGATAATATAATATGCGGGGATGTAGCCAAAGAGGGTCTGGCCTTATAACCCTCGATGAAGCGACGACGCTCCACCCTTCTCTCCGCTAGAGCTTCTTCCCTTTCAATTTCTGAAATAGATTTCATAAAATAATTGTCTAATGTGCCCTTATTAGGGTTTACCCCCACTGTCCCAGGTGAGGCCGTGCCCATGATGGCAAGGGAATACACAACTGTGATAGTTATACAGGAATAGCCGTTCTGAAAATTACCTAGCCAAGCAATAATAGTGGAACTAGACTAGCACAAAATATTAAGGTCAGGAACGCGGTACAACACATAGAAAGAATGTATAAACAGTTTTATACGTAGAGAACTCAGGTCTGGGTAACACACATGAGAATAAAAGGGACGGGGCCCAGCCCAGCCTCTCCAGCCACCTAACGGCCACACAACGGCCCGCTCTTTGCACGGTCTTCGCGCGCGTCCCGCGTACGCGTCCGAAAGCTGGGCTAAGTAGGAGGGGGCGGGAAGAGGCACCAGGTGCGCGCGATTACCTTGCGCAAGCACCTCTGGGCCTCGCAGTCCCGCTCCCGCTTACTACCTCGACTCCCAGGGGCTGATAGTGAAAACGTGGAATGGAGCACACGGGCTCAAGCTGAGATCCAGTCAAGGCAAAGCAGCAACGATGGAGCACGCAGGCTCAGGCAGTGTTCCAGAATCCCCGCGCACAGTCAATACATGAGCGATGGAGCACACGGGCTCGGTGGACTAAAATCCCAGTGGGGAGCTTGGCAGCAGTGGGAAGGGCACAACTCCACGTTTCAGGCTTCTGGCATCAAACACGACTGCGAGCGGCACCGACATTGCTATTATGCAAGAGCCAGGGGCAAGCTCCGTTAGTGGTTATGGGTCGATATATCTGAATAACTTTCAAAAACTCGGAGGTGTTCTTTAACAAGCAGTGTGATCAGAAGGGAGTTACAGATTTAATTAGCATCTTCAAACTGTATGCGCATACATATTTAATGTTAATTCATAGAATGTTTTTCTTTTTTGAACCGCAGAAGAAGAACATTTTTGAAAAAGAGCAGGGGTAGAGATGATACGCCGCCACCGCCACTGGTTAATGCTGTACATGTTTACTGCTCATGCGGTTCAAAACGGACTGAAAGTTCCACAAGCCAAGACCAAGAACCATGCAAGAAATGAGCCCGGATTCAGGATATTGCTGATTTTGAAAAGGAAGCCCCTTGCCCTACCCTTCGAAGACAAATGGCTTGTGAACGGTTTTGCTGCCTGCGTTGCGGTCTCAAACGTGACTCTTTTACTGTGTCATGGACATAAAATCAATGACCCTCAGAAGGAGGCCCTCACAAGTGTCTACACGCCTCGTACACGTCAAGAATTATCTGTCATGCAAGTCTTTTTGTTAGGCCAGCAGAAAATATATATGTTGCTATAGCTGCTGTATCATTTGACAGGTGGAAAAAAGTGTCCATCCAGATATAATCAGGGTTGAGTCTATCCTGAGAAAGACCCTATGAGCGACGAGCAAACCACAATAAGTTAGAGTATGCAAGGGCAGCGTCTGTCATTTGTCAGAAAGATGGTTGAAAGCTCTGAAAAAATGTGTGATGTATTTTAAAAATAGGCAGCTGGGAAGCTCTTTAGTCCCTCGAAAGCAGTTTTAAAATGTTTGACACCTCATTAACAGTACATTATTGAATACTTAATGTACACACTTCTAGGACAATTACAGATGACCATCCGCAGGATACATTTGCATAGTGGAGTTGATATATGTGTTGCTTAAGAAAGAATACCCAAAATACATCCAGCAATTCTGTGCTCTTAAAAGGTCAGGGGGCATATTATCAAGCCTGTGCGCTAAAATTATCGCCGCTTTATCAGCCGAAAACGGCCGATAAAGCGGCGATAATGGGCTTGATAATATGCTCTGTGGAATTCCAATCGAAGCCCATGTTAGATGTCTTCACATCTAACATGTGCTTCGATTGGAATTCCATAGAGCATATTATCAAGCCCATTATCGCCGCTTTATCGGCCGTTTTCGGCCGATAAAGCAGCGATAATTTTAGCGCACAGGCTTGATAATATGCCCCTGTGTTCCGCCAGAGCCACTGAAATGTGATAGTCCTACATGTGTAGCCAGCTGGTATGTCCAAGCGTGATTACCTGCAGCATTCAGATGAATACTGAAACGTGTACAAGTGCACTATGAAGGGTTTATTAACGGTATAGATGTGTTGTCCAAGTAAGTCTTTGCGAAGCACTACACAATAAGACTGGAACTAGCATCCCAGCTGCTTTTATAGTCCTATTCAGCAAATTCGAATCCATCAGGAAATGCAGAGACACGCTGGAAAATAATAAGAAAAAAAAATTTCAAAACTTATTAAAACACTTCATTCATCATTTCATAGCTCACACAGAGGTCAAAGCCGCAGTGATAGAACTTTTTAACAGAACTTTAAAATCTAAAATGTAAAGATATTTCAACACATACCGTTATGTGGACATATTACAGATGTTTATAATGGCAGCTACCACAGAACCATCGAAACAGCATCAATAGTGGTAACTACAAAAAATGTTAGTGGTGTGGAGAAGGGTGTACGGCAATTATTTCGCAGGCAAAGTGAAGAAAACTTTTCTAAAAGAAGGTGATCATGTTACGGTATTGTTAGACGGACCGGGAGGGTCGGCCGAGGACAAGGGGAGAGGTCTCCGGGGAGAGCCGTCTCCAGCGATCGTACAGACAAGTAACTTCCCCCCCACAGACGGACACCACACCAGGATAAGGTTTAACGATACTTTATCAGCAATTCTTTAGGTACGGTAAAATTATACAAGGAGGTCTGGACTCAGGGGTCCCCTCGATTCTGGTCTCTGGATTGGGAAAAGGGTAGCGGGACAGTCTTGTTACCAATAGATGAAAATAGCTCTCAATCCTCGAGCTCGGCGTTCTAGATGATCGGGCCGCGGCGGAGCCAGGCAGGTCCCGAGATGGATGAAGGAAGCGACGGTCCGCGGCGGAGCCAGCAGGTCCCGATGAAGATGGTGGTTACAAACGGTCCGCGGCCACGCCAGCAGGTCCCAACGACGATGAAGGTTACGAAGGTTGCGGCAGCGCCAGCAGGCAGGACGATGGTTCACAAGGCAGGGCTACGGCAGCGCCAGTAGTCCGTCAAGGATGAGTTCTTCACTGCGTCTCTCGACTCCAGGATACAACTGCCTTCCTGCTCTGGAGCTGCCCCAGTTATAGGGCTGGTGCCCTTTGATGTCCGGACCCTCGCACTTGGAGGTTGGGGGGTCCATGATGAAGGGGTCCAGACACCCAGCAGGGGGGTGGAGCCAGCGCCCGGGGAGGTTGTGGCGAGCGGCACCTGGCGAGGGAGAACCATCGACACCTCTTTCTCCCATTGACTTGCCAAGTAGTCCGCTCACCTCCTGGGTGGATGGTGGTGCCGGGATGTCTGAGGCCTGGCCAGGCCCAGGGTTGGAGTCGATCGGGGGCCACGCGGCCTCGTGGCGGAGTGTCCAAGATGGCGCCCGGGCTGGGCGCGCGGGCCAGTAATGGATCGGGCCCACGAGGTCGATATGTTCAGAGGCAAGGGTCCCGGAGGGGACGGAAAACGTGAAGTGGTGGGGTGTGACACTTGAGGGACCGGGCTCGGGCCTGGTCGGGCAGAGGGGGAGCGGCCCTTCACGTGGCCTGTCCAACATGCGTCCCCCCAGCTGAAGGCGGGGAGAGTCACCCATCCTCTTGGGGACTCTCCTCGTCGAGGCGGAAAAACCGGGACAGGCCATCTGCGTTGGCGTGATCTGGCCCAGGCCGGTGTTCAACAGTGAAGTCCATCCCTTGTAGGGAGATGGACCAACGTAGTAGTTTTGGGTTTTCCCCCCGCATCTGCATTAGCCACTGCAGGGGTCGATGGTCGGTCTGCACCCGGAAGTGGGTGCCAAAGAGGTAGGGCCGGAGCTTTTTGAGGGCCCATACCACGGCGAAGGCCTCCCTCTCGATGGTGCTCCAGCGTTGTTCTCGAGGTAGGAGTCGCCTGCTGATGAAGGCCACTGGCTGATCAAGGCCTTCGGTGTTCAATTGAGACAGGACCGCCCCAATGCCGTGGTCGGAGGCATCCGTCTGGACGACGAATTCCCGGCTGTAGTCGGGGGCCTGGAGCACAGGGGCGGAGCACATGGCGGCCTTCAGTTGTTCGAAGGCTGTTTGACAATCTGGGGTCCAGTTGACCTTCTTGGGTTGATTTTTGGACGTGAGCTCTGTGAGGGGCCCCACTATGGTACCATAGTCTTTCACGAACCGTCTGTAATAGCCCGTGAGTCCCAAAAAGGCGCGGACCTCGGTCTGGGTGATGGGGGGCTGCCAGGACTGGATGGCGGCAATCTTGAGCTGCAGAGGGGCCACCAGGCCGCTTCCCACCTGATGTCCGAGGTAGGTTACGGACCCTTGACCAATTTGGCATTTGCTGGCCTTGATCGTGAGGCCAGCTTGCTGAAGGGCCTGTAGCACCGCTCGGAGGTGGTGGAGGTGGTCGGACCAGTGGTGGCTGTACACAGCGATGTCGTCTAGGTAGGCGGCGCTGAATCCTTCGAGTCCGGCCAAGACCTGGTTGACTAGCCGCTGGAATGTTGCGGGGGCATTCTTCATGCCGAAGGGCATGACCTTGAAATGGTAATGGCCATCAGGAGTGGAAAATGCAGATCGTTCTTGGGCCCGGGGTGTGAGGCCGATCTGCCAGTAGCCCGCCGTTAAGTCGAAAATGCTGAGGTAGCGGGCAGCTCCCATGCGGTCGATTAGTTCATCCGCCCGGGGGATGGGATGTGCGTCTGTTCTGGTGACCGCATTCAAGCCCCGGTAGTCGACGCAGAACCGGAGTTCCGGTGTGGTGCCGGGAGCGGCTGCTTTGAGGACCAGTACTACTGGGCTGGCCCAGGGGCTGTCTGAGGGCTCAATGACCCCGAGGGTGAGCATTTTGGTTACTTCTTCCTGGATGCAAGCCCGTACCCGATCTGGTACGCGGTAGGCCCGGTGGCGGATAGGGGGGCTGTCCCCCGTGTCCACGTCGTGCACACACCAGGAAGTGACACCTGGGGTGAGGGAAAACAGGTCGGTGAACTGCAACAGAAGGTCTCGACATTCCTGTCGTTGGTCCAGGGTGAGGGCTCCCGAGAGCCGGACCCCATCCACGGAGCCATTTTTCTCCCGAGTCCGTAGGAGGTCAGGAAGGGGTTCGGAGTCTTCTTCGGCTCCATTGTCTGTCGCCATCAGGAGGCTGAGTTCTGACCGCACAAAGTGGGGTTTCAGCCTATTAGCGTGGAGGACTCGGAGGGGGTTCCGTGAAGATTCCATGTCGATGAGATAGGTGACAGGACCCTTACGCTCGACTACTTTGAAGGGCCCCGTCCACTTGTCTTGCAGGGCGCAGGGCTCGGTGGGGGACATCACCCATACCTGTTGTCCGGGTTCAAATTCGATGGAGGAGGCATTTTGGTCATACCACTTTTTCATGTCCTCTTGACTGGCCTCCAAGTTTGCTTTTGCCAGCTCTCTGAACCGTCGGGTCTGGTTGCGGAGGGTTAGGAGGTATTTGAAGACATCTGGGGGGTTCTTTAGAGGGGGCAATTCCCAGCCTTCCTTGACTAGACTGAGAGGCCCCATAATGTCTATCCCGACCCTCTCGAACGGGGTGGTGACCACGGGAAATGGTTGCAGGGGGGCCTTTAGTTTGCGGCCGCTCTTTCCACTGGCTTGGCACGTGGGGCAAGATCGGCAATGCTGGAGTACATCATTCCTCATTTTGGGCCAGAAGAAGTGGGTTACTAGGCGGCTGTAGGTTTTATCCTGACCCAGGTGTCCAGCCAGGGGGACATCGTGGGCCAGGTTTAGCAAGAAGTCCCTAAAACGGAGGGGCACCACTAGCACTCGGCTGGCCCCCAACTCCGCGATCCTTTGTTCACTGTATAGCAGATCATTGTCCCAGTAGATCCAATGTGTTCCGGAGGTATCTCCTGCGCTCTGGGCGAGGGCTTGTTGGCGGAGTCCCTCGAGGGAGGGACAGGTCTTTTGCTCTTGGCGAAACTGTTCCTGTGTGGGTCCCCCCTCTTGATGCCACTGGTCGAGGCCAGCGAGGTCCGGAGGTTGAGCTGGTTCTGGGGGGACGGCACGGTCGGTGTCTTCGACTGGGGCGACCGGGGGAGGAGGCGCCGGCCATTCGGGTTCCTCTTGTCGGGGGTTGGCACGGGCGGCCATGGACCGGGTGGTGACGCACGCCCAGTCCGGGACGCCCAACATCCCCAGGTGTTCTCTTCGTTCTACGGCTGCCCAGGGCGAGCTTTCAAGGTCATTTCCCAGGAGACAGTCTACGGGAGCATCATCTCGGACCGTTACTTTCAACATGCCGGAGACCCCTCCCCATTCGAAAGGGACGCAGGCCATCCGACACAGACTTTCCGAGTTATTGGCTGAACGGACAGGGCAGAGAATGTTTGGTATGAACTGTTCTGGGGTCACCAGGTGACAGCGGACGGCTGTTACACTGGCCCCGGTGTCGCGGAGGGCTTCGGCCTGGAGTCCATTGATGCTCACCCATTGGCTGTACTTCCGGGTGTTAGCGGGTAGGGGGACCCGCGGGACCATGTCTTTCCCCCCTAAGCATGCTAAAGTCATGGCGGCTGGCTCCCATTCTTGATGCTCTTGTTCGTATTCTTCCTGCTCCTCGGAGATCTGTTCTTCCCCTAGGGCAGCAGCGGCCACTTGGCGGGGTCTTGGGCTCTGGTACTGCGGGCAATTTGGGTCGTTTGCATAGTGGCCGACCCGTTGGCATCGGTGACACGTGACATTGGCTCTGTATCCCGGTCGCGCCGGGGTGCTGCCCCGGTTGGCCGGGGGGGTGGTGCTGGTAGCGGGGGCGACCGGAGCGTTGTCTCTTCCTCGCCCTTGGCCCCCCCCTCCTCCTCGGGGACGGTGCTGACCGTTGTTGTTCCGGTTCTGTTCATAGGACCCATTTCGGCCCACTCTGGTGATTTCCCACCGGTCAGCCTCGGCTGCGAGCTGCCGTGGATCAGTCAATTTGCTGTCGAGGAGGTGCTGCCGGAGCTCAATGAAGCAATTGTTTGATAGATGCTCCCACACCATGAGGTTAAAGAGTTGTTCGTACGTTGTGACATTGCTTCCCTTGATCCAGCCCTCGAAGGCTCGGCTAAAGTAGTTCACGTAGTCCACCCAAGTTGTACCCGGGATGCGGGTGCAGTCTCGGAACCTCTGACGGTACATCTCGGGTGTGAGCCCATAGCGGGTGAGGAGGGCAGCTTTCATGTGGTCATAGGAGGTCATCTGATGGTCCGGGAGCTGTAGCAGGGCATCGCGGCCCTCATTGAGGAATCTCCCCCATAGACCGGCTCCCCAATCGCTTCGATCGATCCGGTGGGCGGTCATAGCGATTTCGTAGGCCTTGAACCATTGCTGGATGTCGTCCTCTCGGAAGTATTCTCGAACGACATCCTTGGGGATGTGTACCTTTTTTTCTGTTGCCCCTGGGTCGCGGGGTTGCTCGGGCACCCCTAATTCTCTGTTCTGCTTGCGTAAGTCTATCTCAGCTAGTTTGCGCTCGTGTTCATACGCCAGCCTCTTTTCCTCGAGCTCCCTTTGTCTCTGTTTTTCCTCTCTTTCTTCACGGAGACGCAGGTGCTCTAAGCTTATTTTTTGTTCGGCCAGTTTAAGTTCAACATCCATTTTGAGCCGGGCCATTTCTAGTTCATGTAGTCGTGTTTTTTCTCGTTCCTGGATCTCGTCTTGCGAGAGACCCGTTCTTTGCTCCTCGGGGGCCGTGGTGTTTTTTCCTACTGCTGCGATGTTTTGGTTGGTGGTCCCCACGGCCCCGGTTTCTGTCCAGGACTCTAGGGCATGCTTGAAATCGTCTTTGGTACTTAGACCGGTGGTAGCGATACCTAGTTCGATGCAGAATTGTTTTAATTCACGATGGCTGTACTCGTCCAATTTCTCCATTTGAAATTTCTCGGTGGATCCGCTTTCTTTGGTTGTCATTGTGATTTCGTCGTGGGGTGAGCTACTCTCTGTACGATTATGCGGTGATTCGGATCGCGCCGCTGGCCACCAATGTTAGACGGACCGGGAGGGTCGGCCGAGGACAAGGGGAGAGGTCTCCGGGGAGAGCCGTCTCCAGCGATCGTACAGACAAGTAACTTCCCCCCCACAGACGGACACCACACCAGGATAAGGTTTAACGATACTTTATCAGCAATTCTTTAGGTACGGTAAAATTATACAAGGAGGTCTGGACTCAGGGGTCCCCTCGATTCTGGTCTCTGGATTGGGAAAAGGGTAGCGGGACAGTCTTGTTACCAATAGATGAAAATAGCTCTCAATCCTCGAGCTCGGCGTTCTAGATGATCGGGCCGCGGCGGAGCCAGGCAGGTCCCGAGATGGATGAAGGAAGCGACGGTCCGCGGCGGAGCCAGCAGGTCCCGATGAAGATGGTGGTTACAAACGGTCCGCGGCCACGCCAGCAGGTCCCGACGACGATGAAGGTTACGAAGGTTGCGGCAGCGCCAGCAGGCAGGACGATGGTTCGCAAGGCAGGGCTACGGCAGCGCCAGTAGTCCGTCAAGGATGAGTTCTTCACTGCGTCTCTCGACTCCAGGATACAACTGCCTTCCTGCTCTGGAGCTGCCCCAGTTATAGGGCTGGTGCCCTTTGATGTCCGGACCCTCGCACTTGGAGGTTGGGGGGTCCGGGATGAAGGGGTCCAGACACCCAGCAGGGGGGTGGAGCCAGCGCCCGGGGAGGTTGTGGCGAGCGGCACCTGGCGAGGGAGAACCATCGACACCTCTTTCTCCCATTGACTTGCCAAGTAGTCCGCTCACCTCCTGGGTGGATGGTGGTGCCGGGATGTCTGAGGCCTGGCCAGGCCCAGGGTTGGGGTCGATCGGGGGCCACGCGGCCTCGTGGCGGAGTGTCCAAGATGGCGCCCGGGCTGGGCGCGCGGGCCAGTAATGGATCGGGCCCACGAGGTCGATATGTTCAGAGGCAAGGGTCCCGGAGGGGACGGAAAACGTGAAGTGGTGGGGTGTGACACTTGAGGGACCGGGCTCGGGCCTGGTCGGGCAGAGGGGGAGCGGCCCTTCACGTGGCCTGTCCAACAGGTATCTAAGTTGCATTGGGTCTTTACAAAAAGCTACCAACAGACTTTAAGCGATGAAATATTTACAGTGGTGCGAGTAGAGCTTAAAGAAGGGAAATGCTTGGAGTCAATCAGGCTGAGGCTACTAGGCTTCAGAGGGTGCAGAACGCCGCTGCACGGGCCATTGTGGGCCTTCCGAGACGATGCTCCGTCTCTACCGTTCTGACCTCCCTTCATTGGCTTCCGGTCAGACAGAGAATCAAATTTAAGGCTCTCTGTCTGACATTCAAGATCCTGAAGCTTTCCTCCCCTCCCGCCCTTGCGGGCCTCATCTCTCCGTATGTCCCTGCGCGGTCCCTTAGGTCTGAATCTTACCATCTGGCGATTAAGCCAAGATTCAGACTGAGTAGGATGGGAGGACGCTCTTTTCGCATTCTGGCGGCTGATTTATGGAATTCCCTTCCTGTCCACATCCGTGCCCTAAACAGCCTAACTCTTTTCAGACGCGCCATCAAAACTCACCTGTTTGCCTCTGCTAACTGATTTTTCTTCTCAGCTCCTCCTGTTATGTTGTGGTACTTGATCAGGCGCCAGGACGCCCCTTTGCTGGGGCAGCTGTGCGCCAAATAAAAGTTATTAACATAACATAACATATATGTTTAGCACTTAAAAGATTACAACAGCAAAGAGGTTACGGGCAGCTTTTACAAGAACGAGGTAAAAAAAGGTGCTGCCGATCTGCAGAGGGTCTAGAGGGTTGGAAAAGTTTTGAAATGGAAAGATAGAGGAGCTAAGAAGCAAGCCTTAGTCAAATGGAGGAGGTGGCCTGAGCAATGTAACAGTTGCAGGCTAGCTCTCCAATGGCTGTGAGAGTATAGTGCTTGCTGCCCAAGAAAGTGAAACACAAATTATGGAAACAGTCTTTTTATAGCATCTTATCTTCCAACACGTCAAAGGGCATGTTCCCCAGCAATCAAAATTCTCATTTTACAGTGAAACTAGCCAAACGGGTGGCCGTAAAAGGGGACTGGGAGACGGCCCTAACTAAAATACAATACCCTCTAACATGGAATACGTTTACCAGCCAGAGGCCAAGTTTACTATAAAGGGTGACCATAAGGGTGTGGATCCCACTGTAAAATTTCCTCCCGGATACAACCTCACTGTCGCTGTGGTGGTCGAGGCCAGCAACAAATCCATAACCACCACCAAATTATATGCAGATATTCAGTTATATTTAGATAAAGTCAGAAGGAAGGGGTTTATTAGAACACCCAGACTTAATGCAGGGTTTATTTGCACCAGTACATTAAGCAGGGTTTAAGGGACTGTACAACAGATCAAAAGCGCAGTGGAGCCAGACCCTACGAGTCTGGTTATTAACAGTGGGGTTTATAGGCTCTTCGTATATACCAATATTATAGAGGCCACAATGGGCTGGAAGTGGTTATTCTCCCTTGTGAAGGTGTGTGGAGGTCAAGGGTGAAAGAAATTACACTTGCAAATATTCACTATATCAACCCCACTAAGTGCAGATTTCTAAAAAAAAAAAAACACCTTGGTCATCGAATATCATGATGGAGATGGTGTCAGTCTGAACCGGTGGCCTTTAAATGCAGGTTGACAATCACTTTCCCATATTTAAAGGTGTGACGCGACAGTATATATGAAAGACTGTCATAGTGTTCATGAAAACATGCAGCAACCCCGCTCTACACACGGACTATCAAGGACACCAGGCTGGATATGGTGCCCTGGTTATGTACGACATGGGGCTGGGAGATTTTTTTAATAGTTCGTTTAGAAGAGCTATGCCTTTTTTGAAAAGAGGTTATGAAGTTGCAAAACCCCGTGCCAAAGCAGCTGCTGCAAATATTGCCCAGGATGTAGTGGGGCCTGTGAGGTCTGCATTTGCGGAGCGAAATGATCAAACAACCCTAAAACAGAGGTGGACTTATGTACAGGCGTAACACAAGTGCTAAAAGGAAGCGAAAAACATCAAGGCGGAGAGGTTCACCCACTCCTTACAAAAAAGCAGATTGGATTCAAAAGTTTCAACAAAAGAAGGTCTGGAAGCCAGGAGAGTGTCAAAGAACAAGCAACAGCCAGGGTAAATATTTTTTTAAACTCAACAACATCAGCCATGTCCTTCGTGCATTGCGCCTCCGGAGAATGTGCCAAATCCGAGCTAGACCCATTTTCTCTCAAGGCAATGCAGACCAGCATTGAAAGTAGCTTTTTCAAGGAAGTCTTACTTCTAGCCGCTTCAAAGCTGCTTGTACCAATAGTTGTTTGTGTCGGTCAACCGACATGTATCTGGATCTGAACAATACTCTTCTACATCTGGTTTTAAAAAAAAAAATTTTAAAAATCACAAAAGCGAACGGGCCAAACACACAATGAAGCTAAAGTGGCAATGACCACTTATCCCGTAGCAACCATGTTTAACTTAGTAGACATTACCCACGGTGATCGTCTCATCACACAAGGCGATAACATGTACACCTACATCAAGAGTATTCTCAATTACAGCAGTGATACCCTGGACACGGAGTTTTCAGCTGAGCTCTTCTACAAGGACACATGCGCACATTTTTTAGACGAGGCGGACCCAATAAAGGTTGTCTAAAGAGCCAGCTTTGCAAATGAAAGTAAGCAGTTTGACTTTCTCAGTCGTATGGATTCCGACCTTTCTTTCCAAGATAAGCTGCTCATTGCCGGGCCCCGGGGGAAGCAGAGTCGCAGACTAGTCTTCCCTAGGGGTCTTTCTCGCAGGGGATAGGCCAGGTAGGGGAAGGGGAGGAGTTAGGGGGTGGGTATTTAAGCGCGGGGGAGGAAGGGAACTTCCTCTTTCTGTGCCTGGCACCATCGGGAGGGAGATCAAAAGGTGGTAGTTAGGACCAGTTTCTGGGAGGCGTAGTGCTAGTTTTGGTTGGATTTCGTTCGGAGCTGTTTCACGGCAGCTGGGTTTTTCTCGTTTTTCTCTTTGTGGGTAGTTTTTGGCAAGATGTCTGGAGTGTCTGCGGAGCAGGTCCATGAGGCCTTGCTGTTGCTTGCGAGGGCCGGCCGGGAAGACCTTATTCAGCCGGGGGTTTTGGATCAGGCCTGGGTGGGGGCCACCAGGGGCACGCGCGCTGCCTCGGCCGGGGTTAAGGCGGCGGTGGTGGCCTGCCAGGATGACGAGCAGGACTCTTTGGGGGGGTTTGACAGCAGGAGGGGGGGGTGGTGTTCCCAAGGATCCGGCGAGGGGCGGGAAGCGCAGGAGCCTTTCCGCGCGGGCCTTCCCTCCGCTTGAGTTTTTGCCTGGGGCCTCGGAGGCGGACGTGAGGGCCGCGCCACCCGCGCTTCCGCCCCATGGGCCTCTGCTGGTGCCGGCCGGCGCCTTGCAGGGGGAGGGGCAGGCGGTTGTCCCTGTTGGGCATGCTTTGGTACAGGTGGGGCCTCTGGGTGGGGGTGGGGCCCCTGGGCCATCCGGGCAGCTTGCGAGTGATGATCTTGGGGGGGATGGGCCTAGAGATGCCTTGCGGGAGCAGGGGGAGCTGGAGGAGGAGGCCCCCATTGACTTGTCCGGGGGTTCCAGGGCTGGCACCCCGGCCGTTGTGCGGCCGGTGGCGCCCGGGGATTTGGCGGGCCGGAGCGGGACCCCCGCTCTGTTCCCCTTTGGCGGGCCTGGCTGGGTTCAGGGTTTTCAGCAGGTGGGCTTCTTCCCCCCGGGGGGTGATTTCTTTGGCTACTGCTCACCCCCTGCCCCTCAGATTTGGGGTGCGGCTTCCTGGGAGGACAGGGCATGGGGTGAGCGGATCTTGGAGCAGATTCAGGAGGTCAGGTGGGCCGAGGTGACTCGTGCCAGGGTGGGTGCGGTGTGGGGTCACGAGATTGAGGGCCCTCCCACCCCGACCTCTGAGGAGGAACGGGAGCCGGAGAAGCAGGAGGAGGAGGCTAGGAGGGCAAGGGCTAGGAAGGCAGTGCAGGCCATCCCTCCCTCGGGGGGTATGGCAGGAGTAGGGACGGCCAGGACGGCTTTGAGGCCCGATGGTGCCGGGGCCCGCTCAGGTTCGAGCGACCTGAGGGGTGGGAGGGGATCCAAGCCAGCGGTTGTCGGCAGAGCCCGGGGGCCTGGCGGGGCGCAAGACGGCTCCAAGACGCAGGCCGGAAGCAGTAGGGCAGTCCGCGGCGGCTGTCCCTCCACCGAGGGATCGGGCAACTACGGCGCGTGGCGGTTCTGGAGTGCGTGGACGTGGGAGTGTGCAGAAGGGTGTGAAGCGTGCGGTGAAGGAAGTGGACAGTGTGGGTGTGGATCTGGAACCGGTGCTTGAGTTGGATTATAGTGCTGAGAGTGAGGAGCTGGAAGACGGGGAGGTGCGGGATGACCTGGAAGGCATAGGCGGCGCAGCCGGAGACAACGACGACCTTGGTGTGTTACAGGTCAAGACTGTGGCAAAGACGATGACGAAGGCCGGATCGGTGGCAGTCCGGGGGACGGAGTCCAGAGGAAGGCCCCGGGAGCGGACGCCGGCACTCATAGGTGAGGGCGCCTGGTGGGCAGCTTGGGATGACACTCCACGGGGGGGGGGGGAAGGCCGGAAGCGGACCTGCCGGTCGGTGGGTGTGGGGGACGGTTCTGTGCGGGAGGGGGAGAAGCCATCGGGCGGTCCACCTGAGGAGGGTAAGAAGGTGGATGGTAAGTCGGTCACTTTGGGGGTGCAGACGGACAAAGGTGATGGTAAAGAGGAGAAGAGGGTGAATGTGCCTAAAAAGCTGCCGTATATGGGGCTGGCGATGCCTCTTGGGTCCCATCTATCGGAAAAGCTCAAGGAACGAATCTGGAAACATGAGTTTGTGGACGTTTTTAAGTTACTTCATCGGGAGGTTCAGGCCAAGGAGGGGTCTAAGGAGGAGGAGTGAGAGCTGACGAGGCGCCCTAGAGTGCCGATGACTATGGAGAATTGGACGTCTGCTTTCCTGATCTATGCCAGTGTTTATTGCCAGAAGTATCTGGACCGGGCGATTGCGCTGTTTAAGTACATGGACATCATTCGCAAGGCCCAGATGCAGTTTGGGGGGTTTGCTTGGTTAAGCTACGACGAGGAGTTCCGGGCCAGGGTTAGCGCAAATCCGGAGATGAGTTGGGGGGAGGTGGACCAGGAGCTTTGGATGCAGTGGATGGCGTCTTCGCACTCGACGGCGTCCACCCATACGGCCAGTGGCTTGCCGGTGGTGTATCGGTCTTTTCCGCCGCGTCCCGCCCAGGGCGGGGCGGGGGGTGGAACAGTGCCCAGCACCATTGTCTCGGGACAACAGTTCAAGCAGGGGGGTTATTCCACGGGGGCATGCTGGAGCTACAATCGGGGGTACTGCTCCAGGTACCCCTGTAAGTTCAAACATGAGTGCTCGAAGTGTGGCGGGAAGCATGCCCTTACGCAGTGCCTCACGCTCACCACCCCCTCTGAGCAATGGAGGAACGCGAGGGGGCGGGGCCAGCCTGGACCGAAGGGCACCTACTCCGGTTAGGGTGGAGGCGATGGCCCCGTGGCTCGCGTGCTATCCTGATCGCGAGGCCGCGGCGCGGCTCTTCTGGGGGTTCACTGAGGGCTTTAGGGTGGGCTACCAGGGTCCCAGGGAGCGTCGTTGGGCTGAGAATTTGAGATCTGCAAAAGAATTGCCGGGGGTGGTGTCTGCAAAGTTGGAGAAGGAAGTGGCGGAAGGAAGAGTGGCTGGCCCGTTTACTGACTGGCCATTGCCGGACCTGATCATTTCCCCGTTGGGGGTGGTGCCGAAGAAGGAGGAAGGGGAGTTCAGAATGATTCACCATTTGTCGTGGCCGGAGGGTCAATCGGTGAATGACTTTATTGCAGAGGAAGACTCGAGGGTGCTGTATGCGTCGGTGGACGATGCGATCCGCCTGGTGAGGAGTTGTGGACCGGGTGGGGAATTGGCGAAGTGTGACATCAAGTCGGCTTTCCGTCTCCTGCCTATTCACCCGGCGGATTTTTCGCTTTTGGGTATGCAGTTTGGGGGGCCATCTACGTGGACAAAGTTTTGCCCATGGGGTGTGCCATCTCCTGTGCTCTGTTTGAGCTTCTCAGCACTTTTCTGCAGTGGGTCATGGTGCGGGTCAGTGGGTGCCGTGAAGTCACCCACTACTTGGACGATTTCCTCTTCCTGGGGAGGTCGGAGTCCGGGGATTGCGGCAGGGCCCTGTCGCGGTTCCAGGCTTTGGCCTTGCAGTTTGGGGTGACTTTGGCGCCCGAGAAGACGGCTGGTCCCAGCTGTTGCCTCACATTCCTGGGGATTGAACTGGTGGTTGGCGCGCCTGCCTGCGACCAAGGTGAAGGAGATTCTTGCATGTCTGGAGTGGGCTGTGGGGGAACGGCGGATCCCTTTGAGGGCGGTGCAGAAGCTTCTGGGTTTCCTTAACTTTGCGTGCAGGGTGGTGCGGGCAGTGCGGACGTTCTGCAGGCGGCTCGGCATGGCCATGTCGGGGGCAGTGCTTCCGCATCACAGAGTGGGATTTCCTTGGGGGTGAGGACGGATTTGAGGACATGGATCACCTTCTTGCAGGATTTCAATGGGGTGTCCTTGGACTTTGACGAGGAAAGGGCGGTCTGGCAATGCCAAATTTACTCTGACGCGGCTGGGTCAGCGGGATTTGGTGTTTTCTGGGATGGCAGGTGGTGTGCGGAGAGCTGGCTGGCCTCCTGGATCAAGCACGGCAGGAGCATTGCCTTTTTGGAGTTCTTCCCCTTGCTGGTGGCACTGGTGGTGTGGGGGGAGGAATTTCGGAATAGGTCTGTGCTCTTCCACGTCGACAATATGACGGTGGTGGAGCTGGTGAATCATCAGAGGGCGAGGGACCTGCGAGTGCTGCGGCTGTTGCGTAGGTTCATGTTGGCGTGCCTGCAGCTGAATGTGGTGTTTCGGGCTAAGCATGTCCCTGGGGCGAATAATGACATTGCGGATGCTTTGTCTCGTTCGCAGTGGCAGCGGTTTCGACACCTGGCACCGGGAGCAGATACGTGCAAGACCGAGCTGCCAGCCGGCATCTGGGCCTTGGGGGAGTGAGGATGATTGGTCTGGTGGAGGGTTCGCTGGCTCCGACTACGAGGAGGACTTATCTTTGGCATGGTCTGAATTTAGTGCTTTCATGGGCTGGACGGTGGATGGTGTCGTGAGCGGGGAGTCGTCTGTGGTGAAAGGGCAGCGGGGTTACGTGTTGGCTTGCATGGACCGAGGGTTGACTGCGGCTACGATCTCTGGGAAGTTAGCGGGGATATCTTTCTACTGTGTTTTGGTCCTGGGTTTTGACCCGACCAAGGATGTGGTTTTGGCTTGCATGTTGCGGGGATGGGGTCGGGAACGGGGAGCTGGGGGGGGGGTCGGCTGCGAGAGGCAGTGACGTTTGACTTGTTGGTTCGGTTGGTTGGGGTGTTGCCGAAATGCTGTTATGACCCGATTGAGGTGGATCTCTTTCGTTTGTGCATGGTGTGGATGTTTTTTGGGGCTTTCCGGGTGTCTGAGCTGTTGGGTACGAGACGGGGGGTGGGCAGGTTGTTTGAGGAGGTTCGTGTGGATGCGGGGCGTTTGGGTATTTGGCTGAGTTGCTCCAAGACGGATCAAATGGGCAGAGGCAAGTGGGTGTGGTTGAATGAGTCTGGCGGGGCGGTTTGCCCGGTTTTGGAGTGGCGGACTTTCCTGGGGACGGGTGGGGTGCGCTGTGGAGAAATTTTTTTCCATGCGTCTGGTGCGAGAGTGACGGCTGGCCAGTTGCTGGCGGTGTTGCGTATGGCTTTGAAGCGTTTGGGCATGGATGGGGCTGGTTTCGGCACTCACTCTTTTCGCATTGGGGCTGCGACTGAGGCGGCCCGGCTGGGTTGGTCCTGGGACAGGATTAAGAGAAGTGGGCGTTGGAAGTCGCGATGTTGTGAGAGGTATGTGAGGAAGTAGGTTGGTCCCAGGCAGGTGGTTGGTTGTTTTACACTGTTTTTTGCTTGTTCTAACATCTTTTTCTTCGTAGGTTGCGTGGGTGGACCGGGCGGTAGGACGGTGACTTGGATTGTTGGGCACTCCTTCGTGCATTGGGCATCCAAATATGCGTAGCAGCAGGTTTACGGCCGTAACCTGGGACTGAAGGGACAACTGCACGAGGTGAAATGGTGGGGAAGGAGTGGTATGTGATGGGGGGGCACTACTGCCCTGGCTCGCGAAGATGGTCCCACAGAGGGGATGCCTGGATTTATTGATCATTCATCTGGGGGAAAATGACCTGGTGCAGCGGTCTGGATTGGCATTGTTACAACTCATGCAAAGGGACTTGGAGATTTTGAAATCGAGGCTTGCGGGGGCCTGCATTGCCTGGACGGAGCTGGTCCCCAGGAAAGTGTGGAGAGGGGCTGTGAAACATGGAGCCATTGAGAAGGCTCGGCGGAAACTCAATAGGGCGATGAGACTCTACTGTGCGGACAGGGACATTAAGGTCATTGCACATGCCGGTATTCGACTGGAGGAACCGTTAGTTTTTAGGGATGATGGGGTGGGGTGCACTGGTCTCAGCTGGGCAATGCGTACTACATGATGGAGATGCAGAATGTGGTGAGCAAGTTGTGGAACGAGGCTATCTGGTGTCACAGGGAGTGAATGGGGCGTTGGTGCGGATGGGCGGCCCTGTGAGGGGGTGGGGCGGTGAACCGCCCTACAGGGGGTTCACTGGTTGGCAGGATTTGAAGGAACAAGGGGGTCAAGAGCGGGCACACCCATCCCTTGGGGGGGGGGAGTTTGCATAGGACAGATAGAAGCGTGAATGGAATGACGCAACGACTGGGGGCTGGATGACGGTGATTGAGGGGCAAGAAGAAAGGTGGTTGGAGCCTCTAGGGCTTGGTGATGAAGCGGAGTGAATGAAATGAATGAGGGGGGAAGTGTGAGTGGGGGTTTGCTGTTACTGTTATTGTTGATGTTACTGTTATGTACAGATTCGCAGTTCTGGTCTAATAAAATGGCCTTTTACGCTGACACTGCGTGGTCTGTTTATTGGGCGATGCTGGGCCCCGGGGGAAGCAGAGTCGCAGACTAGTCTTCCCCCAGGGTCTTTCGCGCAGGGGATAGGCCAAGTAGGGGAAGGGGAGGAGTTAGGGGGTGGGCATTTAAGCGCGGGGGAGGAAGGGAACTTCCTCTTTCTGTGCCTGGCACCATCGGGAGGGAGATCAAAAGGCCACCCACCCGGCAACTGGAGGTGGTTTGTTGGGTCGGTCCATAGCATTGCCAGTTTAGGCCAGAGCTGCTGTAGGCAGGATTTGAAGGGACAAGGAGGTCAAGAGCGGGCACACCCATTTCTTGGGGGGGGGGGGGGGAGTTTGCATAGGACGGATAGAAGCGTGAATGGAATGACGCAACGACTGGGGGCTGGATGACGGTGATTGAGGGGCAAGAAGAAAGGTGGTTGGAGCCTCTAGGGCAGAGGTCTTCAAACCTTTTGATGCCGAGACCCCCTTGTCAAACCTTTTTAGGAGTAAGGACCCCCTTCTGACAAAAGTTTCTAGAACCTGGGCCTCCTCATTATCGACAACCATAAACGCCCCCAATTCCCACACTAAATAATTTTACATTTGGGAAATAATATTAGGTCAGAGGTGTAGCTAAAAACAAAGGGTCTCATTTATGAGGAATTGGCATTGGGCAGCGCCACCAGTCTTCTTGCTGCGCCAATGTGAAAAGGCAGGAATGCGCCATATTTATGAAATATGGTTCATTCAGGACCTTTCCTCTTGCGTTGGCGCACAAATTGCTGCTTAGCACCAATATAGGCAGGTTTGTTTTTGTGCAGGAAGGGCACCTTCCTGCACAAATACAATCCTGAGAGATGTTTTCCTCTTTCTATGTGAGCTGAAAAATGCAGCAGACATGGAAAGAGGAAAAAATGGGGTTATATACATTTTTGGTGCTGCCCCAGGTTTAAGTGATTTTGTAAATATAGGGCAGCATCAAAATCCATGGGTGTTGCATGGGAACACCCATGCAGCGCACTTGGAATACCTCCTTGATGCAGAATTAGGCAAGCCAGCAACTTCCCCTGCTTTGTCTTACTGAATAATTAAGAGGCCATGCAAAGTGACAATGCTCATAGATATATTTTAGACGGTTGCGCCGCCAGAGCGGCACTTTTATATTTTGAGAAGGAGAGTACTGGTACTTCTCAAGAGAAATGCTGTACATGCACTTCAATTTTTCCATTCCAAGCACTGATCGCGTCCCACAGATTGAAGACGTCTGCCCTAGGGCGACAAGACAAGATGTCCCGGATTTCCCTGGACAGTCTAGGTTTCCCAACACTTTTGCTAATTTCTAGTCTATGTCCCGGTTTTTGAGTCCAAGGGCAAGTCTTACAGCGCGGCCACATTTTTAGGTATTCTCTCCTTTCACGAGCCTCTGAAGTATGACATATAGTATTCGTTTCTACCAGTTATCACAGGAGGAGGTCGCTGCCTGCTCTCAGCAAAGACACAGTGGGATTAGGGGAGACTGAAGGCTTTAGTCCTACTTTTTTGTCCGATCTGTCTCGGTTTTCCCTTCTCAAATTCTGGTCACCCCCCTCGAATATGCAGGTTTGAGTCCAACAAGGTTTCAGACTATGAGGGGCGGAGGCAGTAGCCCCCGCGCACCACAAAGCTTCAACTAAATCCTCTAGACACTACCCAATCACTACCCATGCCACTCCTAGCCCCTCCCCCTTCGTCCATGCCAACAAATAAATTGTGTAATATGTGACTTGCTAGTTGTACACCTCCTTCCAGTTACTTGTGAATTTGGTCTGACAGATTTGCAACCCACATGTTTTTCGAGAGAGAAAGTCTGTTGTTTTATCTGCCCTGACAGCAGCACCTGCACATGTCCCACCACAAGCCCACTGGAGGAAGTACAAGAATGTAATGCATCTCACCTGGATTTTTTAAGTGCCTGAGGTTTTACAGGTATTTCTTGTGATTTCGGTTTAGTTGTAGGTGAAGTTACCACAAACACTTTGTCGTCCTTCTTGTAAACTGACTTTAAAACACACAATTTCGCAGCACGTTCGCTGACCCTCAACACTCCTAGCCCCGCAACCAGCAAGGTGCCATCCAGCCCCCAGTATCTTAGTTTAATTTACTCTTTTAAGGGATCATCAATGCTTATGTTACCAATGAAATGTCTTCTATTTTGTCTGTCCCCATTTATCGATTACTCCTGGTCTGTCCTGGATCCGATTTGCCTTCTGTTACGAGGGAAAGGAATGTCTGTTTTATTTTTCTCATGCAGATTCAATGTTTAAAGAACTGTCTCTGAAGTCATTTTTTTCAAGCATGCATGGTGTCCATATTAGCGCATTTGGGTGTTTTAGGCAATTGTCACTAACACGTTGTCTTGGCAGTGTCTTGCGTATTATCCAAAGGGTAGTAGGAGGGGGAGGACAATAGAAGTTTATAAAAAAGAAGGCTGTTCACCGATGACCAGGTCAGGGACAAATAGTGCTTCATTAATGCATTCTTGTGGCACTGATGACTGAAGCTAGGTATGCTCGAGGTGACACCAAGAGAGGCTTCTCCAGCCTCACTAAATGCTCACGGAATTGCTACAATAATGACAATTTATGTTGACATGTATGCAAGGAATGCTTGCCCACGGAGTATGCGGCTTGAGGGACTCATTTTGCCACCTTTGCTAAGGTGTATGGAAAAAGGAATGTTACAATGTTTTACTCTTCATCACTTCCATGTGAACGGCTGGACTTTTTATGACACTTTTAAGACACCCACATCCTGATGTAACACTAACACAATTGTTCTTAATAGGGGACACTGCACACAGAATAGTATTTTTACTGCACAGTTTCATTTTGCACTGCAAAATTTCACAAACGGTAAACTTGCAGGAAAATTCTGTATATCTTTTCCAGCTTAGGAATTATCCATCGACATGAACATTTTATTTGTTATCCAGTGAAAAATATATTGTTGTTATGAAATAAACTTTACCTACGGCGAAGGACCATGCACCCTTCACACTTGCAGATAAATGAATGGGGCACATTTGCATTTCTTTTAGGCGCCCTGGCACGAAACATTTACACAGCTCAGGAGACTCGACTTGACTCCAAAAAAGCCTTTAACGAGCGTCATTTGCTGTCTCAGGAGGGTTGTCTTTTTTACAAAAGAAAAGCAAATGTTTTCGAATCCTGGCAAAGTGAGGCAGGGAAATGCGCGACCCCCTTCCTAGGACTCCAGGACCCTTTGGGGGTCGCGCCCCACAGATTGAAGACGTCTGCTCTAGGGCTTGGTGATGAAGCGGAGTGAATGAAATGAAAGAGGGGGGAAGTGTGAGTGGGGGTTTACTGTTACTGTTATTGTTGATGTTACTGTTATGTACAGATTCCCAGTTCTGGTCTAATAAAATGGCTTTTTACGCTGACACTGCGTGGTCTGTTTATTGCGCGACAACTGTATCGATCTTAAGAATAAAACTTACCCCACAATAAAGACTCGTTCTGTCTCATGATCGGAGCTGCAGAGCGGTATAAACTTGTTATACTGGCTGCTAGTTTATTTGTGGAGAGCGTGAAAGTGTCACCCAGCGACAGACTGGCACATGCCGGAGCTTTACAGCTATCAAAAATCAAGCACACTGTTTTAAGAGTAGCTTTGAAGATATTTAGCGTACATGCAGTGACGCAGTTAACCCAATAACAAGAGTTATATTTAGGACAACTAACAAAACTCATTATCACAGAGTTTGTCGATAACACTGCTTTTAGCAGGCTGTACACAGCAAACCCCTTTCAATTTCAAAAACTAGCGCATCACCATTATGTCGATGTTCCACAAGACCAATGGGATTCCTGCTAAACCGTTCATACCCAGCTTTGAAGACCATTTTGTTAGGGAATATCTAGGACTGGTTTCAAAAACAGGAAAACACCTGGGGGACTCTGGAGTAATCTCGAGAGAAGGTTATGGACAGGGGTACATGCAATTTGCATTTGATTTAAGCCATAATATGGAAGACTGTGGCCACTACAACCTGATTAAGAATGGAAATCTAAAAGTTAAAGTATGTTTTAAGCAACCCCTGGCGGTGAATGCAAATATTGCTGTATTCAGTGTTTGACATCATCCAAATCAATCACGCTCAAAAGATTCTTTGATCATCTTTAAAATTAACACTTTTCAGATTCTAGATTTCTTAAGAAAACCTAGATTTGCCAAGAAATACTTTAGGAATATTTTCAATTGATAGATAACCAGCTGGAATTGGGATAGAATGGCCTATCATTCTTGTTTAACAGACCTGCACTATAAGGAAGGAACTCATTGGGTGGCTCAGATTTTAGATATAGACGCGTTATGGTGTTTGACATCGCACAGTGTTCCCCATGCACCGCATCTATACAAACCCTATATTTATGTATTTATGTTAAGTTGCTAAAAGGGTAGAGTATTACAAAATCCAGGTACAGAATTACTTGCAGTGAGCACTGTATACATTTTATTAGTAAATTGTCCAACGTTATGTTTTGAAATTTCTGAAATCTATATTCGAGTGACCTTGATAACAATGACCATCTTGTTATGAAATATGTGAAAGAAAACACAAGGTCTACAGCAAGTGCAGCCAACTCAGCTTTCACAGTTTGTCAAAAGTGTAAGCCGTTGTGAGCCTCCGTGGTGTGTAATGTTACATATGTAAAATAAAAACTGGAGCACCTGGTGCAGTTTGTTTATTTCCATTTAAACTTACATATTGAAACTTTAAAAATAACATCTTTTTTTTAAAGATACCAAAGAAACGGTGAAAAGTTTAAAAGGGTTTTATTTACAAACCACTTCATGCTACAAGGGCACTTAACGCTTGCTACAGAAATAAAAAAAAAATGAAAATTGGTAAATAAAATATCTATACAAATATATACATAGGTGCTTAAACAGATGTGCAAGACAGATTTCAAAGATGCATTAGACAGGTAGCCACGTCTTCATCCATACTAATATAATAAAGAGAGAGCCCAAACTTTTGAGGCGGGTAATCTCAGGAACCACAGCCCCAATCACAACACCCAATACAGCGTTGGAAAAGGCAGTTGCAGCAGAAGGACATAGGCTATGCAGACGACCTCCATATACACTTAAAGGGTAAAAGAACTGTGCCAGCAAAGTAGTCCCTTGTGGGCGTGTCTGCGTTGTGCTGTGGCCGTGTGCTGGGGCGTGACGAATGCTGGGGGCGTGTGGTACGTTCCGCCCTTCATGCCATGTCTCATATTGTGTGCTAATCCCACACTGCTCCCTTTAAATACCCCTGCACCCCATAATCATACCCCACTCTTACTCCTTAAAATACTCCAACCCCCTTAAACACTAACCCATCTTAACCCTATATACCCTGTACCCCAAAACCCAAACCTATCCCTAAACCCTAAAAATACCCCTGTACCCCAAAACCCAAACCTAGCCCTAGCCCTAAACCCTAAAAATACCCCTGTACCCCAAAACCCAAACCTACCCCTGTACCCCAATACCCAAACCTACCCCTGAACCCTAAAAATACACCTATACCCCAAAACCCAACCTAGCCCTGAACCCTAAAAATACCCCTGTACCCCAAAACCCATACCTATCCCTAAACCCTAAAACTACCCCTGTACCCCAAAACTATCTGAACACTTAAAATACCCAAACACCCCAAAACATATACCTCAGTACCCCAAAACATATAACCCTATACCCATACTTACCTTATCCAAACATTAAAAAAACAACATGCTTTTACCATGCATGCATTGACAACGGATTTTGTTATAAATGTATGCGTGGTAAAAGCATATAAAATGTAATGCCATGCGTTATAATGGTTTTGCGGAGTCATGGTACTTTCGTAATGAAAGTATGCGGAGTGATGGTATGTGGAAAGAAAGTTGCGGAATAATGGGTGTTTACCCTCCCCCGGTAAGTACATTGGTGGCACGGCGGCCCACATCTCCAGCAACATACTCATATTTTTTCACCACCCATTTGAAAAATGCACAGGTCTCTCGCATTGATGGCCAGCACCGACATACACTTTTAGACACACCTCCCGCCACAAGTTCTAGAGTTGCGAACTTTAGAGCTGGGGAGCTACGTTCGAATTTTGGCATCAGCTCAACATCCTGTGATTCCAGGCAAATCGCTTTGTCTACCCGTGCCTACCACAAATGAATGTGTACTTCTGTAATGTAAATTGTGCTCATGTCATGTTGTCGAGTTCGCGCTATATAATATTGCAAGGAAAAATAAAGTAGGAAAACTCGAGTTCACACACTACTGAACGCGCACTCTTAAGTGCATCAGCAGTGCACTGTGAACCGGAGCGTTTCACAGGCCTGTCACAGATAAGAAATGATATAAAAACTAAATCCTACTAAACAATATACTACTGGCCGGCAGCAATTCATACCCGGACAACGTCGGGACGGGCTGCTAGTTCTGAATAAAATCGTTGTACATTCCAGAGGTAGAGCCTCTATGCTCCTTTCAGGAGACCGCTGTGGAAAGTGGTTGTAATTTCTCACCGCTTATTGGACCAGATAATGCTAGGTTGATGGACCATAATAGTTCTCATTTTGGCGGTCACCCCCAGTGGGATATTAGTTCGACTGATCCTTTAGACTATAAAAATTGATTTTGATGGTATTGTTAACATTTAGGGAGATAACTATGACTTTCATACAGACAGCTGGTTTAGAGCTGTAAAAAGGGTATGTCTTTGGACTGGAAGAAGCCTACTGTAATATGTGTGTCTTAGGTCCTGGTTCACTGGTTGATTCTCCCAAATAATTCATAAGCTGAGAATAGTCATCCCGGGCTTGGTCACAAAAATAACAGTCTGTATTGTGATAGGGACATCTGTCTTGAAGCTTATCCAAGATGCTGTAAAGCTCCAAGCAAGCATGCACAGTTTTGAAACATGCTATAAAGATGTTAATATTGCTAGAAGTTGTTGGATACTTTTGTGTACTTCCAGCACAAAGATGCGGTTTCATCATCAGTAAACTCACAGATGGACACCTAATATCATGAGCCAAAAAGATATTTGTACAGTTCATCAGGATCAGTGATGATTGTAGTGTTTGACACGTTTGTTCTTTGGGTGAATTTTCCCCCCAGAGAGTTAAGGCAGAGTTTATTTAACTGTCTTCTGGTGGGAATGACTTCAATGTGTTCTGATCTTAACTGTATACCCTCATGAGCATAGTAATCGTCCGTATATTTTTGCTTTGTGGTCTCGTTAATATACCCTTCTGGAAAGCCAAACACTTCTTGCTTATCTCTGAGAAATAAGTTAATATAATCAGAAAAGAGCTTGGTTGTAGTCTGTTCAAAGTGCCATATTTCATGTAATTTTCCAAGTCTAACCTTTCGCCAGGGCAGCTTTCACCTCAAAGCTACACCAGGTACCCGTGGGTTGCCCTTTCGTCATCAGAAGCTTTGCACACGCTAATGCATTTATTTTCTGCGCACATTCAACAAAGAGTAAACGTTCGTTTACCCTGGACTCTGTACCGCAGAACAGGAAAATAAAGACTCCTGGGAGGGCCGACTTGGCATTTAATTATCCCAAAGAACTTGTTGATATCTTTAAAGTCTCTATAAATAATGTGCGGGTGCCCTGTTGGGTACAGCTTCATTCTGGTTAACGTACGGATGCAGACTGGTAAAACTGTTGTAATGGATTTTCTCACCCTTGTCCACCTGCTTTTAAAGCTGTCTAGAGTTAGGATGCCCCCATTTAAGGCATCACGGGGGTTCAAGAGGTTCTGGTAATTCCCCACTCTTAATGAAAGAGCACTGTTCTGCATCAAATTTTAACATATCTAGCTACTTATGTTCCCAAAGGGATCTCAGAACAAATCCCCCATTCTCAACATATTGCACCTTTAAGAGTAGGCCTGTGCAAGTGCTCAAAATGGGTGCCCAAGAGGGAGCTAAACTTGTAGGGTTTGTAGCATGGCGCACAACCGTGGAAAAACCAGCAGTTTTATTCAAATACGGTCAGCACGCCCTTAATTAAAGCATAACCATCTAGGATATAAGACCCCCACGCAGTATTCACCACCCTGCAAACCATGTTGGATAAATAGGTTTTCCTTTTCAGAGACGTGCATGAGCCACTGAATAGAGGGTATAGAATAACACTTGTTTACCCGAGGTTACGGTCTAGCTGGAGGCGGGGCTAGACTACTTCTTGCCTGAGTGCGAGTGATTCGCTGCGGTTCTAGTAGGTGGTGGCAGCTCCTACAAACACTGCTGTGCATTGGGGGGCAGACTGCAAGGCACGCGCTGAGTAATGATTTAAGATTACGGTGCTCTCTTCTGTCCCGCTATTTTACTTACGCTTAGCCCCATTTTAAGCTCAACTGTATCTGCCAGCTTTATTCCGCTGGAAAAACAACACTGGGTGTGGGCTTCCCACAGTAAGGGATTGTCTGCTAGTTACACGCGGACAAGGAGACTGGAGAATTCAATCTCCTTGAAGGTCCCCGACTTTGCCCTGGACCTTCTAATTCCACGCGGCGGATTGAAAACAACTTACAAGTCCACGATCCAATTCTGGCAATCTACCCCACGCAGAGCAATAACAAATAACACACAGTTCCGTTGTGCAACTGTAAATTGTCAACGTCCGGTTACTAAGTAATCAGTGCACATCACTTGTTGCAAAGTTATGAGGTCCTGATGAGAACCCCCCAACCCGTCAGGGGTTCGAAACGCGTAGACCGTGTGTTTACACCATAAGATCTCTATCCACTAAATTGTGTTTATGTTATTCTTTAATAACTTTCGAGTGAAACAAACAAGTTTCTTTGGTGTACATTTATATTCCTAACTTGTGATTTCAGAATTGTAAATATTGAATTGTATGTTTGTGTTGTGTGTGAGTGCGAGAATGGAATGCTGATGTTGATCAACTATGTCTGACTGATTTTTTGTCATTTATGCACAATTTTTAGGCTAATGTCTTTTTTATCAAAACTGTTGTACGTATGGTTTGCTTCGTAATTTTCTCTGTGTATTTTTGGTGAATAATAACCAACGAAAGTTTCAAAAAAATTATATGTTAAATAAACTGTGATCAATTCCAAAAAATAGTTTTTTTCCTGCACTCAGTTTAATTCTCTGTGTTAGACAATTCAGTTTTGTTTAGTAGCATTCACGGTACTGGCATCTATTCTGTTTTCACTTTTAAACCGCAGCATCTATCCTGCATTTTTAAATTATATAGTTTTTAAAATCAGTAAATGTTTTTCCCTGCACTTGTTGCCTGTTGTGTTTCCCCTTGCCCTGGTCCATCACGGCTGTATTGCCGATTGTGTGGAGGGTAGGGCGCCATCTTAGGTCAGTCCCCAGACCGGCAGGACCTCAGGTTGCGGTCTAGCTGAAGGCGGGGCTAAACTACTTATTGCACATGTCAACTCGAACGCGCAGCAGACGAGCACAGCGGGCACGACGACGGCGCGCCGAAGGTGCGCCTAAGGTAAGCCCGTCTGCGCCCGTCCGCGGCCGGTCGGGGCACGGGGCATGTCCTTCTGCCAGTTTTCTCAAATACTCGTCCGCAGATCTGACTCGACTGCATGCTCATTGGCCCCCTCCCCCTGTCTCCCTTTCAAGACTTGAGTCATTGGGGTTACTCTGTGTTAGAGAGACCTTTCCTGAGATAGCTTCTCCCCTGGCCTCAGTGCCCCTTCTGGCCACACAGCCTCTCTCAGCTATCAACCCCCCCCCCCCCCCCAACAGAGTTTATACACTCTAAATTTTTCAAGCTAACAGAGCTTCCGGTAGGCCAGGAGGTGGGGTAGCAGCGATTGTTAAACACCCTATTAGATTTTCCGCCCTGACTACCGCTAGTATTCCCTTGGTTGATTACCTTGTGCTGAGATTGGATTCCCCAGTGACACCCCTCATCTCTGTTCTTGCCTACCGCCCCCCTCAGTTCATGCCTAATTTTCCTACGATACTTGGTGACACGCTCTCCCAGTTAGTTATCAACAATTATAAAATTTTAGTCCCAGGAGACTTTAATTGCTGGCCCTCCGATGAGAAGGAGAGTGCCTGCTCTGTTAGATTCTCTGGTATGAACTGCCTTCAACATATAAATTCAGCGACTCACATTAAAGGTCACGTCCTGGACCAGGTCTGGACCTCCAATTTGGATATCTCTCTTCCCCTCATTTCACCCTGCCCATGGTCAGACCACTTCATTATTTCCTTTTCTCTCACGGTTACCTCCTGCCCCAGTAGGGCTCTGGAGGGTAACCTCTCGGCCCGGAATTGGAACAGGGCGGATCTTAGCAAATTTGTCACCCTTCTCAGTACCTCCACTCCCTCTAACTCTGGCTCTATTGATATCCAAGCTTCTGCTCTAACGTGCTGGTTTGAATCAGCCAGTGACATTGTTGCCCCCCTTAGACAGGTCAAACTTAAGCGCCTCCACGACGCTCATAGGTGGTTCACAGAGGACCTTAAAATCCTAAAGCTCGGACTTAGGCAGGCTGAGCGCCGTTGGCGACACGGCTACGCTCCTGACACGAAGCTGCGGTTTACGACCCTGCTCAAAGAGTATAAATCAGCTGTCCTACAAGCAAAAACCTCCTATTTCTCCAAAAAGATTGTCGACTCCACCACCAAAACCAAAGATATCTTCTCCATTGTGGAGGAGCGGTCACACCCAGACAGGGTTACTATTAAACCCCCACCTTCCTGTGCACTCTAACTCCCTCAACCAGTTTTTAGTGGACACAATTGCTAATATTAAAAATAGCATTTTATCCCTGACCCCGTCCAACTCCCCTAGGTTTGATTCTTCCCTGCCCGCTCCTAACCCTCAGTGGCTGACTCAGATTCCTCCAATCCTGGAGACAGAGTTCTTAGCTCTTTTAAACAAGGTTGCCTCTGGATCCCCCACTGACTGTTGTCCCCCCTTGATTCTTCGTGAGGCCTTCACGGCCTGTCCTACCCCCCCCCCCCCTCTGGCGCTACTGAATAATTCTCTTTCTTCTGGCCTGGCTTCTAGCTCATTTAAAGTCGCCGAGGTTGTGCCCATTTTTAAAAAACCCACGGCAGACCCTACGGTCATGAGTAATTTTCGTCCCATCTCCCTCCTCCCCTACCTCAGCAAAGTTCTTGAGTCCCATGTAACTAACACCTTGAGCTCATTCATTGAACATTCACATTTCCTTGACCCTCAACAGGCCGGTTTTAGACCTGCCCACTCTACAGAGTCCGTTATACTTTCAGTTATGGAGGAACTGCAGAGAGGGACAGACTACAACATCAGTCAGGCTTTGGGGCTCCTGGATTTGTCGGCCGCCTTTGACACGGTCGACCATGATATTCTGGTCGACCGTGTCAGGGAGGCCGGCATCTGGGACACCGCCCTCAACTGGGTTCGCTCCTTCCTGAGCAATCGCCACCAGGCGGTCCGGCTTTCTCAGTTTTCTGCTGACAGGGTCGGGCTGACATGTGGCGTCCCGCGGGGTCCCTCCTTATCCCCTCTTCTTTTTAATTTATACTTGACCCCCCCCCCCCCTTATCCGATCTCTACGAGGTAGCATGTCACCGCGTTCAATTACGCGGATGACATCCAGCTGGTCTTTGATATTAACTGCTCGGACCAGTGCATTGACAATTTTCAGTCTACCCTCTGTCACATTAGTGACTGGATGGGGGCGAACCACCTCAAACTTAACCCCGACAAGACAGAGCTGGTTCTTGTCGGGGGGGCTGCCAACCCATGGAAATCCATCTTTTGGCCCGCAAGGTTGGGTCTCCCCCCAGCCCAGTCAACTCAGCGAAAAGCCTGGGGGTTGTCATTAGTAATGACCCGACGATGAAGCCCCAGATCAATGCTGTAGTCTCCTCCAGTTTCTTTCAGCTAAGGAAAATCCGAAAGATTCCTCGTTTCCTGACCACTGAGGCTCTCACCCTGGTCTTGATGAGTCATAAGCTTTAGAGTCACGAGCCATCAGCGTATACACCATGAACTTTGTCTGCATAAAAGTGTTAAGGAAATCGTTCACATATGAAGGCCCTGCAAACTCTCAGGCATCATTTAAAGTTAGATGCTGGGTGACTAGGTAGTTGGGCTCGTGTACAACATTTTCTTGAGTACATTCTATATCGAATACAGTATCGAATTGGTTTTTGACTCGGGCAGCCTTTAGTCATGTAACACGTGTTTTTTTCCTAAGGGGAAATGCTCCTTACAACATGGGGAGGGGATTTCATAAAGTCGCAATCATAGCCAACAGCGATGGATTGTCCATATCCTGATCAGTCAGCTTTTGGGGTGCACTTAACCACAATGGCTTTCGTCAGTTTTCGGTGTATAATCAGACAGTTTTGTGAGCGACAGAATAGATTACAACGCTGGCACCTCACTTTCAGCCTCTGGTCTGAGATGCACCAGTCCCTCAGACACATTTTACAATGCATTTCACGCTGATGAGTGGACTTATTGCTAGAGATGTGGTTACAGTGTGTGCAAATGTAGTTCGCGCCTAAAAAACCCTTCAGATTCAAGATACTGTAAAATTGTTTTTAATTTTTACGGTTACAAAGAAAAGTTTCAAACAGACCTAATTTGCCAAAACGGACCAGTCTAGCAGGGTGTATGTTAAGATTGGCGTGGGCTTGTACTGCTATAGACAGTACAACTTATTGTAAAGAAACCATGGAACCCAGGTCTACCAGGAACCTTTGGAATTAAGCTACTTTTTGAGAACAGTGGTCCCTAGAGAAACGACAGTGAAGAGAGGGGAATGAATATAGACCCAGTCAGTACTATATTTGTATAACTTGTCCAGCCAGACAGAGGTCAGATATTTAATATTTAAAATCCAAATAGGAACAATACAGACAAAACTATTTTGTAAGTGGGACAAGCCTGCATCATACTAAACCAAGAGGGACAAACAAAGAAGACAGAAGGCTCAGGCAAAGTGTAGGTTTGTTAAACATACAATTTTTCAATGTAACAACCAAATCACAAAACCAACACCTTGACACATTAAATGACAATTTTGAGCAGTGTATAAGGTGTATCAGGTGTTGACGGCGTTGAAGATCCATATAAACAATAAATGGATCTTCAACAGGACATTTAGAATAAGCATGCCTGTGTGCAATTTCCTGTAATGACTGAGGTACATTTGGGAGAAATAAAAAAGGGGGAAAAAGGGAAAATACAATTAATCTAAAGTGAGCACCGGTTCAGGTGCAAACATTATAATAAAGTACGGAGTAGTCTGTTTCATGTCCAAAGCTTTTGGAGTACCTCGTGTATAGATTACAATTACACATTTGCCTTTAATGAAAAGGTCTAAGGAAGACCGTGCGAGTAGAGACAAAAAACATGGAAGGAAGGAAGGAAAATGCCATAGCCATTCTACGCTTGGCCGCGTGCAGGTGCCAGAGAAAAATAATAAAGGTGAGAGATTCAGCTGTGACTGAGAAAAGTGTGTTTGCGCAACCTTCGCAAATTGAGCCGTGAATAAACACTTTTAAGAAGACACATACGTGTTGGGGCGATTCCCGCATGGATATAACAATAATGGAGCTGAAGGCACAGATGGCGAACAGCCTGACCTGAAGAGGAGAAATAGAGGAGCTGAAGTGAGAGGGGGGAGGGGGGGGGGAAAGAGAGTTAAAATAGATGACAGAAGATGCGCAGGCCGGTGCTTACCAAGAGAAATAAAATCGGACGTATGGGGGAACCGGACCGGTTAGGGCGTCAAAGGTAATGGCGCAGTAATAATGAAGAGTGACCTGTACAAACAAGGGTAATAAGGAAAAAGTGAGTAGCGTGCCGAGCAATCACTTTAAAATAGGAATATGTGAGCGAAGGAAAGGAGGGCTTACTTATCCACTGATGGGAAGGGAATGCACAATGGCTTGTGTATCCAGATTGGGGAAGGAGCCGCAGTCAAGTACTTCTGTATCCAAGTAAGGGGTTATTCTGTAAGGAAAGAATGAGGTCAAATTTGAAGAATGGTGGGGTCTTCAAACGTTGAGGTAGGTCATGGGTGGGAAAGGGCGCTAACCTAGGTCTGTTCCTGGGTGGCAGAAAATTTGTGCCGGCTTTCGAGATGCTGGAGAGACAGCCAGCTGGGTTTATGGGTCGTGTGGTAGTGCACGATAGGACAAAAATGGTCACGTGGTCTATTAACTGAGATGAAAGAGGGGCTATGGAAGGAAAGAATGATGGTGGCAATCTTGAGCAGGAAATGACAGAGTAGTAGAGTATTGATTGCAACTCTGATAGCCAAAGCATTCAGAAAAGATAGGTCATGGATGTGAGAGTAATAGAGAAATAATATCAATAGTTTCAAAAAACGGGGTGCCAATTTGGTGAAATTATATATAGTGGCGAGTGTATGGCGCTTACGTGATTAAAGGGCCAGAGCTAAGTGCGGTCGTCCAGTGGCAAGTGGAACTAGGACTAAAGTTAAGTTAATAAATTGCGACTTGATATAAAGGACAGTAGAGAGTTGGTGGAATAAAAACAAGTATGCAATAAGCGGGCAAAATCCCAACTCATTTTTCAAAACAAAAAAATTGTATTGTGGGGAGTTATTGTTGTTAGCAGGGTTGATGTATATATTACTCTGAATCTCCCAGAGTACCGCTCTGCTCACCAGCCCTAGTGCTTTCCTGTTGTCCTGCGAACCACTGCTATAGAAAATTCCACCAATCCTCCGGACACCACTCATGATAAGCGGCCCTGTATCGAAGGATGATGTGGGAGGCTCTCTGGTTCAAAGCTTTGACCCCAAGGCCATTTTGTACTAGTTTTGTGAACAGATGAGGTGGGAGTGGCGGGGTTTACAACTGATGCTGGATTGATTGGGAAGTATGCATGTGGGGGGGGGGGGGGGGGGTGTACCTGGGGACAAACTTGGATAAAGATGTAGGGTCTGCTTCCAATAGGTAAGCTCTACACCATCTTGGGCCTCTCCGGGGCTGTGAGCAATAGCCCGACAATCCTCCTGTTCAGCGTTAAAAGACAAACTGCCCAGGGTTGATGCTGCATGGAGCATCTCAGAAAGCTGTTGCACTTCACTAAGATCTCTGAAGAGCCCTGCGACTGCAGCAGAGGTCTGCTCTGCTTCAACTCGTAGGTTGTTGAAGATATTTAGGGTGATTTTGGAACCCTACTTGGTTTACAGCTCTATTCGGGCTACCAGGGGCTGGAAGATTTATGGTATTATTTATAGGGGCCTCGGTTACGGTTTAGGTCCAGCGGCTCAGGCTGTGGAGGAAGACATTGGAGTTTTTTTTTACGCAAAGGTCCAATGGTGTGTTTGGGTCTGGATCGTGGCTGCCTAGGGGTCAACAGGCCATATGTATGAAGTTGTTTTGCAATCCCAAACACTGCGTATCACAAAAAAACTGCGTTTGCGATTGCAAAACACAGCTTTGCTATGTAAGACACATTCCATACGCAAAATTGCTAATCGCAAATTCAGCGATTAGCAAACTGGAGATTCATACACCATTGCAATTTATTTGTGAATTCGCAAAATGTGACACACCAATAGCGAATCTCGCAATTGTCGAGCTCACAATTTGCGAATTCGAAAAACTGAATGAATGAAAAAAAAATCCCCCCCCCAAAAAAAATCACAAACTGAGAATTGTCGTAATTCGGAAATTAGAGAATCACAATTAGCACCAAGTCTTAGCAGGTGGTAACCAGGTGCAAACTATTTAAAGAGGCCCACAATGCAACAATGGCTGGCTGTATGCGATAGCCAGGAGGCTGCGTCTCAGAGCTGCTGCACAGAGAAGGAGACGCCAGGAAAGGATCTTTAGAGTGCGCATAACCCTGTTCCAGCGGACTAAGGAGAAGATCCATACAAACTACAGACTGGATGAAGAGAGCATCCTGGAATAAAATAGCGGAGCTAAAACCTATACTTGAACACCCCACACGCAGGACACACACCATCCCCACCCACATCCAGGTCCTGTGCTCACTGCACCTCTTGGCATCAGGTAGCTTCCACAGGTGATAGCCTCAGCAGGAGGGGTCGCACAGAGTGTATTGTTGCACTTTTTTCATGCTTTCCTTGATGCCATGGTACAGAGGCTGCATCACCACATCCACTTCACCATCACACCACTGGCACTAGACCAGACAAAGCAGGAGTTTAATCAAATTGCACAATTTCCCCACGTCATTGAATGCATAGATCGGACACATGTCGCCATTCCCCCCCACACTGACAGAACAAGTATGTGTTCAGGAATCGCAAATCCTACCATTCCCTGAACATACAGGTGATGTGTAATGCCAAGCACATTATCACAGACAGTCGCAAAATAACCAGGCAGCACACATGCTTTCATCTTCCGCCACACAGTGGGATACACCGTCGGTTCACAAGTGGGGAGTTTGGTGAGGGATACCTAGTCAGTAATTGAATTTGTTCAATGGACACACTAATAAAGGACAGCATTGGCAGGACAGTGTTTAACCATATTCCTCCCACCAAACAGGTGACCGTGCATATGCGGTCCGTGAATACATACCGACTCCTTACCTGAATCCTGCCAACGCTGGGGAGTGGAGGTACAACAGTGCCCACATAGCAACCAGATGTACCATTGAGCGGACCTTCGGAATACTTAAGAGCAGATTCCGATGCCTACATAAGAGTGGAGGGGCACTACAATACAGCCCCCAGACCTGCTGCAAGATAGTGGTAGCATGTGCCAAGCTGCACAACATCGCCACCAGGAAAGGCACACCAGTGGAGCTCAGTAAATTGGATTCATCAGATGTGGAGGGGCCAGCCCCAGGACGCATGCCAGGCAGTGTAATTTGTGCAGTTTCTGGGCGCCAGAGGCGAGATGAGATCACACAGAACTTTTTCTAGGTGAGAAAAGAGGACAATGCTAAATATCAATTACGAGACTGTGTTTAATTTCCTTTAATACAGGTTATATAATCGGCACACAGCCTGTGTAGCACACAATGTATTGTTCAATGCCCAGCACATGTTAAGATCACAGTGCAAATGAACAATCTAACCAAGTGTCCGTGTACACTGGGTTGAAGAAACCATCTCCTTGTCCAAGTCAGAGCACCTCAACTGTGGCGCTGTCGACCCGTATCCCCTCGCTGTGGGTGTAAAGTGCCCTCCTCACCTGTCCCAGAAGCCCTTCTGTGACGCATACTATGGCGCCTATCCGGGGTTGGGGGGGTCGGGGTGTAATGCTGCTCCTGCCAGATTGGGCATCCTCATCTGTTGGAGTGAGGACTCTTGGGCCAGTAGTGCGAGCTGCCCGCAGCTCATCCACAGCACATGTCACCTGTACCAGGACCCTTGCCACATCCTGGCTGCAGTGTGCCACCTCACGCTGCATACTGATGGCGCGCCTTGACAGTACATTGGTCGCTGAGGAAAGGCGGTTGACCGTCCTGGTCCAGAGGTCTAGGCGTTACATCTCCCTGCGCCTAGCAGCACAATCCACCCTCAGTTCAGCACAGAGTGCCTCCAGGGCACCCATCATGCCCATGAAGCCAACCCTGATTTGCGTCTGAATTGACCTTATGTGTCTTGCCTGCAGATGCTGGACTTCTAACATGTGGCCCTCCTGCCCTCTGAAGACTGTCCTCTCCTGTGATTGCTGCACAGGTGGATGCACTGTGTTGTGGCTGACTGTCCCGGGACTGGTTGGACATCACCATCGGTCTCCTGGACTTCCTCCTCCAGGGGGGGCAATAGTGGCACTGCATTCCGCCTGCTGCATTTTGGAGGGATAACTGGGCTACCCTCCTTCTCCATTTCATCCTCCTCCTCTTGCCCAGTCGCCTCTGGGTTGGGGGAATTCATCCTTGCCTCCACTGACTGTTCCCTGTGTTTCTCCTGGGGCTGTGGACGTAAATGCACACATTAATTTTCTGTCCTGCCTTGCATCGGTCATGCATTAAATTTCACTGTTTGGAGTTACATGGGTCCTGTCTGTCTGTATTTTGTCTTTCATGATGCGCACATACTGGTTGGGGCTGGCTGGGTGTCAATGCTCCACTGTTAGATGCATGTGACTACATCTCCCATATTGCATTCCTGTGTGTGCTTGTGCACCTGCACTGGACTTTTAGTTTTGTTTTGCCACTAGGTCTCTCCTGAGTGTGTGGGGGAAGTAGGGGGTATCAGGAATGTGATGCATGCTTACCTTGTCTTGGTTCCGGGAGGGGAGGGGGGGGGTCGGAGCTGTCCAGGTCTGCCACGCCCATAACACTCTCCGGAAGCAGGGTTCCCACAACCATTTCCCCAAGTGGTGTTGAGGCAGTGGCAGTAGAGGTCCCACCACTGGTCTTCTTAGCCTGATTCAACCAAGCAGCAACCTTCTCCTTTGAGCGTTGGCGCATGTCATACCAGCGCTTCCAGAGGTCTTCCACTCTTAGCTGTGTGACACCAATTGCATTGACTTTACGCTGGATTTCTGCCCAAATCCTTCTCTTGCGTGTCTCAGGCCCACGCAGGGACTTCTTGCTGAAGAGGTGCTAATGGTTAACAACCCTTTGCTGAATCAGGACCTCCAGCTCACTTTGATAACTTTTATTTCCTTTTACTGGGTGTCTTCCCCTGCTGCTGATTGTCCATGCTGGCCAGGTCTCCAGTCTCTGCCATTGGGTGTAGCACTGCAGTGATCCCTCACCTCCACTCCTAGTCTCACTGTGCTTCTGAAACTCAGAAGCAGCATGAGTAGTCACACTTCCTGGTTGTGATGTCATCAAGCTGCACCTGAGTTTCCGATTCTCAGATTTGCGAATTTCGCAATATTGTGATTTTTTGGGATGAAGGAATCACTATTTGGCATGTCGCTGTGGAAATAGCGGTTTTTACAGAATCACTATTTTGTTGCGTGTTTTCATTTACATACCGTTTTGCGATTCTCAATTTGCGATATGTGAAAAATCGCAAATTGAGAATCGCAAAAAGGGAGTTGGATACATATGGCCCTAAAGCCCTAGTCAGAAGCACAGTTCCATTTGCTGTACTAAGGAAGGCAGGGCCCTGGAGTGGAGCATCCCATGTCTCTAAAAGATTCTGTTAAAACTCCCTGGTTGTAGGTGTTGGTTCCTGTGAGGGGTGGGTAGACGTTCTAGCCTTTTACAATAATGGAGTCCTGTGACACTATTTGTGTACAATTGCAATGGTTGTAAGTGTTGATTCCTGGGGCTAAACGCTGTTCTGTCCTTTAGCTGAACCGCCGGCTGTTGACCATATTCATGTAGAGACTCACCCCCGCAGGTCTTGTGCAATTAATCTTGGGATTTTAATAGACCAGAAAATACACATTAGCAAAAGACAATTAATGCCTTGGTAGGAATATGGTTATAACAAGCAGATGAAATAACTCCTTACATTGTCAGAACACCTCTTCAGCTGATGGATGGAGAATGGGGAGAGGGGGGGGGGGGGGGGGGGGGGGGAAGGTGTTTAAAAAAAAAAAAAAGGAGGAAAACTCTGGGTAGTTCTCAAGTTTGGGTGGAAAGCAGCTCCAGTAGAGAGCACTCAACACCGGCGATACTCTAAATTTGCTCACCTCAAATGTCTGCTTTTCTATCAAAGTCTTTAAGCGTAGGATTAGGACAGTGCCATCCACGCCCAGATAGAAACGGACAAAGTCTTACCATTTCTACAGCAAAGTTTTAATCCTATGCTTAAAAAAACTTTGCTGTAAAAGTGTTAAGACTTTGACCCTTTCTAGCTCTGTGTGGATGGCACTATCCTAATCCCATCCTATCCATCAACATGGCACACAACGGTTTTAGTCATTTTCTTTTGAACAGCATCTGATGGAATATACTATGTCATATTACCAGACAAACTTAATTTGTTGCCTATCGGTTCTTATAAAGCCCATAGTGGGCAATGGTCACGCATCAATTCAAAAATTCATATTTACTTTAGCAGCAAAAACCTTCATAATAATTTTAAAGTGCCCAAAGTGCAAAGAACTGCTAAAGTGCAAATATACAGTAAATCCTATTAATTCATAACAAGCTATGTGCACATACATTTAGTTAAAAGATATAACCTTACGGAGACAGACTTCATTACTACCTACAGTTGAAATATGAATAAAGAGCCTACAAAACATCAGATTAAAAAAAGGGGGGGGAAGACACAGCACTTGATCTCATTTACATTCTCCTTAATAAAAGCCTTCTAGCAGGTATGTAGATCTTCTCTATCATTCAATCTCTTAGGATTTCTGCTGTCCAACTCCAATATATATCTTGTCTCGAGGAGACGCAATTTGGCCTCACGATCCCCTCCTCTTTTGGATGGTAACACTGTATGTATGACACAATATTGGAGGTGACAAGGATTGCCTGCATGTTTCAGTTCAAAATGTCTGCCCGCCGGGTATGCCTGATCATGTCCTGTAATAGCCCTTATGTGCTGGAGTGTCCATTTGTGGGCGGGTAAACTGGTAGGACCAACATACGGCAGTCCACACGGACACTCCAGCACATAGACTGCATAATCGGTTTTACAGAACAGTCTTTTGGAAATGGCTATCGGGTCCGATTTGAAAGGGCTAGTGTAGTGAGTTTTATTAGTGCCAAAGCGGCAAGCCTTACACTGGGGACACTTCTTAAAACCTGTACTTAATGACAACCATGTATTAGAGATTTGTGGTTCCAAGGTGTTACTGACTAATGCCTTGGCCATAGATGGAGATCTCTTGAAAGTAAGTAAAGGTTTATTCGCTACCTCGTGACCAATGACAGTATCACTTTTTACTAAATTCCAGTTCTTACAGAAGATCTCTCAATTCTGCATGTTGTCGATTGTAAGTGAGTATAATGCAGGATGGTATACCAGGCTCTTTATCACTCACTGCATTTTGCTTACTTCTTGGAATTAAAGCCTCCTGCCTTGTCATACTCTGTGTTCTTCTAATAGCATTGGTGAGCACTTAATGGGAGTACCCTCTAGCCACGAAACGCCTCCGACTGGCTTCTTGCGCCACAACACATCCGGAATCAGAACTAAAATTCTTCTGATCCGCAGTATTTCCCCGTAAGGGATACTGCGGATCAGATGTTGCGGATGATGGCTAGCCGATTGTAGAACCGTATTGCCGGGGGTGGGTTTCCTACACAGTTCAGTGGCTAGGGCATTGTTCTCCACATATACATCCACATCTAAGAAACACTGTGTTTTGGCATTAATGTTAGATGTGAAGTTAAGATTTAAACTGTTGGTATTAAGCTCATCAACAAATGCTATGGCACTGGATGCAGAACCTTTCCAAACAAAAAATAGGTCAACAATATACCTCAGATACAAGAGAATATGTTGTTGGGCAATAGCATGACATACAGGACCTGCTCCTCCCACAGCCCCATTTGCAAGCACGCGTAGCTGGGGGAGAAGCAGGCCCCCATTGCAACTCCTCTGATCTGCTGATAGATGGCATTGTTGAAAATAAAGAAAATTTGCTCTTTTCCTTTTGTACCAGCACGTATTCGTGGCCTCAGAGTTTAGACGGTCCTGGCATAGGCAATTTACTTACTGTGACAGCGAAAGCTTGATAAACCCCAAATTTGGATCCCTTGTTGTATCTCCTTCGGGATCGCTCTCAGCTGCTGAACTCAAATCCGATGCAGATATTGAAGTGGCAGTATTTTCACTCGTTTGTCGCAGAGAAGGTTTATTTGCTCTTACTCTTGCCTTAACTGCCTCATAACGACGGGCAAATGTGAATACCTGCCCATTTTGATAATCAGCTCGGTCTCTTTCATATTTGTAAGCCTTTCTTTTCTTGATGACTTCTTCGTCTTTATTCACTCTGACCATCATTTCATCCCTCATTCGTTTATTTGGTCATTCACCTCTAGTTTTGCAATTTCAAGTTTTAACGCATCAATTTCCCCCTGCAACTTAGCCCGATCACTTTCAGCATATCTGACTAAAATATTCATCAACTTGCTCGAAGACTCCAAGTTGAACTCCGCCCACTCTGCCAGCATTGCCGGATCTGGGTTATCGTAACTAGTGGCTAAGGGGATACGTAATCCCCTGGGAACCCGTCCACTTACACTGTTCTGAGCGCATAAGTCGCTCCAGCCTTCTGAACAAGTCGGGATTACCGGTATTGGACCTGGCCTCGTGGCGTGGTCACCCCTGACCCAGGCAGCTCCCCAAGACCCTTAACTACCCGCCCCTTCCTGCCATGACATACATCCCAGACACTGGGCTCCCCGTCCTCATACCCCATTTTCCTGGTAACCTGATGGCACCTGTGAGCGAGAGAGGGAGGAGTAGCTTGGTCACACCTTCCACCTCCTCTCGAGAGAGGAGTTTCGATCACCCATCTGGCCTCCCTGAGGCTGGCTCCAGGCCTGATGAGTGTCTGGGATCCCTCCAGACCCAACTTGAAAGGATGAAAGGAGCCACTGAGGCGGAACCCCCCAACAACCAGCCCCCCAGGTGCTAAGACCTCCGCCTGCGAGGACTCGGGATATCGAAGGGAGTCCTGTATCAAGGGTGGCTCTGGAACGATCCGGCAGTTGTATCCTGGACTACGTGAGCCCTGCTGACCTAGTCGCGGCTCCTTTTGCAACCGAAGAGACTATCGAGCCCTGCTGACTTCATTGCGGCTCTCCTACCATTTGAGAACTATCTGAGCCCTGCTGACGCTGTCGCGGCTCCACTGCTACCGAAGAAGATCTGAGCCCTGCTGACGTTGTCGCGGCTTCTTTGCTACTGAAGAAGATCACCAAGCCCTGCTGACGCTGTTGCGGCTCCCCTGCTACCTTGAGAACTCTTGAGCCCTGCTGATCCGATCGCGGCTCTCCGAAACCGTAAGACGACTACCTTCTTGCTCAAGCCCTGCTGATTCAATTGCGGCTCAGAGACTATCCAGGTCCGGCTGGACCTAGACCACCCCGCATCCCCCAGCTCGAGGATTGAGAGCTGTGTGGCGGATACTTTTTTCCTTTGAGACTGTCCCGCTACCCTACCCCTACCAAGACTCTTTGAGCCCTTGCTCGCCTGTACTTGAGAAACTGCGGATCATAAAGATCCATTTTTACTTGAAGAGATAAAGAATACGTTCTCTTAAACCTACGGTGTGGTGTCTCTTTGTTGAGTGGTACGAGTGCAGCGCGTATGATTCTAGATTCAGGATCCTCACCCTGAGGGTCCCCCGCCAGTGCTCGGCTGTGTTCCTAGGAGAGGTGGGTCCAGGGTGGTCAGGTGCGAAATCTGCCCTCCCCTGAGATCGCCCTTCTAACGTTGGTGGCAAGCGACGGGATCCGAGGCCATAATCTAGACATCGTACAGTAAGCAGCTGATGCACTACCGAACAAAGATGGCGGAAAAAAATACCAAGAGTTCCACTGAAACTGATGCCAGTACCACGTTCCTCCCGGAACGGTTAGAAGATTATACGCACAGAGAACTGAAAGAATGTTGCAAGGAACGAGGAATCGCTACCACAGGCCTGAATATGAAGGAAGATATGCAGAAAGCCCTACAAACTTGGGTTGAGTCCGAAGAGAACCCTCCCCCACCAGGAGGAGGAACCGAACAGCTGACCGGACCTGAACTCAATCCGAGAGGGGGCAACAGCACTCCGGTAAGGGGCAGCAATCCAGATAGGGAACTCTCCCCCGGAGAACTAGCGGACGGAGAAAGAAACCGCAACCATGAACTTGAATTGGCCAAGCTCAAAATTGAATGTGAACTGAAGCTAGCAGAAAAAAGACTAGCGGTAGAGCAACTACGAGTACAAGGAGAGTTGGAGGAAAAAAATCTCCAACGGGAACATGAAGACAAGAGACTCCAGCTGGAGCACGAGCGCAGCCTGAAGGAGATCGAGCTCAAGGCCCGGAGTGAAGAAAATCGAGCCATGGGGAGCCGAGAAGCGGTCCCTCCGATGGAACCCAAGGTGCACATCCCCAAGGATGTGGTGAAGGAATACTATAAGAATGATGATATCCAGCAATGGTTTAAGGCCTACGAAGTTGCAATGACCTCCCACGAGTTCCGCAGAAAGATTGGGGAGCTGGGTTGTGGGGCCGATTCCTGAGCGAGGGGAGAGACACCCTGCTCGACCTACCATCCTCTATGCAGACTTCCTACAGCCACATGAAGGAGGCCCTCCTGACTAGATACGGACTCACTCCAGAAATGTACCGCCAGCGGTTCCGGGACTGCAAAAAGATTCCTGGTACTACCTGGGTTGAGTACGTAAACTTTTTTAGCAGAGCATTCGACGGGTGGGTCAAGGGCAGCAAAGTGACCACCATGGAAGAGCTAACTGACCTCATGCTATGGGAACATTTGTCTGTGAATTGTTTTGTGGAACTCCGCCAGCATCTGCTCGACAGCAAGCTTGCCGACCCGAGGAAGCTGGCCATGGAGGCTGATCACTGGGTGAACACCCGGGTCCTCCGGGGTCCCGTAGGAGACTCCCCCAGGAACAATCAGGGATCTCCCCGCCAGAGGGGTGGGGGGAACCAAGGTAGACAGAGGGATTCCCAGTCAGGACCCCAGCGTAGTCCCCCAGAGGCCAAACCCAGACCGTACCAGCCTCCTCACCAGCCAACCCCGCTCCCCCGGGCAACGGGTCACTATTTCCTGTTACCAATGCCAACAAACCGGGCATTACGCCAGTGACCCCCTGTGTCCCATGGCCCCGCGACCCTCCACGACAGCTCCCCCAACCAGACAGGTAGCCAACGTAGCTCTAGGGGAGGAAATGGAGGACACCGAAGAGTAGGAACCCGCCACCATGGCCCTAGTCTCCCTAGGAGACAGAGAGATGATCCCCGGGGCCCCCCTACCAGATAATGCCAAGAAATACCGACAACTGGTGATGGTGAACGGCCACCGGGTGGAGGCTCTTCGCGACACCGGGGCAAGTATAACAGGTATCCTCAGTCACCTAGTCAGGGAGGAGCAGATCATTCCAAATGTCCTATGCCCCGTATTATCCGCTGACAACACCAAGAGTTTATGTAAGATGGCCCTAGTACCGTTCGAATGGAGGAGGAGGGGGGGAGAGGGGGGGGGGGGGGGGAGTGACAGGAGAGTTACGAGTCGCTGTCCGGGCCTCCCAACCTGTAGACTTTCTCCTGGGCAATGACCTAGAGAGTTCCCCGTGGAGACAGGTGGAACGCAAGACCCACCTGGGCATGATGGGCCTACCCGAGTGGGTGTGCGCCACCACCCGCTCCATGTCCGCCCGACTACCCCCCATCGGGGCGGTCGACACTGAGCCTCCCAGCCATCTCCCTGTAGAAGAAGATGGGGAAGACCGAACTGAGCCCACCGGCCTCTCCCCAGGAGGAGAGCCCGTCACCGACAACGAGACCTTGCATCCAGAGGCCGCACAGAGTTAGATCTGCCCGAGTTGGCACAGTGGCGTTACGAGGGGGGCCCCTCCTGAGAGGAGTTCTGCCAGGAGCAAGCCACTTGCCCTTCCCTGGTCGGACCCCAGCGACAGGCCGCGGTCCAAGCTGCGGGCGACCACACTGGAACTCATTCCGTATACTGGGAGAATGGCCTCCTGTACAGTGAGCAGAAGTCTGCGGAGCTAGGGTCAGGCCGGGTGCTGGTGGTACCCCTACGCTTCCGAGACTTCCTCCTGGGTTTGGCCAAAGATGTACCCCTGGCGGGACACTTGGGCCAGGATAAGACCTACGATCACCTAGTCACTCACTTTTATTGGCCCAAAATGCGAACATATGTAGAGACCCACTGCAAGTCCTGCCCCACGTGACAGGCTAGTGGAAAGAGTGGAGGCGCGCGCAAGGCTCCCCTCCAACCCTTCCCAGTCGTCAGTACCCCCTTTGAGCGGGTCAGAATCGACATAGGGCCCCTAGACCCTAGGACCTCCCAAGTCACCGCTTCATCTTAGTCCTGGTGGACCATGCCACCAGGTACCCTGAAGCCATTCCCCTCTGCACCGTGACGGCCCCCGTGGTGGGCCGGGCGCTGATGGGGATTTTCTCCGAGTAGGTTTTCCCCGCGAGGTCGTGAGCGACCGCGGCACAAACTTCATCTCAAAGTATATGATGTCTCTGTGGCAACAATGTGGAGTGTCCTATAAATTCACCACCCCATATCATCCCCAAGGCAATGGCCTAGTGGAACGGTTTAACCGGACACTGAAGAGGATGATCATGGGCCTAGAAGAACCCCTCCGGCGCAAATGGGACGTCCTCCTTCCCTGCCTCTTGTTCGCTTACCGAGAGGTCCCCCAGAAGTCCCTGGGGTTCACCCATTTGAGCTGCTGTACGGGCATCCCGTCCGGGAGCCCCTCAGCCTGGTCAAGGAGGGGTGCAAAACTGCCCCCCGGGAACCTCCTCCCGATGTGTTCCGCTACATTCTCAACCTCCGAAATCAGACACGGAAATTCCGAGAGTTGGCCGAAGCCAATCTCGAAGCAAGTCAGGAGGAAATGAAGCGCTGGTATGACCAGAATGCCACTATGGTCGAGTTTCAACCGGGCCAGCAGGTCTGGGTGATGTCCCTGGTGAAACCCTGCGCCCTCCAAGACAAATAGACAGGCCCCTTTAAGGCTGTGGAGAGGAAGAGCCAAGTGACCTAATTGGTGGACGTCCAGTCCCCTCGGAACCCCCTTCGGGTTCTCCATGTTAACCGCCTCAAGCCTCACTTTGTGCGGACGGAGTTGAGCCTGCTCTTGGCCACCAACGACGGAGCAGAAGAGGAAACTGAGCCTCTGCCTGACCTCCTGTGTGCCAAAGAGAAAGATGGCTCGGTAGACAGAGTGAACCTCTCTCCCTCCCTCCCTCACTCCTCAGCAGTGTGAGGACTGCCGCCAGCTCTTGGGGCAGTTCTCAGATTTGTTCTCCTTAGTCCCCAGAATCACCGACTGGTGTGTCCACGACGTGGACACCGGAGCTACACCGAGCCTACCGAGTACCTGACAGAGTCCGGACCTGCATCCAGGCCGAAGTCTCGAAAACGCTCACCCTCGGAGTGATCGAGCCCTCCGACAGTCCCTGGGCTAGCCCAGTGGTGCTGGTCCCGAAAGCCGCGGCCCCTGGGGCTGTCCCCAAACTTCGGTTCTGCGTGGACTACCGGGGGCTCAACGCGGTCACCTGAGCAGACACCCACCCCATTCACCACGCAGACGAGCTCATCGACCGCCTGGGGTCTGCTCGCTACATAAGTACCTTCGACCTGACCTGCGGCTACTGGCAAATTGCGCTCACAGAGGGAGCCAAGGAGCGGTCCGCCTTCTCCACCCTGGACGGGCACTACCACTTCCGAGTGATGCCGTTCAGGATGAAAAACGCCCCGGCCACCTTTCAGAGACTGGTAAACCGAGTCCTGGCCGGGCTAGAAGAGTTCAGCGCCGCATATCCAGACAATATTGCGGTGTTCAGTTCCCAATGGAGTGACCACCTCCGGAGGGTGTTGCTAGCCTTGCGCCAGGCGGGCTTGACAGTGAAAGCCAGCAAGTGCCAGATCGGGCAGGGGTCAGTGACCTACCTAGGCCACCAGGTCGGAAGCGGGCTGGTCGCCCCTCTCCAACCGAAAATTAATGGCATCTTGGCCACCACCCAAACCGAGGTCCAAGCCTTCTTGGGCCTCACCGGCTACTACCGGAGGTTCATAAAGAATTACGGCAGTATAGTGGGTCCCCTCACAGAATTGACAGCCAAAAAGCAGCCCAAGCGCGTGCACTGTACCCCCTCCTGCCAAAAGGCGTTCGACGCCTTGAAGACCGCAATGTGTACTGCCCCCATACTCCAAGCCCCGGACCACTCCAAAGAGTTTGTGGTCCAGACCGACACCTCGGAACATGGCATCGGGCCGTACTATCCCAGCTTAATGAGGAAGGCATAGATCAGCCCGTAGCATTCATCAGCAGAAAGCTACTGCCCCGAGAGCGGAGATGGAGCACCATCGAACGAGAAGCGTTCGCAGTAGTCTGGGCCCTCAAGAAACTCCGAACATACCTATACCGAACCCACTCCTGAGTGCAGACAGATCATCGACCCTTACGGTGGCTCATGCAGATGAGAGGGGAGAACCCCAAACTGCTGCCATGGTCAATCTCCCTTCAGGAGATGGACTTCACAGTAGAGCACAGCCCTGGTACCGACCACGCCAACGCGGACGGCCTCTCCAGGTTCTTCCGCCTCAGCGAGGAGAATCCGCAAGAGGATGGGTAGTTCTCCCCGACCTTCAGCTGGGGAGGGGGGGGGGGGGGGGAGGGGAAGCGTGTTGGACCCGGCCTCGTGGCGTGGTCACCCCTGACCCAGGTAGCTTCCCAAGACCCTGAACCACCTTCCCGCCATGACATACATCCGACACTGGGCTCCCCGTCCTCGTCCCCCATTTTCCTGGTAACCAAAGCCGAGGCCCATGTCCCTGCACCCAAGATGGCCGCCCTGGCCCCAGCCCGACCTCGGCCGACGGCGCCATCCCCAGCCAGGGGGTAAAGCGCTCCCTGTGAGCGAGAGAGGGAGGAGTAGCTTAGTCACACCTTCCACCTCCCCTCGAGAGATGAGTTTCGATCACCCATCCGGCCTCCCTGAGGGCTGGTCCAGGCCTGATGAGTGTCTGGGATCCCTCCAGACCCAACTTGAAAGGATGAAAGGAGCCGCCTAGGCGGAACCCCCAACAACCAGCCCCCCAGGTGCTAAGACCTCCGCCTGCGAGGACTCGGGACATCAAAGGAAGGGAGTCCTGTATCAAGGGTGGCTCTGGAACGATCCAGCAGTTGTATCCTGGACTACGTGAGCCCCGCTGACCTCGTCGCGGCTCCTTTTGTAACCAAAGAGACTATCGAGCCCTGCTGACTTTGTCGCGGCTCTCCTACCATCTGAGAACTATCTGAGCCCTGCTGACGCGGCTCCACTGCTACCAAAGAAGATCTGAGCCCTGCTGACGTTGTCGCAGCTCCTTTGCTACTGAAGAAGATCACCGAGCCCTGCTGACGCTGTCGCGGCTCCCCTGCTACTTTGAGAACTCTTGAGCCCTCCTGATCCGATCGCGGCTCTCCGAAACCATAAGACGACGACCTTCTTGCTCGAGCCCTGCTGATTCAGTCGCGGCTCAGAGACTATCCTGGTCCGGCTGGACCTAGAGGTAAGGATTTCAAATAGCTGCTCATTCTGTGAATTAACAAGCAGATCATTGCCTGTAAAAACACGCATGAACAAAAGAGTGCTTTTTAGAATCGGATATCCTTTCACTTTAGTTGAGCACAAGCTTGCACTCTATTATACAAGGCAGCACCGCAGGATGAAAGAAAATGGTGTCTCCAATATTTGACACAGAGGGGTTGAAAGATATCAGGTGAGAGGTAGACAGTGTAGATGAACTGCATGGCCCAAGAATAAGGTGTGAAAGGTATCATGCAAGAGCTAGATACAGGACAGAGCCTGCAGGCTAGTGTAAGAATAAGGCTTGTAATATAGTCAGAGCTATGCTGACCTAAACATATCTGAATCTAGTATACAATAACACCCAGAGCACTCCAAAATCTTTTAGAAGGTCTAAATGAAAGCAAGTCATTTTATTGTAGACGATTCAATGGTCCAACTTTGTTTGCACACGTTTCATCTTAAACTACTTTTTCAAGGCTATAAAAACAATGAACACATACATAATTATATCTTTGATGGAAATGCTGCATCAGGTGCCCCCCCCCACATGCCTTCATGCTAGAGAGAATATATTGTGGGAGACAGTGCGTCACCAGCTACAAGCCAGTATATAGAAAGACCGTTGCTCTGATGAATAGACCAAACTCCAGCAAAACCAAAGTATGTTGCTCACCAGCAAGTGATATCCAAATAAAAACTTCCATTCACATATGGATAAAAAATATATAGTAAATCAAAAAGTGAAGAAAAAGAAACCCTGGTGAATAAAAACATGCTCAGGACCTCAAGAAAAAGGGAGGGTGAACATGGCAAACCCAACAAAATGGAAAGCTGAAACTTTTCAATGACTCACCTTGATTATATTCCCAAGTTAGGTCCATGTAGCAAAGTAGTTTATTTCTTAAATTGTCCTCACAAATAAAGTGTTCATCTCCGATATTTTGCACATATATGCATGCATGACAATATTGGATTAGTTACCTTGAAACTACATCTAGCTTTGTACAACATTATCACAACACCCTGATCATGTGCAAGGTCTTGTTTTGCACTATGTACAAGTGCCATCTCAATATTCATCCTCAGGCCACAGGGCTGTCTACATATCTATAACATCACTAGTCTATACGCACATCGCAAGGCTGCTTTCTATTGTAAAAGATTAGCATCCCGATAGATTAGCAGAGGAGGCACTTCCACTGTCAATGATGGTCCTTGCATGCTGAGAAATCACCAGGCAGCGGTCTGACATCTTGTGAGGGGTGTACCGATTGTGACCAAGACTGGGTCCTTCCTTCTGTCCCATCTGGTAATGGGATTGGATCATCCCTTGGGGGGCGGGGGTAGATTCTTGGCTCTACACCTACACACTCTACACCTACACACACTCTAGTTACACTTAGAGTAGAGTTTGCATCGTAGAGGTATGCTTGATTACTGCCTTGTTTTATATGCCTGCATATATACATTGCTTTAGCTACATGGTAGAACTATATCTACTATTTTCACTTTTGGTGCTTGTAATCACATTTATCTGCTTCGGTCTATGGATCATTGCAGCTCACGTATTTTATACAAGAACAACTTTGGTTCAATACATTTTTTGAAAAATGTCCCACTGTGTATTCTCTGTATATTTCTCTGAGAATAAGTGAGCATGAGACACTGAGCAAGTGGTTCTGTACTGTTTCCACGATCCCAGAGGGGACCGGTTTGTCATGTTCAGTGGTTGCCAGAAAACTATTCGCTCACTGGTAAGTTTAGGGGGGGGCTTACTGTGGCAGTGTCTATAGGCCAACATATCCTGCAGGGGTGTTCATAATCAGTCTTGGCACCAGGCCCCTAGTTTATGTTGTCCAAACAATGCGCATATTTTAAGAATTAGTAGGAACTACACAATACCCCCAGGTAAGAAATCTGGGTTGAATCCATTGTTCTTTTGTTCACTAGTCAACACCAGTTTGGACCCAGGCTGATATGCAGGAGCCGGAGTTCAAACTGGAATGGCATGGCCAGCCAGTCAGTCAAGCAAGCTTTATGAGACAATTAGTCATAAAAGCTAATTAAAAAACATGTTATTATAAAAATATTACATAACATTGACATTGTGCAAAACATGGTTAAAAAGCTTGTTTAGAAAATATGATCAAATCATCATGACATATCAAAAGAATCCCTAAAATAAGGTTAAAAAGATTGGTATCTATCGCTAAAAACAGCCGTTAAAACAATCACCATTAAAGCTCTACTGCTAGATGCTAATCTTTGGTCCTGGTAAGTCGGGCCAGCATTACTAATTATGTACATGCTGGCTAGGTTTGGCTGTAAGACACCTAGCACTGGTGCAAAGAAGCAGGTTTCAGATTGACAGAGTGCAACCTTATGGCCCATGACCAACCTAGAAATTTTGCTACAGCTGTAAAGATTAGGATGAAGGTATTTTTACGTAAAATTCTTCCCGCTTCCTTGCTGCTACTGATGCGGAGTGATTTACAGATTGGCACCAGCCATGCCCGGCGAGGAGTGGCATAGGCTGGACAGACAAACAGCATGTGGGCCAGCGACTCTTCATGGGTTTGGCATAGAGGACACTTATTGTCGCTTTTTTTAGTCCATCTAGCAGCAAAAGCCCTAGTGGGCAGTGAACCCACCCTAAACTGGAAATATAGTTCTGTTGTGCGGTTCGGTTAGTGTGTCCCAGTAACATTCTAAACTCTGGATCAGCTTACCTTCCAAAAAGATTCCTGCGAGAGATGACGAATCAGTGTTTAGCATTTTATACATGACCATCTCCCAGTACTTTTCTTTCAGGATCTTTTTCTACTGGAAGCAACCAGTGTCTGGTTTATCCCAAAGTGTATTCATTCCTGTACTTATTATGGCATTTCTAATCCAATACAATCCAAAAAATCTTTATTTCGGCCATTTAGGCCATAAAAGATGCATAAAAAGACATACAACGATATTAAAATCAGCATTGGAATGCATACAAAGAACAAGTAACAACATTTCATGACATTTAAAATCAGGTATATAAAGTGCATAGAAGAAAGAGCAACAACATTTCATGTCATTGAGAATAAAATAGGCAGTGTGATGGAAGGCATTACCAACGGGAGCCAAAGGTTGCAATGAGACAGTGGCGAAGGCATTCATCCTATGATGGTTTAGCCTTAATCAACTTGGACCTAATGCGCCACATGGCCAAGAGATATTTTGAGACTGCGAAAACGATGTGGGGGGAGGAATCAGTTTTCAGTATTCTGTAATAAGCATGAGCGAATTTTGCGGATCTCGCGTTCGCGAATTTTGCGGATTTGCGGATTCGCAATCCGCAAAATCCGCGAATTCCCGCGAATTTGCGGATTTTTTTTTTTTGTGTTCGCCCGTGTTTCTGCCAGTTCGCGAGGGTTTTGTACACTTTCGCAAATTGCGAACTTACCGGTCGGGTCGCAAGTTTCGCGAACTTGTTGTTTCTACGTGTCCAGCCTGTTTGGGACACTCTTCTTCACCACTGCCACTCTCTGACTACTCATGCCACCCTCTGGCCCACCCATGCCACCCTCTGTTTCATCACCACACCCTCTGGTTGTCCAGTGTACATTATTTTCGGCAAAGCAAAGCACACCTTCCCTGCCTCAAGTGACCTGAATTAATTTGGGGCTGATTAATGTGTCACAGAATATTTTTTTAGCTGGCACCTGCTTCCTTAGTGCGCCCTGATTAGTGATCTTTTGCACTTGCTAAGTGCTTTCATTGTTGCAAAATTTGTTACAACACCTGCCCTGCCCCAACTGACAATAATGAATTAGGGGCTGATTAATGGATTTTAACTTCCAGCCTGGCTCCTGCTTGTCTCCCTTAGCTGTAATTCAGGACCTTTGTGGCATATGTGTAACTATTCTGAGGTTCAGAGCAGGGTCACATAATAGTTTCAACTGGCAACTGAACTCTGGAGGGGCCCCTCAGGAAGCACTACAGGAAATGGCTACTAATGATGAGCCTGAACTTTTGAACCTGGTAAGTAGTTACTTTCAGTTTTGCCAAGATCGTATTTCTGCAATTTTGCACTTATTCGCGGGGCGCGAACTCACGCGAACAGTGCGAGCAGTGCGAGCAAAATCCGCTGCTCGCGGATTTGGCAGGAGATTCGCAAATCTCGCGGATTGCGGATTTCCCGAAAATCCGCAAAATCCGCGAGCGGAACGGATTTTCCGCCCATGCCTATTCTGTAAGATGTTACACAGTTCCTTATTGCCATGTTCCTACATAGGGGCACCAACCAATATTTCCTTGGTGACTTATAGGTAGGGCAAAAAAACAGAACATGGATTTCCTCCTCATCGCACGAATTACAGCCAGGGCATAGTTTGTCCCCTCCATTGGTCCATTTGCTAGTGAAGGATTTGATAGGTAGGGTGCCAAACCGCCACTGTATAAATAGCTTCCTTGCCGTAATCGGGTAAATGAAATCCATAAAAGTTTCAAACTTATAAGAATTTTTGGATTCAATAAAACAATGAGTTAAGGTGCCGATGCTGGGTGCAGTCATGTGGGAGACAAGATTTTGTTCCTTGTATGCTTCCACAAGTCTTTTCCGGGGGACCTTGTTACAGCCTATTTCTGGGGCCACCCACAGCTCATTAAAACCAAGCCGGAGCAATTCTTTTTTGGCAAAGGCTAGCCAAGGGATCTTATCATTGTGGTTTAGATTCATAACATGCACAAGATCTTGCCTGTAATGACTGAGCTCCTTTGTTGACCAAAGTCTATGCCAGAATCTTATAGGTTTGGATTCAAGGTCCTCCCTAATGGACGGTAAACCCAAATCTAGACGTAAGGGAAACAGAGGAGTTGCAGTTGGGAGGGCCAGAAGACGCCTCATGAAGTTATTTTCAACACGTACCAACTCAGTTGCAGCTTGGTGTCCCCATAATTCACTACCGTAAAGTACAGCAGATTTCGCTTGTGTTTTGTACATCTCAACTGCAGGAGCTATAGGTTTGTATGTTGAGGTGTTTGTAGCCTTTAAAATAGCCCCAGAGAGTTGAGAAAGCCTTATTCGCGAACTTGAGATCTGTGGTCCCCAGGAAAGGTTCTCTTGAAGGGTTACGCCCAGGTACTGAAATGTTTTGACCTCCTCTAGAACCGTGGAATTTAGGGATGGGTTAGGTCTAGTTGTGGAGGAGGGGTTAAAGATCATGTACTTGGTCTTCCCTCCGTTGATCTCAAGGCCATACTGCCTGCAGAAAAGACCAAAACCATCTAGGATTCTCTGAATTCCCATGGGTGATTTGGAAAGCAGGACGGTGTTATCAGCAAACATAATTGCTGGCACCCTCCTGCCTGCCAAGACCGTGGCGTCATTGTCCCTAACCTTAACTAAGTGTGAAATGACACTGTTCACGTAAAGACAGAAAAGAGTAGGGGCGAGGACGCATCCCTGCCTAACCCCCCCGGGAAACAGGAAACCTTTTAGACAATACTCCACCCCTCCCACATCGTACCTGGGCAAAGTTGCCCTGATGGAGTCTTAGTATGGCCTGGAGTAGATTAGTGGGCACTCCCATCTCCTTCAGGACCTCCCAGAGTTTTTTCCGTGGCACCAAATCGAATGCTGACTTCAGGTCTACGAACACCATGTACAATCTCCCGCCCTCAATACTCACCGATTTCCAAAAAAGGAGGACGAGGCGGAAGATTTGATCCATGGTGGACGTATTTTTCCTGAAGCAAGCCTGAAGGGGACTTAAGATTTCATTTTCCTCCATCCAGTCCAAGAGTTGGTCCAATAAGAGTCGAGAATAAATCTTCTGGGGGACATCTATCAGGCTGATCGGCCTGTAGTTGGATGGGAGCAGAGGACAGCCCTTCTTGAAGATTGGGACCATCTCTGCCCCCAGCCAAGTACAGGGGATCGCCATTCCACGTGCAAGTGAATTGAAAAGAATGTGAAGATAAGGCGCCCAGATCTCTGGTTGGGACCTAAAAAGGTCACCTGGTAATTTATCAGGGCCAGGGGCCTTACCCAACGCTAAACCATCTATTGCGCTGACCACTTCCCCTAGCGTAAACTCCAAGGTGTCTCCCGGAAGGGAGAGGAGTGTTGCAACAATGGCATCAGTATTCTCTAGGGTATCTGCATAGAGTTTACTGAAATGATCTTCCCATATATGTGCTGCTATATTGGGTTCAACTGCAGCTTTGGGTTCCCCTGAGCCAGTAGTGACTAGTGACCAAAATCTTCTTAAGTCCTTAGTTGTTAGGGCTGCTGAAAGATCCTGCCATCTATCCCAGTCCCAGTCTGACCTCGCACTGGCCATTGTGTCCTTATACTGACGTCGCAGAACGGTCACCCTGGTACGAGCTGCGCCCTCTTTGACTGCGGAGATAAGGTCAGATTTGGCCTTTCTGCAATCAGAGTTGTACCAGGTGGAGGTTCTAGTCTTGAGCTTGGACTTTGGCACCTCTGGGTAGAGAACCTCTCCTAGAACTCCCACTAAGTCTTCGTGTATAAGAGGTAGGGTTTTGTGTAAATCCTGGGAACTAAATTGACTAATTAGTTCACCCAAAGCCTCAAATTTAGGCAGCACCAGATCGTAGATTTTCCCAATATTTTCTTCTGACTTGGAAAATTTCTGCCATCTCACCCTACGCCTGTTAGAGGTTAGTACCAGGTTTCCCCGTTCATCTCTTTCCTCAAGTGGTGAGGATCCGGGATATACTGGAAGATAGGCCAGGGAGAGTAGGAGAGCATTGTGATCACTATCTGTGCGGGGGGATTATATTAAAATCCTCTACCTTTGGCCAAAGAATGGTATCTACAAAAATGTAGTCCAGTCGTGACTCATGATTTTTTCTGTTAAACGTACATTTTGAAGGGGTGTCTGAGGGTGTACGTCCGTTGCAGGCTCTTAGCGCAAAATGAAGAGTTAATGACATAATTTGGACCGCAAGTGGAGACCAGGAACTAGGATGGGGCGATTGACACACTGGAATGCCCCAGAAGTCATCTTCTGCCGTAAGGGCCCCTTCCCTCAAGCCCTCTAAGGGCTCGAAATGGTAGTTAAAATCACCACCCATTACCACCTTGTAATCGGTCGGCAACTGACCCAAGAAGGACGCAAGGTCTTCAAGTGTGGTGGACTCCGCCGTTGGGCCAACTGGGCGGGAGTAAACATTTATAATTGCCAACTTGGGAGTGCCCGACCAGTTCAATAGAACGCACTGAATGTCTTGAGAGAACGTGGCTATAGTTTCCGCTGTGCAACCAATATGACACGCTATCCACACCGCCAAACCACCCGAGGGCCTCCCCTTGCCATTCCAGGTAGCCTGGATTTCAAATATTGCGTAACCAGTTTTAAGAACGGGTTCCCTCGCCCATGTCTCTTGAAAGAGGCAGATGTCATTATTTTTTATTAGGGAGTCCCATTCGTCAGTGTGTATTTTATTGGCAATGCCTGCAACATTCCATGACAGTACCCCCAGGGCTCTAGAAGGAGTGTACAATGTAGGTCCCTGCCCCCGTGTAGTATCACTACCACTGCATGCATGTGAGATAAGAATCCCTGGAGGGGGAGGTGGACTGTGGTTGGATGTGACTGGAAAGGTTTGGATCGTGCCGTAGGAATCACCTGGCAACTGAGGAGGGGAGTTCGCACCAGAAACATAAAAATTAATGTCCTGTGCACTTAAGCCCCTCTCTACAGCAGAATGACCAGGGGAGGAACCCAGGCGTCAATCACAGGAATCCAAGCAGGAAAAAGCTTCAAATCTATTGCTAACTTCCAGGGGTGTGAAAGGAAGCAAATGGTCCATCCCCCCTGTTTGAGAAGAATAGTCCGATCTCCTATAATTAGTACCATAGCCCCTTTGCGGGACAGTTTCCCACCCATAGGCATTCTTTGGAATCATGGGGCCAGGCTGCAGGGGGAAGTAATGGTTGTTTTGTTTTGGACCATTAATACCTGTCAGGGCCATAGGAGGCCATGGACATGACAGGGGAGCTACTAGGGCTCTGGGGTAGAAGTAAGTAAGATCACACGGCATAATTGATTTGCCATAGTTCGATTGGCATCCAGCTCAGAATGTGCCTAACAGCTTCTGGGTCCCTAAAGTTAATGACAATCAAGTCGCCCTCTATATCTTTCTCCCGCCCCCCCCAACCAGGAGAGTCGACGCACGTGCACAATGTCCCCATTAACATTCTCCGGAAGTGGCCTATTTTTAGACAGCCAGTACATGGTTTTATTTTTAAGCTGCTGTGGACCTTCTCGCTTGTCAGGGTCAAGGGTGGGAACACCCGTGAGCACCACTACATAGGGTAGTGATTCCGGAGGAAGTTCAACCTGGGGGATTCTACGTTTTACTACTTTGCTTGGGGGTTCCCTCTCTCCAGCCGGCTGCATTGGTCTTGTAGCCATACTGTTTCCACCCTTCGGGATGGCACCATCCATGTGCATGGCAGGTCGGGAAGGAATGGCAGAGGTTGTAGTCCCTAAGGGATTATGGGTCACTGTTTTAGTAGGAACATTAGGCTTAGGTAATGAGGCCGATGTAGTGGTGATAGAAGTTGTATGGGCCACCTTGGCTAGATTAGTAGATGTTGGATGGGCCGTCTTGGATGAAGGAGGTTTTGAGATATTAAGTGAACTGACTGCAGCCAGTGCTGTACTAGGAATAGAAGGGGCCTTCTGGTTGTTCGGTTTATTAAGAATAGCCTGTTCCAGGTTCCCTAGCCGTTGTTCAATGGCCAATAGTCTGTCTACAATGGGGGAAGTAAGCGTCCTGAGCATTTGCCCAAGAAGCTCCAGGGTAGGGGCGAGCGGGAGAGTCTCCTCTGTGTTGGCACTTGGGGGAGTAGTGACAAGTGTAGGTGGTGGTGCTTCTTCTGTAGTCACTATGGTGATAACAGGTCTTGTATCCACAGTTAGTTTAGAAACAGAGGCTACACCCCCCCCCCCTTTCCCCTTACCGAATTCAGAGTGACTAATTTTGCCCTTTTGAATAGAACCCCCCTTCCTCATTCTCTTTTTGGGCGGAGGACCATGAATTTTCGGGGCCTCTATCTTCCTCGGTTGATTTTTGGCGGTGGTTTTACCAATATGGAGGGGAGCTGGTGTAACTTCCTGGCCTACATCAGAATTACAGGGTGGCGAGGGAGCGACAGTAGGTGGGCTAAGTAGGTCCCCAAGAGAAGGTGGTGTGGGAGTAATGTCCCTTAGAAGTTCTGGGATTCCCTGGGATATAAAAGGATCCTCATTGATAGGGGTCGCCCATGAACTAGATAATATAATATGCGGGGATGTTGCCAAAGAGGGTCTGGCCTTATAACCCTCGATGGAGCGACGACGCTCCACCAGTGCTTAATTTGTAAAATATGAAGTCCAGGTGCTCAAATATTTGTCAGAGGCCACACCCACTTTCCACCTGGCTCCGCCCACTTCCTCCACAGTGGGCCCTTTCCTCCTCATAGCCCCTCTGTTCCCTCCACCAGACCTGCAAACGCCCTTACACCTCCCTCCCTCCTGCTGTCTCCACACACCTGCGCATTTTCCCCTCTTGCGCTCAGCCTCTATCTAGGCAAGCTCTAACCCCCTATCCCCTTCTGATGTCTCCAAGGCCTGTAAACTCACCGTCTTCTGCGGCGTGTCCCCATCTCTTCAGATATCTACTTGAGGCCTCCTCCCCCCTCTGCCCTGATCATGACTCCCCTTCCCCATGTCAAGTTCTCGCCTGGTTGTCCCCTACTTTCCTTTGGGTCTTTTCGCTATGCCCGACACCTCCCCATCTTACACGCCCTTCTAATTCCCTCCCTCCCGCAGGCCTGCACACTTGCTCCTCTCTTCGGCTTTCTAAACATGGACTCGCCCCTCTTTCGTGCTCTCTCCTGCAGCGCTGCCCTGCCCCCCCTCCTGGTCTCCAGTCTCCTGACATCACCTGCCCTCCTCAGCCCTCTACAGGCAGGCTTCCAATCCACCATCTCTCCCGCTCTCTCCACTGTCCATACTGGGAGGGATTTCCATGACAGCCCCACCCCCACTTTTTAACCTTCTCTAGAAATGCACTGCATACTCCCCTACAGGGAGGTGCCCCAATGTGACGTCAACTCACCGCCTCAGTCTACAGACTAACCACTCAGAAGCAGGGACATCATGTACCAGGACATGCCTGCCAACAAGCCTTTCACCCCCACCGACCCTCAAACTCCCCTGAAGGCCGCAGCCTGGTCCGTGGACTGAGGCCTCGTGATTCTTGCAGTGTTCTTTACACTACCCACACCCTGCAAATCACCTTAACAAAAAGATTATTATCACACCTTTTATTCCTTTAACGGATTTATTTTCTTTTGAGCCTAGCCAAATAAAGTAAAAGTACATCAAACATGTCCAGAGCATGCTTACCAACACACCTTTCACCCCCACCACCCCTCAAACTCCCTTAGGAGCTGCAGCCAGGTCCCTGGGCTGAGACCTCGTGATTCTTGCACTGTTCTTGAGCTTAAATATTGCACCAGGCACATTCTTGCATGGCTAGCCACCCTGATTCTGTGCACAATATGGAAGTAGGAAGTATGCTTGTGAAAAGTTCAGTTGGTGGGATATTTGAGTATATTTTGTTTGCCTTTCTTTCAACCTGGTTATCGCCACGTAGGGTTGAAATTGTACATGTTAGACTGTACATTTCGGTATTTTGTGCAAGCAATATTGTTGTTCGAAAATAAATATGAATAAACTGCTTGTGTAAATAATAAGAAGCATATAGACATTTGTCCAAGAGATAATCCTGTAGCTTCAGGGGAGATGATTTGGAAGAGGTTACACAAAGACAGTGAAACTACCCTTTACATAAATAAAATAAAGTAGGAAACGGTATCTTGAAAAGGGTGCTGCTGGGTTTTGCTGAAAGTAGAGACCACTTGTGCATGCAGCATGGCAGTAGGCCAGTCAGTCTACCTTAATTATAGCACTGATGCCAGGGCATGTGGCTCCTACCCCTCATAAACCTCATTGTCTTATGTAACACATTCTTTATCTTGATGTACAAACCTGATTTATTGTCAATGTACCTGTGATGTAAAGCACTCTGACAACCTGCAGAGGAATGAGTATTGCTAAAGCGCTTTAAAGAAATAAAACAAAATAGTGGTATTTAAATTGTTATTCGTGTAAATACTGGGGCGACCAACACATCTGACATTCTTACAGTGTATGCATATCTCATATAAACTGGGACCGAACAAAGTCAAAAGCATTTCCTTGATAAATACCTGGAAGATTTAAAATGTGGCCCAGCCAGGATACTCCAGGGAAAAGAGACCTGATGCCCCCTTAATTTACGATTTTGTTATGGGCGAAGCAGTAATCTGATAAACCCGCTCCCCTGCACCTTGCTGCGGAGGACAAAAGCAGAACGTGCAGGCGCTGCTGAAAGTGTCAGGAAAAATACAACATGACCAGTTCTGCACATTTCTGTGGGGCCCAACGTCTTGGCACGCCCCGTCTACCCTCGACACGAGCCCTGCATTCTTCTTTCACACTCACACATCCATCCTTATCTAAGCAGGAGTATTAAAGAAGTAGTCAGGAAGGGCAGGCTGCACAAAGTGAGCACCTTTGGCGACCTTTGAGTGCTCTCTCCGGACCTGGAACGGAGACATAACCTGCTTGCAGACGGAGCTACCAGAGTGGGGCGACAAGGTGCATTCATTAAATAGCGCACAACACTTGAGCAGACGGTGTGCAGGTCAGGTGACATGACCTCTGCATTGTGTGTGAACTGCCTCGTGGTTGCGCCGCAGTTCTTGCGGAGAGGGCAGTGGCGGCTGGTGGAATTTGAAACTGGTGGGGCGTATGCAGATTGAATAAAAGTATGTGAGCGAGCCTGATGGCAATAAGGGGGGCTCGGGGGAATTTTTTTGTAAATTGGCATCTGTTTGGTGAGATTGTCAGCACTATTTCTGTGATAAATGGACTAAAAATTCAGTATTTCTAGCCATTCATAAATGAAAACTTACACATTATTTCAGAGAATTTCTGGGTTGCCAAGTCACAAACACCGACAGGCCCTGCACATTTGTTAACTTGCAGAGGCGTTGAGACAGACACACTGACACACACCACTGTCAGACCACTAACACATGCAGGCTTGTGTAAGGAGAATTACACAAATCAACATTCAGACACACAGGTTCAGAAGATACAGAAAAATTGTGCAAGTACAGAAGAGGAAAATAAAATATAAGAAACACCAACCTGAAGGAATAACAGTCTTGCAAACATTACACCACAGGGATATCCTAGCGACAACTACGTGTTTGACCTGCAGAGCTCCTTTAAAACACATTTGCGTCAAGCACATGCAGAAGCAAAACAAGCACTGGCGTCTCGCAAAGCCAATATGCCTGGCATGCATTTTGAGCCTCAAATAATACATAAAACCCTGCTGCAGTGTAAAATCAAACAAAACGATCTGTATGCAGTGTATCTAGGAGATAAAACATCATTAGTAACGATTCAGAATAGTTTTTGAGAAAATCTTGCAATTGAAAGCGATAATATCTCCCTGAAACACATACAAGCACTAGTGAGACACTGTTTTGCCCCGCGACTCACCAGCCGCTTGGAGACCAGCTGAGCTGGGGTGCTCGCAATTCAGCTAAAGAAAATGGGGAACCCACTCACCACGAGAAGTTCGAGCCAGGGACTTGGCCACAGGGGTCATTGAGTCCAGGGTCAAGAAGGTGGAGAGGCCGAAGAGCTACAGGTGCGAAGGTAGCCCGAGGGTCAAATGGGGTCTGGGGGTCCGGGGATACACCGGTGTGCAGGTCTGTAAGACACTGCTCAGGCATGACGCGCCAGTTTTCCAAGGAAGCCACTCGCTGCGTCAGAGCAGAAACATGTCAAATATTCATCTGATGTACACACTAGAAGAGATGGAGCTGGCCAACTCTTAAAGCAACACCACAGCCTGTAATTCACAACCAAGGGGTTCTGCACTTTTCACAGTCACGAATCTGTTTCAAAATGCTTAGCAATTGCGCATATTTCCTCCTGAAATACTTGGCATGTACCATGTTGTGTTTCTCCAAAATCCCCCGGCCTCTCCCCCAAAAAATAATATTTTATTGCACTCTGTACAACGTAGTTTAATGCGTTTTCTGAGCTATATCCTGAAAATAAATCTGAAATCCTTTAGAAATTTAGCGCTGAAACAGCAAACTTTGGACGGAGTACAATGATTCTTTTGAGTGTCGAACACATGCTTTTATACACCACTAACTCCAAAAAAAAGTCACTCTGGCCACAACACAGGCTTTTCTTTTTAAACTTAGCAGAGGCCAAACATTGAATGGGTATGAATTCGGACCTCTACTCTCACCATTAGGGCCAGTTAGTTACACTTTGCAAGAATGTCAGAGATACTTAAGAGTGCTCAACGTCCGCACCCTCAGCACTTTGCATGCAAACCAAAATTCACGCACTACATTGTACCTAGTACGTAAAGCAAATGCAATCTGTAAAGGGCACCGTGTAGGAAACCCACACCCTTCCTTGCAGTGGTGCCGTTCACTCCAGGCCGGCAGCTATGGAATGGGCTCTGAAACCAAACGATACTCATCCCTACGCCTTCATACTCGTGACCCTGTGAAGAAGCAAGGATATCGTTGGGTCTCTCGCCCATATAGCAGGGGCTTGGGGTGATTTTAGAACAACCTCCACTGCTTGGCTGAAAAAGGAGCGCTGCAAAGCTGAGCTCCTGAGCCATCCCATTTTCCAGGTTATCGACTGCGTGCACAGTGCAATCAAGAATTCTAGGAAATGCAGAGAGTAATAAATCTTGAGGGGCCCTTGGAGCACACATGCAGCTGAAAAACCGGGCTCACATTCTACAAAATCACCGACATCGCGCAATTTTCACATGCCAGGAAATGAGCACTATCCAAGTGCGTTTGTCTTTGCAAGTTGTTTTCGGAAAGCGGAAAGCCTTATACTAAAACACCACTACAAATATAGAGCACTTAGAAGACACACCAGGAAAGCAGTGCACGCCGCTTTCTACTGACCACATTGTTACTTTACAACGAGGCTGACATCGGGGTAAATTGTCACGGAAGAGTCCTTTATTGTTTGCTTTAAGGAGTTACTAGCAAAAGCCACCCGAACTATACATGTGAGTGCAGCATTACTTTAATAATGTGTATTACATGAATACCATCCTTCCCGTCCCGCGACTTCCTGTTCACTGCATTTCCACACCATGTCAGCCACCCCAGAATTCATAGGGTTTGATGAACCCCGAGTTCTCACAAACTGCGCTTCAAAGATTAAATTAAAAAAACACAGCCCGCTCTCCTGCAGCGACAACGTGGACACCAGCCCCTCCCCCCCACCGCAGGGCCCTGACCACGCCATCGGTCTGCACGTCTTCAGTGCACAGCCCAAATCTACGATTTTCCCTCTAACTTTGCAGTATGCTATCATCCCACATTTTCTTTTAAATTAATGTTCTTGTAGTCACTATGATGTGTTGCAGCATCTACTCTCAAATGACGTTTTCTTCGACAGATTTCATTATTGTAGGTTGTCAATTGCTATATGTGTCACCAAATGGAAATTGCTTCTCCAGTGTTTTTATCACTTTTAAGAACGCGGTTATGGTTCCCAGACTACTTGACCGGTGGGCAGTTGCGGCCGGCATGACTTGGAGCCTGGAGGTACGTGGGGGGAGGTATTAAATTAACCAGGTTAATTTAATTAATAAAACTTACCAGGCCAGGCATCTCCTCCGGTCCCGCGTCGCATCACGTCGGCTTTGCAATAATGGTTGAACTAACTTCTCCCCGCTCTTTTCTTTTGCCGCTCAACAGGAAACTAACTGCCAATAGAGCACGCACGGCGGTAACTCAGCCAATCCTGGCGCAGCATAACATTGCCACCGCGCCAGGATTGGTTAAAGTGCAGGGCTAATACTGCCCATTTTGAGACCCGGCTCCCCCGGGTCTCTGCCTGTGTTCGTGATAGAGGAGGAGGAGGAGGCAAGGGGCTACTGCGTGTGTGCGCATGCGTGGGCAAGTCCAAAAAATGACTTGTCCTAAATGCGCACACACTGCTGCTGCCCTCCCTGCCACGCTGTGCTATGCTATCTGCCACTGCCACCCGCCTGCCTGCCACTCACTGCTACAGGCCCGCCCCCCACCCTTCCGCGATCGCATGACTACAGAGTGATGACTCACTCACTCCGATTCTCCGAAAAAAAACTATGACTGCTGCGCTCGTAATTTTAATTATTGCCGGTATGCGCAGACAGTGTCAGACAGTGATGTGACGGTCGTCCATGGCTAGTGGGGCAACGCCCCAACGCCCCCAATGGACGAACCGCCACTGGGAGAGGGGCAGATTACAGTGACTCATACGTCGTTTTAAAAATAATATTATTGCCTTGGCTCACCTGCTTTCTTCCCTGGGCACTGGGATGGTGTTCACTGATTGGACGGCACCTTCCTCAGGGCAGCTGCTCCAAAGTTCTTGCTGGGCACGTTCACGCGACCCCCTCCTGACTCCTGTGAGTCCCGGGCGGGCCTGTCCTATGATGACAGACTGACTGGACTGTGGATATTTATTGAATTAAGCGTGGGAGAGGAAATAAATAACAGAAATGCCCGCCTTTAAAAGTTTAGCTGCTATTCGAATGACCTCAGGTCAGGACCATGGCAGGGGGAGAAAGCGGAAACAGAGAGGCGGCGGAAGTCAGAGCGTGGGGGGAAGGTCAAGGTGCCGTGCCCCCACGCTCTGCCCTGGAGGCTGGGCAGCGTTGTTTTTTATGACAGGAGGGACGTGATTACAGCCTTACAGCCGGGAAGAAGAATGATCGTTATCACCTTAGGCTTAGGATCATGGGCAGGCACTGCTTCATTGTATGCTCTCGGTCTCGGGCAGTCCCTCCTCTAGGAGGCGGAATGTGCCGCTTAACAATGCATGCATCAAAGAGGCATTCAAGTTGAAATATTTTCCGACGTAGACCCGGCCCTGAGAAATAAGTGCCGGTGCTAAGCACCGGAAAGCACCAGCACAAATTAAGCACTGCGCTCCACCCTTCTCTCCGCTAGGGCTTCTTCCCTTTCAATTTCTGAAATAGATTTCTTAAAATAATGGTCTAATGTGCCCTTGTTAAGGGTTGCCCCCGCAGTCCCTGGTGAGGCCGTGTCCATGATGGCAAGGGAATACACAACTATAGTACTTATACAGGAATATCAGTTCTGAAAATTACCTAGCCAAGCAATAATAGTGGAACTAGACTAGCACAGAATATTAAGGTCAGGAACGCGGTACAGCACATAGAATGAATGTATAGACAGTTATATACGTAGGGAACTCAGGTCTAGGTAAAACACATGGGAATGAAAGAGACGGGGCCCAGCCCAGCCTCTCCGACCACACAACGGCCCGGTCTTTGCCCGGTCTTCGCGCGCGTACGCGTCCAGAAGCTGGGCTAAGTAGGAGGAGGAGGGGGGCGGGAAGAGGCACCAGGTGCGCGCGATTACCTAGCGCAAGCACCTCTGGGCCTCGCAGTCCCGCTCCCGCTTGCTACCTCGACTCCCTCGGGCAGATGGTGAAAACGTGGAATGGAGCACACGGGCTCAAGCAGAGTTCCAAAATCCCCAGGCACAGTCAAAGCAAAGCAGCAACGATGGAGCACACGGGCTCAGGCAGTGTTCCAAAATCCCCAAGCACAGTCAGTACACGTCGATGGAGCACACTGGCTCAGAGAACAAAAATCCCAGTGGGGAGATGGGCAGCAGTGGGAAGGGCACAACTCCACGCTTCAGGCAACAAGCACGACTACGAGCGGCCCCCGCGGAGCGGGGGCCGCGAGTCGTTAAGTGCTTGCGGGGAGGAGGGGGCGGGAAGAGGCACCAGGTGCGCGCGTTTACCTATCTGGGCCTCGCAGTCCCGCTCCCGCTTGCTACCTCGACTCCCTCGGGCAGATGGTGAAAACATGGAATGGAGCACACGGGCTCAAGCAGAGTTCCAAAATCCCCAGGCACAGTCAAAGCAAAGCAGCAACGATGGAGCACACGGGCTCAGGCAGTGTTCCAAAATCCCCAAGCACAGTCAGTACATGGCGATGGAGCACACTGGCTCAGAGAACAAAAATCCCAGTGGGGAGATGGGCAGCAGTGGGAAGGGCACAACTCCACGCTTCAGGCAACAAGCACGACTACGAGCGGCACCCCTAATCTTTCTAATTTCTCTTAACCATCTTATTTTGTGATATGTATCTTCTTTCATTATGTCCATAAAGCCTGCAGCATAATGGTTCAATTCTGGAGTTGTCCAGAGCCTGCACCATATAGTAAGGGGAATAGTTTAGCAACCTCAGCCAGAGGCTTTTTACCCAAATCACAAATTTAGGGGACACACTGGCGTGCTTTGGGGGAGGTTTATAATGTTACACAGAAACATATTTTCTGCAATGGTAAGGCTTGACACATTTTCATACCCCCAAAGCTCAGCTCCATAGAGTGCAGAGTTGACCACCTTCATGATGTATACATGAAGCACTGGGCGGATTGGTTTAGTCAGTGAGGTTTTGTACTCCCGGTTTAGCACTCCTGACAGTTGCCGGTGCTTGAGTGTGGCCAGGTCTATTTGCGGTTTCCATTTTAAGTCATTTTGGATATTGACCCACAGGTAGGTGAAGGCTTTTACCTGGTCCAATGGGCGATAGTTCATTAGTATTTTACTTTTAAAAGCTCTATGAGGGTTAAAAGACATACATTTTGTTTTCAACACAATGGCTTCCAGACCGGGAGTGGTACCAAATTCTTCAAAGATTTTTAGTGTTCGTTGAGGACCACTCGGGGTCTTTGAAATAATCAATGTGTCGTTCCCCAACATTAAAATCAGTATTTTCTTACCAGCTAATGACGGGGCATCAGTGGTCTCTGCTTCCATATAGTTTACTATACCATTGATAAATAGGGAGAACAGAGTGGGTGCCAACACGCAACCCTGTCGTACACCTCTCTGTACTGGGAAGGAGCTGGTAACCATACCCTGGGTTCCACACCATATTTTGGCGTAGTTATCTTCATGCAGTTTCACAACTAGTGAGTAATTTGGGTGGGATCCCCATTTCGTGCAAGATAGCCCATAATTTAGATCTAGGAACAAGATTGAATTATGACTTTAATTCGACAAAGGCGGCATACAAGCTGCCTTTGCCCAGGGCAACCGTCTTCCAGTGTAACAAGATAAAGCAAAACACCTGGTCAATGGTGCTGGTATGTGCCCGAAAGCCTGCCTGTAGAGGGGATAGGATGCTATTCTCATCAACCCACTCCTGGATCTGGTTAAGGATTAGCCAGCCCATTATCTTTTGTAGGGAGTCAATCAGGCTAATAGGCCTACAGTTACCAGGCTGCGATTGATCTCCCTTTTTGTAGATGGGGATTATTTCTGCCCCTTTCCACAAGTCTGGAATGGGGGCTCCTTTCGCAACCAGGTTGGCCAGCAACAAGATGCATCTGCTCCAGTTATTTTGATCATGTAAGAAAATGTCTGCAGGGACGTCATCAGGGCCAGGTGCCCTCCCTCCTACTCTGGATCCCAGTGCTGCATTGACATTGGTGATATTAAATGCCTCTTCTTGGCATAGCACATGGATAGGATTCTTCATGTTTGGCTCACTGGGACTACGGGCATACTGTGGGTTGAAAAATTGTACCCAATCTTCCGGAGTTACATGGTTGTGAGGATCTTGCGGCTGACCGCCCCTATCCCTCTTCACTACATTCCAGAAGGTTTTACTATTGCTTCGGGAGCACGCCTCCTTTAGGTCCTGCCATCTTTTCTCATCCCATGATTGTTTGGCCTTTTTCTGAGTGATCTTATAGGCTTGCCTGGCTGCTCGCACTTTGAAGGCCTCCCCCTTTTTGATTGCTTCCCCAAGTGATTATCTTGCCTGCCTACAGTTCTTGTTGAACCAGAGACTAGCTTTCTTCTTTGCCATTTTATTAGGCGTACATCGCTTGTAGAAATGTGTGCACAAATGAATGAAGAATTCATTATGGAACTGGGTAGTGTGCTCTGGTGTTTCGTTCTTGGCCATAATAGACTCAGGCTCTATCAAAGCAGTGTCTATTTCCTTGGAAAGGTTAGCTATGGATTCGGGCTTTACTATTATAATTGACCATTTCAGATGTCTCATGTTGTTGGTGGCGACTACATCACGAGAATACAAGTCACACCTCGTCTGTGAGGATGTCTGCTGTCACCACAAACCCAGGGTTGCGCATAAGGGGTTGTGGTCGCTCTCCAATCTATCCATGACTACCAAGTCACAAAGAGTATGCCATAATTTCAGACCAGTTAATATATAGTCTATGCGACTAGCCACGGATCCATTGCTATAGGTATTTTCCCCTAGTTTGTCTAATGGGGTCCTGCCATTTGCCGCCCGAAAGCCCTTTCCTAAACAGATAGAATTAATCTGTATGGCCACTTCAGACCATGTTTTTTATGGGGGTTAGCTCCAGTTTCTGTATGCCCCATTGCGCATCTTCTTCATCTAGGAGGTTACCTTCCTCATCATCAAGGGACTCAAAAGAGATATTAAAATCACCCTTGATGATAATATTAGTGTCTGCTGAGTGGATATCGAGGAGATCGTCAAGAGTCGCATTAACTCCGACTTCCTGCTGGTCTATCGTCGTCAGTGCCAACTAGATGTGTGGTGGGCAGACTATCCCTTGTCTTTGGTAAATCTCCCATTTCGTCTACTACCTGTGTGATGTGTGCCATCTAGTCAATCAACGCTCTCTAATGTGGAACAGCCCATCCACAAGTGGGCATGTGTCCAGTAGAGTGCCCAGAGTGACTACTCAGCAGAGCTTGCCTAAACTGGATGGATGATGAATTGGGGGAGCAGGTGCGAAACTCTAAGGCAATAAGGTTACGGACTAATTCCTTCCTATTGAGGGTGAGTTCAATGCAGTCTAAATGTTGGGTACAAGAAGAAAGCCTGCGCGCCTGTATAATATCCTCCCTGATCAGTGAACGGCAACCCCTAATGTGCCAAATCTAATGGATGGCTTTGTTTGTTAGTGAGTCTGTGTGTTCTCTACCTTTACTTGTATTGAGCTTGGGGATGTTTACCATGTAGATTCTGTGCGTGATTTGTGCTTTGTCTAGGTTCAGTTCCTCCCGGCCCGTGAGAGTTCTATTCTGCAAGTTCTGGGACTGACTAGGGTGCAATCCTCTATCACCCTGGAGATAGTTTCTTGAGTTTCCTGTGGGATTCAATTTTGTAGCTTGATGAACAGAGGTGTTTAAAATAGTATTCTGAACCCGCTTGGAGGTTGGTGGTGGGAGTACCAACTTTATGGACTTCGCCACCTCAGAAAACAGTGTACTACCTTTGTGTTTGCCACCATTTTGGGGGATAGCGTTTCCTCTCTTTATATCAGATGTCTGGCTAGGTGACAATAGAACAGTGGGACTGGTGGTGGTGCAAGTGCAAATGGTGCAGGAAGAATTTTTTTTTTTTTAAAGAGTTTAACCATTGAAACTAGATCCTCGATCTGTACTTTCATGGCTCCTATTTCAGCCCTTAGCATTAGCACCAGCTCAGTTACCTCCTGGGGATTTAAGTTGTGTGTTGCTGTTGTACTTGCTAGGGGTGTCTCAGATACCTGGGGCGTCCCATCCTCTGTGGCATTAGACAATACTGCATACCCTATTTGTACATATGGTTGCAGGTTCGATATGTTGTAGGTTATTGTCTTCTGCTATGGTGGAAGGACTAGTGGAGGGATTACAGTGAGATGGATCACCCGTCTTCCCTTGATTCAGTTTTAGCTCACCACATTTGGGGACAGGCCCTTTTGTATTTGCCTTAAGGAACATGTCTGGGATAGAAACAGGTCGATTTAGGCCTTCGCTATTGGCATGTGTAGATCTGGGTGGGGACCTCTTTCTAGCTGGCCGCACGTTTGACTCAACTGCTAATATGTCCTTGCACTCCTCAAAAAGCATGTCGATCCTATCCATTGCACAGTTACTACCAGCATGTTTGGAAACCTTTCTAGCTTTTTTCCCCTTATGAACTCTATCACTTTTGCACACTTCGCCCCCGCTCCACTGCCCTCCATAGTCTTTGTTTCCCATAGGTCAGATGTATGGAGGAACTGGTAGTAAAACTAGATCAACGTCTATTTTGTGGGCTAGATAGTACTTTGTGAAATTGTACTTGCACACAAAGTTCCATATTTGGCAAGGGTGTACCAATTATGTATGGGGATCAGAATCCAGTTTAGTCCTTCATGCAGATACCCAGGATAGGAGACAATAGAATAAGATGCACAGGCTGGACTGTTCCCATGAGGCACAGGGTCAGACTGATTTGCATATATCTCTGAACTGGGGTGGTGGAGTGAGCTAAAGAATGATGATGGATTAAACCTAGATCAGTTGACTGGAGGTGAGTGTTTGCAATGTTCAACACTCAGTCCATCATTCCCTTTGGTTTTGCTGAGATTTACAGCGCCTCTAGAGCAGGGGATTTGGCAAGATAGTCAGAGTCCAATTCTGTGACAGAGGGGTGGCCCAGCCCGGCCTCCTCCGGTCACTGATGGACAATGTAATGTAATGTAATGTGTAGGCATTTATATAGCGCACTACTTACCCGGAGGGTCCCAAGGCGCTTCGACCGCTGCGAAACCCTTCCTGGCTTCCCTGAGAGATGGTCCCTTAATGGGTATCTCCAGGGTGAGACCAGGCATCCCCGGCGGTCTGGTGGGGCCGTTAGTGAAGATGAGGCAAGCTAATGCCCAGAGTTGCCGAGTGTGATCGCTGATCAGAGTGGGCACCGAAGCGAGAGAATTATCGAGTCCGCTGACCCTGGTCCAGAAACCTGCCGCACCGGGAATCGAACCCTGGTCCCGGGCCGTCCTCTGCTCTCGGGTCTGCCGCCTCTAACCAGTGAGCCACACTACTTCACAGCAAGAACGGGCCCACGCACACGTGTCACCCGCTGCAGGAGCCCGCAACTGCCTTTGCAGCGCCTCCTAGCACTTGAAGATGACGTAGGCGGCCGAGTGCCGCAGCAAACCGGAAGACTGGATGATATGGTCCCCTTATGACTGTGTCAGTTGGGGACCGGAGACTAGCGGAGGCAGCAGGTGAGTAGCTCGGCTTGTGCAGCTGAAAGAGCAGGACCCGCGCGGCGGGAAACCGCATGCCGCCTTTGAGGCACCTCCTGACGCTTTAAGATGACGTAGGCAGCCGAGCGCCGCAGCAAACAGGTAGGCTGGATGATGTGGTACCCTTATGACAGTGGCAGGTGGGAACCGGAGACTTGCGGAGGCAGCAGGTGAGGAGTGAGGCTTGTGTGGCTGAAAGAGCGGGACCAGCAAAACAAACTATGGATTTAGGTCCAGATCTCTGTGCTGTGGGGGAATGTTTAACAGTGATCAGCATTCCGTCCATCAAATGTTCTTTTTGCATTTGTCACCCTGAGTGGGACAGGTATGCCCAAATCTGGGTCCTGTGCACACGATTCAATCTAGCCTAGCTGATATGGGGTGATACCCCAAAACCGGTCCTAGGGTACTTGTTTCCGGTCCAGGGAGGACCTGGCTTGGCAGTTCGGGCTGGACTGTTCCCATGAGGCACAGGGTCAAGACTGATTTGGACTGGGTAAGAGTGGTCTGTTTAACTCAGACTCTCTGTTCATCACCACCCCCTTTTCTAAATCGTTTTTGGCCACTATAGGTGTGGCAGGGTATACTCAGACATGAGTCCCTTTCTCACTGCTCCATCAGGATTCAAGCAAGCCGGGCCGAAGAAGGCTGAAATCCCAGAAACCGGTCCCCGGTAGCTTGTCTCCTTTCTGGTGAAGAATTGGCTTGGTAGTTTAGTCTGCCCTGTTCCCATGATGCACTGGGCCAGGGACAGACTGATTTGCATATAGCCAGGTTCTGAGCTGGGATGGGGCAGTGAGATAAATAACGGTGATGGATCAAGCCCTGATCTTTGGACTGGGTAAGAGTGGTCTGTTTAACTCAGACACTCTGTTCATCACCACCCCCTTTTCTAAATCATTGATTTGCATATGGCCAGGTCTAAACTGGGTGGCATGGTGAGCAAAAGAACGATGGATTTAACCCAGATCTCTTGACTGGGGGTGAATGTTTTGATTAGTTCTGCATTCCATCCATCAATTGTGTGTCTTGTGGAGGAGTCTGAAGGCATCGATTTTTTTTAAAATGTCACCTGCTGATGTCCTGAGATTTGTATTCTTCATTGCACAGCAAGGTCTGGTGGTGGCTACAGTTAAGGCTATTTACAAGCTCCGTCTGTGTTTATGTGCCTTCCTGATCACATTTGCCGGTTTAATTCATCACTACTAGTGAGGTTTCTGAAACGCTTGCTAATGTGGTTCCCTCCAACTGTATGTTTTGTGCTTCATTTGGAATTGAACCTTGTTCTGACTTTTTTGATGGCATCTCCATTTGAGCCCAATGTAGTGTTTCACAATTTAGCAACAGGTCTGTTGGCTGCATTTGTTTCTGCTTACATAGGAAAACATCCGGGCTTTCAGTTACCCAAACCTTCACTGTGTGCTATCTATATAAATAGGTTCCTTGCACCTGCCCATGCTTATCATTCAAGGTGGGTTCATCCTTTCGTAGGTTCCAGCCCATCACTCTTCCAACTTTTGTCCCTCCTACTCATCCAACCAAAAATAAGGAACGACTACCTAAACTGGACCCCAGGCATATTGTATCCTACAACATTTACTGTAGTCGACAGGACCGAGGGAACAATGTGCCTTTTGTGGGCTTTGCAGAAACTAATAAGGGAGTGGCCAAATGCACCACTTCATATTGGCTCAACTGCTATCAAAATCTGCTATGCACTCGCTAAGAAAGGCCCACCGGAAGGTATTTGTGCTCATTTCACCGGGGCCATTTGTCTACTTCCTCAGCTCCTTTGACAGGCATTCCAGTTCCTGCCATCTGCTTGGTGGCTATGTGCTTGTCCTTCCATGCTTTGCCAAAGCATTACTACTGTGCATCTCAGGTATGCAGTGAGGAGTACTTTGCCTGAGCTGGGTTAAATGATTTCCTGGTTAAATAGCACTTTTGTGTCCCACCTCCTGGGAAGGTACTGCATTGGGACTAATTCACAAGGTGAGGAATCTACAGGAAGTTGTATCCATTTAAAGAAAAAAGTTACTTACCTACAGTAATGATGCTTCGGATTAATCTTCCTGTAGATTCCTACTGCCTTAATGAGTGTGTTGTAATTAATAAGATCCCAAAGAATACAAATTTGTGTGCAGTGTTTGTGGCTGTTGTGGCTCTCAGTTCCTCTGGGCACACCTCAATAAAGATCAGAAAAGATTTTTAGGAATTGACATCATGGCACTAGTTACTACCCAACATACCCCAGTGATGTCACACTGGAAATGGACTCGCAGCTAGAGCTGCAAAGTACCACCTTAGGTGCTAGAGTCATTGCAGGGGGCAGCAGCAATGTTTCCCGACCAGCCTAAAACCAATCAGGATGTGTAGAGCGTGGCTGCCTCACATGAGGGGTGCTTTGTAAAACTCTGGAATGCTTATCTCAGAGTATGTGTTTTACATATACACCCCACTGTGGAATCCGATCATCCACGACCTCTCGCGCTTTTTAGTTAGTAACAAAAAGTTGCACCCATTGAACAGCCCCCCCCCACACCCCCAAAAAAGGTAGACTTTATTGTGAATATGACCAACACAAACCCTTCGTTTACTGGAGGGTATATGTTCAACTTTGGGAAGAAAATGGCGTGAAGGGGCACCGACCTGAAAATGCCCGATGTCCTTTACCATCATCTGTTGGACTCGGTCACTTTTTAACAAACAGCGCAGTTGTCAGCAGGCAAACAAAACCTATATTGTGAACTATTCATTCTGGGCCCATGTCACTTCCTGCTGTGTACTACGAATCTGAGATGACCAAAAAGGTACTAGTTGTGTTGTTAGTTTGAGAGACACCTAGTCATACCTCGTCCTCTTTAAATTCTGGCACTTTTAGTTCTCCTCTTCATCCCTCCCACCCGCCAGATCACGAGTGAAGGAGTGCAAGCAAGAGAAAGCAAAGTAGAAACAGGAATGGCTGAGGAGCCTGGGATGCTTCTGGTTAAGGGCAGGGCTTTAAGTGCACCGGGTCCTGCTGGTGCTCAGCACGAGCACCCTGTTCTATAAAGCAGGTGCTGAGAGGGTTCCCTATCGGGCTCTCCGTTTTTACCCTCACCCTCCGGGTGAAAAAAGGAATCTTTAATTGTGCAGCAGTCCCACCCCTCACTGGCTGTGATGTAACTTTACAGTCCCCTCATCTCAGAACTGGATCAATTTCAATATTGTATACAATGGAGTCATAGTTGATGCTTACTTTCTTAATAAAAATCTTTGAAATCTGAAAGTCAATAGCCCTGGCTTACGTCCACCCTAAACACAGAGGCAAAGACTCCAACATAATTTCTAATCAACTTGCGGAGTAGATGTCCCAGGTGGAAAAGCCACTCTTCCTCCTGTCAGGGGACGTCAACCAAAACCTTCTCGGCTCATCAGCAGAGGAAGAGGTCCTGGCTCTGAACAAAATTTACACCATACCACCACAAAGCTCCCAGCAAAAACAGGAGAAAGCACCCATACAATTCCTTTCTCAAAGACTTAGAACATCTAAATCTCCGGGCATTAAACGGTAGATTCACGACAGATCGTCCTCCAGTAGAAACATTCTACTCACAAACAGCCAGCTCCATCTTGGACTACACATGTGTCAGTCTGGCACTCTTCCCCTACATCCTAGAATTTAGAATGGGGGACAAGGGAGAAAGTGACCACCGTCCCCAGGAATGCCATCTGACATCAAAGTCGCCTATTACAATCAGGCCAGACAAAACGCTAGGGGTGATTGTTGGACTTGGCCCGCAGGGCAGGTTCACCCCTAGACTTTTTGCCTTATGTGTGACCCTGTGTCAGTGATTTTTGGGTCTCTGCGCACTTTCCCCTGAGTCCCAGAGTGAAAGTGCGTGCGTGTAGTATGGCTGGCCTGCCCACCCATAGGAATGCATGGGGAATGTGAGTGTCCCTAGTAGTTCCTGATGCGTGGGGAGTACAGGCTCGAGTTTGGCATGCTTAAACTCGTGAGAGTGAATGCTGCAAGATGGTGTCTGCGGCCTGTATGTGTCTAGTTGGGAAGTGCTACTTCTGGACATTAAGATATGTGTGCAGTGAGGGTGCTGGAGCGTGATTGGCTGGAGCTGGCTGGCATGCCAGGCTCCAGGAAGTCTGGATGGGTCTGCCCGGTGGTGAGTGGGAGATTAGCATGAGTGATGTGTGGGAGGAGTGTACCTGTGTCCTGGATGGGCTGGGTTTCCCCCACACAATGCTGGCTCCGCCCCCCTGTGGTGTGTCTAACGACCCTAGCCTCCCCAGTGAATGAAATGGGTGGTTGGGCCATCAAGAGTGCTCCAGAACCAGCTGCGACTGGTTTTCCCCCCACCCTGCACCCTGAAACAAAGGATTTGTCAGTATAAGAAGGGGCTGTGTCCCCACTGAAAATGTTCTACCTTTGGATCCTGCCAGAGGGGGCTGTGGCTGCTGCTGGGGCCAGAGGACCGCCACTTGGGGAGTCTCCCTGCCTGGAGACCCAGTGTGCTGGCTCTTGGCCCAGCCTTGCCCCCCTGCCCCTTGAAAGGGCTTTTGCTGGGCTTGTTGGCCCCTAGCGCCTGGGAGCGCTTTGGATTGCTTTTTAGCGCTTGAGCGCTTTATTTTGCTTACAGCGCCTGGGAGCGCTGTGGTCACCCCTCTAGCGCTGGGAGCGCTTTGTCTGCAGAAGCCGGTGCCCACCCGGCATTGTCCGCCCCAAGCGAGTGCCACCTCGCTTACTTTTGATTAATTTGCCCCCTGGCAGGTGCCCACCCTGCCAGGGACCTTGCCGCCCGTTTTCGCTCTTTCCTCGAGGGAGCCCACTCCTCGGTAAATTGCTCCCCGCCTATGAGTGCCTGGACCGGGCCGCCGCGCTGCCCGCGACGACCCGGAAGTGTTCCGGCCGGCCGGCCAATCACAGCGCAGCCCCGGGAGAAGCAACCGGAAGTCCCGCCTCGCCGCCGGGAGAGAAGAGCCCAGCAGCGAGGAGAGCCGGGAAAAGGTGCAGGCAAGGCTCCATTGCGGTGAGGAGAGCCCCGCCGCCCAAGGAGAGCCCCGGAGGAGAGAAGCCCCGCCCGAGGCACCAGTGCGACCGACGCCAGCCCCCACCTCACCCGAGGAAGGCTGAGAGGAGCAGAGGAGTCCCCAGAGCAGCCCGGTGAGTGTGAAGGGCTGGGGGGAGCTCCACGAGTGCGGGAGGCACAGAATACAGCTCAGAGCGGCCCCGGTTGGCAGCGGGCCGCTGCAACGGTGCATAGAGCCCCAGAGAGGCTCGGGGGCATTGCGGGTAGAGAGCCCAGCGAGGCTCCAACGATAGGCGCATTTCTTGTTTGGCGAGCCAGAGAGGCTCAGAGCGCCCTAAGTGTTCCCGGGTCCCCAGAGAGAGGGACCCCACAGCCCAGCGAGGCTGCACCTTTGTTGCTGGGGCCCTGAGAGGCTCAGCAGTACCCTTATTTGTCTGAGAGGCGTGCGTGCCCATTCAAAGTGAAGAGCCTGAGAGAGGCTCAGGGCGCCATTTCTTGTTTAAGAGCCTGAGAGAGGCTCACCAGTGCCACAGTGGTGGTTCTTTGAGCCCAGAGAGGCTCCAACGTTGCCCTAACTTTCCCTGCTCCAGTTGCCCAGCACTTTGTGGGCAACTGCCACGTTTAGGCCCTGACATTGGGACACCGGGACAGTCACAGGTGGTGACTTGTGAGTTTGGCGCAATGGTATTTTCTCTGCACCTCTGAATGTATTGTTTATGCGTCATGTGCCTTTACACCTCTGAATGAATGTCATGCATTGCATCATGTGTTTTGCTTTTACACCCCTACAGGTAGTGGGACATGTAGGTGGTTGTTTTCTCCCTAGTACAGGTGGTGCTAGAGAGGTCCTGTTACCAGTGATTACTGGTTGTATGCTCTACTTTTATATTGTGTGCTACACTGATTTTACTTTCTGAAAGTGTTATTGCTGAAAGTGCTGATACCCTTGACAGTGGTCCAAGTGGCCCTGTCCTGTACAAATATCCCTTGTAAATTCCGCCCGTGCCTGTTGGCACAGTGTAATAAGATGTGTGTTTTATCCGATGTATATTTATGATAATACAAAGGCTATTTTTACATAACCTTGTGTGGAGTTTTCCTTTGTGGTGGGCCTTGGTTGTTGTTGCTGGGGTGCGTGCGCAAATACTTAACTTACATCGCCTCCAAGTTTAGCCTTGACTGCTCGCGCCACGTTACCTAGAGGGCGAGTAGGGGTTGCCTTGGTGTGTGACTCCCTTGCCCTGACACTTAGAAATGGCGATCCCTGACTGACCTCGACGCGAGTCTTGGCCGGCCAGGGTCCCGGTTCTAACAGTGATCTATACCATCAATCAAAAAAGGATCAAATGCACACCAACTAACCTAACAACTCTGGACGATATTGCCCTTCAATAATATAATACACACAAACCAAATATAGCTGGGCACATCTCACACTGGGAGCAATACACAGGATCTTTGCTAAAAGAACTGGCAACCAAGACCCCGGCAAAAATTAACTTGCACAATGTGTGCAGCAAAACCAACTCTAAACAAGCATTTACAATGCAATGGTTTCGCCTTTGTTAAAGTTAGAGCTATTGGCATTGCTCTTGACATTTTTATTTATGTATTTTTTAACATAAATAAATGGCATTGTCATTTACAATGCCACTAGCTTTATCTCTCGCAAATGACACACACAGAGCCCCCCCCACACACACAGCCACACAAAGCTCCCCACACACACAGCCGCACAAAGCTCCCCACACACACAGCCGCACAAAGCTCCCCACACACACAGCCACACAAAGCTCCCCACACACACAGCCACACAAAGCTCCCCACACACACAGCCACACAAACCTCCCCACACACACAGCCACACAGAGCCCTCCACACACACCCACATGGCACAAGCAGGCAACAGGGGCACACTGAGGGACAAGGAGAGTGACTGGCGAAGGCTAGCTAATAAAGGCACCGCCACCCTCAATGCCAACAGCTCAAACCCTCACAACCGCGAGACCCACCGCACCGCAAATGCCCGTCTAGCAGGGAGGTGTGTCTGAAGAGAGTTTATTGTGCATGTATGTTTGCCAAACTATAGGTTTGATTACACGTGGAGTTTGTGTTCAAGTGTTCACGTGGAAATCTATTGGCAAGAACTCGAGCCTGTATAGAGTTATATGGCAGTAAACTGTGTCTTCACGGGGATACAGCCGCATGGAGCTGTGCCCACAAACAATTGTGCCTGCAGGATACTGAATGCGCAGAGCAAGCACTTTGTTTAGTCGCCAAAGAACACTTTGTATAAGCACAGATAGCTGTGTTGTGTCATCGAATAATAGTTTCCAAAGATATATGCACCAACTTGCCTAAAAAGTGGAGGCCCACAACGCTTAAATTCCGCTCACAAAAAATGCCTCTCCATTAGGGCTTCGATTGTACAAGGGTTAATAAATGTAAAGAGCTGCGCCAGCATCTGAACTGTCTATCATAACTCATACTTGTCTGAGATCACATATTTTTCTTAACTCTAAGTACAGTGATTTAATATGCATGATAAATAATGGGCACGAACGATGAAGGCTGCATGTTTGATTGAGACAGGTCAAAAAACACGAGAGCCCACTCAGTTGTGGCCAGCTGCCAAAAGAGAAAGTGCACTCAAAACAACCCTGTATGCACACCACACGTGCAGGAGCTCTCCCCATACCCACCCTGCCACGCTCTGCCCACAAGGTGGCACCTCGGGGACCCGGAGCCTCCGCTCCTCCGCAGTCCGCTCCGGGGTCAGAGACATCTGCAGGCTGTTCGCCACATCCAGGACAAACTCAACAGTATGCGCCCCACTACTACCCAGAGTGACAAGTGCGGCTCCACCTCCTCAAGCTGCACGAGAATTGTTTGCCTGTTCCAGAGTTGACAAAGCCGAGGAATGCAGCAGCCCGCCCAGCCCTCGACCACTCATCCCTCAAGAAAACGAACTCTAAGGTTTTCACAGATCACTTCCCTCCAAAAAAGAAGGCCTAATCACTCTCGTGTGACAGCACTTCTCTGTCCAACCCATTCCTGGTCACGCCCCCTCCTCGGACACAGGCACAGCACATAAACAACGCCACTTCAGAAAGGAACACAAGTCCAGCAAGCAAAACAAACCGACGGAACCAGCCGAGTGAATTTGGGGGCGACTCGACTCACGAAGGCCGACAGCAGAAATAGTCCTGCACATGCGGTGCAAACGGGGAATACAGCAAGAAAGCATCAAGTCCCGTGTAAAGGGCGTGGCGATTATATTTGATTTATGTGACTTTACACATTTTTTCAGCATGAAATGTTGCTGTTATGAGGCTTCAGCAGCTGGTGATAATTAGAAATAGCTGTACTTTAATATGCAGTGAGCACTTTATCATCACTTCGCACTTTAGTAGGGCAGTTAAGAAATATGGACACTAAGCACTTTAATTAATTTTTTAATGAATATGAATCTGTTATAGGTAAAATTGAGTCACTTGGTATACAAAGTATGAAGAGACTTTTGTGAATTTACACGCAATGGCATAAACCAACTTCAAACACAATGCACGTGGCCGAGTAACAATTCACCACAGACGTCTATGTAAACTAAAATATACGAGCATAATAAAATAAGCACGAGCTTGAAATAAATTTGAAGTAGACGTTTGTATCCAACCTCGATGTGGGCCAGGATGTAGCGCACAATGACCTTCACAAAAACACCAGATGAATTTCCCAAAACAGACAGTGCACAGACACCGCGTGCACAGTCACCTCACTTTCTATTGGTAGTGCTTGCACTACCTTATCTGCTGGCGGTGCCCTTTCATGCTGGCCTGCTTCTCTGCTGAAAATATATAAACTCTCCTCTGATGGGAAATGAAACATTTCATAACTCTGAGGAGCAACCACAAGAACAGAACAACAACTGCTGCAGCAGCTGCTGCCCTTTCAAAAACAAAACTACTCAGAACTGACGGCAAAAATGTGCAGACTCATAAGGAACAAACGAGGGTTCCTATTTTTCAATACATTTGTTACCTCATAGAACAAGTGCATTCGAATTCGACTTTAAACAATCAGCCTGCGCTTTGGAACACCTGATACAGATTGTTTTTGCTGCCGAGCACACGGGGGAACGTTCACATACAAGGCACGTCAGGCTGTGAACAAAGAAACCACATGGCTCTGTGTATTTATTCCAACGGTTTGATGTGCAATGTGCACAGTAGCATTTTTAGTTCACAAAACAAGAATTTGCACTCATCCACCGTTTTACCACATCTAATGTTACACCTAAAAAGTACGATTTCAGGAAGGGTTATTCTGCTTTCCGGGGAAGGAAGTGGGCGTTCCAACCGTACGGCTTTGTTAGCATTCACATACTTGAGAAAGGGACGCTCCCTCACAAGAGTAGAAGTAAACCTAGAGTTGGAAAGGGGTGTAAAATACACAAAATTGGTTGGGATGCAAGAAAAACGGTTACTCCTAGAGGACAAAAACGTAAAACTGCATCCTTTCTAAGCATTTACACTTGCGTGGATGTACACCATGTACTCCGGGAATATTTTGAGTTCTCCCTAAAAATTGTTAATTTACTTTAAATTTTCTTTTACAACTACTGTACTAGGTTTACATATATTTGTAATCAGGCCCGGGGCAATGGCCCTGTTACTAGAGTAAAGAAGCTGCGGCTCCATGACCAGGATAAAGAAGGAAAAGATACACAAAAACTGATTTGAATAAAGACTCGTATCTCTAATTTACCCATATCTGTTTAATTCAGAAACACTTGCATGCATTAAGTATCCATGGAGTAACTCATCTAAGACAGTATAAGGAATTCATTAAACAAAGGGCGGGCATCTGAGACCGCGTCATGATGCTCATTCCACCCATGTTGTCCCAATCATATACCTGCTGACTGGAAAGGACTGCACACTATACACGCCCGGCAGGCCTCCCCAACTCCACCCAGCATGCCCTCACAACAATCCACGATCCAAAACAGCCCTCCAAACAGCGCACCCTGACCGGAGAGACCACTGTGCAAGGAACCGCAGCGTCTTTGCATCCCACACCCCAGTCCCGGCCCGCTCTCCTCGCTCCCATCGGCAACGACCTCAATCGGCGGAATTCCCTCTACACAGCGCCGCTGCCTCCCCTGACCCTGTGCACCAACACAAAGGGCAATGCAATCGCGCGACCACGCGCCAAGTGGCAAACGTGCCCGAAACCGAACCATCGCTAGACCCGAGGCCACACTTGCATGCATTAAGTATCCATGGAGTAACTCATCTAAGACAGTATAAGGAATTCATTAAACAAAGGGCGGGCATCTGAGACCGCGTCATGATGCTCATTCCACCCATGTTGTCCCAATCATATACCTGCTGACTGGAAAGGACTGCACACTATACACGCCCGGCAGGCCTCCCCAACTCCACCCAGCATGCCCTCACAACAATCCACGATCCAAAACAGCCCTCCAAACAGCGCACCCTGACCGGAGAGACCACTGTGCAAGGAACCGCAGCGTCTTTGCATCCCACACCCCAGTCCCGGCCCGCTCTCCTCGCTCCCATCGGCAACGACCTCAATCGGCGGAATTCCCTCTACACAGCGCCGCTGCCTCCCCTGACCCTGTGCACCAACACAAAGGGCAATGCAACCCAAACCGAACCATCGCTAGACCCGAGGCCCGCCTGCCACGAGAAGGAACGACTCACCGCCACAGAACACACGACGACCGCAGGAAACGGGAAGACGCGGCGGAATTCCCTCTACACAGCGCCGCTGCCTCCCCTGACCCTGTGCACCAACACAAAGGGCAATGCAACCCAAACCGAACCATCGCTAGACCCGAGGCCCGCCTGCCACGAGAAGGAACGACTCACCGCCACAGAACACACGACGACCGCAGGAAACGGGAAGACGCACAACGGCACCGGATCAGCGCAGAGCCCAGGGAAAACAAGCGGGAGGGGGAGCAAGGGAGGTGCCGGCAATGCCGGACCAGACACGGGGTCGTTCCCGGCGTCCCGTGACGTCGGCAAAAGCCAAAGAATGTCGGGAACGCCCCCGTGTCTGGTCCGGCATTGACGGACAGGCCCCTCGTCCAATGGCAAGGCTCCGTTTACGGAGCCAGCCAATCAACGACGAGGGCCGAACCAAAGCACCCTACGGTTCTCAACAGGATTTCGCCTGCGCGGAAAAGCTGCGCAGAGCGCAGCTTCCGCTAGGCGAAACCTAAAAAGGACCGAGAGCAGAATTAAGGCAGCATAAAAGATTAGTAAATTCAACCTTACGAATGTTAAGATCAGCCCCAGACAATGCACAGCTTCGGACAGTGCTGAAGAAACAAAGAACTGAGCTCAAAAGCATAAAATGGAACATAAAGAAAGACGCTGAAAATGAGACCTGGGCAAAATTATTACACAACAGCAAAAGTAGTAACAAGGCACGCTTTTGGCAATCAGCAAACAGGATCCTACGACCAGAGCACAAAGAACTAGGCTCGCACATTCTGGAAGAGTCATGGATTAATTACCTCTCTAGCCACTTCAATGACCATCCGGAATACGCAGGAGCGCAGAAAACGAACACCACAGAGCCGAACTCCACAATGTTCGCGCTGAAGGCCCTGACCAAGAGAGCAAAACCTACCCAAAAACATCTTGGATACAACAGCCGGCCAACAAATAGCAAATCATAAAAAAACTGATTCGCATGGGCAGGAAGGAAGGTGCTCCGGGTCCAAACGGCATCCCGCCAGCCCTATTCAATGAAAAGATCACAGAATGGGCTACCAACATGCAACCGCTATTCTCTGAAGTAAGACTATTAAACAAAATCCCAAAATCTTGGAGAGGGTCGACGATTGTCCCCATATTAAAAAAAGGCGACAAAATGGACCCCAACAACTACCGACTAGTAGCCATCCTCGATAATGAGGCAAAATATTTCGCGGGAACTCTATTAGAGGAAATTGCGCTATGGGTGGATTCAAATCAGATCATACCATTGAACCAGACCGGTTTCCAGAAAAATACTGGAACAGCTACCAATATTCTGGCCATCTCTCTAATGATCGATGTAGCAAAAACGAAAAAATTGCTGCTTCATATGTGCTACATCGATTTCAGTGCAGCGTTTGATAACATCGAGAGAGGCAGACTTTGGGGGAAACTGGCACAATGGGGAATACCGCAGCCGATCCTAAGATTGCTCAAGCTTCTACACTCTGATCCCTGGGTGCAGGTGAAGCTAGGAGGCGGCACACACCTGTCATCTAAAGTTCGCACTACCAAAGGCCTAAAGCAAGGGTGCGTGCTTGCCCCGATATTTTTCAACCTGTTCATGGCGGATCTATCAGCCTCACTCAACACACGCAACTCCCACTCCCTGAGGCTGGGGGGGGGGGGGAACCTTGAGCAACCTGCTGTACGCGGACGACGTTGTGCTACTTAGCCATACATACATCGGCCTTCAGCAGCTTCTGAATCAAATGCATAGCTATGCCACGGAAAACAAACTTAAAATAAATCTGAGCAAAACACGTACCATGTCTATCAACACCAAGAAGAAGCCTCAGAAGTCATGGGCACTAGGCGGTCATAAAAAAAGAGTCGGCACTTGTTTATAAATACCTAGGAGTTCTTTGACAGAGATGGCACCTTTGCACAGCAAAAGCAAGAAGCAAAAAGGAGAGGGGCGTGCATCGCCGTTACACTAAAAAACATAGCCAATCAACTGATGGGGCCAATTCTAACCCCCTATCTGAGAGTTATCCAGGCTAAGCTACTCCACTCTATCCGTTATGGCAGCGAGGCGCTTCGTAGGAGAGACTCCAAGAACCTGGACACAATCCAGACAAAAGCCTATAGAACAATGTTTTCCCTTCCATCCTACGCATCGCCGGCCCAACTCAGGCTGGAATTTGGATTGCAAAAGCAAGCCCTTGCCAGACAGGGAGCGTATATCAACTGCTGCCACAAACTCCGCTCGGCCCCCGCCAATACTCTAAACTTGCTGTTATGGCAAGACATTCAAAATAGAGACACATCTCAGGCAAGATCCTACCTGAAGGCAGCTCTACCAACCTAACTGCGATTTGGGACATGCAACTCTGGCACAACCCATTCAAAAAACGAGTCTGGAAAACTGTTAAAACTCCATCCTTACTAGAGGACAAGGCCACATTCGCCAAAAGAAACCATGCCTGGATGTCATTAAACTCTTACAAAACTGATAACACAACCTTACTTCAGCCAGGGTTATCCTAAGACAACAAAATTGAAGTTCTTGAAATACAGACTAGGGGTTCTGCCTAGCAGAGAGCATCTCCCACCATGGCTCAGGAGTAATGGCCACAAGGTTCGTCCATTTTGTAACATAGACAAGGGCGATATACTTCATTTGACCTGTCTTTGCGAAGCGCTACGGCCAGCCCGTCAACAGCTCTTCAAGGCCCAGCTTAAGCAGCTAGGGACTTGCACGAGAAGGCAAGCGGTCCTCGTCTGCCTGAACCTTTCGAATACGAAACTGATTTGCAGATACTGTTCCTTGCAATGATCGAGCAAAAACTGTTAAAATAAAAAACTCTCGATCATTGACACAGACAACATGTAGGTGGCCTACAGGACTCACGGGAATACGCTGCCCCGCCATAAAGACAATTGCTCCTGGCTAATCAGATTGGGTTCCTTTGCATGATTTTTAATGACGTGAACAATGTGCAAATTTTTATGTTATTTTAAAGTCCTCTTTTTACTGTTTTTGTACTACGCTTTGCACTGGTTTTAATTAACTATGCACAATAAATGTACTTACTAATAGCCCTGGCTTGTTGTAGGTTTGTTACTTGTTGTATTAGCTATCTGGATGCAATGATAGAAACCGCAAAATAACAGTCGGGGGCACACCATGCTAAACACAGATTTTTAGCTTGTGTGTTGAGCCACGCTCTAAATTACATCGGCTGCGCGCTTATGAGACCCCCCCCACCCCCGTTTTTTCATCCCACTTAAAGCCCGGTCTAAGGGTAAAACGTATGATCAACAGATTGGAGGTGACAGACTAGCCAAGAGGGAGAAGTTTATTCTGCACGGTTTTCCAGAATATCTCAAGTTCTGTATGTTTTTTTACCATCCCGGTGTCAGTACTTTTAATCTAAACAAATGAATCCAGGGCCAACTTGACAAGAAATAAAATCAGGTCTGTCCGAGTTACTCGCGCCAGACATTAGCTCTTGGTGCTCCATTGGGAGCTATAGCCCGGTGTTATACTTACAATACATGTATTATGTTAATAGATTTGAAGTACGAAGTGAAGCACTTCACAACTCGCCCTCATTTGGACGGAATCCCCACCTTTGGAATCCAGTTCACCCAGCCTACGTGGCAAATGCTTCCCTTAGTCCTCTGTGAACCCCCGGTTGCAATCCTGATTCGCCTTCAGCTGTCCTCCTCCACTGAACTTCAATGGAAGGATCTCCACAATGAGCCTCACTCTTGAGAACGACAACAAAAATAGGCCTTTAAATTGCGACATGTCAACAGCGCGCCAGCTGTATGCATGCGAATTGCCTCGAGTTCCCTAATTACTCGTGCACATCTGAAACTGTGCACTGCCTGAGGAGAAGAAGGTTCTCGTTCAAGGGCCAAGAAAGAATGCATTAGGCCCCAACGCATGCCGTATACCAAACTCCCCGTTTTGGTAAACGGCAATGTCTAGGTGCAGATGGACTCTCGTAGTCCTGGCCCCGGTGCCAGTGCACCTGCTGCACTATTGATGATAGCTACGCGTCCCTGTTTAGGCAACGAACGTAGTGCCTGCAACAAATTGCATCGCTGCACACTTCGAATAGTCGGCCAGTTGCCGGCGAGTGACACTAGAGCGAGCGCACAACACACTCATCTGGGCTCCCCCACCCCCCCGGGATAAATTGGTCCCAGTTACACGATCAGCAGGTGTGCGGGAGCGCGGGGAAATCATCAGCGGGCTGCACGAGCAGCTTAAACGGTGGGATTCATTCCGCTCAGCTGGTGGCCGCACTGCAAAAACAAACAGTATTTGCGGTGCTGCGCACGTTTGGAAATATTAGCACTAGCAGGAATTCAAGTAAGGTGCTACGCAGTTGGCGGTGCAATCAAGGTGGCTGAAAATGCACAGGTGTCTCCTGCTGCTTCGTCAAAAGCAGCGGGGGTCTGCCTCCGCTCTGAAAGTTCGTCGCTCCGCTTGGGCTGGAGACAGAGCGCGCTGCCATGGAGGGGGAACACTCCTTGGAGAGGTACTTGGACCAGTGCGACTCCCAGGTAACCGGACACTAGTGTGAACGAGTAACGCGGAGAGGCTGCGGGGTACCGCTCATGTCTTGGGTATATCGCTGCAATATATTTCGACACATACGAAATGGACAGGGCCCCTTCACTCCTGGGTTCAACTTCCGCGTTTGTCACTGGGCCCTCCCTGTGCCTCAACTATAAATTCGAGCGTTATAAATACCTTCTGAGCTGTGAACAGCCCCCATTCCCTCAAACGCCGGTATTCAGAATGCCTTTAATACGCAACACTCCTATATCGCAGATGTCGCGGTTACAATAAACATGTGTCGAGTGTTTTTGACTGGGCCTACAGATACCTTAACTAAAAATAGTAGTTTTGAGAAGGTAGGTACGAGTCCACAATTTGAGCAGCAGATTTCAAGGAAGCAAATAATACGTAGTCGTGGCCTAGATAGTTCTTGGAACAAAACTGTCTCCAAATACAAATTATTTCTACATCTGTTGCCAAATGCTGTTTCAACAACCGTTATTTTCTTCACCGATAAAAACATATCTTCTGAAGCTCATGTTATGAAGTGAAAAAGCCTCCCTGTTTGAAGTACCCCGTTAATTAACGTTTTCCCGTGTGGGCATATATGTAAAATAAGGTGTCCAAGCAGAGGTCAGATGTTTGTAGATGCATACAATTAAGCACCTGGTGCACGCCTGATTCCACGTCTACAAAAAGGAAACTCCATTTACAAATTAAAAATAAAACTATTTAATATAGCCTTTCAAACCCCCACCTCTTCAGGCTAATTTAGCGGCCTCCAATCTAGATGTGGCTCTAGAAAGGGTTAGGGCTCAGTTAGAGGAAAAAGCAGTAAAAGTAAACTGTGTTAAAAAATGTCACGGGATTCCAACGGTTCGAGCACTTTTACTTTGTTTTCGACAAGGAGTCTCACTCACCTGTGGATGAACACGCGACTCTTGAAGTCAGCTGCATAATGTAAAATGATGGGGAGCCCTACTAAACGCGAAGAGGGGCTGCGAAGTTTCGCGAATTTCGCAGGGATTCATCGGTGTTGGGCGGTATGGAACCTCGGAAAAATTGGAAACTGCGCTGCAGGGGCCCAGCTCATGATGGAAAATGTTGCTCGTTTGACCTCTGACGGCGGGTGAGCGTGTAACTGAAGACCAGTTTTCAGTCCCCGACAATGTTATGGTGACTTAACAAATATGTTCATATTGCAATTAAGATGTGCATGTAGGCAAATATCCCCGTGCAGCAGTAGTTGTTGAGGCGCACCAGCCAATAACAGTGTGTTTGAGTTAGCAAACGAGTTATTTTACAAGCTAGGGATTGTGGGTATGCAAATATCCTACTCATGCTGTAGTTACACTTGCAGTGGAAACCAAGCCCGAGCAGGACCCAGGCTGTACAGGGAGATCTGTAACTCATTTACAGAACTACAGCCTCTGGTTTGGAAAAATAAATAATTTGCGGCCATATGAAATCTAGTTGAATTTATAAGATGTCATTGTATGCATTAAGAACATTTGCCAGAAACCATACATACTAGCACTTCAACAAAAAGGGTACTGCATTGATAATAATAAAAATATTTTTTTTAAAAAAGGGCACTGGATATTTGTTAAAATACGACCTCTAATACATCTAGCCTCTAGATATATTAGCGGTCCTATCCAAACACACCCTCCAGTGGTAAAACACCGTCACTCCGCATTTTTTACTCCGCATTATTTACTCCGCATACCTTTACTCCTCATCCCATTATAACGCAGGTACCGTTATAAAGCATGATTGGTAAAAGCATATGTTTTTTTTATTTAAGTGTAAGGAAAGTATATGGTTTTAGTTTGGGGGTGTTGGGAGTATATGTATTAGGGGTTCAGGGGTATTTTAAGGGTGGGTTTGGTTTATGGTGTACATGGGTTTTTAAGGGTTAAGGGATAGGTTTGGGTATGGGGTATACAGGTATTTCTAGGCTTCAGGGCTAGGTTTGGGTTTTGGGGTACAGGGGTATTTTTAGGGTTTATGCTAGGTTCGGCTTTTGGGGTACAGGGGTATTTTTAGGGTTCAGGGCTAGGTTTGGGTTTAGTGGATACAGGGGTATTTTTAGGGTTTAGTGCTAGGTTTGGGTTTTGGGGTACAGGGGTATTTTTAGGGTTCAGGTCTAGGTTTGGGTTTTGGGGGTACAGGGGTATTTTTAGGGTTTAGTGCTAGTGTTTAAATGATGGAAGCTCAATATATTAATAAATTGTAGTATTTATTTCAAGTTGAACAGAAGAAGCACAGCACGTCTGTTACAAGGCAAATCTTCAATGAATACAGTTGAACAAAGAATCTGGAACCTAGCATGTAAGATGCAGGCACGCATCATACATTCCAGGCTCCAGCAACAAGAGAACAAGGATAGACATAGAAAACAAGAATTAAATAAATAAAGAATGCAACAGCTAGGTTTGGGTATTGGGGTACAGGGGTATTTTTAGGGTTCAGGGCTATGTTTGGGTTTTGGGGTACAGGGGTATTTTTAGGGTTCAGGGTTATTTTGGGGTTTTGGGGTACAGGGGTATTTTTAGGTTTCAGGGGTAGGTTTGGGTTTTGGGGTACAGGGGTATTTTTAGATTTCAGGGGTATGTTTGGGTTTTGGAGTACAGGGGTATTTTTAGGGTTATGGGGTATTTTTGGGTTTTGGGGTACAGGGGTATTTTAAGGGTTCAGGGCTAGGTTTTGGTGTACAGGGGTATTTATAGGGTTCATGCATAGGTTAAGGGTATAGGGGTATTTTTAGGGTTATGGGGTAGGTTTGGGTTTTGGGGTACAGGGGTATTTTTAGGGTTCAGGGCTAGGTTTGGGTTTTGGGGTACAGGGGTATTTTTTGGGTTTAGTGCTAGGTTTGGGTTTTGGGGTACAGGGGTATTTTTAGGGTTCAGGGCTAGGTTTGGGTTTTGGGGTACAGGGATATTTTTAGGGTTCAGGGGTATTTTTGGGTTTTGCGGTACAGGGGTATTTTTAGGTTTCAGGGGTAGGTTTGGGTTTTGGGGTACAGGGGTGTTTTTAGGTTTCAGGGGTATGTTTGGGTTTTGGGGTACAGGGGTATTTTAGGGTTCAGGGGCATTTTTGGGTTTTGGGGTACAGGGGTATTTTTAGGGTTCAGGGGTAGGTTTGGGTTTTGGGGTACAGGGGTATTTTTAGGGTTCAGGGCTAGGTTTGGGTTTTGGGGTACAGGGGTATTTAAGGGAGCAGGGTGGTATTAGTTTTTAGGGTGTTAAGTGTATTTTTTTAAATGTTATTTATATATATATATATATATATATATATATATATAAAATTATTTTAAATAAATATAAATGTAACATATATATTTATTTAATAACATATGCATTATTTGGTATATTTATATATATTTATATTTATTTATTTATTTGTATATATATATATATATATATATATATATATATATATATATATATACACATACAATTGAGCACTATTGATAGCACTCAGCTACCATATCACAAGCACAGGAGATTCCGTATCCCTGTTCTATAAGACAGAAATGGGGCACTCATCACGCCAGCATGCCAGAAACCGGTCCCCGGAAACTTGTTTCCTTCCCAGTATGAGAATTGGCTTGGTAGTTTGGTTTGCCCAGTTCCCATCATGCACTGGGACAGGAACAGACTAATTTGCATATAGCCAGGTTCTGAGCTGGGATGGTGCAGTGAGCTAAATAACGGTGATGGATCAAGCCCTGATCTTTGGACTGGGTAAGAGTGGTCTGCTTAATTCAGACACTCTGTTCATCACCACCCCCTTTTCTGAATCGTTTTTGGCCACTATAGGTGTGGCAGGGTATACTCAGACATGAGTCCCTTGCTCACTGCACCATCAGGATTCAAGCAAGCTGGGCTGACGACGGCAGAAATGCCAGAAACCGGTCTCTGGAAGCTTGTCTCCTTTCTGGTGAAGAATTGGCTTGGTAGTTTGGTCTGCCCTGTTCCCATGATGCACTGGGCCAGGGACAGACTAATTTGCATATAGCCAGGTTCTGAGCTGGGATGGTGCAGTGAGCTAAATAACGGTGATGGATCAAGCCCTGATCTTTGGACTGGGTAAGAGTGGTCTGCTTAATTTAGACACTCTGTTCATCACCACCCCCTTTTCTGAAATGTCAAGGAAACTGGCATCTATGCTAGCTCTTTACATTTACCAAAAGGTTATCCCACTCCTCTTTGCCCTGAGGACCCAACTGCCCGACCTTTCACCCAGAAGTCCTATTTGTAACTTCCAAGCAGAATGGATGCTGGGAATCTAGGACAGTGCTGAGGAAGTAAGACTCAGTGTAACGGGAATTGCTCGTAAGTAATATAAGCACTACCACTTTGACCCACTTCCCGGTTATCATGATTACTGTTTGAGAAATTTTCAGGTCATCGACTGACACTCCTCAGCAGGTGCCCTTGAGTCCTGCACCACTTAGGAGTCTGGTTGGAAAACACAGCTTGGGAAGTTGAGTCGCTACTCCATGAACCATCAAATCAATAGCTTCAGAAGCCTCATGATTAACTATATTTAGGCACCCTGAAACCAACCATCCCCTGTCAGAAAAAAATAGTTACAAAAGTTAACAAAGTACCAGTGTATCCTCACCAAGAAAAGAAAAGGGATATAAAGTATTCCAGTAGGTAGGTGAGCATCTTGTATCCAGGAATGCAAAGACTGGAACCCCATCCAAAGCACCTGCAGGAGAGACCGCCTCAAGAAGGAGACCACTATAATAAGCATTTACAACGCAATAATCCTCGCATTACCGAAAGTTTGAGATATTGGTGTTGGAAATAATGACATAGTGTAGAGTGGTGCTGATAGATTGCAATGGTATGGAGTAATGTGGCATAAAGTGCAGATCATAGATTGTTTCAGAGTAGAGTGAAGTGGTGCAGGGTAGAGTGCAGTTGCATAGAGTGCAGTGGTGCAGAGTAGATTAGAGTAGCGTAGAGGGGATTGGCACAGAGTGCACTGGTGCAGAATGTCGTGGTACAGATTAGAGTGCAGTGTTGCAGAGTGAAGTGGCATAGAGTGGAGTGGTGCACAGTAAAGTGGAGAGGCCTAGAATGGAATGGTGTAGCGTGCATTTGCTTGGAGTAAAGTACAGTGGAATGGAGGGCATTGGCTTAGATTAGAGTGATGCAGATTAGAGTGGTGCAGAGTGGAGTGCAGGGGCTTGGAGTGGTGTAGAGTGGAAAGTAGAAATCGAACCCTGGTGAAAGGATAGGGTCACTGGAGGTACAAACTGTAGCTGGACACTCAAACAAATAAAGTCAGCAACCAAGCATATGTGACTTACAAACAACAAAGCCATTGGTAAACAATGGAACACATGCATTCCCAGTGAAGCTTTCTGAATGTCCCCAAGAAGTCTTTAGCAAACCAGACAGCTGCGCTGTTTAGAAGGTTACGAACTAAAAATGAGGTGGGTAGTAGTGTTGTGTAGGCACAGAAGCTTTAGCTTGCAAAACACTGAAACTAATTGGCTGGCCATTGCAAAGGTACAGTAAGAACTAAATAGCATCCAGTGCTCTCAAACACCAAACCATGATATAAGCAAATCCTGGTGATCCATGTGCGGGTCCACAAGACCTAGACTTTGGCCTCACCTCTCTTGAACTCCTTCAGCACGGTCTCAAGCTTGGTGACTTTAAATACAAAGTGCAGTGGGTGGTTGTAGAACTTGGTGATGGTGCTGAGGGGCGTTCAGTCAATGGGTCCACCGTTCCAAGGTCCTTGACATAGAGGATGTCCACAATTTTAGAGCTCTTTTACTCACAGACAGCGATGCAAATATAGCTGCTCTGCAAGATCTGTGACATGGTGCTGAAGTCACGCATAGCACTCAGCATGAAGCAGTCCTGCCCCGGCATCATGATGCCCTTCACAGTCATATTCCTCAGAGCATCTTGGCTGAACTCCTCCTTCACAAACTTGTTGTAAGACTCACCATTGCGCATCATGTCCACCACTTTATCTGACAACAGGCATGGACTGATATCGGGACGGAAGGCCAGATTCAGCAGTGGAAAGCTCGCAGAGTATGTCATGAATAATTTTATACAGAAATGATCTTTAGGTCAGAGATATCACCTGTTCCATATGGACATAATTTGTTTCAGGTATGTTCCCCAATCCTTGCAGTCATCGTCACAGTTTAGCACTATCTCAGGAAGGACTGCAGATGTCCGCTACTAATTGTCTGCTATGGAACGTAGTTGCCCCAAGTCTCCTCAGCTCTCTGTGACAGCTTCGTTGAGCAGTCAAGGCCTAGTTCAAAGGGGGTGGTGCGTAGGTTGCCCCGAGATACAGTGCAGCAAAGTTATTAAAGTTGTTTTTTTATCACCACATATATCAATATGTGTACATTAGAACACAGCTCAGGTTCTTTACACACAGCATAATAGTATTTGAAACCATTAATGGACCATGACTGCCATCCTATTTCTTATGAAATTGAGAACATGGAGGATCGCAGTCTTTGGATCGAAAGAGTAACTATTTTAATGCTATTCGGGGAGGGTCACTAGCTTATCGCGATCCCTTGGAATTTTGTGAACATGACACAGCACAACGATGCAACCTTTAGGGAAAGACAAGATCCTAACACAGTAAAATCAAGCGTCTCAATGTTGGTGGTAAAGAGCCATGAGAATTGGAAACATTGTTTTGTTCAGAGTTTGGGTTTGTAGGCACCTTGAAACTGGGATATCGTGAGACCTGAAGTTCCTAGCAGCATAGAGTCACCAGCTGCTTGTCCAGAAATGACAGAATTTGGTGCTAAATGGGAGCAGACCAGGAGTCTAACCGCCAGGGAAAAAAATTCACACAACTGGGCAGCCAAATTGCAGGCAAAATAAAAGTCAGATAAAAACACTCTTTTAAAAAATGTTATTACGGAGGAGAAAGGAACAATTTTAGGTGGATGAGAACACTGCACACAGGCTTTGTGTAGTCACTAATAATGAAGGGCAATAAGCAAGCTACTTGCCAAATAGCCCTACTATGCCTTGTCAGGGATAGTAATACAAAAGGGGATGATGAACGGTGCGTTTGAGCAAATCAAACACTCACCCCCAGGCAACTGATCTGGGTTTAATCCATCACCATTCTTTAGCTCACTCAGCCACCCCAGTTCAGACATGGCCATATGCAAATCAGTCTGACCCTGTGCCTCATGGGAACAGTCCAGCCCGAACTGCCAAGCCATGTCTTCCCTGGACCGGAAACAAGCATCCTGGGACCGGTTTCGGATTCATAATCCTCATCAGCCAGGCTATCTTGAATCCAGTGGCCAAGTGAGCAAGGGACTCACGTCTGAGCATACCCTGCCAACTTAGGGCGAACAAAGCGATACAAAAGGGGATGATGGACGGAGCGTTTGAGCAAATCAAACCCTCACCCCCAGTCAACTGATCTGGGTTTAATCCATCACCATTCTTTAGCTCACCCAGCCACCCCAGTTCAGGCATGGCCATATGCAAATCAGTCTGACCCTGTGCCTCATGGGAACAGTCTAGCCCGAACTGCCTCATCAGGGGTAGTAAGCGCTATAAAAATGCAATTATAAAAGTGGTTGCCCTATTGCCCTATGCTGTTGTGGGTGAAAACAATGATAATTTTAAAAAACAATGGATGAGGCCTGTGACCAAAAGCTCCTCTATTTATGCAATAATATATCGGAATATAAAATGCCTCATAGGCCAGACCTAAAAATGGAGGGAATGGTACTGATGTCTTACTTACTTACAGATTGTGTGTGTTGGTCTGAGGAAATAACAACCTTTTTGTATCCTACAATTTTAGAGATTGGGAATCGGTGGAAGTCTCTCTTTCACTGTTGCAGTGCCTGGAAAGACGCAAATGTAACTGCAGCCTTGTATGTTAATGTGCTCATGAAAAGGTGACAAGCAGGGGTGTAGTGAAAGCTGTTAAGTATTACACTAAAAAAAGACACAGAAAGAAACCTGAGATTTGCATGCGTTAAGGAGGATAAAGGCGTTGCTGTGAATCACACAACTAACAGACACTGCATAATTCAACATAATGCAGCTTTCTTTGTTTTGGGACGCATATCATATAGGTAAAACGACTCACTTCACAGATCGTGTAAATACTTCAAGTCGGCTTTCCCGGGTTTGTGCCCGTGGTGAAAGTGCCAGACTCCACACACAAAGTGTGCAGGAGGCCTTCTTCAGCAAACTCCAAGCATGCTTCACTGGTAAGTGCGGTACAAAAGGGGGTGGTGATGGACGGAGCATCTGAATCAATCAAACACTCACATCCAGTCAAAAGATCTGGGTTTAATCCATCACCGTTCTTTAGCCCACTCTGCCACCCCAGTTCAGACATGGCTATATGCAAATCAGTCTGACCCTGTGCCTCATGGGAACAGTCCAGCCCGAACTTCCAAGCCATGTCTTCCCAGGACCGGAAACAAGCTTCCGAGGACCGGTTTCTGGCATTCCAGCCGTCTTCAGCCTGGCTTGCTTGAATCCAGTGGCAAAGTGAGCAAGGGACTCATGTCTGAGCATACCCTGCCACATTTATGGCGGCCAAAAGCGGTACAAAAGGGGGTGGTGATGGACGGAGCATCTGAATCAATCAAACACTCACACCCAGTCAAAATATCTGGGTTTAATCCATCACCGTTCTTTAGCCCACTCTGCCACCCGAGTTCAGACATGGCTATATGCAGATCAGTCTGACCCTGTGCCTCATGGGAACAGTCCAGCCCAAACTGCCAAGCCATGTCTTCCCTGGACCAGAAACAAGCTTCCGCGGACCGGTTTCTATCATTCCAGCTGTCTTCAGCCCAGCTTCCTTGAATCCAGTGGCAAAGTGAGCAAGGGACTCACGTCTGAGCATACCCTGCGACACTTATGGAGGCCAAAAGCGGTACAAAAGGGAGTGGTGACGGACAGAGCATCTGAATCAATCAAACACTCAGTGTTTGATTCAGTGTGTTCTCAAATATCCAGGGAATTACTGTTTCTCTCCACTGTCCCCTCAGTTGGACAGATCATTTTCTGGTACAAATTGACATTAAGATCCCAGGTGGCCCTAGGAGGAATCCATCTCCTCCTCTCTGGAGGCGCCCTTGGCATAAACTGGATGGTGCCTCATTTGAGGCCAGGCAAAAAAATTCCCGCCCAGATTGGTCTGGTAATGTGGAGGAGGCTGATCGAGCCTATAGAGAGTGGATTAATGAGTCTCTAGATCATTTTATCCCTAAAAAATATCAAGGCCTAAACATGAACAATCCCATCCTTGGTACTGTGAGGCACTCACAGCCAAAAAAAACAATGTAAAGTGCTTCAGCGCATTTGGAGGCGGTCTTATGACCCCTGTGCTAAGATTAATTTTAGAATCGCCACTAAAGTTTACCATAGAATGATAAAAAAGACCAACGCTAGCTACTATGCTCAGCTGATCAACTCCAGCACTAATCGCGCTAAAACTATCTTTGCGCTAGTGAAGGAGATGACTAAGATACCTGAGGGGAATAATACTACAATAGTGTCTGACTTACAGTGCGAAGAACTCGCCTGTTTCTTTGTTAATAAAGTTCAAGGAATTTACAATTCATTCAACTCTGGTGGCACCTTGATGAGTCCTAGATCTAACATAGACCCTTTGGACCTCCCTTAATCGCTTCTTACCTTTCCATCCATCTCACAAACAGACATGGAAATCCTGGCTTTAGGGGGCGTGGCTTGGATGCCGAGGAGGTAGGCAGCGTGAGCTCGGAGCTCCGTGCCCGATCCCGGAAAATATCCTGAATATCTGATCGGACCCCGATGTAACCAGTATCATCCGATACTGGAAGGTACTGCGGAGGGTCCGGGGCCCACGGAAGACGACACCGAGCCATTCCACAGCGATATTTCGACTTTGAAAGTTGGACCCAGGCGAGAAGTCGCGGACCCCAAAATGGCGGCGAGGGCATGAGACTCTGAAGCGACGGAGACATCTGCCTGGAGACCTACTAAGGACTGCTCCCTGGCGACACAGGGGTGTTGACGGCTGTATCGCGCCTCTCCCCCCAGGTGCCGAGTGGACCTTGGGCGCGCCCTAGGGCGGTGACTGGGGACCCCCCCTGGTAGGGGCGACGACAGTGCGATAGTGACCCAGTGACGAGAACCCCGAGCCCCTGGCTCGACTGGCGCCGGCCGGGCTGCGGTCATTCAGTGTTTCCTGCTTTTTGGAGATAACTTCGGACCCGGGAGCCCGGCCGGAGGGCGGAACCCAACGGCGTACGGAGGACGACCAGGAAAGTACCCGGAGGCCACCGAACGAGCCGGCCCTGATGGGGAAGACGAAAGGGAAGGGAGATGGCGCGACCGATACTGAGGCCGCGGAGGGAGCGGAGCGAGACCAAGCGGCATTGCAGCGGATGCAGGATCGTATCCTGGAGGCCATCGCCACCACAAAGGACGCCCTGCAGCAAGATATAGCTCAGGTGGCGACGGGTTTGGGCCTCCTGAAGGCCGACCATGACAAACTTAAGGACAGGGTGAAGTCCGTGGAGACCACGGTTAAAGAATTAGCCCCGGGCCAAGCCACAATGAAGGCCCAGATGGCGGACGTGATGGACCGTCTGAAGGTGCTGGAAAGGAGGGCCGAAGATGCGGAAAACCGAAACAGGCGCAACAACGTTCGCCTAGTGGGCCTGCCGGAAAAAATCGAAGGCGACGACATGGTGGGCTACCTTGATAATTGGTTGCGGACGGAGGTGGCACCGGAAGGATTGTCCCCCTTCTTCTCCCTGGAGCGGTCACATAGAGTTCCAGCGCGCCCGCCAGCCTTGGGCCTTCCTCCCCGCCCAGTGGTGTTCAAGTTGCTCCACTACCGGGACAGAGACTGGCTCCTACAGAGGGCGAGAGAAGCGGGGCCATTTCAAGTGGATAACAACAGAGTCACCATGTTCCCGGACTATACATTTGAGACGCAGCGACTCCGGGCACACTTTCTGTCCCTCAAACGGGAGCTCCGCTAGGAAGGCATCAAGTACTCCCTGTTGTTCCCTGCCAAGCTAAGAGTGGTGGTGGATGAGAAATCACTATTCTTCACGACCTCCGCGGACGCTTGGGACTGGTGGGACACTTATAAAGCGGGTACGGATGGTGCCAAGGCCAGGGAGGAGGAAGCTAAGGTGGCGCAACTGGTCAGACAATCCCAACGGATCAGGAGGAACCGCAAGAGGACCAGAAAGCCATCGGTGTCGCAGACGGAGGCGGAGAGGCAGGCGGCACTACAGGCGGTAGTGGACTTATCTAGGACCGCCAGGAGTCGGTCCGGGAAGGGCACGGAATCGGAAGACCCGGGCACGGGCTCAGAGACGGGACAGTCGGAATTTGGTGGAGCCCGGGGCCCTATTGTGACACCGCAGACTTCGGGGGAGATACTGGAGGCGTGTTGAACTGAACTGGTGGAGTGCACTCGTTGGTTGGACACCGGGGCACTGGGCCCGCAGCAATGGAACGTTATTAATTGAGGTTTTGGGGAGCTGTAAGGTGGGGATTGTGGGGTGGAGCGCACGGGGCTGATTTGTTTTGAGGTTACATCGCATTGAGCCACGCCTTACTGGCCCCTAAGGTCACCGCAGTGGGGACTGCGACTATTACCGCCTTTCCTTGAGGGGTGGTCGGGAGTGTTGGTTTGGATGGGGGTACTTCCAGTTGCGGGGGGGCCTGTCCTGGTGGGGTGGGAGAAGCGAGCAGTTGGGGTTGCTCGGGGGGTAGTTGTTGTTGGAGGGGTTCGGCTTCCTGTTTGGAGAGGGTGGGTGGGTGGACCCGTGGTCGCGGGACTTAGGCGGACATTGTTCTTTGCTCTCTGGTTCGGTTGTGTAGGGGGGGATGGCTAGTACCGGGGCGTTGAAATGTGTGACCTGGAATGTGCGGGGTATGCAGTCCATGACGCGCAGACATAAAGTCCAGGCGTACCTCAAGCGTAGGGGGGTTCATATAGCGTTCCTGCAGGAGACGCATCTTAACAAGCAGGAAGGGGCTGCTCTGCAGAGGCGCTGGAGGGGGCAGCTATTTTACACGACATTTTTGGCTTTTGCAAGGGGGGCACTGATTTGGATACGGGCGGGGGTCCCCTTCCAGGTCTCGAAGTCATTGGTGGACCCGGAGGGCAGATATGTGGCGGTGGAGGGGAGGCTGAGAGGCAGGGTGATATCTCTCTGTAATGTGTATGCTCCTAATGTAGACCTACCCGCCTTCTTGTCTACCATCTCGGGCAAATTGGCGGGCTATTTGGCAGGGCCGGTCCTCTTGGGGGGGGACTTCAACTCGGTTGAGGATGTGTTACTAGATAGATCCCATCCCCCGCTGCGCGCGTCCCCAGTGCATAGGGTCGCTAAGCGTAGGTTGGAATGGCAGGAGAGCTGGGCCCTCACGGATGCATGGAGGGCGTTACACCCCACCACTAGGGACTATTCCTTTCATTCGCACCTACATGACCTGCATGTGAGGCTGGATGCGTTTCTTTGTTCGGCGTGTGTGCTCCCCGCGGTGGGAGGGGCGGAATACTTGGCCAGGACGCTATCGGACCACAACCCTTTGTTGATGTCTCTGGAATGGATGGTGACTGTTAACTGCGTGCCAACATGGCGCCTGCAACCTGACACCCTGGATGACTTGTTGTTCAGGGAGGCCCTGGGTGAGCGCATTGAGAGATATTTTGAGGAGAACAGTGGCTCGGCCTCCACTAGGGCGGTCGAATGGGATGCGTTTAAGGTGGTGGTGCGGGGACACTGTATTGGACACACGGCAGGGGCTCGGAAAACACTGCTGGATGACTTAGATAAGGCTGAGACATGGCTGAGGGACTTGGAGAAGAGGCGCCCGAATCACCCTGAGCTGCAGGAGGGGCTTAGCGGGGCACGGGAGGGGCTGGCGGTAGAGCTAGAGCGGCTGCGCAGTTTTGATCATAAGGCGTACATGACAAGGGCGCATGCGGAAGGTGATAAGGCGGGGTCGATGCTGGCTTGGCTTGCTAACCCCGTCCGGAGGGGTGTGCCGATCATGGGGATCCAGGAGCCAGGGGAGGTGCCCTGCCATACTCAACCCGGGATCCTGAATAAGTTTCGTGCTTATTATGAGGGGCTCTATGAGAGTGGTGGAACGGGAGGGGCGGACGAGCTTGAAGAGTTCTTGGACGGGTTACAGTTGCCACGAGTGGAGGACTCGGAGGTGGAAGAGCTAGGTCGGCCCATCTCTCTTGGAGAAATAGGTTGTGCTGTAAAGCAGATGGCTAGAAATAAGACCCCGGGACTCGACGGGCTACCGATCGAATTTTATGGTAAATACCTAGAGCACCTTGCCCCACGGCTGCGCGAGGTGTACAACGAGGCACAGGCGAGGGGCCGACTCCCGGGCTCCATGTGCGAGGCCCTCATGATCCCGCTCCTGAAACTGGGCAGAGAGGGTACGGCTCTGTCCTCGTATCGTCCGTTGTCTATGTTGACGACGGACTACAAGATCCTCAGTAAAATTCTGGCCAACAGACTGCTGGTACACATGACAAGCCTGGTTCACGGTGACCAGTGTGGTTTCATACCGACACGCAACACCACTCATAACATTCGTAGACTCACGAGACTGATGGGTGCGGACTGGCCGGATGCCGTCTCCCCATTTGTCCTCTCCATTGATATTGAGAAGGCATTTGACAGCCTTGAATGGGGATACTTGTATGAGGTGATGCGTCGCTTCGGGCTGGGGGACGGATATATAAAATGGACCAAGGTCCTGTACACCGAGGCGGTAGCGAGGGTTCGGGTGGGCACACTGATCTCGGGACAATACCCGATTAAACGTGGCACTAGACAGGGTTGTTCCCTATCCCCGCTCCTATTCGCGTTGGCGATGGAACCCTTCGCGGCGGAAGCCAGACTGGGCCGCCACTACGCAGGCTTATCATTTAGGGGGAGACCGCAATTCATCTCCCTGTACGCAGATGACCTGCTGATGTTTTTGGCCGATGCGGGCCCCGAACTTCAGGGGGCGCGGCAGCTACTGGGGCAGTTCGGCCGGTTGTCGGGCCTGAGGGTCAACTGGCCTAAATCCTGTCTGTTCCCCCTGAGGCCGGGTGAACCGTGCCCACTCACTGCTCAGGAACTCCGGTGGGAGCCGCGCTGCCTGCATTATTTGGGGGTCTATGTCTACCACACCCCGTCCGACCTACTGGATGGCAATATTACTCGCTGCATTAACGCTCTGAGGGGGTCCATGGACTTCTGGGCAACTCTGCCGTTATCCCTGGCGGGTAGAATCTCCCTGCTTAAGATGATAGCCCTGCCCAGGCTTTTGTACTACTTTAGGACGCTCCCGGTATGGGTCCCGGGCTCTGTTTTCAAACGCCTGAGGTCATTGGTCATAGCCTTTTTGTGGGGCACGGGCAGGAGGCGCATAGCGCTCGACACCCTGTTGCGCCCCAAAGATGACGGAGGGATGGCGGTGCCGGATTTTGAAGGATATTACTTAGCCGCGCAGCTGCAGATCTTTACTCAGGAGGTGGCGAGGGTGTATAGAGGCCCCGAGGACGCGAGAGTGGAAGGTACCCCGCGACATGTTCTGGCGTTTATTACGCTGCACCAGAAGCTCCGGGTAGGAGACCTGACGGTCGAGGAGCAGACGTTCCAGCTTTGCTGGGACCGGGCCCGTAAGCGGGCGGGTGTCCGCTTTATGTATGCCCCCGAAATTCCGCTGGGGATGGTCACCGCCCTCCCACATGGAGGCGACTGGTCGCGCTTACTAGGATGGGAGGAGGCGGGAATACAAATGCTGGGTGACCTTTACGAAGATGGGGTGTTGCTGCCGTTCCAGGGCCTGCAGGAGCGATTTGACCTTCCGAGGGGCGACTACTTGCTGCACGCAGCAGTCACGGGCACCATGCAAGCTCACTGGGGGGAAGGGCTGCAGGAACCGGGCACCTCGATGGCCTGCCAGTACACCATGATGGCGGCGGGAACCTTTAAGGCTGTCACGTGCCTGTACGGTAGGATGCAGCGGGAGGCCTTGCAGCCTTTGGCAGCCCTGAAGGCCAAGTGGGAGCTGGACCTTCAGGTGGAGATACCAGACACGACCTGGGGCCAGTTGCTAAGGCGGGCACGGAAGAGCTCGAGAAATGCCAGGTTTCAATTGATTCATTTCTATATCATTCACAGGGCATACCTCACCCCCGGGAAAATCCAACAGTACTTTGGGGCGACCGACGCTGCTTGCCCCAGATGTAATACAATTGGGGCGGACTTGTGCCATATGCTGTGGGATTGCCCCTCTCTGGGAGACTATTGGCAGGAAGTTGGGCGGGCCCTTAACGTCGCGACGGATAGGGATATCCAGGTTACTAAAGCGGTTGGCGTCCTTCATTGGTTCCCGCACACGCCTAGGAACAAGATGACTAGTAAATTTATAGACTTGGGGCTTATTCTGGCCAAGCGGGAGATCACAAGAAACTGGAAGTCCAAAGTGGGGCCCACGTATAAAAGATGGTATGGGGAATGCCTGAGATGGGCCGCGTGTGAAAGCACCTTACGGTACCAGATGGCCTGGAGGTTGAATGATGAGAAGGCTCTGGAAAGGGCGACTGCATGGGAAGTGATGGTGCAGGCGCTCCGGGATGTGGACGATGAGGGGCAGGATGGCGAGAGCGAACTGGACGGGGCGGACCCCATCACTACACAGGAGAACACACCTTAGTGAAAGATTACTTCCTCCTGCATCACACCGGACACCTTTACACTGTTAGTCCAGCGCAGAGCGACCACGGGGGTGGGTGGGTAGGAGGCTGTTTTGGAGGGATGTTGGGGTACCGAAATTTGGGGAGGGGGAGGGGTGAAAATCGCAAAAGCAACCCAGGGTTATTTGCCTAATGAAGCGATCCGACATTGTAAGGAGCTACAAGAAGTGGGCAGGGATGTGGTCACCCGCGCCAAAGCTGAGGTGAACCCCCCGGATGGAGATCGGCTGGGTCGTACTGAGCCTGTACATGTTGTATTCTACCTGATAATTGTATTGTCTGTACATTTATATTGGTGATGCAATAAAAATGATGTTAAAAAAAATAAAAAAAAAATGGAAATCCTGGCTTTAAAAATCAAGTCTGGATCCCCAGAAGACCCAGTTAAACCAGAGCTATTTCAAACCTTCAAGGACTCCATGACTGCAGGACGGGAGCTGATTAACAGATCTCTCCAGTCAGCCACTATCCCCAAAACCTGGAAACATGCCAAAGTTGTCCCCCTGTTAAAGAAATCCACTCTGGACTCTTCTAAGCCAGAAAGTTTCCGACCTATTTCCTTGCTTCCGTACTTGGCTAAAGTGGCGGAGACACATGTGAACTCCATCTTGCTAGGTTTTTTGGAGACTAATGGGATTTTGGAGGAATCTCAGAACGGATTCCGTGCTAAACATAGCACCGAATCGGCCTTACTGGCCATTACGGAACAGCTAAGGGAGACATAGGACATGGGTAACACCGCGGCCGTGGTTCTGCTGGATTTGAGTGCGGCGTTCGACACGGTCTCCCATGGGATCCTTCTTAGGAGACTGTGGGAGATCGGTGTCTGGGACAGAGCCTTAGATTGATTCGTGTCATTTCTATCAGACCGTTCCTTCCAGGTTCATGCCCTGCCATACTCATCCAGCAGTTTCCTCTTAGGTTGCGGTGTCCCCCAGGGCTCAGCTCTCAGCCCCACGTTGTTTAACGTATACGTCCGGCCCTTGGCCATGTTGGCCAGGGAACGTAACATCAAATTAATTTCCTATGCGGACGATACGCAATTAATTTTAACTTTTTCTAACGACACCGTGGGTGACCGAGCCAAATTCCAGGAAGACATCTTGGCCATCTCTAGTTGGCTTACAGAGAATTGCCTCCAGTTGAACTCATCTAAAACAGAGGTTCTCCTTATTGGAAGTGACACTCAGAAGTGGGATGAGCAGTGGTGGCCCCCTACACTGGGCTCGCCTCCTACTCCTAAGAAAGAAGTTAAAAATCTAGGTGTGATTATAGATGATTCACTTACCCTTGAATCCCACGCCAAAAGAGTGGCTGGCACCTGCTATGGCCGCCTCTGGTCCCTTAAACCCATTCTTGGGTTTTTCGAACCTCCCTTGCGTCAGACAATTGTCCAAGCTATGGTTCTGGCCCATTTGGACTATTGCAATGCTCTCATGCTTGGTTCCAATTTGACAGTCACTGGCAGACTGCAAAGAGCTCAGAATGCCGCTGCCCGCACTCTGTTTGTTTGGACTGCCAAAACGTTGCCATACTTCCCGGGTTCTGTGTAGGTTGCATTGGCTGCCTGTTAAACAACGCATACAATTCAAAACCCTCTGTCTCTCATAAAATGCTTTATCGCCTTGGCCCCCAAATCCTACAGGGCCTTTGCTCCTTCTATGTTCCATCGCGGGCTCTCCGCTCTGCGGACCTCTCTCTGGCATGTACTATCAAGATTCGGAGGTGCAGAGCTGGAGGTCGGTCATTCAGGTATCTCGCTCCAAAACTTTGGAATTCTATTCCTTTAAGCATACACACTATCTCTAACCATCTTCTCTTCCGAAACCACATCAAAACCTGGTTGTTTTCTTCTGTTTAGGATTCCCTGGTGATCTGGCACTCACACCTCCATTTGGCCACACTATAATTAGGTATGTCCGCAAGCGCTGGGACGCCCTATTGCTGGGGTAGCCATGCGCAATATAAATAAACATAACATAACTCGCACCCAGTCAAAAGATCTGGGTTTAATCCATCACCGTTCTTTAGCCCACTCTGCCACTCCAGTTCAGACATGGCTATATGCAAATCAGTCTGACCCTGTGCCTCATGGGAACAGTCCAGCCCGAACTGCCAAGCCATGTCTTACCTGGACCGGAAACAAGCTTCCGAGGACCGGTTTCTGGCATTCCAGCCGTCTTCAGCCCGGCTTGCTTGAATCCAGTGGCAAAGTGAGCAAGGGACTCACGTCTGAGCATACCCTGCCACACATATGGCGGCCAAAAGCGGTACAAAAGGGGGTGGTGATGGACGGAGCATCTGAATCAATCAAACACTCACACCCAGTCAAAAGATCTGGGTTTAATCCATCACCGTTCTTTAGCCCACTCTGCCACCCCAGTTCAGACATGGCTTTATGCTAATCAGTCTGACCCTGTGCCTCATGGGAACAGTCCAGCCCGAACTGCCAAGCCATGCCATGTGGCTGTGGCCTCCGGGCACTGCCATGGGTGCGAACTTTGTGCAGGGGGGACACGTTTTGTTAAGGTGATTGGGGTGCCCTTTGCACGGACTTTGCATGCAACAATTTGCACAAAAGTGCTGACTGAGTCCTTTGGTAAAAGTGCTGGATGTGGTGGTGCTGCCTTTGTGCAACATGTTATAAGCGACCTTTGTGCGAGTGCTCCTTGAACACTTTGTGCAGGGTGCTGATTGAGCTATTTGAATAAAGGTGCTGAGTGAGCCCCTTGGTTTGCGGTTCGAGGCCCAGTTTTCGTGCCCTTGGCCTTTTGTCCGCCTGGGCCTAAGGGGATCAGGGGCAGTGCGGTGTCATCTCGGAGTGCCACAGACCGGGTGTGTGGATTAGAGTGATACATGGAGGGTCGGGAGAGAGTGGGGCGCTTCGATGTGGAGTCGGAATGGTGCAAGGGAGTTGGCGCGCGAGTGGGAGCAGCGGTGGGGTGGCTGCTGTGGGAGCAGCGGTGGGGTGGCTGCTGTGGGAGCAGCGGTGGGGTGGCTGCTGTGGGAGCAGCGGGTGGGGTGGCTGCTGTGGGAGCATCGGGTGGGGTGGCTGCCGTGGGAGCATTGGCATGAAAGTGGTGCATGGGGTCGATGCAGGAGCGGAGGGGCCCTGGGTTGAGAACTGCCGACGTTGGAGTGGGGGAATAATGATGTTTAGATCTCGGCGTGTGATCCTGGGCAGATTATTAATCACCCACAGTATCCAAAAAGAGGAATTCGGCCTGGGGTGACGCAATGGGTGAGGGGGGACGGACATAAGGGCGATGCAAGGTCCGAGGCAGGGGAGCGGCGAGGTACGAGGGGGCCCTCGTGGAGGGGGTTTAGGGAAGTGCAGCAAAGGGTCAGATTACAAGGTAAGGGGGGGAAGCAGGCTCCGCAGGGTGAGGTTTTTGGCAGATAAGAATGGACTGGGTCTGTTAGAGTAGATTGTGAGGTGGGGGGGCAAGGCACTACAGGGTGCAATAACTAGAAGTCATTGGTTGGCGCAATTTCTTGCAATGGCAAGAGGACTTGGCACACAGGGGGTGTAAAGCGGTAGCGCCCTGTTTATTATCCCAGAGACTCCAGGTTTAGGACAAAGGCTGGGTTTTAGGCTCGCTACATCCTCCCATCTTTGTGGAGCGGTGGCCAGCTGCACTCACCAGGAGGGGTTCCTTCTGGCAGCCCCCTCATCGGATTTTGCGGCATTTGTGCTGTCTGTTGTGGTGGTGGAGGAGCACGTATGTGTGGGACATATAGCTTGGTGGGAGGCCATGGGTTCAACCCTGGTATCTCCAGGAAACGCATATGTTTGGTCGGCGGGGGGGGGTGCTGCTGCTTTCACGCACAGTCCTGTCTTGTGTTCAGCGTGTTTGGTGCAGGGTGTCCAGCTTCCTCTGCTTGTCCCTCTCTGGCAGCAGGCCGTGTTTCCTCCGTCCTGGTAGAGCGGCGCTGCCCTGGTTTCCAGCCTTGTGGGGAGCCCAACAGGCGATGGTGCAGGTTTCAAGCCTCGAGGTCGCGCCCACATCCTGTGATTCTGGGCAAATCATGTAATCTCCCCGTGCATGATTGTTTAATGTAAATACGGTGCTCGTGTAAAGCGTCGGGTCAAGTTCGCGCTATATAAAATATGCATACAAAAAAAAAGAACAAGAGTGAGAAAGACTCCTTCGAGCCGGCAGAGTAGGTCGGAGGAGCAGGTCTGGGCAACCCGTGCCTGAATGTGTAATGTAAATACGGTGCTCGTGTAAAGCGTCGGGTCAAGTTCGCGCTATATAAAATATGCACACAAAAAAGAACAAGAGTGAGAAACGCTCCTTCGAGCCGGCAGAGTAGGTCCGAGGAGCAGGTACAAAAAAAAAAAATCACCTGCTTCGAAGGATGAAAATTTAAGACGCTAGAGATCCTGTAGCGCTGCTGCAAAAGATAAACAAGCCAGCAAACGGTGCGAGTGGTGCGCGCGCGCCACTGCGACCCACGTGACGGCCTATTGCTGTCTATTACGCGCACCAAGGGCGTAATAGACACCAAGAGGCCATGGCCGGAGCAATGCGCCCGCCTGTGGCCTATTGCCTGCAGTCTTTCATTAAAAGACGCACGCAAAGGCCAATAGCTGCCCACAGAAGGAAAAGCACACGCACGAGCGTGTGTGATTCCTAGGGCAGCTTACAAACCCCGTTTTTCATTTACAAAATGCCTCGTACTGCGAAGCACTGCTACTCAGTGCAACGCAGGGTGGGAGCCCTAAAAAACACAAATCCAGAGTCACTCAATAATGCTTGGTATACCAACCAAGAATTCGTAATTTGAGCAAGAATCAAATGATATAAGCCACAGGAACTAAAATGATCCCTGCACACAATAACCACAAATTCGGCATCATAAAAGCAAAACCGCATGTGTGCACAATATCCTCTTGCAGTTTATTTGGCCTAAGCAGAGTTGACACATGGCTAACCTGGAATCCAGATGGGAATGTATACAGTTCAGTGGCCAGTGAGATGGTAAACCTTAAAAGTCTCCACTTGCCCTGGGGACTCTGAACCCCCAGGCGAACCTGAAAGACTTTCAGAAAAACAACGGTGCATCATTGCAGGGCATGGACGTCAAGTTACCAAACAAAGTACCAGAGGTAGGGCAAGTGACATCACACGAGCCTGACATCAAAGACGACCAGTGCCCTTTATAAAGTAAAACATAAGATGCAATAAAAGTTACAAGAGCTGAAAATGTACTTTAACTGCGAGCTACATATATATTAAACAGTATGCTAACTACAGTGATACTTTACTTGGTTTATTATACATTAGTAATGGAATGTATTTGAGTTGTCTTGAAGAGCTTTAGTATTAGATGTCGTTGTCTCTTGAGAATCCTTTATTCGTTTTTGGAAGGATGAATGTTTGCTTTGACAAGATTCAGCCTCCTGGCCTGCGAGTTACACACAGTTCATGTAGTGAATAGTTAACCCAACTTTCCAGTATTATTGGCATATTCACTCCTCTTTTAGAATTAACAACCATAAAAAATTGTCCTACTACCCAAGGTTTGATCATTCTTTTTAAATTGCACATCCTTCTTTTTTTGTTCACGGAGACTGATATATTATTGCATGTTTAGCCTTCATGTATCACTTCGTGCTGCAAAACTATGGATTCTCCTTACCTTAAGCATTGTCTTTGCATTCATACTATGATTGCTCTTCTGACTTTCGCTGGACATTAAAAACATTAGGTTAGAACTTCGGCTAGGACCTGAACCTTTTACCTCTGTTCTGCTAGAAGTTGCACTCTTTTTCACCTTGTCAGTTCTTTTTCCACCAGATAACCTGATCTCTGTGTAATGCTGTACTTTGTCTCTCCATATCTTGGTGTTCACTTGCTCGCTCTAGGAGTTACACCGCTTCATTCTTCTTGTTCTGCCTTGTTCTGTCCCCTTGGTTTTTCACACTCTGCCCATTTCCACTTCCTTCGAGCGGCCGAAAGCCATGTGTCAGTCCTTCAGTCACAATTACATGCCTCCGAATGGAATAGGATGAATAGCAAGTCGCAGAAGATATTACACAGATATGGGGATACTTGGTTGCTATGATTTGGGACCCCCCCCTTACTTCTACCATCCCATGTGTTCTTCAATCTCATTTCTGTCTCTTTCTCCCATGAATTCTCCCCGAATCAGTCTCCCCTCAACTCTTTCCATCCCTCCTCACCCAACAGCATTCCATTCTTTCCAAGCTTCCCATTTTGTAGAAGTCTTTTCGTCTTTCCACAATTCAAAATTTGCGAACATTTGTGACAAGAATTTTCAATTCTATTAAGGGCACGGAGGCGAGGATTATGCTTCTCAATTTTCTTTACTGAAAATTCTCAGCAGCCAATCAGAAAAGTAAAAAACAAAATGCACACAACAATACCCATAAACCCCAGTGGGTATCACATGGTAACCATTGAGTAGACCCCTATATAAGGAGCATAAGAGAATACTACATCCTTTTTCTTTGTGTAAAATAACAGTTAAGTCCAAGAACAACACAGTCTGATATCTGGTAACAACTGGAAAGAAAACTCCATTCTTCATAAGGAAATCCACGGGCATCAATGAAAACTTGAAGCCAGCTTCAACGAAACAGCATCCTCATGGAGATCACGAATATCCACTTCCAAGGTGAATGACAGCAAACTTTACTTCAGATCAGAACCTGAAATTTAAAGATAAAGCCGAAATACCTCATTCCCAGGAAGAAAATAACATAATAGAAGGGTAAGAAACAGCATAAGGAGACATTGCAGTATATAAACCAAATCAAATCAGACATCACAGTACTGAATTATGGGTGGGATAATCCTCGCCTCCGTGTCCTTAATAGAATTTAAAATTCTTGTCACAAATGTTCGCAAATTTTGAATTCTATGTCAGGACCGGAGGCTCCGATTATGCTTGTTCAAAGCTACTCCACCACAACAGATGCAACATTCACAATAGGTTTGTAATAAAACATCTTAAATGTAGAGTCAGAGGACCAATCAGCTGCCTTCATGATGTCCAATAAACTGACTCTCACAGAAAAGGCCTTGGATGCCATTGCACCACGAGCAGAATGAGCACCAAATCTGGACACATCAATACCTGCTTCGCCCATTAGCCAACGTACCCATCTTGCTAGTGTAGCTGGGGTCACTGGGCGAAAAGGTTTCTGCAAAGCAATCAACAATTGACCCATCATATCTTGACGAAAACCTGCAGTACTCCCCTCATAATCCCGGATACATTGAACCACACACAATTTTGGATTATCAGGAAATGCAGGATAAGTGATGGGAGAGGTGGTAAATTTAGTGCTTCTTGTGATCAAAAAAGTAACACCCACCGGAGAGAATTTGCGGCCTGCTAAATCAAGAGCGGGAATATCAGAAACGCATTTACAGGATACTAGACAGAGCAGCATAGCGAGCTTTGCAGAAAGTTGTTTTCAAGACAAACATTGATTACAGGCCAGGAGTCTAAGAAACGTAAAACAATGGAGACATCCCAAAGCTCTGAATATCTAGAACAGGGTGGTTTTACCAACCGTATACCCCTTAGTAGTTTACATAACAATGGATGCTCACCAAGAGGTTTGCCTTCAATGGCCACGTGACCTGCCGAGATGGCGGACCGGAAATTATTGACAGTGCGATAAGCAAGGCCTGAAGCGGCTAAGGATGCAAGGAAATTCACTACCATGGAGACATCTGCTGTAGTGGGACCCACCTCCCGTTGAGAGCACCAATCACACCATTGTTTCCATGCTGTGGCATAACGCTTGCGTGTGTTGGGCGACCAAGCCTCGCTGATAAATCTGGTAGCGTCTCGTGAAAGGCCTGGGACTTTCAAGAGATCCCCAAAATTAGCCACGCTACCAGTATTAGATGACCTGACGTTATCAACCGATGCAGAGACTTGAGAGGGACTAACAACAAATTCCACTTCTGGGGAAGAAGGACCGGAATCGCACATAACATTTCCAGAAGTACCGGGAACAACGCTTGAGCCCTCCAAAGAGGAGTGATCAGAATCAACTCTGATTGATAACACTTGCCTTTGGCCAGGACCCTCGGAATCATCACAAACGGAGGGAACGCATAACAAAGAGCTGGAGGCCCCACCTGCAGAAAAGAATCCGTGGCTAGAGCTCCGGATCTGGACGCCAACTGAAGAACACCGGAATCTGTTTGTTGACTCTGGAGGCAAACAGATCGATCTGGTATGGACCCCACTTCTTGGTCAAAAATCGGAACACTCAAGGGTGAAGCCTCCAATCGCTGAAATCCCGGAGATGTCGGGAATTCCAATCGGCAACCTGGTTGCTGCACCCTGGAAGATATTCCGCCACTACAAACTATTTGTTCTGAAGACAAAAGTGCCTAAAGTCTTTTGCAATTTCCACTAGAAGTCGGGACCGGGTCCCGCCCAAATTGTTCACATAACAAACCGCAGACACGTTGTCCATGCGGAGAAGGATGCAACAATTCGTCTGACGGGAAGAGAGGCACCGAATCGAAAAAGAACCTGCCAGAAGTTCCAGACAATTGATGTGGAGATTCAACTCCTCCGGAGACCAACGACCACCCGTTGTCACTGGACTGCACCGGGCTCCCCAACCCCACCGACTGGCATCGGATTCGATCACCACCTCCGGAGTGGTGCCGAATAGGGCTCGACCATTCCACGATTCAATATGTTCCAGCCACCACAACAACTCCCACCTCGTCTCCTCTGAGAGGGGAATCTGATCGGAATACTTGAGGCCTTTCTGGAGATGGCGTATCTTGAGCCGTTGAAGAGCTCGGTAATGAAGGGGACCCGGGAAGATCGCTTGTATAGAATAAGCTAACAATCGGACGACCCGGGCTACAGACCTCAAGGACACAGTCTGCTTGTTCGATCAAGAGAGAGTGGAGGTTGATTTTGATCTGATCTTCGGAGTGAGTAAGAGGAGTTGACAGGTAAGGGAATTGACTAGAAAGTCCAGAAACTCCACAGATTGAGAGGGGATCAACACAGATTTCTGAGGGTTGACCAAGAATCCCAGATAATGTAACAGATCTATGGTCCAGGCAAGATGTTGTAATATCAGATGGGGACACTGACCCATGATGAGAATGTCGTTTAGATAAATGAGGAGGCAAACGCCCCGAGCGCAAAGAATTTCGACCACAGGCCTCAGAAGTTTTGTGAAGCACCATGGTGCTAACGAGAGGCCGAAGGAAGGACTTTGTACTCATACCAGACCCCCTACCATTGGAATTGAAGAAAACAACAATGAGGTCCATAAATGGGGACTGACAAATAGGCATCTTTCAGATCGAGGCGGACCATCCAGTCCCCTTCCTGAAGAAGATCGCGAAGAAGATGGATCCCCTCCATCTTGAAGTGACGACATACAACCCATCCATTGAACTCCTTGAGATTTTAAACAAGCCTGGATCCACCCCCCTTCTTCTGAACCAAAAAGACGTTGCTGACAAAGCCCTGAGGATGATGGGACATCCGTACTATGGCCCCTTTTTGAAGCAGAGACTCTATCTCGCTGGAAATGAACATCTGATCTTGAAGGGAAAAAATCATCGGACATGGGGGAAGAGGCTGAGAGGGGGAATGGAAAAACTCTATTATGAAACCCTGCACTGAATCCAGGATCCATGCATTCTGCCAGATCTTTTGCCAATTGCCTAGAAAATACTGGATTAGACCCCCCAATTGAACCTCTGAAAAGGGGATTAGGCTCACCTGAAGCTGCGGTATCACACTGAACACCTTGTTGTCCTGCATATCGACCTTTCTTGTTGTTATTCCGGGATCCACATGTGGGGTAGAAAGAGGCGGAGGAGTTGGAGTCTTGATACCTGCCACATTGGGAATTATATCCTCGCTGGGTGCCTTGCTGGTAACCTTGGCCGAACGACCGCCCGATGTCTTCCGCCCTGCCAAAAACCGGACGAAAAGCCCGCTTTAGAGAACCTTGTGCCTTGTCAAGGCCACTGAAAGTAGCTACAAACTTAGTGAGCTCCTTCAGAAAAGGTTGGCCAAACAGAAGACCCTGCGCTAAAGGACCGGACTCAGAGGAGGATAACTCTGTCAAGTTAGGGTCGAGTTTTAGCAGAATAGAGCGCTGCCGCTCACAGGACATAATGATTCAGGAAAGGGGGTGGTGATGAACAGAGTGTCAGAATTAAGCAGACCACTCTTACCCAGTCCAAAGATCAGGGCTTGATCCATCACCGTTTTTTAGCTCACTGCACCATCCCAGCTCAGAACCTGGCTACATGCAAATTAGTCTGTTCCTGTCCCAGTGCATGATGGGAACAGGGCAAACCAAACTACCAAGCCAATTCTTATACTGGGAAGGAAACAAGCTTCCGGGGACCGGTTTCTGGCATTTCAGCCGTCGTCGGCCCAGCTTGCTTGAATCCTGATGGTGCAATGAGCAAGGGACTCACATCTGAGTATACCATTCCACGCTTATGGTGGACAAAATGATTCAGGAAAGGGGGTGGTGATGAACAGAGTGTCTGAATTAAGCAGACCACTCTTACCCAGTCCAAAGATCAGGGCTTGATCCATCACCGTTTTTTAGCTCACTGCACCATCCCAGCTCAGAACCTGGCTACATGCAAATTAGTCTGTTCCTGTCCCAGTGCATGATGGGAACAGGGCAAACCAAACTACCAAGCCAATTCTTATACTGGGAAGGAAACAAGCTTCCGGGGACCGGTTTCTGGCATTTCATCCGTCGTCGGCCCGGCTTGCTTGAATCCTGATGGTGCAATGAGTAAGGGACTCACATCTGAGTATACCCTTCCACCCTTATGGTGGACAATACTGCACCATCAGGATTCAAGCAAGCCGGGCCGAAGACGGCTGAAATGCCAGAAACCGGTCCCCGGTAGCTTGTCTCCTTTCTGGTGAAGAATTGGCTTGGTAGTTTGGTCTGCCCTGTTCCCATGATGCACTGGGCCAGGGACAGACTGATTTGCATATAGCCAGGTTCTGAGCTGGGATGGTGCAGTGAGATAAATAACAGTGATGGATCAAGCCCTGATCTTTGGACTGGGTAAGAGTGGTCTGCTTAATTCAGACACTCTGTTCATCACCACCCCCTTTTATGAATCGCTCACAGGACATGGCACAATTAGCATTGCCTAAAAGAAAGATAGCCCGTTGGGCCCATCCTATCAAATCATCTGGATTAATAATTTGCTCTGAAGTTTTAGACTTGAAACCCAAGTCCAGAATCTTGGTTAGGGGACCGGTCAAATCCAACAATTTATCCTGACAGGATCTCCATGCACGATCGAGCCCTTTCTTAGGATCTTTGGTATATTTTTTGAGATAGGTGAGCATAGAAGGATCCACCTCAGTGGTATCCGCAACCTTGTCCACCAAATCCGGTCTGGGGCATTCCGAGCGCAGAGGCGCCCTGACATCCTTATCAAAGGCCTGGCGCAGGTGCGAGTGCACATACTCCGCAACCTCAGTAGAGGGGAGCCATGAAGAGGAATTAGGATGGACAATGGCGGTGGGATCAAAATGAAGTAACTGTGGATGAGACGGAGCATCCACGAAACGCTCTTTCGCTGCTTCTTAGCTGGGGGAGGAGAAACCTCTGACTCAGACGCCGTATCAGAGGAGGTATTATCATCATCTCCCATAGGCGAGCTAGAAGAAGTAGTTTTGGTCGCAGAAACATAGGAATGGTCAGAGGGCAGAGCTTTCGCCAATTTAGCAAAGTCTGAGGAATGTGGTTTTTTGCACCTTTCTGACCAGAGGTAGAACGGGAGGTTGAGCTAGGAACCCAGCCCTGCTACAGGGCATAATTACATAAATGACTCTTTAATGGTTCAATGGCCTTAACCATGGCCTTATTTACAGAGTGCTGAACTCCCACATCAAGAGCCTCGAGCCCTCGACTAGATCATGCTCCAGAGACCCAGAGGGTTCTTCCTCAAAGTAGTATGCATCTTCTTATTAATAATCCGACATGGTGGCACTAATAAGTGACAAATATGCCCACAGGAGGAACAAAGGAGCCAATAAACACTGTCAGCATTGGGAAAATATTCAAAATACAGACAGTGATATATTCAGGGAGAGTGGCGAACCCCAGTCAAGCCAAAGCAACACAGTGATGTAAAAACACCAAAGTGTGAACTTTCAATAAAATGTGGAGGGAGGGCTCGCCTAGAAATGTCACTCTAGGCAGTGCCTATGCTTAATTATACAGCCTAAAGTCTTTTGGAAGACTTGGGCGTCGCTTAGGGGCTGGCCAAGGTCTGTGGGCAAAGAGCGAGTTTCAGCGCTTCTCCCGTGCTCGTTGAAATCCAGATTGTAAAGGGCCACCGCGCATGCGCAGAATGATCATTCACCCAGGCCAGAACAGAGGACTGCGCGCAGAAGGCTTGCGCGTCCTCACCCCCGTCTCCCGCTCCACCTAATTAGCGTCCGGGCACAGCGTGCCCAGAACCGGGAGGCAGACAGCGCTCCCAATACGGGGCACACAAAGCAGAGAGCGGCTGGGGCAGAAAGTAAAGCGCGCCAGAAGCGCAATGCCAATAGAACAGCCGAAGGTGCGCGAGCCGGTAGAACCCCGAGGCGGCACTGAAAAACGCCAAAGCACAAAACAGTGACAGCGCGAGCTGCGCGGACAGGATTCCCCAGGGAATACAAAGCACAGGTAACAAAAACCAAATAAGCGCACATAGCGACAATGCATAAATAATACAGTGACAATGAAACAAGATAGTAACAAGTGTTATGCACTTAACTGGCTGCGGAGCAGCAAAGAAAGAGGATGTAGTATTCTCTTATGCTCCCTATATAGGGGTCTACTCTATGGTTACCATGTGATACCCACTAGGGTTTATGGGTATTGTAGTGTGTATTTTGTTTTTTACTTTTCTGATTGGCTGCTGAGAATTTTCAGTAAAGAAAATTGAGAAGCATAATCGGAGCCTCCGGCCCTGACATAGAATACTCGCTCTTCTCTTCTCTCAAGGCCACTGTCTCAACCCATCCCCCCCCCATTTCTTCTCCTGGAACCCTTTCCTCCAACTGATGTATCTGTCCTCTAAAGCAGAGGTTCAAGGGGCAACTAAAGTACTCAAACCAAAGAACCAGTCCTGCTTTCCGAACTTAACATTCAAAGGTGGCTTCTGTGTAATTGTATCTAGCAGCAGCACTATTATCTGTCCCTACACACTGCGGCTTTCAACAGTTTGGACAGCACTTGGCCTAGATTATATTCTATATCATGGTTATAAAGATGCACAAGAGCTCCAGAGACTTGGGGACCATGCATTTTTTTTAAAGATCTAGAAGCAGCTGTGCAACTTTTTAAAGTTGTGGATAATGCCTACTGCTGTACATTGATTACAGAAAAGTGTGATACCAAACGGAAGAGCAATCCAAGTTGGCCACCTGAGCTGAACTAACCAAACATCAAATTTGGGTCTGTTTTTATCTTTAGCTGCCTACTGAGCCAGTAGTATAGCTTCTGAGGTTGATGACTGGACTTCTTATTTGGTGGCTAGTTTCTCAGCCAATATTGGGCTGTCATTTAACTCAGCAGAATGTATTTTAAGGAGAACAAAGATGAAACGTACAACTAATGTTAGTGCCCAGAATTGAACTGTCTCTTGTACGTGACTGACATGATTCCTTCCCAGTCTCTTCCTCTCTCCCACTGGTTTCTTCTATTCCCATCACCCTCTCTTTGTCTGTCACCGTCTCACCCACCACTCTCCTCCCCCTTGTGTTCTACCACTCTCCTCCAGTCTCTTCACACTCTTTATCTTGGCCCCTCTTACCATACTTCACTTGCTTACCTGCTTCCTCCCTGACCACTTTCTTTCTCTTCATCCTGTACTTTCTATAGTCTCATCCTCCACCATCAACCTTCCTATTCCGATTCCTCTCGCTCTACTCGCCTGTTGTTGTTTCCCTAACAGAAAATGCCTACAAGTGACCCCACTCTTATCACTCACTTTGCTTATCATTCTCCTGCTGCATCCTCTTACTTCCTCAGACTCCTCTTTATCAACCTTTCACATCATCTTCATGGTTTTCTGCACTTGTTCACTTATCACTCTCCTACTCTTCTCTAATTAGCACTCATATTTGTTTTCTTATACTCACTCCTTTGCTCCTTATTTCACCCACCTCTTTCCTTGTCAATGTTTTGATTTCTCCATCCTTTTCTTTTGCCTTACCCATGTCTTTTCTCTCCACAGGCTCTCCTCTAATCCCCCTCTAATTGTCATCTCTGTACACCATCATCATTTCCTCTTGTCAAGATTTTAAAATGGTTGATCGTGTTTGCTACCCTTTAGAGCAAAACCAAAGGAGATGATGGACGGAGTGTTGAACATTGCAAGCACTCACCCCCAGTCAACTGATCTGGGTTTAATCTATCATCCTTCTTTAGCTCGCCCTGCCACCCCAGTTCTGACATGGCAATAGGCAAATCAGTCTGACCCTGTGCCTCATGGGAACAGTCCAGTCTGAACTGCCAAGCCATGTCTTCTTCTCTGGACCGGAAACCAGCATCCTGGGACCAGTTTATGGCTAATCAGCTGCCATCAACCAGACTAGCTCGAATCCAGTGGCAAAGTGAGCAAGGGACCCACGTCTGGGCATACCCTGCCAACTTGGGGTGAACAAAGCAAAACCAAAGGGGATGATGGACGGAGTGTTGAACATTGCAAGCACTCACCCCCAGTCAACTGATCTGGGTTTAATCCATCATAATTCTTTAGCTCACTCTGCCACCCCAGTTCCGACATATGCAGATCAATCTGACCCTGTGCCTAATGGGAACAGTCCAGCCCAAACTGCCAAGCCATGCCTTCCCTGGACCGGAAACAAGCATCCTGGGACTGGTTTCTGGTTAATCAGCCGTCATCAGCCTTGCTCACTTTGCCACTGGATTCAAGCTAGCCTGGCTGATGACGGCTGATTAGACAATATCTCCATCATCTGTGAAAACATCAAACCTCAACCCTCCTTTACCAACAGCATCAGCCCGCTCACACCCACAAATACAAACCCCAAACACCTGCTGACCCATTGGGACCCTCTCACAACTCAAGCCACAATCTTAATCATGAACGCCGTGCATTCTGGAGCACCCATGGACCTGTCCTCACCACATCTTCAACCTCAGGAGCAAGACGATTGTCGACAAGCTCAAGAAAGCCTTCAACGCCTCCTACTCTGAGGACTTGGAACATACGGAAGTGGGGCCCTTCTAAAGAAGCCATCCGCCGACCCAACAGAACCGAAGAACTACCGGCCCAGCTCTCTGCTCCCCTTTCCCGTTCTTAAATGCAATCAACCAGCAACTAGCCAAACACCTGGAACAAAACAAGCTCCTGGACCCTCTCAATCGTTTCTAAGCTATCCAGAGTACAGAGACAACACTGATATAGCCACCAACGGCATTAGGGCCCTCCGGCCAGGGCAAAACAGCAGCCCTCATCTTCCTGGACCTGTCAGCAGCCATTGACACAGTCTTCCATCACATATTGATCAACAGACTCCACCACATTGGAATCAAAGGAGACTCACTCAAATGGATCCCCTAATATCTCTCCGGAAGAAATCCGAGAATCCGTCTCCCATCATTCACCTCGTATCCCTAGAAGATCTGCAGCATCCCCCCCAGGATCGTCCCTTAGCCTCACCCTCTTCATCCTCACCCTCTTCAGCCCCCCCCCCCCCTCCTCAACATGTGCATGACCTCCCTGGCCAACACCATCAGATTGCATGGACTCCACATAATCTCCTATGCTGATGACACCCAGCTCATCCTCTCACTGTCAGAAGACCCCACCACCACCAGAGCCAACTTCCATAGATGTATGATAAACGTCGTCGACTGGATGACGGACAACTGTCTCAAGCTCAACACGGACAGGACAGAAGTCCTCATCTTTTGGAACAACACTTCACCATGGAATGACACATGGTTTCCTGTGGAACTCATACCATCCCCTGCCCCAGTGGACCACGCCTACAATCTCAGCATCCTCTTTAGATAGCGAGCAATATATGAAGAAACAGCAAACATAGTCTCATCCACCTGCTTCAACACCCTTCGCATGCACTGCAAGATTTTCAAATGGCTCCCAGTCAACGTAGAAGGACAGTCACGCAAGCCCTCGTCATCAGCAGACTGGACACACTCTATGTGGGAATCACCGCACGCCTCCTGAAGAGACTACAGACAATACAAAACTCAGCTTCAAGACTCATCCTCGACCTCCCCAGATGGACCCACATCACACCACACTTCAAGAAGGCTCCCCATCTAGAAGAGATACAGTTCAAGATATTGACTCATGAATATAAAGCCCTGCACAACGAAGGACCAGCATGCATCAACAAATACATGACCATCCACCAACCGACCGAACTCCTACGATCCGCCTCCCTCTTCCTTGCAGACAATCCCCGCTCGTGCAACAGCAGAGGATGCTCCTTCTCATGCCTGATGGCCAAAGCTTGGAATGACCCTCCTCTGCACCTTATGGCACAGATAATTCATGAAAGGACTCCAGAACTGGAAGTTCCTATGAACAAGAGCACCATGAAGCAGCTAGGATTCCCAGCGCCTTGAGACCCTCACAAGTAATCTGTTACGCTTTATAAACCCTTGATTGATTGCATACTGAGGCAAAATGGGCATCCGTCACACTAAAGCAAACTTTCACAACATTGCCGTTGTTAAAACCCTTTAACTCAATATAGGTGAAGCAGACCCATATCATTAGGCTATAGGTGCTTCTTCTCTCAGCGGCACCCTGATATAGATAAATACACACCATGTAGCTCTTATTTTAGAGATTCTATCCTACAGAATTAAACGGCTCAACACAGTCAAGGAACCATTTGCCATCAAGCAGTCCTTTGAGGTATGGTATACCTACCTGATGGATCCAGCCACTCTGTTACACATATTTACAGATCACAAAAATGTACAGTTCTCAGCATTAGCCAGAACACGAACTCTATGCCAAAAAGGGTGGGCTAGTATCTCGTAGACTGTGACTGGGAGTGAACAACAGAACTGAACTGAAGCTGAACCGACCGACCACAACAACCCACCACTTGTTCTGAATTCAAAAAAGGCCTAAAGATGGTAACACTAGTAGAGTCCCGAGCCTTTTTGGTGCAGGTGCATATAGACGCACCAACCTTGGGTATTCCAAAATTGTTTGTAGGACAGAAGAACGAGTACCAACAAGATGGGCTAAAGTATGTTGGCCAGTTCCTGTATCTCGCAACAAACTGTTTCAACTATTGACACTGTAATGTTTGCATGATCCCTAGATAACCAATACCAAGGCATATGTAAAGCCAAAGCCTGGGTACAAAAGTAAAATTGGTGACCATCTTTGTCTGAAAATGTTTGTAGATTACGGCATCATGACCCATCTGTAAGGGAAGTGTTCCAAGCTTTGCCTGCAGGATTACCACAATCCATATCTGTTACACCTCCACCTCGGAATAAGATGCCCACTAATTGTTATGGTTGAAATGCCAAATGTAAAGGGAACATAGTTACCTTACTGGTTGTAGCCCTCCGCCCACAATTATTCAGTTGCGGATACTACACACAGTGCATACCTTAGCTTACAACAACCAAGTAACAAGACATGGTACTATTCCATGGCATTTTCAGAGATTTCATCATAACCGGGTTGCCAGGTTCTTGCTTGGAGTTACCATCCATAAATAGCGCCGCTGAACCAGGCCACAGAACAATTCTTATGGTATTTTGCAATGCAAAGGGAGTATTGGAGTAATGTTTTGTGGTTGGCTGAAGTAACACACAAGAACTCTGAACTTGGTGCACTTGACTTTCTCCTTTCTTCTACTTACATGAAAACCATCTTTTGTCTTACCATTTGAAATGCCCCAAACTTCCAATGGTGCAGGAGCATTGAACTCTATTCAGTGTTGCAGGGAGCGCCCCAGAACCTCACACAAGCCAAGAAGTTCAAACAAAATGCTGATTTAAGTGATCTTCTGGGGCACCCTACACACTTTGGGCTAACATCTGGCTCGCTTTTTGTCTGGTTCCTGGTATATCCAGCAACTCCTCACCGTAATTTTCTACAATCTTGTTCTTCAAGGGAAACTGCATATCTATTGCTTTCTTTACCATGATCAGGACTAAGCAGAAGCCACAGTCTTCCTTGGATTTTGGAATGGTTGGTGTCCTTGACCCCCCAACATAGGTTCTATGTTGCACCCCATTGAGATTTTCTTAGCAGGTTCACTGATTTGAACGAATACATTCTCTATGGACAGACCCATAAGAAGACTGTGATCATCAAATACAGACATTCTGAAGGTGCCATAACCTAAGAGTGCACCCAGGTGGTCTTCCTTTTTAGCAGCAAGCAGTCTTCCTTTGAACTCTGTCTCACAGCTCGAGAAACTGGAGGTTTAAACCTAGGTTGTTGCTGTAAGAAATTGGGTTATTATTTGGGGTGGGTGTAGGAAAGTGCCCCCTTTTTGCCTGATTGCCCCCTCTTTTGCCTAATGTTGATATACTTTGACTGAGGGTGCCTTGGGTTCCTGCCAACCAGGTACCCAGGGCATATTTTTTCCCCCAAACTGTACTGTTGCAAAAAGCAATTGGCAACTCTCTGACCACATGTAAGTCCCTTGTAAAAGGTACAACTGGTACCAAGGGCACTGTGACCAGGGAAGGCCCCTAAGGGCTGCACCGCTTATTATGCCACCCTTAAAGGCCCTGTAACTTTACACACAAACTGCCATCGCAGACTGCGTGTGTTGGTGTAGAACAAAGTGGAGTCGACATGGCACACATCCCTGTGCACCATGCCTACAATCCACTGCCCTGGTATAGGTAAGCCACCCCTCTAGCTGGGTGCAATATACCAGTGGTGAGGGTACAGCCGCATGAGTCCTGTATGCCTACAGTGTCTAAGTCCATTCTTAGACATTGTAAGTGCAGAACTGCCATAAAGAGTATATGGTCTGGGAGTTTGTCATTACGAACTTCACAGCACCATAATGGCTTTACTGAAACTGGGAAGTTTGGTATCAAACTACTCAGCACATTAAACCCACACTGATGCCAGTGTGGAATGTAATGGAAAATGCACTCGGAAGGCATCTTAGAGATGCCCCCTGAAAAACGACATACTAGTGTCCTGGCTGAGTGGCTGCTCACCAGCTCTTACCAGCATACATGTTTCTGGACCCCTGGGTTGAGATCCTGCGGCTCTCGGGATCCTGAAACCAAGCCCATCCTGGGATGAAGTGCCGGTCCTCGTGCTCCAAGATTGGCCGGGTCCATGAAGGGCAAGCTTCAAAGGCTTGTCGCCTTTCTGAGCTACTACTCCAGCCATTTGCTGCACCGACCAACTGGGCCCCACCTGTTCTGACTCCCACTTTGGGCGGAAGAATCAGCGGGAAAACCAAGTAAAGAGGAGGGGATGCCCACCTTTGCCAACCCCACCCCTCAGGTGGGAGAGGTGAGGTGAAGCTCAACTCTCGGTTCCCACCCTCTTGAATATGGGGGGGACCCAACCAACCAGAGTGAGGCTTATGCCCCCTCCCACTGTAAGGTGGCATAATAGGGGGTGTAGCCACCCCCAGGAAGGGACCCTTTGGTCCTGACCTGTACTTACATGCAAGACCCATAAATGTAGTATTTAGAGGACCTGCCCTGCCTTCCCCAAACCAAAGAGTTTGTCTCCAGTGAGCATCAGACTTGCTCAAGACCAACAGACTCTAATTCCGGATGACTCTGTGAGTCCCCCACCACTCAGCGCCTGGCGCTTTGAGCCAGAATCAGGGTGGCCCATCACCCTAAGGAGTCCCGCCCCCCCCCCCCCTGCGATCCTAGCCTGGTTTGCAGTGACCCCTGAACACGTTCTAGCTTCTAACCCGAGCCTGCAGCCCTTACCCGGGAGGCCCGTCCAACCGCTACCGAAGGCAACACTCCAACCGACTCTCTGATGAAGCGGTCCAAAGAGTCCAACCGCGACCCCGACGGACTCTGTCTGTGAGCCCTTGCTGTCACAAGGTTGCCAATACTTAATTTGCCGCCCCAGTTGCTGATCGCCTCTCCGAAATCTCCGACTGACTCTGCTGCTTGGTCCAAGACTGATGGTCTACACTGAGAAATCCTGGGACTCCCGACGACTGCATCCTACACCTGGCCGCCCCGGTGCCGCTGGCGTTGTGGTGCTTGTGCTGGCCTTCGGGCCATCAGTGCTAATCTCGCCACCAGTAATGTTTTTTTGTTCAATCAGCCAAGCCACCTGCCCTTCAGCAGTCCCCAAACCAACAACCATGCTTAGCCCCTTGGCTAACTTGTAGTCCCTGCGGTCTGCTCCCTCTGAGCCGATGGCGGTGCAAACCGAGTGCCCACTTCACTGAATCCTTCTTGCGGACCCTACACTCTCTTTTGTTCTTGCAGGACTTGTGAGTAATCTTCCAAAACTGTACATTGTATCACAAAACACAATATCTTATTTTCTTTTCCTTAGGAAATGCATCAGTCTGGTATCCAGAGATACCTCGCTGAGTAAGAAAAGTAACGATAAAGTAATTTCGACTGCTTATTACTAAAGTATACAAACCTGTAGCAAAAGCTAAGTCAATGTAAAATCCATATTCGTAATACTATGTCTATAAGAGTACAATGTTGACTATGATTTAGTTCTAGTAACACTAAATGATATTTTTTTTACAAACCAATTGGTCTGAGTTCAGTCTTTTGAGTGTGTGACTCCCTTTCTTGCCTGTGTGTACAATAAATGCTTAGCACTACCCTCTGATAAAGTCTTACTGCTCGCCCACACTACCAGAAATGGAGAGTAGGGAGTTATCTACCTTTACCACTGCCTACCTTTGGGGTTGCACTGGACTCTGTGCACACTATACTTTACTTCGGTTTAGTATATACAAAGCCAACTTCCTACAGTGGGTGCTACCCACCCCAAGGACTAATCGCAATCCTTGCCAGGGTGAACCCTCAAAGTGACTACATTAATATGAGCTCAACCCCCTGTTAGCTATGGCACAGGTCAGACAGGTTAACATGAAGTGCTCCAAGAAACAGAAAGTGGCAATGATAGTCAATAGTCGCAGTAGATGGGAACCTAGGTGCAATTTGAAGTTGGCAGTGGTGGAGCACGGTTTGGTTACACCAACCAGGTTCGTCCACGTCATAGATTTTTTTCCTTCTGATTTGCGGCCTCATTTATTATTTGGTGGACAGGGTAATCTCTAGCAGGGCAACAAAGTATATTGCATTGTTACCCTAACAGAACCTCCACCCGCCAAATTTAGAAATGACGGTCAAGCCAGCAGTCCTTTCTAAAGTATTGGCACTAACCACCTTTATGGCAGCTCATATCCATGCTTTTTAAAGTTGTAAAGTTGAAGCACTGCTCCATCAACGTGATGAAGCCATACGTATTTTAATTTTTTATTTAAAAAAAAAAAATCTTGAAAAAGGACTATCCTTTTGAAGAAAAGAAAATACCCCCTTGTCATTGAAATTATCTTCCATGGCGAAGGGGGCAGTGAGAAATTGGGTTGTTGGTTGAGTGAGGTGTTAACCCTACTCACGCAGCAGCCACAATTTCGGTCTGGGTGAACCACAAAAACTCATTAAATTCTCCTGTGCTTAACCCTCTGATTATGCAGCACTAAAGCGGTTAGGCTTAGCGTGGAGGCAATGGTTAAGCATTTAAATAGCAAAAAAAACAGTATTAAAGTGAAAACACAACTTAAATCCCACACCAATTAAAAAATGTAGGGAAAATAAGATTGGATTGTTTGACACCAAAACAACAAAAATCCAACCAGTAAAACTGGAGTTAAAGTTTGAATTCTTATGGTATAAACTAGCTCCAGGGAGATCAAAGCGCCAACCACGGACTTTGAGTCTCCAGAGACCAGGTCAAAGTCAAAAAATATGGCCGACCGTGATGGAGCGCAGGTCAGTTATAAGAAGTGGATTGGGTCCTTCGGACTTAGAAGAAATTTCAATAAAGATCATCTGAGAAGGTAAGGTTCCATGTGGGGCAAAGATGCAGGCGGTGTCCGAGGAGGGGGCGTCATTGTGGAGACGCTGGACGTAGTTGCGGGTTAAGATTTCCACATTCAGATTTAGTCTCTATTTCGGGTGTCGAAAATCTCTAGTGGGACAAAGCTACAGGCTGTACCCAATGAGGGCTACATGAGGTTGGATACCCTTTCTGCGAAGGACTGTAGAGCAGCATTTGCGGCTGCAGAGAAGAACGTAGCAGGAGCTGCCATGAAGCCAGGCTGACCAACTCTACCCCTTGAGGGAATAGATGAGCAGGTTGATCCCAGTCTCCTTTAGGTTCTCCGAGTAGTTTTTAGCCAAAAATTGACTTAGTCCCAAGTTTGGTATTTTTGGCTATATGGACCCCTTTTGCACCACTTACATGGATCCAGGACTAGGGAGGCACAACTTGGAGGGTTGAGACTCACTGAGGCTAGGTTCAGGTGCGGGTTCATGGTTGGAGCCTTTTCTGTCCCTGGGGCTCTGATAAGGAGGCGAGCCAACTAGCCCTTGGAGTCACTCTGCTGGTCCTGGGTTCAAGAAGCTAAACAGGGCTCAAACAACAGGGCAGACCTCTGAGGGTTCAAGGCATGCTTCAGACAACAAAGCAGTACTTCCAGGTACATCAGAGCAATCTTTTGAAGTACACAATAGACCACAGCAGCAGGCAGTCCTCTGATTCCTTACATAGGTCCCGAAAGAGTACTGAAGAGTGGGTCTGAGGGTCCTATTTTTATACCTGGTGCCTTCTGTAAAGTAGGAGAAGTTTCTAGAGAATTCCCTTTGAAGTGCTTGGAGTTTCCTGCCTTCCCTGTCCTGGCTGCCTGAACAATGAAGTGGTATGTTGTTCTTTGTGCGAAGGCAGTGCATAGCTTATTGATTTGCAAGTGGGGCTGTGCCCTGCTGTGCTCCACGATCATGCCAGTGATGGACCATCTAGGAACATCTAATCCCTCTATTGTGTGGCTGTCCGGGAGGAATAAGCAAAAGCCAACTACACCCAGTCATCTTACCCAGGAACAGGCTGTGGGCACAAAAAAGATAGGGCAGGAAAATGCCAACTTTCTAAAAGTGACATTTTCAAAATTGTAACTTAAAACACTACTTTACCATTAAAGAGGATTTTAAATTACAATGTTTTTAGACACCAAACATGAACTTCCTACCTGCTCCTAATCAAACGTTAGCACTTATTAAATACAATGTTATCCTATGTGAGAGATAGGATGCACAGTAGTGAAAAACGTGTATAGGAATTCTTCACTACCAGAATATGTAAAATATAAAAGTACATGTCCAACCTTTTCAATTACAATACACTGTGCCCTGTGGGCTGCCTAGTACTTACCTTGGGGGTAACCTGTATGTAACAAAAGAGGAGTTAAAGGCTTGGCTAGGGGGTTATTAAGCCAAGTCGAATTGGCAGCTAAAAATTGCCTTCAGGATGCACTGGCAGACGTGGGACATTGTTTCCCCCACTTAAGTAACCCCTTAAAGCAAAAGTGCAGCAGGCCTACTAATAGCAGGCCTTGGGTATACAGGATACCACTTTGCTAGGGACAACTTGTAAGAAAATTAACTATGTCAATTAGGTGTAAGCTAATTTTACCATGTTTTAGGGAGTGCGTACAAGCACTTTAGCACAGGTTAGCAGCAGTAAGGTGCACAGAGTCCTAAAGCCAGAAAAACTAAGTCGGAAAAATAGTAAGAGGAAAGCAATCGTTTTGGAGAAAACCATCCTAAGGCTGACCGGTCTAACAGGGGCATTTGTATTATTTTTACTGTTTCTTCCCACCAGAGCTTGTCTGGCGGTGATGGGCAGTAAAAACCTGCTATTTATCACTCCATCTAAGTTAGGTGAACTGACATACAGCCAATTCTCTGATAGCCCTTACTCTTTCGGGCCCTTGGAAAAGTTTGGCCATGGTGGAGATGGAGTTGTCTCCACCATGGCCAAACCATGGTCCTCCCGCATTTAAATCAGACAGATACATGGACCTTCATCTTGGCGGTAAGGATACTCCATTGCTGTTGAGAAGGAGTACCCGCACCTCCATGACATCTGGAAGGACAAAGGCAGGGTTCTTTAGCAACCAGACAGAGTACACAAGAATTTTTAACATCTGGTTCCCTGCCTTTCAAGTATGCCCCAAGTGATATATGTAAAACCCAAAGACAGATGTCTGGTATGACAAAGCATGGTCCTTCAATAAGCAGACAGTGGATAGACCAGAATTGCCTAGGCATTCTTTGTCTGCCTTTCAAGGATTACATGTGGCTCAAAAGACCTGTCAAGCAGGTTTTGGCACTGTCCTGTGAAAAGGTAGCCCACACCCCCCCATATTCTGTGAGAAACTCTCTGCACAATCAGGTCCACCTATTGTTTGCTCCTAGAAGACATTTCACACCTTTTTCACACTTATTCAAATGCTATTCACTGGCTGGGTGAAGTTTGGGAGCAAATGGATATTAGCCTTGAGAACTTCATGCAATGAAAAGTAACTTTATAGAAGTGACTTTCCTTACCATTTATTAAAAACCCAACTTCATAGTTGAAATTGATATTTAAAAACTATTAAAAGTAGTTGTTTATTTTTCTAGCTAGTCCCATTCCCATGATACTGTATTAGTATTTTAATCTGCACTCCGACTTTCTTAATGAGCTAGTTAGCCTTCCTACATTGAAAATAACGTTTGGGTTCTAGTCGCTGTAAGAATGTTAACTTTAATTTTCTATATGCCCTAGTTTTAAATACCACGTGACTTGCCTTCTGGGTTACAAGGCCCGCATAGCGGTGGCTGTTTTATACTTAAAATAGAAAGTTTGACCTGTCAAAATGGCTTATTTTTACAGGTCGAGTTGCCTTTTGAAAAACACGTTTACACTGTCACTGTAGTGGATGTTATCACAGGTGCTACAGTCCACTAGAGACATTTAACTTACAGACCCTGGCTACTCTTTGTACCATATACTAGGGACATGTAGGTAAGCTAACTATGCCAAATAGAATTATACCAATTTCACCATGTTCAAAGGGGGAGCACAGGCACTTTACTGCTGGATAAAAGGGGTAAAAAGCACACAGTTTTAAAGCCAGCAAAAATATAGCATCCAGTAAAAGGCAAACAAATCTGGGGTGCCCATGCAGAAAAGGCAGATTTCCTACATTTGCAAAGCCAATACCACCTAGTACCAGCATCTCCTGTGTTAGGATGATACATTGCAGACAATGCGTAGGACCAGGTGGGCAGTGTCCATTCTCTTTACCCTAAGCTTGGGGATACCAGAGTGTGGCGGCAAGAACTCCAAGGTGAGGGACACTCAGTTGTGTTGGGTGCCAGCCACCTAAGCCTATCCAACTTCTTCACTTGAGCAACTGTAAGTCAGAATCTTTGGCTTTAGAAGGAGGCCCTCTCTGCATTGGCAAATCCTGGTGGGACCATGTCTGGTAATAATCCGCTTTTCCCCCATTGCCTTGTACGGACATTGGGAAGGACTTTGAAACAAAACAGAGGCCTGAAATGGCTTGGTGCACGATCCATTTTCTTTTTTCCACAGGGTGTATATAATGTAAAGAGACTGATAACCATTTGATTTTTTATTTCTAAGTGTTTTATTGAATTTGTGAGAGCAAATACTACAATGAATATGTAGGTAATATGCTGGGTATCATTACAAAGTAATAGGGCATACATTATATAAAGCAAGATACACAATATATAATAAAACAATACAAAACAATAATTGTTCAGATCAATAATTAGCTTGAGATCATATTTGATGAGCTAGTCTGTCATATATGTAAGAGGAAGGAGGGAGAGAGAAGAAGGAAAAGAGAACCATTACTTACTATGAATATATAGATATGCGCAACAATCTTCAGTGAACAGGGGTGCAAAATGTGGTTGTGGGTATATGTTGGAGAAAGAGCCACCGGCGGTTGCTGATAATCCATGAGATTAATCTGTTAGGTCTTAAATGAGATAGTGTCCACCCATAGACCTGCCCAAGGTGGTTTGTTTGTGGCGAAATAGATGATCCATATGTGATTAGCTGGGGATATCCAAGGGGAGTGTTGCAGGGAGATGTTGTCTGCCCCCCTAATGTGTGTGATCCATTTAATACAACATTTGAATGAGGCCTTATTTGTGTCTTTCCAATTGTTAGGCTGATGTTAACTCCAGATGTGAGTAGGAGGTTCATAAGAGCCATGTCTGCTTGGTTTCCTAGCCCTGCATTAGGGAAGCCAGCAATTAGTGAGGCCAAATCTTTCTTTAGATGGTAATTAAATAATGTGGATAAAAAAGAGAACACTTTGTCCCAAAAGAGGATAGAGCTTTACAGTGAAGGATGAGGTGGGCTAAATCACCTACTTCTTCTTTACAGTTCTAACAAGTGGGCTGTGAGAGGAAGTGTTGTGCATGTAAATGTGCTGGTGTCCAATAAGCCTTGTGGATGAGCCATAGTTTTTTTTTGTGATAAAACTGGAGAAATTTTTTGATAGCTGACGAGTTCCATATCTCGGCTCATTGAGCTTCAGCAATAGGGTTAGAGGAGTGTTGTTCCCAGAACAACATTAATTTGTCGTTTAAGTGCGAAGATTTGGGATGTAGGGAGTTTATATATATGTGGGAGAATTGATGCCTAATCTGTTAACTGTTGTTATGAAAGTGGGGAGAGATGGTGTTGTTCTGTGCTGTTTGGATTTCGAGATGTAAGCTTTCATCTTAAGGAAGTTATAGAATTCTATTTTATCGAGTTTGTATGAATTTTGGATTTCCGAGAATGTCAAGGGATATGATGAACCTTCTAGTTGCAGTGGAAAAAATACCATTATTTATCCATGACTCAAAGTATGGGGGTTTACCATTGTATTTGATGTTGCGGTTGCATCATAAGGAAGCAAGGTTTGCATTTTTTTTTGCTTGTGTGGATTTTCTTGTCTAGTTTTAAGAGAGGTTTTTGTATTTTTAAAAATAGATTTTGATCTATCTATTTTGACCATATTGGTAGTTAATAATGTGAGTGGGTTTAGATTATTTAAGGAGGCTTTTTCTACTTCTAGCTACACTGGGGTGTAATTGTCAGGAGGGTAGCGCCAATAGGAGCCCTATTTTGCTACGAAGGCAATTTGATAGGATTTAATGTTGGCCAGATTAACTCCCCCTAATGATCTGTCTAGTCTGAGCTTTTTTTAGGGCTATTCTAGCTTTCCTCCCCTGCCAAATGAACTTTGAAAGCAAATTGTCTAGCTTGTGGTGAAAGTCTTCGGTTAGTAGGAGTGGTAACATATTGATGAGGTAATTGACGAACGGGGTGATCATCATTTTTATTGTTTCGATCCTGCCCCACCAATAGCCTTTTAATATTATCTAGTGTAGTGCGTTCATTGTGGTGTAACATGTCCATTATGTTGCTCCCAAACTCAATTCCCAGGTATTTTGTGTGTCCAAATTGCCCTGCCAGACCTGATGTGCCTAGGGCCTCTTTTGTACAGTTTTAGTGATTTTACTTCGGATTTGTCTTTCTTTAGTTTATAGCCGGAGTGTTCCGAGTATGTTTCTATAGTTTGCACAAGGGCCTTAATTGAGGGTCTTGGATTCTCTGTGACACTCAGAATGTTGTCGGCATAAGTGGCTCGTTTAACCTATACATCCTTGAATTTTATCCTAGTGATTTGGGTATTTTATTTTAATGTCCAGTAGTAGTGGTTCTAGGGCTAAAAGAAATAGGGGAGGGGAAAGTGGACAGCCTTGTCTCGTGCCTTGTTGAAGGGTGAGAGGATCAGGAAGAGAACCGTTGATCGCAATTCTTGCAGAGGGTTTCGCGTATAGGGCCTTACAACTTGAAAGGTGTCATTGTCTCTGCGTAAACTTGTGATTAGGAGCCTTCCCTCCTCATCATGTGAGCATGATACTAGACTGATAATGGATTTTCTAGCTATTAAGGTAATTACGCCTTTCTTTTTCTGTTCCGCTGGTGAGCAGGACACTTGTAATATTCAGTTATGTTTAATGAATTCAAAATCTTTGTTGGACAGTTTTGTCTCCTGAAGGAGTATGATAACTAGTTTTGTTTTTACTACATAGTCCATAATTTTCTGTCGCTTAATCAGATGATTGAGCCCCTTCACATATAGGGAAACAATGTTAAGGTTGTCTGAGATACTGTGTGTCATTGTATGTGTGTGTAATGGTGGCTGGGTTTAACTTTGCACTGATTATTAATGCATGCTTTGAGTAATGGTTCTGAGACAGTGGGAAGCACATGGTGTGTGTTAAAAGGAAGTACGAAGGTGAAAACATTTGATGGCTGGTTTCAGTGCAGAGTAGCAAGTAATGATAAGGAATGGTGTAACGGAGAACAGACCAAGATTAGCAGTAGTAATCTTAAAGATGATGAAGTTGAAAACAAAACCAAAAACCAAGAAACCCCCAAACCCACCCGCTCAACCCTAGCCCTGAAAGCATTGAACGTAGGAGGTGCGACGGCAGGAGTTTCCATCCGCTGCCTCGGAGAGGGCTATGGTTATATATTAATACCCTTCTAAAGTATAGGAATTGTGTAGTGAACATTGATCCTAATTCGCAGCAATTAGCAACAGAAGCACCAAATAGCATCAAATAGTGTAAAATCACAACAAATAGCATTAAATAGCTCCTCTAATTGTAACTATTGTGACTGTCACGATTGGGTTTAACCTATTAATAGGTGGTTATGAAAAAGCATAGTGTTCATGTAATTTAATACTTCTGAATAACCCTGAACTTGGGTAATAATTCGATTGAATAACCCTGCGCTAAGGTGACAGCAAAACTCTTGCAAGGAAGACCATAAAAGGCAAGCGTTTACGTACTTGAAACCCACTTGACAGTAATCATATTATAATCCTAAACAGTAGATTTAATCAAGAACAGTAAGTCATGTAATCCTGTTCTATGGAGGTATTACTCCACATGGGAGGCAGATTTTAGCTGATGGACTGAATAAGCAACGCCATGATTTCCTTTTGTTAGAGAAGGAGTTGGCATGCTCCATGTCTTGTGAGTTCCGGCTGTCGAGGAAGATCCTCAGTTCATTTGGGTCAGTGAAGAAGTGGGATTTGCCATTCTCCGTGATTTTAAATTTTGCTGGGCCCGCAAATAAGAATTGGATGTTTCTTTCTCATAGTTTGTCTATGAGCAAGAGGAAGCCCTTCCTTGTATCAACGGTTGTTTTAGAATAGTCCTGTGTGGAAGTTATTTTGTGTCTGTTCCAAGTAATCTGATCATTTTTGCGAGCAAAGTTGAGGATGGCCTCTGTATGGTGATATCTCAGAGGTTTTAAGATTATTTTACGTGTCGTTTTCCTTGTCGTTGCGTTGTAAGTTGGAATTCTGTGTGTGCGGTCCATTTTCAATTTCTTTTTTTTTGAATTTTATGGCAGTTATTTGTGGAATCCAGTTTTCGTGGAAGGAAATACAGGACTCTGTGGAATCCTCTGAGCCTTCCGGTATTCCAAAAATTCAGATGTTGCCTCTTCTGTTTCTGTCTTCAAGTTCGGCAGCTTGTCTCTTTAGGTTGTTTGTGGTAGCAAGCAGGGAGTTTGTCTTTATTGAAGCGATTAGCGGAGTCTTCTATATCGCTTATCCTTTTTTCCCCCATCGTCAATTTTACAATTGATAGTATTCATGTCGGCACAAATGGCGGTCAATTCCAATTGCATAGCGTTTGTATTTTGTTTAGTGGACTTGCCAGGTCGTGCACATCAGCTAGTTTTTTGAGGATCATTTCCATCATGCTGCTCATATCGGCCTTGGGTTTGATAGGAGAGTCAGATGGTGACGGCTCAGCTGTGGAGCATTTGTAGTGAGCTTTAGAGTCTTTCTCAGCTATCGTATTAGGTGATGTGTAACCGGATATTGAAGTAAGTGATTTTAGAGTGGATACTTTAGTTTTGTGTTCGCCCTTTGCTCTCTTTGCACTCTTTTGCGTGTTTTATATACACTTATTTGCAAAAACCGGAAGAAGTTGTCTTAGGTAGATTGCAGATCGTTACGCTCACTTTTTTTGGCACACATTGCGTGTTTATTGGTGGAGGTATATGTGGCAAATCAGGCTTTAGGTAAAGCAGCACTACCTGTTGTGGTGCTATAAATTTGTGGAGTTGTCGTGCTTTAGGTAAAGCAGCAGATCGTTTACGCTCACTTGATGCACACTTTGCGTGTTTTTGGTGGAGTTATATGTGAATACGAGGGCAAATGAGGCTTTAGGTAAAGTGAGGCAAAAATGAGGCTTTAGTAAAGCGGCTCTTCCTGTCGTGGACTCATCTGGCTTTACCTGTGTGATCCTTGAGGTGCACTTCTGATAAAGTGACACAGTTTTGTTGCCTTAATTTTGTTCTGTTCTCAACACAGTGACAAAACACTGTATATATTGCATGGTATAACAGTTGGCGCCATTTTGAAGTCCAGCACAGAGACAGACAGAAGAGGCAGACTTGAACTTAGATGCCGCAGAAATATAGGTAGGTGTGTGAGCAGAGATGGTTCACCAGGCTCATTGGGTTAATTGATCGTTGGCAGATCTGGTCGCTAGCTTTTGCACTAGGATTTCGCATTCCATAAGCAGGCGCCAGCTTATATATACCTGGGCGTCAGATCCCTGCTACTGAAGACCTTATTGAATTCGGTCTGCTCCTTAGGCAGAGATCAAAACCATGGACAATATCTCTGGCACAAGTGAGCACAAGTGAGGCACAGCAATGATTCTCTGGGCTTGTGCGGTTCCGAAGTGCAACTTGCAATGTCATGAAGCGTTTGCTACAATCGCGGTCGCCATTTTAGAGTCCAGCAGCGTTTAGAAAACGTTCCCCCTGCAGGTCTCCATAATGCTGTACTTGGGTAGGACTGGGATTCCGCCATCTTGGGCTCAACACTCATCGCATATATTCGCGCCGGAAAATTAATTGTTTAATTACACGGGCATTGACGCATCTGGTCGGTTTTTGATGGGTTCCAGAGACGTCCCCTGGCATGGGGACTCAGGATCTGGCCTTGGATTCTCTTGAATTTGCCGATGCTCGGTGACGGTTGCATGTTGACCCTGAGTCAAACGGAGAGACCAAATCAGGCAGCCATTAGCACTGCTGTCCAAGCCACGTCCCCCCAACTGATAAGACTTTTGAGAGAAATGTACACCTGTGTGAGAGGGGACAAAGTAAGCAGCTCTAGAGCAGGATATCTATGTCCATATTTTGTTTGCGTAGTTATAGCTACTCATGATTCTTTTGGCCAATTACATATATTTGGAATTTGTTGGATGGAAAGGAGCAGTTCACAAAGGTACGCTTGTTAAGACGGTCTGTGCATGGTTTGCACTTCATTAGTACCAGTTTAACACCCAATAAGCAACAGAATGGTGACCATTCAACCTTTCCAAAAGGCCTTGCACTACCCAGCAACATGTGTCGCTGCATTTTTAGTAACTTTTGAAGCATTTGAGCTAGAAACGATAACTTTTTTTGTTGAAATCCTCAGATTATGCAGCAGAAGGTGGATTAAGTGTCAAATGCGGTAGATCTATAACTATGCGAAAAAGGCCACGGCAGCACAAATGCATATCCAGTGGCCCTGTTTATATATCTAATTTTAGCTAAATAAAACCTAAAAAGGTAGTAACGCCAATGAGCACTGGTACTGTAGCAGAAATAGCGCAGCAAAAGGGGCCTGGATGGCCACCAGTTCACAAGGACGTTTCAGAGTTCACCTCTTAGTTAAAAATCACGACTAGACCTGGAAGCTGGGGCATCCTGCATCCAAACTGCTGTGGCATTGATGAAAATCTCAAATATGATATAACTATGCACGAGGTGCTAACTGGCTTTATAGGAACATTTGATTGTGCAGCAACAACCAATGTCTTGTAAAGTGGTCTGTAAAATCTACAATGTTTTAATCAAAGCTGCACGTCTAATGTGCTTAAGATACATCATTTGATACAAACCCCCCCACAACCTCCCAGTAATGTGGGCCCAATATTAGTGTACAAATATACTTGTAGTGCAAAATATGTCGATTTAATGCACATGATAGATCATTGGATGGGAAGAAAGAACCCAAACCTTCCTGCAAAATATTTTTCACCTCTTACAAAATTTTGATGTATGGGATAATACGCTCTTACATCCAATGTACCTTGAAATGCACCATTTTGCCCAAAGGCTCTTGCCTACCCCTCCTAATAGCTTGGACTATCCACTTCCTGAATACACTCAGAATGTTTACGTTAAAAAACAAAAACGCACACATTCACTTACAAAGCTGTTTCTGGTACCAGCACTTGACAAGCTAAGCAGATCGTTTGGCAAGCAAACAGTACACGTCTTGCCAATAAAAAAACAATGAACCCAGACCAACAACAGGGATTCAAGAGTCTAGTTTATGATTGTTTATGGTGAATCCCACTATTCTTGCAAAATTGATTTCAAATATCTGCACAACTTTTCCTTAATTCCGTCACAAATCCCACATGTTTAGACCAGCGGCTGTCATTGTCCTATCACTCTTAGGGTCTTTAAACAGAAATTCAGAGGCCAGGAGCTGTCTGCACATTGTTGAGCCCTCTGGAATACTGCTTGAGGGAGGAATGATCTAATGACCGTTATGGTGGGCGTATGATCGTAGAGCCCCCAAGGCATGGCACAGTGGCCTCTGGTTGCAGACTTACTGGACAATAATGACTCAGATTCCTGGAGCTGGTTAGCTGAGCCATAAGCTGGGCGCTCGGGTTCCCTTTATTCACTCTGTGTCACGCGACCCTGGAGTCTTTCATGGGTCATCTAATTTAAGGAGAAAGAGGTAGTGCACCCCTCCGAGTGCTGGTGGAATGTAGCATATCCTCTCCCAACAGTACACTGACCACTCTCGAGGAGTGAAGCAACTACTTCAAGTATTTGACACAACTGAAAACATAACTTCATCAGAGTGCTCCTGCATTGACAAACCAATAACATCCCTGTTTTATTTTTTCCCCCATGTAGGACTTTGGGAAGGAGGAGGGGGGCAAGCCAGACTGACAACCGGATTGTGTGTGTAAAAGGCTGCTTTATTGAAACAGGTGCACATCACAAACTTTATTAAAACTGGCTCCTCGCCTTACAAAACTAAAACCTCTCTAAACATCGAGTTAGCTGACCCATTGCCTTTCCTCCCCCGTCCCTACGATCCCCACATGATAAAACCCCCCCACCCTGCAAAACACAATACATAAAATGCAAATACATTACATAAATACACCATAATACACAATCTTATCCCATAACCTTTGACCTTCTTAACCCCCCAAAACCTAACCTCCTATCCATCTTCCTGCAACTGTAACTAATGAGCACCAATGTAAAACCTCCAACCTGTTTAACCTCACCCGTTCCTGAACACCAACTCCCCAACTTAACGCTACCTACCAAAACTCCAGCCAAACTTGGCCAACTTCCAAAACAAACACGGCCACCCAGGAAAAGTCGGGAGGATAGGTGGATACACCGCCTCCCCACTTTTCCTGCCCCCTTCACCCCCGCTCCCCCCAAAAACAGGCAGAACTATCAAACTCCCTAGCGAACCCCTAACAACCGCGACAACACCTCGCGAAGCCCCAGCAGATAAAGATCCATGCCCAGCTGGGACAAATGGACCCTATCGCCCTTAAACAGTTCCGGGGCATCATACCTTATATCCTTGTGCCAGATCCTAGAGAAACCCAGGTGCCTACAGAACCTCACCATCTCCAAATTCACCTTCCTCCTTGCCTTGTTGATTGCCTGAGGGTGCACCGCGCCCTTCCACACCCGACGCGACACAAAATCTGTCCAAACTTACATGCACCCTGACCACCTCCTTTTAATCTCACCCAAATCCCTCTTCATGGCCCTCATAAGCATCAAACCCTTCTCCCTCACCATATCATTTTCTCCCAAATGCAGCACCAGCACGTCAGGACACCTACCCGCTACAACCATGCTATTAAGAGTGGAAACTAATTCCCGCCACAACATGCCCCCTTTGCCCCTCCAAGTTATGTTAAACGCATTAGGGTTGAAACCCAAGATTTCGCCAAAATAACTGGATCGCGCCTGCACCTGGGCCCTCCTAACAAAAGAATGCCCCACAATCCAGACCGCCATGTCTCTAGCGAGGGGACCCGCCACGAACCTAAAAAAGAAATGAACAGTAAATACCACAGTCAACGTAGCCACCGCGCGCTTCAAACGCTGGGAGCGCCCTGAATGTAAAGCCGATAACAGTCCGAAGACCATCTGCCCAGCCGCATGATGTCCTCTCGCCCCGCCCTTGCCGGAACACCTCCGACGCCGCGCCAATCCTAAAAGAGTGGGTGCCAAAGCGCTTCCCGTCCAGCCCCAGCCCCTGCAAGGCCTTGAGCAGAACTGCCAGTAATTGGCACCTGTCACCCACCGGCCATCCGCATGTCGAAAAACAGCCTCCTCCAGCCGCCCCGCCGCTTTCAATCTCAATCCCAACCTCACAATGCACCTACCCTCCGACGTAACCGCCGCCAAGGAAGCCCAACGACCTACCCCCTTTGATCTGTCTTCGCTCTTCTCAACCACAAACGTACCTCCCCTACCCCGAAGGACACCTCTGACCACTGCAGACCCGCATCCTTCTGTACGCCCAGCAACTCAGATACCCTAAAGGCGCCCGCAAACATCCATGCCATCAGAGTGATGAACAAACAGGCCTCCCCTGCGTTAAAACACACACCTGGCAACACATCAATTACCTGATCCAGCAACCTCGGCGACAAAAGCTGACGGACCCTGCACCCCCTTCCGCACTCACGGGCCCACCCCTCCAACATGCGAGACCCCAGCTCCCCCACCGACGGCGCATACCCCCACAACAGTTTACCCATGAAAGCGTTCCCCACCAGTTTGCCCGCAATCGTGACTCGCATGAGACCCTTGACAATTAAATCCAAAATGAACTGAACCACGTCCTCCTGCCTTTCCCCTCCCGTGGACCGCCTCCGCGCCCCGGATGCCAAGAAATCCTCCCAAGCAGTCAGGTACGTCACCTTCGTAGAAACGGCCAAAGACCCTAGAACCAGCTGCAACATCCTGTGTTGCCTATGTACCACATCTGAAGGGGAATGCTGGTCGGATCCCGATCTGCGTCCTTGGCTAAGCCATGAAATCTTCCCCACTGCGAACGAGACATAGCATCCGCTATTTTATTGTCGACCCCGGGCACATGCACTGCGCGAAAAGCAATATCAAAACGCAAGCAGACAAGCATAAACACAAGCAGCAGCTTCAACACCTGTACATCCCTGGCTGACTGCCGATTGACCACCTCCACCACCGCCATATTGTCCACGTGAAAAGTTACCCTCCTGTGTGCCAGCAGTTCCCCCCACAACTCCACCGCCACCACCAAAGGAAAAAGCTTGAGGAAGGCGATACTCCTGATCCCCCCGCCCACTCCGGGGGCCACTTTGCCGTGCACCACTGACCTTCCCAGTACAATCCAAACCGTCGCTCCCCACCGCATCCAAGAAAATCTGCACGTCCCAGACCAGGGCCTCCCCCTGCTGTATGGGGATTCCATTGAAATGCTGTAAGAAAAAACGCCACATCCGTAAATCCTCCTTGACTCCCACGGGTGAGCGGGACGTGGTGATGCGGCGGGTGCCGCCCCGCCAATGCCCTGGCCTGCCGTCTACAGAAAGTCCTCCCAACGCGCACCACTCTGCACGCAAAATTGAGGTGGCCCAGCAACACCTGAATCACCACAACTGTCACCTTGGGTCGTACCAACATTCCTTCCAGCAGCTCCAGCATGTGCTGCTTTTTATCCACAGGTAAACGGGCCTACATAGCCACCGAGTCCAGTTCAATCCCCAAAAAGGACAGTGCCGTGCCTGACCCCTCTGTCTTTTCCGGCGCCCGTGGCACCCCAAACTCCCCCATGAGCTCTTGGAACCTGTCCAGCGCCTCCTGGCAGTACGCAGAACCGGGGGAGCCGACAAAAAAGAAGTCATCCAGGTAGTGTGTGACACCTTGGTGACCCGTCCGTTCCATGAACAGCCACTGCAGGAACGTACGGAAGCATACAAAAAGTGCGCATAACATCGAGCAGCCCATCGGCAATGCTTTGTCCACATACCAGCGGCCGTCCAACTGAATTCCTAGTAGGCCCCAATCGTCTGGATGGACTGGGAGCAGCTGGAAAGCCGACTTAATGTCGCACTTTGCCATCCTTGCCGTTGCCCCCGCCGACACTACCAAGGCCATGGCTGCATCAACAGAGGAATAAGAGACCGTAGTCTCCCGCTCGTCGGTGAAATCATTCACCGAGCCCCCCTCGGCCCAGGACAGGTGCTGTATAAGCCGAAACTGCCCTCTCTCCTTCTTTGGCACGACCCCGACCGGTGAGAAAATTAAATCCTCCAACGGCCAATCCTCAAAAGGACCCGCCATGCGGCCCTCGCACACCTCCTTCTCCAGCTTGCTCCGCACCACCTCCGGGTGCTCCCTGGCTGACTTTAAATTGTCGGCCCACCTCTGCCACCTAGGTACCTCATACCCCAGGCGGAACCCGTCCTGGAACCCCACCCGCAAATGTTCGGCGGCCCCCGCATTGGGGTACTCGCGTAGCGCCGCCACCAGCCGATCTACTTTAACCGGCGTATGAGCCCTTGGGCCCAGGACCCTTATCACCTCTGCCTGTCCCGGCTGCTTGATAGGAGCTCACCCGCTGACCACCCCTTGCCTCTCGCTGACCTCCTTTGTATGTGCCCGCCACACCCCAGCACCTGACCAGGGGATGGCCATATTTCCCGCAGCCGGAACAGTCATGTCGGAAACGGCAATGCTCTCGCGTACACATCCCTTTGTTGTAATCCCAACAGGGACTTGCAACGCCTGATTGAGTTTTGGCCCTTGCGCTCACCCCTCCCTTGAGGGAGGGAGGGGTGAGCGCAAGGGGAGGGAGACCTTGAAAGGGCTGATAAATTATAGGCAACCCACTTGCTGTAAAAATGGTCTTCCCGACCCAGCCAACCCCATCGTATGTTGCCAAAGGTCGGTGTCTAACTCGCCCCAATTTGCCTCCGGATCCCAGGCCATCCGTGCCCTGAACTCCTCGTCATACTGCACCCAGGCAAAACTGCCCCCGTGATTTGGGCCTTCCGAATGACGTTCATGTACTTAAACAAGGACACCGGCCGCTCTGGGAATTTCTCGCAATACACACTCGCGAAGATTAAGAAAGCCACCGTCCAGTTCTCTATCGTGAGCGGCACTTTCGGCCTCTTCTGGAGCTCATACTCCTCCTCTTTTGAGCCCTCCTTCGCCCGCACCTCCCGGTGAAGTAACTTAAGAATCTCCACATACTCCCCCTTCCAAATCCGTTCCTTCGTAGCCAGCATCTAGTGTACACAAAGCGGCTTCGTGACCCCATGTACGGCAGCTTTTTAATCGTTAGCTCCTTACTCTCCGGCTTTGCAACGTCCGCCCCCGTCGCGCTTGCACCTGCTGATCCCACCCTGTCAGCGGACCCGGTCACCACCACCCCTTTTGCACCATCCCCCAACGTCTCCTTGCCCGCTACGCCTGAGACCTCGCTGGCCGGCTCCACTAATACCACATCAGGACCCACCCCCTTGTCCGTCACATACTTTCCTTTGCACAGGCACACCACCCCAACCTCCCTCCCCCCACAGCCCACAGACACCAGACGTGCTGCGACCGCCGCTGCTCCCGTACCTGACATCAAGGAATCCACTGTCCGTCCTCCACTTTGCCGTTCCAGCGATGCCGCTCTCAGCTCCCAACGTGATGCCCGGGCCGTCCGCTCTCGCTGGCCCTGTGACCTCTGTAAAACATTAGCAATACCATTATTACAACCCCGTCCGCCCTCGCCATCCCTCAACTCTCCTTCTTCCAAACTATCCTTGTCATCCACCACATGCACAGAACCTGCTCCATACACTTTTTCTGTTGCGGCGCCGACTGCATCCTGCCAGCCACATTAAACAATATGCGCGTGTCGCTCCTCCAACGGCGAGACTCCCCAGGTCGCTGGTGACCCGTGGGTGCTGGGGTCAGCGAGTCCGCCTCGGGCCTTCTTGTGCCGGCCGCGACGGGATCCCCTGCTGGTACCGGGCTCGCCGTGGGAGGCTCCGCCCTCTCTTCGCCCTGGCGCCGCTGGGCCGTCCCCAGCCCTGCCAAGTCAGGAGCCCCTAGTCTCTCTTCCTCCTACAAGAAAAATGGCCGGACTGGTGTGCTGGGTCCCTCACTCAACCAAAACCCAAACCACACTGCCTCCAACCCATCCCCTGCGCCCCCGTCCCCCAAGACCTCCGTCCTCCCCCGTCTCTCCACGTCCTCCTCATCCTCGCTCCACACCAAACCCCCAAACCCGCACCACTGTCAGACCACGCCCCCCTCCCGTCATCCAGTCGCGCCGGACACCTGCCCCTCCAACAATCCACCTCATCCAACCCTTCCCCAGCCCCAAACGCCCCCGACGCACCAGACCCTCCCTGCACCCCCGCGCCTCCCTAGCTCCCTCCCCTGACTCAAAAACTTCCAACTCCTCCCAGTTCCCCCACTCCCCTATGACAGTAACAGCGGAGACTGCCTCCTCCTGCTGGGCCCTGGACCCCTCACGAACCCCCTTCTGCTGCTGCACGCCAACCTCCATCAGACGAGCATCCTCGCAAGCCCCCCCATCCACTCATGGCCCCCATACCTCCCCACCCTGACTCCCCTACCCACCCAATCACCTTGACCACCTCTACCACTGCCATATTGTCCACGTGAAAGGTTACCCTCCTGTGTGCCAGCAGTTCCCCCCACAACGCCACTGCCACCACCACCACCAAAGGAAAAAGCTTGAGGAAGGCGATACTCCTGTTCCCCCCCGTCCACACGGGGGGCACTTTTCCGTGCACCACCGACCTTCCCAGTACAATCCAAAACCGTCGCTCCCCGACGCATCCGAGAAAATCTGCACGTCCCAGACCAGGGCCTCCCCCTGCTGCATGGGGATTCCATTGAAATGCTGTAAGAAAATACGCCACAACCGTAAATCCTCCTTGACTCCCATGGGGAGCCGGACGTGGTGATGCGGCGGGTGCTGCCCCGCCAAAGCCCTGGCCTGCCGTCTACAGAAAGTCCTCCCAAAGCACACCACTCTGCACGCGAAATTGAGGTGGCCCAGCAACACCTGAATCTCCACAACTGTCACCATGGGTCGTGCCAACATTCCTTCCAGCAGCTCCAGCATGTGCTGCTTTTTATCCACTGGTAAACGGGCCTACATAGCCACCGAGTCCAGTTCAATCCCCAAAAAGGACAGTGCCGTGCCTGGCCCCTCTGTCTTTTCCAGCGCCAGTGGCACCCCCAAATCCCCCATGAGCTCTTGGAACCTGTCCAGCGCCTCCTGGCAGTCCGCAGAACCGGGGGAGCCGACAAAAAAGAAGTAATCCAGGTAGTGTGTGACACCTTGGTGACCCGTCCGTTCCGTGAACAGCCACTGCAGGAACGTACTAAAGCATACAAAAAGTGCGCATGACATCGAGCAGCCCACCGGCAATGCTTTGTCCACATACCAGAGGCCATCCAACTGAATTCCTAGTAGGCCCCAATCGTCTGGATGGACTGGGAGCAGCCGGAAAGCCGACTTGATGTCGCACTTTGCCATCCTTGCCGTTGCGCCCGCTGACACTACCAAGGCCATGGCTGCATCAAAGGAGGAATAAGAGACCGTAGTCTCCCGCTCGTCGATTAAATCATTCACTGAGCCTCCCTCGGCCCAGGACAGGTGCTGTATAAGCCGAAACTGCCCTCTCTCCTTCTTTTGCACGACCCCGACCGGGGATAAAATGAAATCCTCCAACGGCCAATCCTCAAAAGGACCCGCCATGCGGCCCTCGGACACCTCCTTCTCCAGCTTGCTCCGCACCACCTCCGGGTGCTCCCTGGCTGACTTAAAATTGTCGGCCCACCTCTGCCACCTAGGTCCCTCATACCCCAGGTGGAACCCGTCCTGGAACCCCACCCGCAAACGTTCGGCGGCCCCCGCATTGGGGTACTCGCGTAGCGCCGCCACCAGCCGATCTACTTTAACCGGCGTATGAGCCCTTGGGCCCAGGACCCTTATCACCTCTGCCTGTCCCGGCTGCCTGATGGAAGCTCGCCCGCTGACCGCCCGTTGCCTCTCGCTGACCTCCTTTGGATGTGCCCGCCATACCCCAGCACCTGACCAGGGGATGGCCATATTTCCCGCAGCCGGACCAGTCATGTCGGAAATGGCAATGCTCTCGCGTAGACATCCCTTTGTTGTAATCCCAACAGGGACCTGCAACGCCGGATTGAGTTTTGGCCCTTGCGCTCACCCCTCCCTTGAGGGAGGGAGGGGTGAGCGCAAGGGGAGGGAGACCTTGAAAGGGCTGATAAATTATAGGCAACCCACTTGCTGTAAAAATGGTCTTCCCAGACCCAGCCAACCCCATCGTATGTTGCCAAAGGTCGGTGTCTAACTCGCCCCATTTGGCCACCGGATCCCAGGCCATCCATGCCCTGAACTCCTCGTCATACTGCACCCAGGCAAAACCGCCCCGTGATTTGGGCCTTCCGAATGACGTCCATGTATTTAAACAAGGACACCAACCGCTGTGGGAATTTCTCGCAATACATACTCGCGAAGATTAAGAAAGACGCCGTCCAGTTCTCTATCGCGAGAGGCACTTACGGCCTCTTCTGGAGTTCATACTCCTCCTCTTTTGAGCCCTCCTTCGCCCGCACCTCCCGGTGAAGTAACTTAAGAATCTCCACATACTCACCCTTCCAAATCCGTTCCTTCATAGCCAGCATCTAGTGTGCACCAAGCGGCTTCGTGACCCCCATGTACGGCAGCTTTTTAATCTTTAGCTCCTTACTCTCCGGCTTTGCAACGCCCGCCCCCGTCGCACTTGCACCTGCTGATCCCACCCTGTCAGCGGACCCGGTCACCACCACCCCTTTTGCACCATCCCCCAACGTCTCCTTGCCCGCTACGCCTGAGACCTCGCTGGGCGGCTCCACTAATACCACATCAGGTCCCACCCCCTTGTCTGTCACATACTTTCCTTTGCACAGCCACACCACCCCAACCCCCCCTCCCCCCACCCCCACAGACACCAGACATGCTGCGGCCGCCGCTGCCCCCGTACCTGACATCAAGGAATCCACCGTCCGTCCTCCACTTTGCCATTCCAGCGATGCAGCTCTCAGCTCCCAACGTGATGCCTGGGCCGTCTGCTCTCGCTGGCCCTGTGACCTCTGTAAAACACTAGCAACACCATTATTACAACCCCGTCCGCCCCCGCCATCCCTCAACTCTCCTTCTTCCAAACTATCCTTGTCATCCACCACCTGAACAGAACCTGCTCCATACACCAATCCTGTCGGCAGCGCCGACTGCACCCTGCCAGCCACATTAAACAACACGCGCGTGTCGCTCCTCCAACGGCGAGACTCCCCAGGCCGCTGGTGCCCCGTGGGTGCTGGGGTCAGTGAGTCCACCTCGGGCCTTCTTGTGCTGGCCGCGACAGGATCCCCGCCGGTACCGGGCTCGCCGTGGGAGGCTCCGCCCTCCCTTCGCCTTGGCGCCGCTGGGCCGTCCCCAGCCCTGCCAAGTCAGGAGCCCCTCGTCGCTCATCCTCCTGCAAGAAAAATGGCCGGACTGGTGTGCTGGGTCCCTCACTCAACCGAAACCTCGAACCACCCCGCCTCCAACCCATCTCCCGTGACCCCGTTCCCCAAGACCCCCCGTCCTCCCCGTCTCTCCGCGTCCTCCTCTTCCTCGCTCCACACCAAACCCGCACCACCGTCGTCAGACCAGTCCCCCTCCCTTCATCCCGTCGCGCCGGACACCTGCCCCTCCAACAATCCACCTCGTCCAACCCTTCCCCAGCCCCAAATGCCCCCGACTCACCAGACCCTCCCTGTGCCGCCGCGCCTCCCTAGCCCCCTCCCCCCGACTCAAAAACTTCCAACTCCTCCCAGTTCCCCCACTCCCCTCTGACAGTAACAGCGGGGACCACTCCCTTGCCTCCTCCTGCTGGGCCCTGGACCCCTCACCAACCCCCTTCTGCTGCTGCACCCCAACTTCCACCAGACTAGCAACCCCGCAAGCCCCCCCATCCACTCGTGGCCCCCATACCCTCCCACCCTGACTCCCCTACCCACCAACCCCCCTTTTGGCCCACTTTTCCCACCCTCTGAGACCCCCCCCGCTGGCCCCTCCCCCCTCTTCTCGCCCAGCTCCCCCACGCACGACCCTCTCCGCCCCCTGCACCCCTGCGCCCCTCCTGTGCCTGCAGGAGGGACTGGCCTCCGCCCCCCCTTTCGCACACCTGACGCGTCTCTGCCGACCTCACACGTCGGCGCCGGGGAAGTGCTCTGGCCGCTCCCCCGTCGATTGCCCGCACTTGGGCTGTTTTGGGGCTATCCCCAAAACAGCCCAACAGCACAAAATGCTGCCGCCATCTCGCCCCCCTCCCCCTCCCAATCTGTCCGGGGGGCAGACCTCGAGGCTCGGCTGCCCCCCAAAACCCCCTTCTTCTTACTGTCTTTATCTGTTATTTTAGTATTCTATTCTATTGACTCCAGTTACGGTCTTCCTTTCCCAAAACATTGTTTTTTGGTTCAATCTAAGAAAACTAAACCTACAATTCCAAGAAAATAATGCTTCCATTGTTGAAAGTTCAGCTCTGTGAAATGGGTGTAATACTAACACTTAACAATCAGTGCCTAAAACTTTCTTAGTTGGGAGACTACCATCACATCTCACCACTCACCGATATAAACTTTTCAAATGCAACTCAATGCTTGCTGGGCCTGTGTTGATTGTGAGTGGTCCCTAACGGTTGCTTACAGTACTAGAGAAGGAAACTGAGGAACCAAGATTCTTAATCCAACTACCACCTCACTTACTGCAAGCTGCTGGTTAGATCACCGGTTGTTCGGTACTGGATAAAGTCACTACAGGACCTTCTGCAAGGAAGAGTATAACACCAGGCCTTTGAGCAGTTTCAGCAGCCATCTATGATCACTCCTCTACTTCTTAGTTTAGCAAGCTTCCTACTTTCTGTAGGACTATGAGTTGTGTATTAAATACCCATTGGTCAGGCTGCAAGAAGAAATGGATTTAGGTTTGGCCTGGACGTGAAATTCCACTCTGCTTGCGATTGTTGCAGGGTTGGTCCCACTCTGCTCTCTGCGTAGAGTGTTGAAAAACTCCTTGTAGTGGCGCAGAGCAGAGCTATTCCTCTCCCCTGGCTCGCCAATGTTAGCGCGAGTGTGGAAAATCTTACTCCAGACCACCTCCTGGTGAGATTTTGTAACGCAGGCGGTCGCGGCTGGCTGCTGTTGCTCGCGTCAAGAAACCTTCCGCTCACATGGAGGAAGCTGCCACCCAAGTAGAACATCTGCTCGAGCGGCAGAAAGAAGCAGCATCCTCTTGCCCTGCACATAGTGCCGCTCACGCTGATTTTTTCAGCTCTGGACAAACACCCAGCGCTAAAAAGCAGTGCAACGTATCGCACTTTGTCGCTTGTGGGACTCTGTGTTGCGCGGCTGAGTTTTTGGGTACCTTCGCAGAGTTCCGCACAGTGAGACTCCTTCCAGGCCTAATTTATGCATGCATGCAGTGAGTGCTCCAAAATCCTCTATTTCAGTGCAAAGGTTTTGAAAATCTACAATCCTTTTTTTCAGAAGAGTGAAGTAGAACATACATTAATTAATAATTCGAATGCCATGGTTTAATTTTTTCTTGTCAACCCATAGCTGCTCTGTTACTATTTTTTGATTTGTAATATTAGTCCATTTTCAGGCCATTACAATATAGTAGTTTTATGATTTTGCTTTTTGTTTATACTCCTAGCTTATATGTACAATGTACTATATACAAATCAAGAAAATTCAGATCCTCGATCAACATATTGATTTGACGGTTATTTTTATCAGGATTTTCCGTTATTTTTAGTTTCAAGTTTATTTACATGGCTTCGTAGGACTTATGCTGCAAGGCAGATGTTGTTTTTCAGGTCGTTTTCTGTGTACCCCAAACCATGCTAAATACTCTCGTGAGTTTGCACAACTGCTGGCTACATTTGGGTACCACCCTATATTTTAGTCCACTACCCCTGGTCTGAAAAGGCTGCTGCTAAAGCCTCTGGTGTGTTATTTCAGCAATTGATTTGTTGTTGTATTCGACTCCGTTTGTTTTTGCTTACTATTCTCTAAATGTTTTTTTGTCTTTCAGGATGGCCATGCGTCGGCTACACCGGAGATGTATGCACCAATGCCTCCATATGATTCTGATTTATCTATTCATTCCCTCCCCGAGATGTCCTTTACTTCTCAACTTGATCAGTCCAAAGATCTTTCCACAGACTTTTCTTCCGTAGACCTCAGCTTTCTTCCTGATGAACTGAACCAGGATCAAGCGCAAACACCTTCTCAGAATGAATACAACAACCGGATGCATATGGGGGAGCACTACAAACTACAAACCTCAGAGCAGGACAGTGGACTTTGTTTAGATGAAATCGATGGTCTAGGAGATGATGACGCCGGTGCATCACAGCAGTCTCAGGATGCCTCTAGCTTCTGTCCATTACCTATGACTCCTATGACACCAATGACTCCAGTTACAGAAAGTTCTGGAATTGTCCCACAACTGCAGTAAGTACTGGGGCATTTGCATCAGATGTGGGTTATTCTCAATCACTTAAAAAATAGTATCTTGGAATCCTGTGCGCTGGATTGGTCACATGGTTAGTCTATAGACTATAAGACTAAAGGTACAAAATTCATACTGATGAGACGGGCGATGATTTAGAATGGGTTTACGTGGAAACAAAGAAAGAAATTACCCAAAAAAACGAATTAAATGATCTTGTTATCAGGCAACCACTACCATTCTCTTCCTCACAATTGCTCCTTTCAGTCCTGTGAATGAGCCCCACATCCACCCCACCGTTCATACATCTGTATGTCATGCCTGATGTTTTCTCTCTTATCCTCACCGCAAAAAATTGTGGTTATGGTATTGTTTGTATTTGTTTTAAGACGATGGATTTCTTGGTTATAGGGTTGAGATTCTCATAGAGCCTTGGTTACTCATTCACTGTAGTCTGTCAGGGGGAGGTGCCAATGATATGGATATAGAGTCCTACATTGGTTCCATGCTTACGAAATTGTATCAATGATGTATCTACAATCATTACAGACTCTGCTCTGTGTGCTTCCCATTATGTTTAGATACAAAGATACCATGTCTAGATACTAAATCCATTTGGAAACCTCATTACAAACTTTTAGTGCTCTTTATATTTTAACTTTAAATTTTTTTTATTTGGGACTATGTTTAACTTGGAATCCAAACTTGAAACTTTACTTGGTCCAGGAAATAAAGTGCTGCACACGTATTTCAGCCTAAACGTGGACCGTCAATAAGCTCTCTACATATTCTTGAGGGGACGGAGGTGGCCTTAGAGGAAAAAACCTAATTACTCAAAATTAAAAAAATACTTCTGAGGGGCTGCCAAATTTTCATCCCGGAATTTGCTCCCAGTTGTAGGAGAATTTATCTTAATATATTGAGAGGATTTGTGGGTGTTTATGAATTCCTGTCTTTGAATGTAACCATTTTATAGTATTTACAATTATATTTTGAATGTAATGGTCACTGTATCTGCAGTAAGTCATACTGGTATTGAATGTGTTAAGAGGTCAGGAATCCTAACCTTTCGTCTAATATTTACCTTAGGAACCTGGCACGTACACATGTCCATTCCAACAGATGTTCTGCCTCTTGTGACAGTTAGCCCACTTTCTTCTGTCCACACCCCTTCAAGCAGATGTTCTGCTCCAATGTGTGCTGACGTTTTACACGGTGGAGAGGACGCACGTCAAAAATACTGCCTTTGGTGCATTTTCTTAGTCCACGCCCCATCTGTAGACTACCATTTTGTTAGTCTACATCCTGTCCTTATTCTGATGTTTGGTGGAGTCTGTATGCTTCGTAAACTAAACCACATTTGGAGCAACTGCAATCTGCCACGTAATCACTTTTTTTCTTGAGAGTTCATGACATGCCCTCCAACGCTCCATCAGGGTGGTGTTTGTTATGTATGACTGTGTTGTTCAGTGGATATATGCCAAACCTTTGCAAAGACTCTTAGAAGTTGCCACATTACATGAAAATGTATTACCTCATCATGAAGGGATGTAGTAGGGCAAGAGCACAAAAAGATCCTTAGGGTAATAATTGGAGCACTCAGAGCTACACGTCCCTTCTCCCACAAAATAAACCCCACTAGTCTTAGGGGTGTGGGGTGCAGTGTTCTGTTACATATATGCAGCTGCAGCTTCTGCAGGTAAGAGCGGTGGGGCTGGTTGGGGGGATTTCGAGAGATGACCACAAGCGAAAATTAAATAAATAATTCATTTCCCTCATGGTCGTCTGGAAATTCCCCCCCTCAGGCACGATCTCGCATTACCGCTCTTACCTGCAGCGGCCGCGGCTGCATATATGAAGTCACAAGTTAGTAGGTTCGAAGGAGACATGCCACAAAAGGGTTGTTCTTGTCTCAACACCTGCTACTTAGTGGGCTTCCTCATGGGATCAGTAGCTGTATTTTTCAGAACATAATGCTCAAGAACTCTGTAAAGGGCCTCCTGTTGAAGTTGAAAATATCTATGCTATACCCTGTGTGACATAGCAAACTGTATAAGTCAACTACAATACTTACTCAAGTTGCTTCGATGCCTATTTTTAGCTTTCAGCTAAACAGCGCATGTGCGGTCTCTTTGAGATACTTTGTTTTCAATTCACTGGGGCTGAAGGCTGCCCATTACTTACCTTTAGTTGGGTTCATTGTTGGTCTCATATGCTTGATTATCACATTAATTGTCTCCTTCCACTGCTCACATTTGTATGGACAATTTTGTGTGGCTGAAGCAATCTCACAAAGTGCAGCTTTTTCAGCTGGCCCCTCTCCATGCCCCCACCCACCCTCATTCTGTTGATGTCCAGGTTGTTACTTACCCATAGCCCCACCCTGCGAATATTGCCCTTGTGCTTGCTTCCAGCAACCTCACTCACCCTCTTTGTTCATGTTAACCCCAGCCCCACACACCCACCCTCCAATGTCCATGTTGCCCCCAGCTCACTCTTCCTCCTTGTTGCCTACCAACTCACCTGCCCTCTGTAATAAAAACAATGTAGTGTTGTAGCCAGTGCTGGCTGCGTCATAGTGCTTTTTTTTCCCCATCCCCTTCCATGGTCAGTGTTGCACCAGTCAACATACACTCTGCCTCCTCTCTGTTGCCCCTCCCACTGCACTCCTGCCCTTCATGGATTTGTGGATCTTTGGGGGATCCTGTTTTGGCAACAAGAGGACATTTTGAAAGCGATTGTTGAGCTCCATATAAAACCACTTCAGCAGCTTTCAGCTGGTACTTGAGCTCTACAACATGCCAATCCCACTAAGCACCCTAGTACTTTCCTCGGAACCCCTTTGCTTCTCGGTCCGGAGAGCTTGCATTCAATCTTGGCAACAGATAAAGTCAAAGCACATGCATGCGCTCTTGAAATCTGAACGTTCCGTGTAAGTGCTCTTTTTTTGTGAATGCTTTAACTCAAGTTCTGTTTCCGTGTTTTAAAATTTTATTAGACAATTAAAGTCACTCGTAATACAACTATACATTTTAACATTTCAAGTACACTGTTGTGTAGTTCCTAGGACTCCTAAGGACCTGCGTATTTTGGATGACCTAAACTAAGGGCTTATGTATGCAGACAGACTCTGGATACCCCCACAGGATGAGTCAGCCTTCAGTGTCACTAGCACCAGTGGCGGCTGGTAATATTTGAACGTGGTAGGGCGTAACATTTTTGCCGTAATGCACTGTGGCGAGCGAGCGTAGCGAGCGAGCTCAAACAACCTACGGGGAGTTTGGTGGGTTCTCCCCGAGAAAGTTTTGAAAAAAAGAGTGGATAAATGGTGCATTTTCAAGCAAATTTGAGGAAGCTGGAAAGGTTAATAAAGCAATACGATTAAATTATTTATAATTTAAGAAATTGCCAATTTTTATGACCTATAAAGGACAATCTTTGGATATACCGATGTTATCATTTGCCCATATTAAAATAAACTGCTGGACGTACGATAAAGTTCACCTCAATTCTACCTGACGCCAACCAGAAATTAAGCACATCCAGGCAAACAATTTTTTTCCAGTTACTTTCTGATCAGTAAACTCTACGCAGTCCCTGGACAGATCAGACACTGCACCATCATGTCCTCCATCACAATTTATGTTCCCCCACCTTGCCCGCGCAGGTGACGTGATGTCCGAGATTTAACTGTCTAAAACACCCACTTTTCCTTTCATGTTTAAACTAACTGTTGTCAAATATGCTTTAATCTAAAATAATAAAAATGAACATCATATTTGCAAATGTCCTACCAGCCACATCGGAAAGGTGAACGAAGGAGAAATGAATAGCCACCTGGTTCACCGACTAACTCAAGGACTCTAAGAAATCCTGCCGAACCCTCGAGAAGCCCTGGCGCCGCGAACAGACAGCAGAAAACCATGCAGCTTTAAAGAACGCCACCCGCATACACCACCAACTGATCTGCACCACGAAGAGGACTTCTTTCAAGGAGCGCCTAGACAACAACGAACACAACAGCAAGGAGCTCTTCAGCATCGTGAAAGAACTCTCCAACTCCAGCGCCAACTCCAATGACATTACACCATCGCAAGAACTCTGCGACACCCTCGCCACCTTCTTTCACCACAAGATCGCTGACATACACGACAGCTTTGGCGCCCAGTCTCTGCCATCAGCCACAGAACCATCAACCCCCAATGCCACCCTCAACACCTGGAACCCCATCAGCATTGAAGACACCACCCACGTCATGAACACCATCCACTCCGGCTCACCGTCCGATCCACGCCCCCACCACATCTTCAACAAAGCAAATGCAGTCATCGCACCCCACCTCCGGAACATCATCAACAACTCCTTCTCGACCGCCACCTACCCAGAGAGGTGAAAACACGCAGAGATCAATACTCTACTGAAGAAACCCACAGCACACCCTAAGGACCTCAAGAACTTCCGGCCCATCTCCGTTCTTCCCTTCCCAGCGAAAGTCATAGAGAAGACCGTCAAACAGCTGACCGCCTTCCTCGAGGCAAATGGCTCCCTCGACCCATCCCAGTCCGGATTTCGCACCAACCACAGTACCTAGACCACCCTCATCGCAGCCACCGACGACATCAGGACCCTCCTCGACAACGGGGAAACAGCTGCCCTCATCCTCCTTGACCTCTTAGCTGCCTTCGACACCATCTGCCACCGCACCCTAAGATCTCTCTTCCACAACACAGGGATCCAAGGAAGAGCCCTGGACTGGATCACATCATTCCTCTCCGGCAGAACCCAGAGAGTCCGCCTCCCTCCCTTCCACTCCGCGTTCACCGAGATCATCTGCGGGGTACCCCAAGGCTCCTCGCTCAGCCTGACTCTCTTCAATGTCTACATGAATCCCCTCGCCGCCATCGTCCGCGCACACAACCTCAACATCATCTCCTATGCCGACAACACCCAGCTGATCCTCTCCCTCACCAAAGACCCAGCCACCGCCAAGAACAACCTCCAAGAAGGAATGAGGGACGTCGCAAACTGGATGAAGCTCAGCCGCCTGAAACTGAACTCGGACAAGACGGAAGTCCTCATCCTGGGACCATCCCCATCGGCCTGGAACGACTCCTGGTGGCCCACCGCGCTGGGCACGCACCGACACCTACAGACCATGCACGCAACCTGGGATTCATCTTGGACTTCACGCTCACACTGTCCAAACAAGTCAATGCCATCTCATCCTCATGCTTCAACACCCTGAGCATGCTCCGAAAGATATTCAGATAGATCCCCACCGAAACAAGAAGAACCTTCACCCAAGCCTTCGTCACCAGCCGGTTGGACTACGGGAATGCCCTCTAAGCAGGAACCACAGCAAAACTTCAGAGAAGACTCCAGCGCATACAGAACGCCTCCACTTGCCTCATCCTTGACATCCCTCACCACAGCCACATATCCGCCCACCTGAGAGACCTGCGCTGGCTTCCAGTCAGCAAAAGGATCACGTTCAGGGTCCTCACCCACGCACGCAAGCCTCTCCACGACATAGGCCACGACTACCACAACAGACGCCTCACGTTCTACACTTCGTCCCGCCAGCTCTGCTCCGCCAGCCTCGCCCTCGCCACCTTCCCACGGATTCGCTGAACCACCACCGGATGAAGATCGTTCTCCTACCTGGCCGCCAAGACCTAGAACTCCCTCCCTGTCCGACTTCGATTGACCCAGGACCACCTCACCTTCAGGAGACACCTCAAGACCTGGCTGTTCAAGCAGTAGCAGCACTTCCCTCCCCCCCAGCACCTTGAGACCCTCACGGGTGAGTAGCGCGCTTGACAAATGCTATGATTGATTAATAGATTGATGCCTGCAGCGCAATCAAACCAACTTTAGAAAACACAGGAAACACTTGCAGAATTCACAAGCAAACAGAACCACTGAAAACGGGAACCACAATTTATATTTTGAAACAGGAACACATGCTGCTCTGTGGATTTAGTGCTAATGCACTATGCATCATTACATCACATTACACTGTTTATCTAATCAGATAGCCAAACATGCAGTACTGACACCCCACCTTATGTTTTTTAATCAGTACAACTAAATTAAACATACAATATAAAATGCATAATTAGTAACTGGTGTTTTATATTCTGAAAATACCCTCTTGAGGTGCCCGCAACAATTACAAATGATCAAGTCATCAGCCTCCCTCAACCACATCCTAAGAGACTAAAACACATTTATCGTTTTACAGATTTATATATCTCTAGTTTGAAGTAGAGAGTTGTATCAACACACATTTTGTGTGCCTCTTGTTCTGTTCTTCTCTACCTCTTGCTGGCAGAAGGTATAGTACTTTTAAATTGTCTCACTCAGCCATGACGAAGACTAAATGTTCTTGACTCTGGCCTCGCTAGCCACTGTCAGCACTCGGGCACTCCCAAATGAGAAACCTAAACTTTATTTTAGTGAAGAGACTTAATTAAGGAAAGCAGGGACTTCCTGTTAATGATAGCAATTAACAGGTGTTCTGTCAGTGCTGCTGTTTCTTTCTTGGACTGGGCTTGTAATGAATGATTAAATGCTCCAGTCAGCCGGCACACTACAGTTGGTATATGGTAAAAATAAATCAATGTTAGTAATGCCTGTTCACAATGCTGGAGTGGCGAACTTTCACCCCGGCCACCTTCTGTTATCGGATTGCGTGTTTTCTTTTTGACCACAAGGTTACTGGGAATGGATTACAAGCAGGCTTGTTTGTTTCTCGACAAACAGGCAAACCACCTAGGTAATTAACTTCAGCTGGCCTGGTTCTGTTCAGACTTGCCCACTACCCATTAACATATTCCTTCCCACCACTTCATTCAAATGGAGACACGGTTTGGACCAGCTGGTATTTTTTTAAGCTCACCTCCACTGTGTATCCCTGTTCCTGGCCTCCCATTTTAACTCCTCGCGCTGCATGTAATAAATTATTATGCTTCTGGAGCGTCCCAGTCGTCTCGGTCTCACTGACCTTGCTCCCCCACTGGCGCCACCTTAGCTGGCAGTAAATAAATCAACTGTTTGAAGAGACACAAGCACGCCGGTGCTATGACGGAGTCCAGGATTATACTGGCGGGAATCAGTCACAGTCGAGTCTGCGCAGTGTGTCTCATCCCACTCTTTCCCACATGGTCACACGGTAAGTCCCACCCCACCCTGTAACGAGATGGGAAAGGGTGGGGTGACAATACTCTCCACTCCATGATTGACGTGGAGGCTTTGCTCTACAGGGCTTGCATCTGAAACGCTCAGGGCGAACTTTACCTCCACGTCATTAGGGGGTGGAGACAGTGCCTAGATGGGAGGTATTTGCTGAGCTGATAACCTCTCAGCCCTGTGGTCTTTGATGTCGTCAGCCAGGCAAATAGTCTCTAGACTTTGGGCCCGCCCACCATGGGAGCAACTTGCAGGTTTAAGAAAAGAGGCGCGCGTGATCCATCGGGTCATAACATAACAGTGAGAGGCAGCCTGGCAGACAGTGTGATATACAGAACCATTCATTCAAGTTTCGGGTTTGTATGTGCAAATACGTTTTATTATTTTATCAAATGCAGATTTAGCATTGCACATGTCTTTCTTTTTTTACTGTGAAAGTAAAGGGGGCGTATCCCCTATGCCCTTGCACAGAAACCGCCGCTAACTACCACCCCCCTGTATTCTACAGTGGTGTATGTAGCTTCTGGCAACCACTGAACATGACAACCCTGATTCCTCAGGTATCGTAGAAAACAATACGGTATCTTTTCGCTCAGTCACTCGTGCTTGCTTTCTCTCTGAGTACACATAGAATGATGATTGAAACAGTTTCAATAACTATTTATTGGTCAAGCGTCAGTCTAGTGTAAAACATGTTAGCTGCGACAATCAATAGATAGGAGCAGACAAATGTTATTGCTAGTACCAATATCCTGAATAGCAGATACATTTCTACCATACTGCGAGTAAGATGAATAAAAGAAGATTATATGAAACAATACCATTAGCGTACTCCTATGATGCTTATCCTACTTAAATGTACCTAGCCTATATATGTAATTGGAGCATGTGTTTTTAAGTGCTTGGATATATCCTAATGAAGCCAAGAATCCCACAGGGAAGTGCTAACTCCTCACCTGGTGGTTTAGAATGATGGATCCTGTCTCTGCGTGGAGGATCAAGAAAATGAGTGTACCTAGCGCACTCAGATTCTAGTTAGTGTCTGTTTTCTCGGTATGTGTGCTATGTTGTAATTCATGCCTACTGAGCATGTAAAACAATGAATTTTAAGAGGCCTAGCCCCACAACGGCGACTAGGACTACAACATGCACCAATGTTTGTTGTTTATTGTAATAAACAACAAACGTTGGTGCATGTTGTAGTCCTAGTCGCCCTTGTGGGGCTAGGCCTCTTAAAATTCTGTGTGGAGGATGACACCCCGCAAGGGAAGTCAGATCTCTGCCTGTCGAAAGATCAGCTTGCAGAGTCTCGGTCCAGCCTGGAAGGGATTCTCCTCTGTTTTGTAAGGGGGAGTGAGGGTCTTAACACTAGCTTGGTTGCCCCAGGTTTTCTTCTAGAACCGATATGCTTTGAAAACATTCAATAATCCTTTGCTAATCCTTTTCTAAACAAAAACACTCTCCAACAGCTGGCTTTTAGCCATGGATGAAAAAAAGTGGTGACACTTATACAAAATAAATCTGCTGTGCCTGAGGACCTGTTTATGTACGTCGGGTACAGGGATTAAGATAGGGTACAGAGAGCTTGGTGTCGAAGAGATGGAAGTAAGCTACTAGGTAAAAGGTCACCTGTGTTGGACCGTTATGTCGTGTGGATAGGACAAAATGTATGTAATTGGTATGTACATGATGGAACTATCCTCCTCATCAAAAGGCCAAAAAGGTCAGCTAGGTAATGCTAAAGTAAATGCTATACAAAGGCATAATAATCATGTATATGAAGATACAGTAAAAATCACTAAATAGTTTCATTAAAAGAATGTCCCTAAAAGAAGGGTCTATTGAAAAAGTGTTCTTCTCTAAAAAAGCGTTCATAAAAGATCCTTTTATATGTTTGAATACATTGTCATTGTTTCCTGAGCACCTTGAAAACTGCTACTTTCAAATAGAGCAGAGAGGAAAAAACAAAGTCAGTTCTACCCTCAATTTGGTAAATGTTTAAAAACTTGCCAAATAGTTCCCAGCACAGGAGAGGCAAAATTGTTTGAGGATCCTGTGCTAAAAACTCAACATCACTGAACATATCCTCCCCAAGAGGCAGTCCTTCCAGCACCTTCAGTATGATATCAAGTAAGTAGAGGTGGTCATCACTGGTTCCCACGCCAGCCGTCAGGGAAGAAGTAGATGCCTGTGTGCCTGAGACTGATGCCTGCACATCCGTAGCAGAGCCGATTTCCGTTCCAATTGGAGCTGAAGCGTCCCGTGGAGGCTCTAGGAGCACGATCATCAACATGGGAGTACGCTGCAGACAGCTACGCACATGGACCTGGTAAGGCGCCAGGAGCATGTGTATGTCTGGCGGAACAAATGATGGAAGTGTCAGACAGAGGTCCAACACACGTCCGTATCTGCAAAAAAGAAAGTGGAGTACAGGCAGAATGCAGTCAAACCAGGCCGGTCTAAAAGACCAGAACCAATGCTCACTCAGCTCTCGTAGCCGAAGTATACCCACGAAGAACGCCAATCGCTCACAACAACGTCGCTCCAGCAGTGTTCTCTCCATGCCTAGAGAGATGCTGACCTCCATTGCAAAGCAACATAATTAAAACGAGGATGCCCGCTACTGAAAGCAGGACCAAAGGAAGCCCTCCAAAAATACTTCCAAGTACAGAGTGTATGATAGACGGAATCACTCTGAAAATGGTTTGAAATGTGGTTAACAAACTTGATCCAATGCTCTTAATTAAGTGTACTATCCCCCGTGTATCAGACATGTTAAAGATACGATGGACCTTTTCTCTGAAATGGAGCGGGAAGTTCGTACAGACCAGAGTCTGTATCGCTGCTGCGGACTTTGCCACTTGGAGATCAAAGATCTCTCGGGCTGAAGTTAAGGCCATATTTTGCTGAAACAGCATGGCTTTCAGTCTACACAGAGAATCAAACACTATGTTGTAAATATGCATGTTTGATGCATTTAATTTACTGCTGTATTATAATAGTTACTTCTACATTGGAGCTTTAAAGTAACAATGTGAGTGCAGTGGTCGAAATGCATTAAAAAAAAGTATAGGAACTGTGATACTGTGTGCAATTGGGGCGTTGTCCAAGGCGTGGCTAAAAAACATATTCTGCAACTTTTTTCAGTCTTTAACCTTCAGGTAACTACATATAAAATAATGTACATGAAATGGAAATTAAATGCAAGTTAGGTAAATCAGTGGAAAATACACTATTGTACAGTATGAAACTTCCATTAATGCACTGCACAGGTCTGTGTCTGTAACCAGAGAACCGTGGAATTTGAACCTGGTTGGTGCCTTGTGGACTAGTGACTTGTGTATGTTTAGTGCTGCAAGGTCCCAGTCTGTGACAGAATGCACTGTGAAAATGTAAGTAATTATTTTAAACTTGCATTAGACCCAGTTGAAGATATGCAGCTACAATATGAACAAAAAGGTGTAAGATTTAAAAAAAAAGCGCTTTAAAAATACAGATTTTAGTAATACCCAGACTTGGGTAGTGCAAATGATTTTCATAGCTGTCTTTTAAAAGCACATGCTTCACAGCTTGGCTAGTAACTCCCTTGCAATACCACTCAAAAATAATAAATCTATGTCATCAGGAATTATCAAGTGATTCCATCAATTAAAGCCAATAACAGTTTACATTTGCACAGTGACCAGTTGTTCACATTTACTATTTTTTCAGGCAATCAGGCACCCTGGCAAGAAGGCTTTGCTTAGCTGACTGCCACTCTACAGGAGACTCCGTACCTTGCCTTTCAGCTAAAGCATTTCAACTCTCAGATTTAACCGTCCCCAGACGGTTGTCTTTTCATAAATAGTAGGGGATCGGTTTGTCTAAAATGTAAAACAAAAATTAAAAAAATTAAAGAGTATGGGCAAGTCGTGCCCTTCAGATCCCGCCCACTTTGACCAATGAGTGAGTGGGACAAAACAAAGAAGGTTTGGGCAGCTGTCGAAGTTCCCTTGAACTCAGAGCTGTGTGCCCGGTACAAAATTACGTGCTGACTTCTCTCATGTCACTCACAAAGAGTACCAGCCTTACTGGTGACTTTCATTATCCCCGTTTGTGGTCGACGGCGCTCGCGTGATTATCTGAAAGACTTTGATGGCTGGTTTACTTTTTGAGGTGTAGCATTATTTCTGGACCATGTTCCAAAATTCGCTTAAGCACAAACTATTGGCTTTGTCAAAGCTTGTTTAAAACCTACCTGGAACTCCCTTTACTCAATCCATTTGAAAGAAGATTACATTAATGATAATTGCTGTGTGCTTTTGGGTGCTAATAAACTTGACTGCGTACATCCATTTAAGAAAAAGGTTTAACATCCCTGTTATGGTCTTATAGTGTTGGTGACTAAAACACTAGTATCAAAGGGGTAACAAAGCCACTAGACCTGCCCGGGCTTGTTATGACTCCTCTAACAACTTCCTGTATTTGGTTATGAGCGCGTCCTAAGACCTAATGGAGCATGTTTTTAAGGCCAGACTTTTCGTGCATATACAGATCCGCATTGTAGCATCGCGCTACAAATAACCACAGACACTGGTTATGGTTTTACTGGAGCTTTATTCTGTACGTCCAGCATCCACCCTGTCCCTACTCTAACTGCTTTAGTTCCTGTCCCTGGCTCCTCCCGTTCCTGCTCCTCCCTTTAACTCCACCCCCCAACCACTAGACTACATCACACAATCCTACATCTCCCCCATTCTTAACAAAATGAACTTAATTTCCACAGTGTTCGCAATTCTTCAATCCACCACATGGGTTGGCGGACAGCCTGTTCTTCAAACATCAGTAGTGTCGAATCCGTGGTGGGCCTGACTTTGGTCAATCTTTCCGTTGTCTTAACCAAGGCATCCTTGACTACAGGAGTGCACTTTTGAGAATGCAACCCATTGCGTGTGGGCTGCTTATTCTCCGGTTCTGCAGTTATCATGGTTCTTTCTTGTTGTGTGACTGCTACTGGCTCAGCTCGGCAGTGGCAGTCTGCTTTTCTTGGTGACTCTTGTTCTATTGATGGTCGAACTCCTCCAGGAGTGGACGATGTTCTGGTTCTCTTCCGAGCTCCCACCTGTAAGGTTACTTCTCTTTGTCTTGTCAGGTTGGGAGCAGCACTGTTCTTCTGTTCACCGTCGGGCATGCCAGACATTAATGTACTATCTGAAATGGGTGTCTTGACTTGATTCTTGGACTCGTTTGCTGCCTCTGTTTGTCTCTCCCACTCCCACTCGTGTTTGAGACTGGCGAAACCCTTGACCATCCGGTCATGTACCTGTTTCTCTCTCATTCGATGACAGTCTATCCCTGTCACCACATTTGGTCCTCCTCGCAGGGTGACAGGATAGTCTTTTTCCACCTGGTAGATACTGTCCCATCTCTTTGTTTTCCTTCCGTCAGTTCTTTGAGTCAACCTCGCTGACCCCATCAGGGGTGACGGTATATTACTCATGTCTTGAAATGGCGATGACTGACATGACATGTTGTCCTTTGGTTCTATTGTGCGTTCGGGTGATTGATGCCATGGACGTGGTCGGGACCATGATTTTGTTGACCCGAATGATCGGACAGACATGTTTTCCGACTCGGAGGAGTCGTTCGCCGATTCCCTTTGAGAACGTTCCTTTGAGGGCATCTTGACTGGTAAGTTTATTGAGTTGGTAGTCTGGGATGACATGCTCCTGGAGTCGGAGCTATCTACGGAACATTCCTTTGGGTACGTTTCTTTATGTGTCTTCTGTGTTGTTGCGGTGGAGAGATTGTTTGCTAACCACACGTTAACTTCTTTAGTTTGATCCTGGAGCATTTGGTCTTTACCCTTCTCATGGGACATCAATTGTCCCTTCTCCGTTTTCTCATTGTCATAACTGTCTTGAGTGCACATGCCCCTCCCTTTTCGGTGTCTGAGTGGCTTACCACTCCTCATGTGGTTAGTTTCTTCTTCTCGCTTGTTGGGTGTGCTGACGTCCGTGCCATTGGCGTGATGTGTCTCACTGCTTGATGCTTCCTCGGACTCTTCTACAGACTTTGGTGCATAGTGGGAGGATGCCCGGGGACGTTCGTGTGCCGATTTCCGGCGTTGACGGGATTGGTCCTGTCTTCTGTAGTTTGTCTTTCTTGCCCTCTTGTTGAGCAGGCTGCCATCTTGTCCATGGGTGTGATCTGTCCCACTTGACACTTCATCTGCTTCATAACCATTTTCACCATCGGTTGACTGGCTCCTTGAGGTTGAGTAACTCCGTGAGGTTGTATCAGTATCACCATCTGTTGACTGACTCCTTGGGGTTGAGTAACTTCGTTAGGTTGTATCAGTGTCGCTATCGCAATCCTGACTCATCCTGGTCGTTTGTGTTGACTTGGAGTATTCCATGATGCTTTGTCTCTTGTTTCGTCTTGGCTCTGATTCACCCTCCCTTTTTTCAGTTTTGTTTGTTTCCTGGGCCTTGCCCCCCGACATGAGGGATGTCTCTTTCCAGACATCCATGTGTCTTGCATTCTAGTGCACGTCTTTTGATAAGTCTTTTGCTTTGACCCGCACTCCAACCTCGGCCCCTCTGATGATTCTCTTCCGATGAGTTGCTGTAACCACCGCCATGAGGAAGGAAAGTTTCCGTCTGCTACCGTCACAGGCTTGTTCACTTTGCTTCCCGTCTTATTTGTTGACCTTCTTCTGCCGAGTTCTTGTGTCTGGTCGTTTCCTTTGATTCTGGGAATGTTCGCCACACCTGGGTGACTACTGTATTTTGTCCACTCCTAGTATGACTGTCTCAGTGAGTTAAGCTTGGGTTTCCTAACCATGCGTGACTCAGCAACTCCCCACTTTCTTTTGAGTTGCCTGCTAGCTGCAGGTGATTTGGGGTTCTTTCGCGATATGCGATGCCATTAACATCTCGTTCTTGTGTGTCTTTTCAGCCTAACACAGGTTATCCAGTGATTTCAATGATGAGAGAATGCTTCCGTGGTATTCGTCTACTCATGCTTCTGGATCATTTGCTTTCTTAGCTCTTCTTACTGTTGATCATTTACCTTTCGCATGGTGCTGGAAGTTTACTTCGATACTTGCCTTGGCTCGTGTTTGTTACTTTCAGGATCTGTATTTGCTTGTGCTTGTTGTGTTTATTGGCACTTTTGTTCCTTTCGCTTCATGTTTCTTATACTCGTGCTTGTTTACATTCAGTGTGATCTTCGGTTGTTTCTGGTACTGCCTTCGTCTGGGTCTTCTGCAATTCGGCCCCTTTTGGGTCTTCTGCCGTTCTGCCCTCTTCGGGTACTTCTGTAGAACTGCCCTCTCCGGGGTCTTCTGCAATTCCGCACTCTTCGGTTTGCGCTCTCTGTTGTCTTTATCCGTCCCTTGCATGGGCTTGTGTTCGGTCTCTTACGCCTCTAGCGTTTGCTTATGTTTGTTGGACTACGTTTCTTGTATTTATGGGTTTTCGTTTTGTTACTCGTCTTGCGTTAGCTTATGCTTGTTCTGTCGCATTTGCCAATGCTTGTTGTACTATTTCTCTCCTTGTCTTTATCAATGCTTGTCTTCTTAGACTGCTTCTTGCATTTGCATGTGCTTGTTTGTCGTCTTTTCAGCGCTTTATCATTCTTCACTTGCATTCGCCAATGCTTGTTTGCATGTGTCAATGCTTGCTTTGTTATAGTCACCAATGCTTGTTTCATTTGCAGTTGCCAATGTTTACTTCATCACAGTTGCTACTGCTTGTTTTTCCATAGTCGCCAATGCTTGTTTCTTGTCTTTGTCAATGTTTATTTCTAAACACTGCTTGCCTGACTTAAAGATGGCCGCCCCATAACAACCAATGGGTCTGTCCTCAGAGCTGCCTGACTCCAAGATGGCCGCCGTTACTATCGGTATGCAGAGTTTCCTCTCTGCTCACTCGGCACCCAGGTCACACAGAACTCACCAGCAGACGTCTTCAGGGGACAGCAGACCTCCAGATTCAGCCCTCTTCGGTCACTGCTACAGTCAGGTGAGGTTGGGGTGGGCTCCCGCCTTGCTGCGTCCACTGCCGCAATCACGCGGCGACACGGTGCCAAAATTCACGCATCGGGCGTGAGATTTCCGATGCCGGCGGCTCTTCAGGCTCCGGTTTCACCGCGCTCAACAGCGCTTACCGCGAGGCTTCTCGGTGGTCACTCGGGACAGTAGTCCTATACTTCTTGGGGCGCTGGACAGAGTCGGAGTGGGCTCCCGATCTCTGTTCTCTCCGCACATGCCAGATTGCACGCATTCGGCGGGGCCACGTTTGGCGCGAACTGCTCTCTCTCTGAGCGTTCCAGCGCTTGTTGCTGCGCCGCTTTCGAACGTTTCGGCGCTCGTTGCTGTGGCTCCCTCTTCACTCCCTGGCCACCACAGGAGGTATAGGGTCACCTGCTGCTGGCCTCTCTCTCAGGGGGCAGCTCCACACAGCGTCATTTTCTTCTTCTCAGCGCCGCATGGGACAGGGCACTCTTGTGGGGTTCTGTGGGCTAGGTTCATGCCCATCCCACCCTCGTCGCCAGTTGTAGCATCGCGCTACAAATAACCACAGACACTGGTTCTGGTTTTACTGGAGCTTTATTCTGTACGTCCAGCATCCACCCTGTCCCTACTCTAACTGCTTTAGTTCCTGTCCCTGGCTCCTCCCGTTCCTGCTCCTCCCTTTAACTCCACCCCCCAACCACTAGACTACATCACACAATCCTACACGCATCAATATAGAAGTGTGCACGACTAGCGAGTGGCATTACAACTTATTTTTTCATAATATAGCAAACGTTTTCTTAGATACGTTTAATTAGTAAATGTATGTAAAGAGTGTTTGAGAGTTGTAATGCATATTTCATGCAGCCATTATCTTTCATTTTGTCTAGAAATATAGTGTCTACCGTAAATTTGGCTTGCAAACTGGATCTGAAGAAAATTGCCCTGCATGCCAGAAATGCTGAGTATAATCCTAAGGTAAGGGGTTCGTATTACATTTATTCTGCGAAAAAAATGCGTTGTTTTTGTAAAAAACAAGATGGTGGAACAATATGCCTGTAAGGGGAAAGGCCACACACAAAAGCTGTCCGTAATAACGCTTTAATTTCGAGAAATTAACTATTTTTAAATCTCTGTTAGAAACCTAATTCTGTTTTATGCAGGTCGATTCTTTTGTGCGTGTAGTGGAGGGTTGAATGGTTACTCTTGTACAAATGAGGCACAGAGGTGCTACTAAGATGCATTGAGAGGGACCTTCTGGGGCAGAAAGAGAGGGATATAAGGGGACACTTGACATTCGAAGCTGGCTGGGACCACGTCGTGAGCTACTTGGAGTGGGCTAACATGACAGAACGGTGAAACAGCCTTAATAACGAATATTTTACAACGAGTGTAGTAAACAACGAGTCTTAAACAACGACCTTTCCATGAACCACGACTTCCTAAACCACTATGTACACGAACAACGACCTCCTCATGTTCTCATGAAACTGGCCAATAGATGGTACTGCAAGCAGAGTACAGGGGGCCTGCCAGCACCTAAAATCACAGCTTCTATCAGTGGTAGAGTCAACAAAGTAGACTAGTCCAACTCCAAAGGAACTTAGTCAAAATTTTGCAGAGTCATTACCTGGCATCTTCTAGGCCACCAGAATAAGGAATCAGACCAGCTGGCAGCAAGGGGTCATTTGGTACCTAGAGGAAAAACTCAACGGAGGCACCTAGAGGTACAATTGGGGATGGAGGTCTCTGTGCCTCTTTATAATTGGCCAGATATACACAGCACGCGAGGACACAGTTAGGGCAATTGGGACCAGGGAGCACAGTGCCGTCACTTGAGGGACATAGCAGAACAGCTTGGGATGATGAGAGGTGTTATGTGAGAGGGAACAGAGGCAGCACATTTGTGGCGCAGACAGAGGCAATGCCCGGGCGCTGGTTCTGATGGGACCATCTAGGACTCTGAAAATATCTGGGACACTAAGAGAAGGCAATTGAGAATGCAAGCTTAGAGACTGGGCACAGAGCACTTCCCTAGCGCATTGAAAAGTGTGGGAGGAGTCACTTAGACGAATAGGACATGTGGCGCTTATGCTGAACAGATGAGGTGGTGAATGGAGCCAGTGGAGTGGTCGGCCACAGCTAGGAGGCACCTGCGACGCATAGTGGATGGAAACCTAGGAGACATCCGTGTGGAAGTCGCAGTGTGTCTGGGGTGCTTGGAGCATTTGGGGCTGCTGGAAGACAGAAGGGATATCGGGGAACTGAGATGGATTTTGTCTCCGGGCAATTGGGGCCGTGCATCCAGGGCATAGCAGGGGTTACTGGGGAAACCTAGAGAGGTCTAACGGTTTAATGGCATCAAGAAGATCATGTGACAGGCAAGTAGGTCTAGGGGCAATGCGGGGGAGTAAAGAGAGGCTGCATCTGTGTTTAGCAGAAGAGGTATTTGAGGCACTTCTAGAGAGGGAGAGAGCGCCTTGGGTCACAGAGGGGAGGAGGTAGCTCGAGAGATAGGGAGTGCCATGTGATTGGACACCGAACGGGAGCATCTAGGGAACACAGGGAGAGGGTGCTGAGGGCAATTGGTAGTGTGAGAATATCATTTATGACCTTTGCATCTGGAGGAGAAATGCATTGGTAACTCCAGTGAAACCTTTTGACGATTGAAGAGGGGGGCCCGTGTGTCACAGAACACAGGGAGTGGCAGGAGAAAAATGAACAGGCGACATGGAGATTTGGCCTGATAAATATGGAGAAAGAGATAGCACATGAGAGCCATTTAAATGGCAACAAGGAGCGTGGGCACAACCGGGGCATCTGTGTCTGAATACATAATAATTGGACACTTGAAGGGATAATTAGTCTTGTGTGGGTGTGGAGAGGAGTCATCTGGTGTACTAACAAAGGGGGCGATGTTTGTAACTGGGGATCACAGATGGAGCCGCTAGGTGCATTTGAGAGTGGGGCAAAGGCATCATTGCATACTGGTACCTGGGGGGTACAGTGAGGGGGAGCTTGGGGACAGGTGGAGGAACTATATAGGAAGCACCTTGGCGCAGATGGACAAAGTTTGGGGGCACATAGAGGATTAATTGTCGGTGAGGTCAAAACTTTGGCAGCACCTGCACAGAACAGCTAGGCCAAAAGCATTAGTTAGAAATGAATTGACAGAAACTTGTGGGCACAGAGAGGGTACAGAGAAGGGTCTGATGAGGAAGTTGGTACCTTGGGGGAAAAACCCTCTCCTAAGTGAGCTAACTTTTGGCATGCCAAGTTTCATTACGTTTTTCTCCAATGGATGGATCTTAAGGGTGGGGGAGATGAGTAGAGCTCCCATTTTAGCTCTCAAACAACAATTTCCTCTCCTATTAAGGCCGAACTTCTGAACAGATTTACACAAAACTTGGCATGAAAGTAGAACTTTACTCAGAAAGCATAATTGTTTGGTTTGATGTAAACCTGTTCAGTAGTTTTTGCAATACTAGTGTTTCAAAAAGGTGCCATCTCATACTTGAGAGTTTCAGGGTGTGGAAAAAAAATACACAGTCATGAGTGGTCAACCTTAAAGGTGGCTGACCCCAGATCAGTGGTCGAGGTGTTGAAAATCCCCAGCAATCCCCCTAAACAAAAATTGCTGTTTTTGGTACATAACTCGCAAGTCAGAGCTGACTAGTAGGGTGGCCATTTTAGGTGCAAGAATTTTGGAGCCTCATTCACGAATCTTTACAAAAAGCAGGAAATCATAGAAAAATCAAGAACATTATCTGAAACAGTTACAAAGAGTTATATTCGAGTCTCAAATGTGTAAAACCACAGAAATTTGGCATTTATGTTTCGGAGCGCACACAACATGAATTACGATCAACCTATGTATATTCTAACTTTGCTGCTGCGCTTTGTTCAGGGGGCCAATTTTGCAGCACTGCAGCAAAACCGGCACCCAGTAACAAAAACGGCCTGCACCGGTCCTAAACCAGCCCCCACCTTTCCGGCCCACTGTGAAAATGCCCGCTGCCCGCAACGGCCCATCCGGCCCTAGGCCAGGCCTTGCAACCCCACTGCTGGGGGCTGCCAAACCGCCTATGCATCAGTGTTGGACGACTGAGCTTAGCTTTTTTGGGGTGTTTTGTATGGGTTTGGCAGATCCTGATTTGGTACAACAACCTAGAGCAAGCTTCATGCCGGGGCACCACAAGCCAAGTTAAGTTTCCTCAAGGATTTGTGTTTCTGAATCCATTTCGCAAATGTATGCAAGTAGATTTATGGGTCAGATAAGTTTTCCCTGGGTTTGATGTATCTCGAAAGCTTGCCCTGAATCATGTTTTAGGTGTTGGGGTTCTGCGAATCCCAAAGAAAGGATCACGGACTTGTCACTCTTAACTTTTTTATTTTTATTTAAACCACTGGGGTTGGGGATCCTTTGAGGGTCCTCCCACAATGGCCGGGGGTCAGAATGCACTCACCTTACTCCCTTATATAGCCTTTTTTTTCAAGAAAAGGGGCTGTACACCACCTCCTATAATGGCGGCACTCGGCAATGGTAATAAGTAGAGTTACACTCTGCACAGCTAGATAAATAGAATATATATTTATTTGTGTGTGTGTGAGACAGTTTTTTTTATTGGACCTTTGTAGATACAATTTCTGTACAAGGCCCACTGGATTTACTTTCATAACTGTTCCAATCTATCCATGAATTGAAGACCATTTCTTTAACGTATAACTGCTCAGCTACCCTTATTTCAATGTTATGAATTCTTGGCATTTCAAACTTTTGGTTCTCCGTCTCTATCACATCATCACCTATCCTTCGATTCCTTTTCAGCTAAACATCAAACCTTTGAGTCGGCTTCTATAGGAAGCATTTTGTTTTGTAGTAGGTAGTCTGTGCTTAGTGTGTGAGCCTTTGGTAAATTAATTATCAACACTGACACTTATGACAATCTGCCACATGGTGGCGCTGCATGTCTAATTTTGAGATGAGCGCAACAACAGTTTTTTTTAGCCGATGTTTTAAAACTTACTAACACTTGCCACCAAAGCCATTCCGATCTAAAATAGTCTGAATTGTCACACTTGTAGGTGTGTGATGGTTAATAGTTGTGTTGGTACTGTCATTGGTAACGCTGGCTGGGGCTAGGGGTGTTGGAAGCTGCATAGCCTCCTGAGGAGAGAACCGTCACTTTTTTTTCCTCCAAATTATCCACAGATGGTAGTAATCCCCTTAAATCGGCGACATCCAAATGTTTGTCTTCCAGTGCTGTCAGCGAAGTCCAAGCAAGATTTAGCTTGTCTCCCTTTCTACGGCCCTTTTAGAAGACTGTCTTTTTCTGTACGTTTGTGTGATGCACATTTTCCCTGGATACCTTCGCAGGGAGTCTATGCTGCTGTCCTCTGATATTTCGATTACCATTACATCTTCTGGTAGGATGTAAATCTTTGGGGCAAGCATCATCACCCCTATTCTTCATCACCATAAACACACACCTGCATCTAAAAATGTTAATAAATCAGTGCCACGAAGTACAAGTAAATAATATGGCAAAGCCTGAAATCAGTACTTAATGAAGTTCAATACCTATTCATGTATCGGGTGTTTTGTGTGTACGCCATAAAACATGTTATACAGATAGCATCAGTTAAACATGCCGACCATAGATGTGCTGCAATGATATTGTCAAAACATCAAATACATTGTTGTATAGTTTGAAATTCAATGTTTAGATCTCTAGTGCCATCTGCTGACTTCAGAACATAACTGTCATTCTGCATTTTCTTGTTACATTTTTAGGTCTCGCCTAGGGAGCGCACAGGTGCTTCCCTAGGAGATGAGGAGAGGTATAGTGAACAAGGGAACCGATCAGATAGCCAAAGACCTCGGGTGATTACTTATTTCCAAAAACAAAGGTCATTGGCCTAGTAATTGATAATGAAAGCATTTCATAGACTACAGAGAGAACTATGAGTAGTTATCCAGTGTCCAGCCGGACAAAGGAACATTTATTCACAATTAATTTCAATTTAAATGAACAAAGTTGCAAGAATCGATTAGAAAAAGAAGGGCACAATCCTGTACCAAACGTGAAAGGAGAAAGTAGAAGGAAAGAATATAAAGAGTCAGGCAAAGGAGAAGACCTTTAGAAATTAGTCTGCTTTTTTCCACACACTCGTGCATGTGGCGGCATCCACCTTGCGAGATCGAGCAGTGGTGCGCAGGGGCCATCTGTTTATAATTAGGGACACGCGCGCGGTTGTTTACATTAGCCGGCTCGGAGTCGCCTTGCAGGCTCGACATCCTGGCGCTTTCACTTTCGTTCGCGTAGCGCTTGTTCACACAAGTTCCTCACTCTTATCCACTGAGGTCTCATGATGTTAGAATCTCGACTCCACTTCAGCCACACGCCCTCCTCCTGTCATGAACATGCTTTCTCCATCTCTGCCTTCACCTCGCCTTCAGAGCTCCTTCTGAAGTGCTCCTTACTCCATCGTGGGATCATCTCTGCTAGAGAGAGGTTTGTGAAAGTGGCCCTTTTGACATTTGGCCGAGTGACCATGCAGACGAGTGAATGCACATGTTTATCCACGCCACAGCTACGCCACAGCACACACGTGCAATCTACTACCCACTAGTTTGCAAAGTAAAACGAACACTGTATCGTGGCCGCGGACTCATTAGATTATCGTATTTCACACAGCACTTATCATGCTCGGAGAGAACACAACAAACTCTGTGACATAAGCACACACTGTGTCATCGTACATAGACACATGCTTACATAATCCTTTGAGCTTGCATTTTCCTGGTTCTGGCTTGTTAATCTCCCTGACAGGACATGCTGTGTCCTTGCTTGTATATGAAAAGAGGGAGTGACTCCACTCGCCAAGAGACAGGGTACCACTGGTAAGGATAAAAGGGACTCTTTTGGGATTAGTACAAATCCGAAATCAGTGTGAGGAGTTAGCCTGCCATATTATGTCCACTAGTTCTAGTGGGCATATTGCACCAGTCTAATCGACCCTTATTGATGGTTCTTGTAAAGTCAACCTTATAGAAAGCTATCCTAGTGGTAGCATGGACCAGCAGTCATCAGCCTAAGACTTCAGAGAGCGTATTAAGCAAGTTGTTTTACCAATTATAATCCCTTGAGTACCAAATGAAAGGACACCATACAAGGTATATATCAAATATATATGTATTTATTCTAAACACAACCCCTCTGCACTCTTTATGTGGTCAGAGGTGAAAGTACAATACAAGTTACTCAATTACTATACAATAAGTTGCATAGTATACGTTATGCCCTAGGGGCCTCACAAACCATATACTAAAATAGTGGTAAAAGAACCACAAGAGAATTAGAAAGCAGGCCTAGGGCCTGTGGAATTGCTGGGGCTACTCTAAACAACCAAAAGTTAGGATGTAGGAGGCCCACGGGAGATGCGTCCAGTGTCTAAACACAGCAGCGGGCTACTATTGACTTTCCATGGGAAACGTAGGAGTTACAAATATACAATTTAAGGACCCTTCTGGGTGGACTACGATGGAACCCTTTTAAACTAGGACACTTCAAGAGTCAAGACCGATGGGAGCACCGGAGTACTCTTGTTACCTCACCCATGGAAGCCGGGTGCATAGGTGTCTTTTCGTGTCTGGTTTCGTTGTCATTTTCAATGGAGAGCTGCAAAGAAGTGCTGCAGGTGACCAGAGGAAAAGGGTTCGGGTGTATCCAAGGGTGGATTGAAGATCTGTAGAACGTGAAAGCAGAAGGGACAGAGTCTGGGTCACTTGCCAGTGACCAGGATGGAACCAGGAAGGAACCAGGCGATGTTGGGTGATTTCAGGTGAAAAGGTGAAAGTTGTCTCTTCAGCCACGAGGTCCAGGAGGTGTCAATGACAACCAGGAGCTGGATTCGAGCTGTCCCACTAAGGATCTAGTTGACTGCGGTGTTGGTAACCGGATTGGACCCAACAAGCCGTGGCAAAGGCAATCCACGCAGAATGTTGAGATTGGCTTCGGTGCAGACCAGCAAAGTCTGTGGCGCTTCTCCTTTGTAGGGAAGCTGGAGCAAGCCTAGAGCAACCAGGAAAGCAAGTTAGATTTAAAATGGAGTGTTCCAGGGGCTCACTAGCCAACGGACTAGGAACCGGGAAGACGCTTAGAGCTGAAATACAAGAGCGGGCCCCACGGAACACTCGTGGATTGTGGGGACCTGAGCTTCAGTGCAAATGGTGCTCGGGGCTGGGGCTTCTTGTACCCCAATGCACAACTGCTCGATACCTCTGGAGTAGATGCCGTTAGCAAAATGCAGGATGTCCAGGAGTTCCTGTCTCACGTCTCTCGTGTCCGCCACGGGTCTCAGCTTTGCTGTGAGCGAAGGTCGGGGTCAGAGATGTCTGGAAGTCTGTGTCCTGTATCGCAGATTCTTCGGGATCAGGCGGGAGCCTCCAAAATGGAGACCGGCAAAGTTGCTGTTGGTGCCTGTTTGAACAGGGTGGTAACGCCTTGACCACAAGGGAGATGTCTTCCATCTTCCAGTCGAAATGGAATGTCGAAGGTCCAGGATTTATGTTTCAGAAGTTCGTCCAGGGTAATCAAAAGTCCTAGTGACTGGGCTCCTATACTTAAGTTTAGGGGCTGGACTACCCTTAACCCCTCCCATGCTCATGACAAGCTCAGCTCGGCATGAGCCACGGTTCTCGTGTGCTCATGATGAGCTGAGCTCGTCATGCCCTTTAGAATGCTCGCACGCTGGGCAAATTCCCCTGCTCTGCGAACGGTCTAAAGAAACGGGTGTGTTCATGACGAGCTCAGCTCGTCATGAGCACATGAGCACTGTGCTGCTTGACGAGCTGAGCTCGTCATGAGCACCGGGGCGCCGTGCGCGCCCCCTCCCCCCAGCACAGCGGGGGAAAGTGCACAGCAGGGAAGGGGTTAAGGTCCCTCCTATGGGTGGACCTGGGAAGGGGGTGGTTACACCCCTTTCCCTTCGTCCAGTTTCGCGCCAGAGCTGGGGCAGAGTGCCCCAGCAACTGGTTTGAACTGGGAAATGCATGGAGCACCTTGTGTGCCCCAGGCAGTGTCTGGAAAGCATTCACTGAATGCAGCCCTCCCTGCCCCAATACACTAAAGCCTGTCTGGGGAGGTTCTGGCACCTCCCTGGACAGGAAACCTATTGTCCAGGCCTCCCCTGCCAGAGTTTCGTCCAGGAACAGGAGGTCAGACTCATGTCTGTGGCAGCAGCATCCATTTTGTGATGCTGAGGCTCTGTTTAACTTAAACTGGATAAACCATTAACTACATGTCTTCTCCCTCTAGAAGGGTGGATTGCAACCCCCGCCGCCAGGACTGGCGGGGGGTAGTATTCCAAAGTGTGTGACACCTTACACAACATGTTTTGATAAAGCCAAACCAAAGTTAGCATTAACTGCGAGGATTATCAATCAATCAATCAAGGAACTCGTAAAGCGCACTACTTACCCGTGAGGGTCTCAAGGCGCTGAAGGGGGGGGTGCCACTTCTGCTCGAAGAGCCAGGTCTTGAGGAGTCTTCTGAAGGTGAGCAGTTCCTGGGTCTGCCGTAGGTGGGTAGGGAGGGTGTTCCAGGTCTTGGCGGCGAGGTAGGAGAAGGATCTGCTGCTGGTGGTCTTTCGTTGGATGCGTAGGACCGCGGCGAGGGCGAGGCTTACAAGCAGAGCTGGCGGGTGGGGGTGTAGAAGCTGAGTCTGTAGTTCAGGTAGACTGGTCCAGCGTTGTGTGCGTGGTTGAAGAGCTTGAAGGTGATCCTTTCGTCGACTGGGAGCCAGTGCAGGTCTTTCAGGTGGGGGGTGATGTGGCTGCGGCGGGATACGTCCAGGATCAGTCGTGCGGAGGCATTTTGGATACGTTGTAGTCGACATAGGTGCTTGGCTGGGATTCCTGCATAGAGTGCGTTGCCGTAGTCCAGCCTGCTGCTGACGAGGGCCAGTGTAACAGTTTTCCTTGTTTCGGGCGGGATCCACTTGTAGATCCTGTGGAGCATGCGGAGGGTGTTGTAGCATGAGGAGGAGACAGCGTTGATCTACTTTGACATGGAGAGGTGGGAGTCTAGGACGAATCTTAGGTTCCATGCGTGGTCGGTCGGTGTCGGTGTAGGTGCTGTTCCCAGCGTGGTTGGCCACCACGAATCGTCCCAGGCCGAGGGGGTAGGACCCAGGATGAGGACCTTCATCTCGTTCGAGTTCAGTTTCAGACAGCTGCTCTGCATCCAGTCGGCAACGGCCTTCATTCCTTCTTGGAGGTTGGTTTTTGCAGTGTGCGGGTCCTTGGTGAGGGAGAGGATGAGCTGGGTGTCGTTAGCATAGGAGATGATGCAGTTAGAGGCAAGATGGCTGCCGACAGGCTGTGGTGAGCAGTCGCTGCGAGACCTCTCTCTACTATATCCCCCTGATGGCTCTTACCTGAAAAGATGTGTGTTCTCCCTGATGGCGTTTGAGCTCCTGATACAGAAAAGCCTTCGCTGTTATGAGAGCCTGAAAAGGCGCATCGCTAAAAGACTCGGTCCTGGGGCCCTGCATCTGAAGGTGGCGAGTGCTCTTGGAATACTTGGAGCAATTCGGGAGGCGAAGTACTTCAGGAGGATGCCTCCGCGACCGCAGCGGTTGGAGAAGGAGAAGGGGAAATCTCTGCCGGACTCTGCGGTGGTAAAGCACCCGCCCGATATCGTAAGGAAGGAGGTCGTACCTGCGACCCTGAAATCGGGTGCCATCCGGAAGATTGTTGCACCGGCACCAGCATCTAAGGGGAAAAAGGCAGAAGTGCGGGTAAAGCACCAGCAAGGGGGGAGCAACCCGAGGACGGGACTCCTACAGCAGTAGCACCATCGGAAACACTGGACGTGGAGAAGTAGAAGGTAGGGGGGCTGGCACGAGGCAAGGATTTTGCGCTTCGGCAGCCCACCCTGATGGAAGTCTTTACCCCAAAAATCAGGCAGCAGGTCGAGGAAGGTTTAGCCCGGGGTGAAAGCGTCCTCGAGGACGCTGCAGAGGACGCCGCTTCTGACGCGGCTCTTGTCGTTGCTAGGCAACGCTTGAACACAGACTCACCTTCAGGCTCGGGCGGAGGCGGTGGTGGCGGTGAGCTTGCTGGAAGCCCGGCGAGCGCAAGCAGGATAATGGAGACTTCAGTGGCCCTCGAGGCAGACAGGAACCCGGGTAAGGCTACCCATACCAGAGGAGCAAATGCCTTGGTGGGCAGCTTGGTGAACGAGGGGCTAGGAACTGGCACAGCAGGGAGTGCAGATATGCTTGAGGCCCTAATGCAGGTCGAGGCCGAACTGAAAGCAGGGAGCTCATGGGGTAGCAAGGCCAGCCTGGCTAAGAAGAGTTTGTTACCAAACAGTGTGGAGGGGTCTGAAGGGGCTGAAGGAGCCTCAGCAGAGGGAGACTGCTTCTATTCTGTTAATGAGGATACGGATGTCTCAATTACAAGCGAGACTGGGACAGAGGAGGAGGAGGATGGGTCACTTTCGGCCTCCAGCATGTCAGGGAAAGAAAGTACACAGAAGAAGAGATGGACTAAAGGAAGAAAACAGGCTTCAGGATTAGGGTCACCAACCAGGATGGGGAAGTAGCTTCTCTGGGACTACTCGGCCACCTCACAGACTTATGAGGAGAATAATTCGGCACAGCTTCAGGCCCCTTTTGATATGAATACCAACACGCTGAAGCAGATTCAAGGGGAGGCCAGGGCTGAAAGTCGAAGGGCGAGACATGCGACGAAAAAAATACATAACACTCTGAAAAAGGTTAACAAACTGTATGATGCCATGGCAAATAGGGTTACTGAGGTAGAAGAGAGAACAGGAAGATTGGAGGACAACGTGGGAGCTTGGCAGGAGTTTAAAATTAACCAGGAAAAGGTGTCTGACGATATGCTCTGGAAGATGGAGGACTTTGAAAACCGTCAGCGGCGGAATAACATTCGCCTTTTGGGTGTGGAAGAAGGGACAGAGGGGCAGAACATTCTGCAATTTGTTGTAAATCTGCTTCGAGGGGCTTTCCCGGAATCGGACTGGCAATGGGAGAGGGAGGCGCAACGGGCCCACAGGTTCCCCTTTACAATCAAGAAAGGATGGGGTGGAGGGGGGGGGGCAGGTAAACCACCTCTCCCTAGAACAATTTTGATATATGTTGGGAATTATCTTCTTAGAGAAGAGCTCATGGAGAAGGCAAGGCCAGATAGTAGACGGTCATTTGAGGGTACCTCCTTTTTTGCCAGGCCAGACTTTTGCCATGTCACTGTAGAGAGGAGGTGGAGGTTGAGGCAACTCATTAAGCCGTTTCAGTCAATGGGTTCTGAGGCTTACCTGTTATTTCCAGCAAGGCTAAAGGTGGTTACAAGAGGGAGAGTATAAATGTTTTGGTCGGAAATTAAAGCCCAGCAGTTTTTGGAGCAATTAAAGTCGCAGAAGGGAGGCTAAAAAAAAAAAAAGAGGCGCTTGGGCTATAGTATCCAGGGATATGGTAATGTATGGCAATGTTCTTGTATTTTAATGGGGGGAGAACGGGGGAGTACAAGGAATTGGGGGGGGGTGTAGAGAGGGAGGTTAGCGACTTCCACATACTGTAGGAACCACACATAGGTCTTTCTGACCTATTTGCCCGTAGAGGGGGGAGGGGTATGGGACAGGAAGGGGGGGACAGGGGGGTTTAGGGGGTCAATGGGGGAAGAAATGGCAGAGAAGAATTGGTTTGCACTGGTCGGTACAGCACAAAGGAGGACAGAGTAGCGCGCAAGCAACACAGCTAATACAGTACTTGGTCATGAAATCACAACACATGCAATCAAGTTACGGTCTCAACTTGAGAAATAGCATGTGGGGTTGGTTATTATTATGTACGGAAGGGTTCTTAGTCCATGGGGAAATGTTTGAAATTTCTAAATGAGCTGCAGGATTGCCACCATAAATGTTTGTGGTTTAAATGATGTAAATAAAAGACTCAGGGTGGCGGCACTGTTGAGAATGTTGCGGCTGGATTTAGTATGCTTGCAAGAAACGCATATAGAGGCATCAAAAAGCTATCTTTTGGGACAGCTGGGTTTTGCTGTTCTTGCAAATTATAAGCAAGGATCTAGGAATAGGGGAGTGGCAATCTTGGGTAGAACTGGGGACGTGGCTGTGATTAGGAAAAAGGAGGATCAGTGGGGTCGGTGGGTAATTCTGGAATTAACCTTTAAAGGGGAGAAATTCACCCTCGCTAGAGTCTATGGTTCAACGGAGGATGATCCCGAGATCTTTCAATATTTGGACATGGAGTTGGCGCATTGGCCAGAGCCAATAGTAAGATGCGGGGACTTTAATATACACGATCCTAAAAGCACATTCTCACAGGCGGGAGGTTGCTATCTAGGTAGGTAAAGGAGAACGTATAGAGCACTATCCGATCTGGTCATTCACAACTCCCTGATCGATCCTTGGATTAAGATCTATCCAAGCAAAGATGGTAGTACATTTTATTCTGCCCCCCACAGAGTGATGGTCAGGTTAGATTATTTTTTGATTTCTGGGTTTCTGCTGATGGGGGCACGGATGGAAAAACATCCCCGTGTGGTATCAGATCACAGCCCTTTAGTTCTAATTATTGAAATAGGTCAGGTCCAGAGGAAGGAAAGGCAATGGACTTTTGAGAGAGCTTTGCTCAAGGATGAGGGATATAGGGAGTACATGGAAGGTTGGATTAGGAGTTTTTGGGATATTAATAGAGGAACAGCTGCTCCAGGGGTGGTTTGGGATGCATTTAAGGCCGGAGGGTGGGGGAAACTTTGAGTTATGTACTTTCAGCGCAGAAAAGGGGAAAAGACAATAGAGGAAATGAACAAAAAGCTGATGGAAGCAGAAGAGGAATTGGTGGTAGCCATCCGGCAGCAGCTGTCGCTAGAAATACACTTACTTAGAATCATCTCCCTTAAGGCAGCAGCCACAGAGCATATATCTAAGAAGGCAGCAGAGAATTATTTAATTGGGAAGGAAGGGGCATATGAGTTTAGTGAGAAGGTGGGCCATCTGTTGGCGGTCCGAACTAGGCAGAGGCTGGCAGCATCAGATATCTCGGAGATCATAGATGGACAAGGAGATAGTATTGTAGGGGTAGAAGGAGTGAGGGAAGTTTTTAGGTAGTTTTATGCATTGCTATATCAGGAGGGTAGTGGGGGAGAGCTTCGAGAGATTGAGGGGTACTTGAGGGTTGTCACTCCGTCACTTATTGCCGCGGAAAGTAAGGAGGAGTTGGAAGCACCTTTTCAGGTGGAGGAATTTTTAAGGGCATTAAGTATTCTTCCCTCGGGTAAAGCTGCCGGCCCTGACCAGCTCCCGGTGGAATTTCATTTCAAGGAGTATTAGGCACAGATATGTTTAACATTATGAGGCAAGCACAGCTTGGGGAAGCAATTCCTGATTCATGGGGTGGAGCGGATATAGTTGTGATTCTTAAGAAAGGGAAACCACCAAATCAGCCAGTCTCTTACAGACCGATTACCCTCATGAATGCTGATGTCAAAGTCTACTCGAAAATGTTGGCCAAGAGACTAGCAGGGATTATTGAGAGCTTAGTAATCTGCTCACAGCATGGGTTCATACCGGACAAAGGGACTACGCAACACACCAGGCAGGTGATCACAATGTTTGATGCAGCAGGTATCCTGGGAGACCCTATGGCGGCACTTTTTCTCGACGCCGAGAAGGCATTCGATAGTCTCCTGGGAATATCTATGGTGTACCCTAAGGTGGAGCGGTATAGGGGAACGGTTTATTAAAGCAATGCAGACTTTATATAAGAACCCATCAGCTAGAATTAGAGTCAATAGGGGGTATTCAGCAGCAGTCAAAACAGAAAGAGGAACTAGACAAGGTTGCCCATCATCCCCTCTTCTATTTGCATTATATCTAGATCCCTTTTTGCGTAGGTTGGAAGGTAATCAAGGGATTCCCAGAATGAGCCTGAATGGTTGCGAAGCAAAAACACTGGCTTATGCAGACGACGTAGCCATTTTAACATCCAGCCCGGAGGGCGCCATTAGGGAGGTGGAGATGGAGGCTCAGAATTTCGGCCAGGTCTCTGGTTACAGTCTAAATAAATCTAAGACCCAGATAGTCTGTAATCAGCATGTACAAGGGGGTATAGACCCAAGAGTCGTAGAGTTGGCAGTTTACTTGGGGGTGGCAATATCGGCTGATGTGGAAATTGTCGTGCAGAACAAAATAGCTCCCTTGATGGTTAGTGTAAAATCGGATTTGGAACGGTTGAATAATCTCCATCTTTCTTTAATGGGGTGCACGAACATAATTAAGATGCTTATATTGCCTACATTTTTGTATTATTTTAGGGCAATCCCTCTTTTCTTCTAAGTAAAATGGTTCAATACACTGGAAGGTATTCTTAATAGATTTATTTGGGCGTAGGGCAAAACTCGTAGTGCATATAGGTTCATGACACTACCGAGAGAAAGAGGTGGGTGGGGGGCACTGGATTTTAGATTATATTATTGGGCTGCTGCAATTCAGGTTCTGCAAGGGCTGATAGGAGGGGGGGGTTAGATCAAAGAATAAAAGATTATTCCTCTAGAATTTATGCTGCCGTCCTGGAAGAGGATGTGGAAAACTGTTTTTTAACATGCGTAGAGAATGGGTACTATAAAAGGACCAGGTTTAAGACAGTCGAGGCAAGTATTAAGGTATGGAGTGCTTTTATGAAAAAGTTGGGTATAGGGAGATTTAACCGGTATACAAGGTTGTTTAAAAATGGATCTTTTCCAACTGAGGTATTTGGGGATATGACAATGGAAAGGTGGGTGGCAAAGGGGATTGTTCAGATAGGAGATGTTAGGGATTCAGAGGGTTTTGTATTATTTTCGGATTTGAGGGATAGGTTCGGATTGGATAGGCAGGATTTTTTTAAGTACCTGCAGATAAGGAGTTTTCTATGGAGTAAGCATGGGGGGCAGGTGAGGTTTAACAGAATTGAGATCATAGAGAAAATAAGATCAGGTGGGGATCTTTCGATACAAAGTTTCTATGCCAGCTTCTTCGATGCAAAGCAGGATGATATGGATAAGTATAGTGATAAATGGGCAGGGAAACTGGAAGGCGAGATAAGGTGGTTTCAGGACTCACTGGATTTAGGACGGACAGTTCTCTGCTCTGCGTCGTTGCAGTAGCAACACTATAAAACCCTATATTCACTCTACTATACCCCGGCCAGGATAGCGAAATAGGGTGGGACTACAGGGACTACCTGCCCGCGTTGCAACTCAGTAGAAGCAGATATAATACATATGTTTGCACTATGTCCACAGCTGCACACACTCTTAAGGGATATAGAGAATTTCTTTGAGGTCTCCTTAAGTATTAAGATAAGTCTTAAACCTGTACACATATTGTTAGGAGTAGTCCCCGAAGTTGGTATCCCGCAGCGAGATTTCATCTTTGTTGCCATGGCTGTGTATAGGTTATGCATAGCGAGGGCCTGGTTGGATAAGAACTCGCCAGGTTTGCAAACATGGTTGTCTAATTTATTGGCCGCATATAATTTAGAAAAACCCATTTATGCAAGGAAAGGCAGGAAAGGAAGACAATTGGGGTTACGAATTTGGGAACCTATTAGTAAATGGCGGGCGGGGTTGGGGTCATCATGAGTATTTTGGTAATTTCTGGGCAATGTTTAGGAAATATCTGTAAGTAGGATTATGCAGGAGGCTTTGGGATTTCATTTACCAGATATATGGTGGCCTTCTGACTTAGGCCTTCCCCCTACCCCGGTCAATAAAGTCAGGAATCTATGAGTTCTACTTGACAACAAGTTGTCATTTGTAAGCCATGCCAATGCGGTAGTCTCAGCATCTTTTTATACTTTAAAGATGATCAAGAAACTACTACCGTTTTTGCCAGCCAGTGCAGGCAAAACCCTGATGTCAACCTTGGTTCTTTCTAAGGTTGACTACTGTAATGGATTACTCCTAAATGCCCAAGAACAAGTTTTGAACAAGCTACAGCTTGTCCAAAACGCCGCCGCCAGAATTCTGACTAACACTCCAAAATTTCTCTCCAATACCCCCATTATCCGACAACTGCATTGGCTTCCAATCTGGAGTCGCATCAAATTCAAGGCGTTATGCATCACCTACAAGGCCAGGAATAGCATGGGGCCAGAATTTTTAAAAAAAGCCTTGTCAGTCAAAACGCCCAAAAGAGTTTTGCGCTCCGCTACAGCCAATCTACTACAAATTCCGCGCACTAAAAAAGTGAACTGGGGTGACAGACGTTTACGGTCGCGGCCCCCAGGCTATGGAATACTCTTCCCCTCCAAATAAAATCTTATCCTTCCTTGATGAGTTTATGGAAACAATTAAAAACATGGCTTTTTATTCAATAGGATCTGATCTCCCCTTGCACATGATCTGTACAGCGCCGAGACACCTCAGGGTATTTGTGCGCTAAATAAATTGCATAAATAAATAAATAAATAAATCAGAGACAAAGTACTGTTATGTTTATGTTTATCAATTTATGGTTTTGAAAATTGTGGCGCTCTGTCTAAATGTGCTGAATGGAAAATAATAAATATATTTAAAAAAAAAAAAGCATAGGAGATGATGTTGAGGTCATGCTGGCGGGCCACTTGTGCGAGGGGGGGGCATGTAGAGGTTGAACAGCGTCGGGCTTAGGGATGATCCCTGGGGTACGCCGCAGATGATGTCGGTGGCTTCGGATTGAAAGGGTGGAAGGCGGACTCTCTTTGGGTCCTGCCTGAGAGGAAGGACGTGGTCCAGGGTAATCTAAAGTCCTAGTGACTGGGCTCCTATACTTATACAAAGTTTATGGGCTGGACTACCCTTAAGGTCCCTCCTATGGTTGGACATGGGAAGGGGGTGGTTACACCACTTTCCCTTTGTCCAGTTTCGCGCCAGATCTGGGTCAGAGTGCCCCAGCAACCGGTTTGAACTGGGAAATGCATGGAGCACCTTGTGTGCCCCAGGCAGTGTCTGGAAAGCATTCACTGAATGCAGCCCTCCCTGCCCCAATACACTAAAGCCTGTCTGGGGAGGTTCTGGCACCTCCCTGGACAGGAAACCTATTGTCCAGGCCTCCCCTGCCGGAGTTTCGTCCAGCAACAGGAGGTCAGACTCGTGTCTGTGGCAGCAGCATCCATTTTGTGATGCTGAGGCTCTGTTTAACTTTATCCGGGGAAATCAGTAACTACATGTCTTCTCCCTCTAGAATGGTGGAATGCTACCCCTGCAGAGGTAAAGATGAGAGGTACCCCTTAACAGCAGTCAAGGGAAATAGGGTTAACCAACCAACAAAAAGTAGAGATTCCCTTGAACAGAACTAAATTGACTGGGCTAGACAATTAAAATCATAACAAGATACACGTATAAAAAGAATTCTACAATTTATTGGTAATACAAAACATTAAAAGAGTGGACAGAGATGGAACCACTCAACAACAAATTAAAACAAGAGGTAAACAATTAAAATAAATTGACATTCAATGTTGACCAGCAAAATTGAGACACTAAGACAGAAAACAGTAAGACATACAACTCGTGCTATACTGGGTGTATAATCGAACTCTATTTCTGACACCTAAGTTGTGTACACCATAATACAGTATATCAACATAAATGTCTGAGTCATGAATTATACTACGTGGTGCGTCGACGCGTTTCGGTGGTTTTCCACTATATTGTCCACCTTTATCAAGACTACTCTTGGTATCTGTCGTAGTATAGGGGTCAATGTAATCACCCTGAAAAAGTGGAATGAATATACAATTGGTTATAATAAGTACATGAAAATTTGCAGTTGTCACAAGCATTTTTTCGTCTTAATATCATGTGGTGAAGCAGTAAAAGTAGTATACAGAAATACATTTGTGAAAACCTCCCTAATACAATGACAATCAAATAGTGCATCTGTAATGGTTTCAAAAATGACCGATCTAAATGCATTTTCGATGTATACATGCATATCAAACAATCACTGGTTTCCCTGTTTATTTTTAGGATTATTCTATCACATTCATAAGGGATCACAGTTTTGTATATACCTCTTTTTTGGGGAGAACCTATTCATATTTGTATCTAGACCTTTTTTGCCTTCAGTCTGTATTAGTAGAATTTACATCCATGAATACCCTGTACATTTCTATCAATGCGAGATAAGTCATCTATAGTGTTGATATTTTTTCCTTCTTCGGCATACATGTCTTTATTGTTACAGCAGTTTATAATTCTGTTCTATAAACGCAGTTTATAATTCTGTTCTATAAACGCTTTTCATAAAACAAGTACCTTTACCATAGACTAGTCACTTTATCCTGCGTTCACCTCTCTAATATCAAAAAGAGCGTTAATAAAATTTCCCCGCTGTCCTGAATATAACCAGGACCCCTGGCGTATCTGTTTGAGACAATATTTTCCTTTATCTGCACTACTGCCGTTTTGTAACTTAGAATATCACCGCCAACGTAAACGCATGGCCCAAACTCTTTGGGCAATATTCAGATTATAGGTCCGTTACCCTGGCCAATCAGAACGCAGTACCACGAGCCGGTTTATACTAATTTTGTGGTTCTAAATAGACCTCTTTGATTGGCTCCGATTTAGACCAATCATGCGCCATCTTAGGTATTAAAATATGGCGCCCTTTCCTCCCCGATACACTCCATACAACCAGAGGAACAGGCAGACCATTCGCGCAACACCAGGTAAGCGGCCGCTTTAATAGAGCAGCTAAAGTAGGTGAAGCCCGAGATAAAAGCGGGCCACTTTTAACAACTGCGCTTTATTTTCCCATCTTGATTTTTAGGGCAATAATCCCTCTATATCGTAGAGATATGATGCAAGCGCCCCATGTCCTTTAATCAAAAGGGTTCCATTATACCAGAGAAGCAAGCAGTCCTTTGCTCCTGAATAGGTAAGCGTGCACAGATAGTTCGGCAATTTAGAAAGCTGGCTTTAAAAACATTCTACTTCTCATGGCTATATATATACTTGTGTTCTGAATTTTAGTGCAACATAAGTACACACCGCAAGGACACGACCCTGGCGCCTCTGGTTTTTTAATAAAATAAGAATAAAAGAAAAAAAGAAAATATCGCTTTATGGGGCTCGATTATTCCGGACTGCCCAGATTTAACGTCACATTTTTTGACGTACCAGGTATGCTAATCATCGCAAAAAATTCTCTATTAAACCAGGATAAACAAGCCAGTACAAGTATGTTGTTCTCATAATGGAATATCCCCCATATTACGTACCTTAACTTCCACTATTTTGACTTGTAGGAGTATAATTTCTTTCTAGCCTGATTTAATCATGCAAACTTAAAGTGGATATTCAAAGCCGGTATCTTCCTACATCGCATTCTGACATGAAAATAACTTCTCAACGCGCAAAAATGGATTCTTAAGGTAATTAAACACCAACTAATATAAAGATTCCCCAGGCAATTTAAAAATAGAATAGCTTATATAACACACCTAACTTTCTGGAAATAATACCATTCATTTTCAAACAGTCCAATTCAAACATCCGTGGTTCCTCAATTTGGTATGTGTCATTAACAGATTATTCACCTTGAAGTGTGTGTTTTCTATAGCAATTTTCTAATTATTTTTTCTGCAATTGGGCATAATCCCAAATATGAATAGCTTCTCCCCAAAAAAGAGGTATATACAAAACTGTGATCCCTTATGAATGTGATAGAATAATCCTAAAAATAAACAGGGAAACCAGTGATTGTTTGATATGCATGTATACATCGAAAATGCATTTAGATCGGTCATTTTTGAAACCATTACAGATGCACTATTTAGATGCACTATTTGATTGTCATTGTATTAGGGAGGTTTTCACAAATGTATTTCTGTATACTACTTTTACTGCTTCACCACATGATATTAAGACGAAAAAATGCTTGTGACAACTGCAAATTTTCATGTACTTATTATAACCAATTGTATATTCATTCCACTTTTTTAGGGTGATTACATTGACCTCTATACTACGACCGATACCAAGAGTAGTCTTGATAAAGGTGGACAATATAGTGGAAAACCACCGAAACGCGTCGATGCACCACGTAGTATAATTCATGACTCGGACATTTATGTTGATATACTGTATTATGGTGTACACAACTTAGGTGTCAGAAATAGAGTTCGAATATACACCCAGTATAGCACGAGTTGTATGTCTTACTGTTTTCTGTCTTAGTGTCTCAATTTTGCTGGTCAACATTGAATGTCAATGTATTTTAATTGTTTACCTCTTGTTTTAATTTGTTGTTGAGTGGTTCCATCTCTGTCCACTCTTTTAATGTTTTGTATTACCAATAAATTGTAGAATTATTTTTATACGTGTATCTTGTTATGATTTTAATTGTCTTGCCCAGTCAATTTAATGCTACCCCTGCAGCCAGGACTGGCGGGGGGAGGGGGGGGTAGGGGGGTAGTATTCCAAAGTGTTTGACACCTTACACGACATGTTTTGATAAAGCCAAACCAAAGTTAGCATTAACCGCGAGGATTATAATGCACCTAAGAGTATATGGTATGGCTATATCGTAGAACAGCTATAAGGAGATGGTTCCGAAAGCTGCAGAGGGGCTCAGCTCACGCTAGGGCACTCTCTCTCATAAAACCAAGCACTCTGCCTCCAGGATTGTTAAGTGAGTTACAACGGGGTAGACCCTGAGAACTCCTTGACCTAGGCCAATTAAAACAGGTACATGTATGAATGGTCGGAGTCTGATATAAACAATAGGAAAAATCTCAAAATGGCACTTATTTTCTCAGTGAAATACTTTCATTCTATCAAGGACATCAATGTTGCTCAACAAACGAAGAACAAGTCAATACATTCGGTGCAAATTTATTTAGCACATCTTATGTTTGTAAACTGCATGAATTTCAACCCAAAAGGTAGATAATATTGCAATTAATGCATTGGCAATATAAGCTTAGAATCAACACATTTCTATATATTAAGTGAATTCAAAAACGTGTCAATGCGCTCAAGGTGCATAGAGAAAAGGTATTTAGAGGGGATGGGTAAGTGGGGGTGAAGGTGGGGACCGGGTAAAGGTGGTGTGACTGAGTTAAAATCACAGTGGGAAATGAAAAACCTTTACAGCCTGTGTACAGATCTAAAGGTTCCAAAAACAATCTCAAACATAGGTTCCGTAGTTATCCATTATTTAGTCCTATGTTTGGAACAGTGAAAAGTAACGATAGTCGACGTTTCGACCCCTGACAGGTACGGGTGATTCAGAACCTCAGGATGGGGTCTTCATCAGGACGTGGGGCTATAACAGGAGCGCTTCGCATGAGGCCCGTTTGGGCCTACAGCCTGGGGACCTTCCAAGGTTCCTTTGTCGTATGAGAGGTTGGTAGCTTTTCTCAAGGTCGTTCAAATGCGTGGGATTCTGTTGTCCACTGGACCAGCCGGTCCGTGGTGGAACGCCGTATGTCTCTGATTAATCGCAGCGCTAGTCTGTCTCTTTCCTCTCCTCTCCACTGCTGACAGCCAGAGGAGAGGAAAGAGACAGACTAGCGCTGCGATTAATCAGAGACATACGGCGTTCCACCACGGACCGGCTGGTCCAGTGGACAACAGAATCCCACGCATTTGAACGACCTTGAGAAAAGCTACCAACCTCTCATACGACAAAGGAACCTTGGAAGGTCCCCAGGCTGTAGGCCCAAACGGGCCTCATGCGAAGCGCTCCTGTTATAGCCCCACGTCCTGATGAAGACCCCATCCTGAGGTTCTGAATCACCCGTACCTGTCAGGGGTCGAAACGTCGACTATCGTTACTTTTCACTGTTCCAAACATAGGACTAAATAATGGATAACTACGGAACCTATGTTTGAGATTGTTTTTGGAACCTTTAGATCTGTACACAGGCTGTAAAGGTTTTTCATTTCTCACTGTGATTTTAACTCAGTCACACCACCTTTACCCGGTCCCCACCTTCACCCCCACTTACCCATCCCCTCTAAATACCTTTTCTCTATGCACCTTGAGCGCATTGACACGTTTTTGAATTCACTTAATATATAGAAATGTGTTGATTCTAAGCTTATATTGCCAATGCATTAATTGCAATATTATCTACCTTTTGGGTTGAAATTCATGCAGTTTACAAACATAAGATGTGCTAAATAAATTTGCACCGAATGTATTGACTTGTTCTTCGTTTGTTGAGCAACATTGATGTCCTTGATAGAATGAAAGTATTTCACTGAGAAAATAAGTGCCATTTTGAGATTTTTCCTATTGTTTATATCAGACTCCGACCATTCATACATGTACCTCCAGGATTGTTAAGGCCTTCCATAGGAGTGACTTATAGGTGTATATGTGTCTATATGTATATATAGATATAGGTATACTATATCTAAGTACGGGGTGTTTACACCACCTTACCCAGGCTGTGTGAACAGACCTGTGGTGTCAGTTTGAAAGGCAAACCAGGGGTGGCACAATATATGCTGCAGCCCCTGGTAGGCCTAGGGTGCACCTATGCCCTGCGTACCTATGGTACACTATACAGGGGCTCACAAGGGTGACCCAGTAACCAATCTGGTATCAAAAGTACATGGTATCAATTTAGAGAGAGAACAGCTGGGCTGTGGGCCTGATTAGCAGGGTCACAGCCACAATAAAGTCGAAAAACCAGAGAATCAAAGCAAAAAGTGGGGGTAACCATAGGAAGCAGACCCTACTCTCCTACAATCAGCACAATATATTGTGCTGATTTATGATGTATCCTTGCTTGACCTCAATCTGCGCCTTGTGTTATTCTCAGTCCAGAGGGAGTGCAGGGTGCCCTCCATACCCCCTAGAGCTGTCCCTTCAGAACTGGGCCCAGTACTAGCGCGGACCGACGCAAGCTTCTACCTCGCTGCAGCACAGTGCAGCTCCAGTCATCCTATTGGCGCTAGTCTGGCTAAGTTGACCCTTTGTTGCCCAAGTCTGAAGCGGTTTCATGCTCTTAACACCTGCTTGACAAGGAGCATTACTTCCATTTTGGAGTAGGCTGATTGTCCTTTCCTCCCGTGGCATCTTCTGGGCAATGCCGCTTGTCACAGATGTGCCTCAGACAGGAGCCTGCTGTCTAGACACTGCCTGCCAGTACCGCCCGTCACAGATGTGCTTCGGCATTGGCCGCCTCTCTGGCACCTGCTCTGAGGTATTGACGATCACAGATGTGCCTGAAGTACCTTTGCACATAAATTCCAGAAAGATCCCATAGCTAGACGCTGTCAACCTCATGGCAAGAATGGTGGACTTTTATGTAATAGAATTTCTTGAGGTGGAACATTTTAGTGTGTCTGCTGCCTCCCTCATGTATGTGCTATTGTTGGGGCACATCCCAGCCTTTGTGGGTGCATTGGCTGCATATCACGGAGACTCCCTCCGGTTATTGGGAACATAGAAGGCAGATGTTGTAGCCAATCAGAGATGGACACCTTTACATGATCATGTGGTCTGCAGCTAAAGCTACATCTGCCCAGAAAACTGGGCCTGCCATAATGGCTTTTCAGTTGATATGGTTCCACCTCTCTTTTCTTATTTCAAAACACAGCAATAGTAGTGATTCTCCTCTCCGGCAGGGCGAAAGTAGAATTTTCATGTGCTTTCCTTTTCCCAGAGTAACAGAACTGTCAGGAAATCCTCTGGCACTTGGGGTAAGGCTAGAATATCCAAAACTCCTTACCAAAGAGTCAGTTCACTTTAAACCGTGAAAGGTAGGTTAAAAGATGCACTAGTCAGCTATTGGCTTCCATTTTAAAATGTTATGATGCGTTTTAGCCAGGACAGAATGGTGACTTGACGTTAACGAATCAGTTTACCAAAATATGCTATTTGTGAACTCTGTGTCTGGGCAGGTTCCACAACTTAGTGCTTACATTGTAAAGAATGAGTGCCGGCGCAAAAGCTCTGCTCAGAAGCCCATCCCCAATGCTATTAAAGCACCTTGAAGTATATGGGTTCAGGGTGTGCCCTGCGTACATCCTTTTCTTGTGTTTGAGTTAATAGATTATAATGCTGCCTGTGTATAGGAAGACTTTAGGCCACACGCTTGGTGCGCGTGACAACTGCCTTGCTTCTTGGTTTGCTAATGGCATTGTTGGCAGGACAAAGGGAATAAAAAATGTTCCAAGTTCATGTTTGAAAATGTTCTCTTAAAAAATGGTTTTTAATGCAGCGGTATCATCTGATGCACTAAGGTGAAGCAAATACAGTTTTTTCATTTTCTAAGAGACTTCTTCATATGTTTACATGTTTGTTGCTTGATGTCATTAAGCATGAAGTTGTTCCTAAAGATCCAAGTTACAGGACACCTTCTGTGCTACTTTTCCATTACTTCAGTTAACGTGTAAAGAAATACTTGCATGTTAGTTCAACATATTTCTGATAGTGCTCAGTCAAGTATGCAACGGCATAGTGCTTCTGTTCACTGGGGTGGGATTGGGGGGCATCGAGTATCCCTGAACTAGTGTATTGCCTCATGCCTCTTTGCTAGTTGTCACCCCAATGTCACATATTTGAACCTGACAAAACTCTGTTGGGCTCTGGATGTAGATCTAATATACAGTATATTATGACTAAGGTAGCCAGGTTTCCTACCACTCTTAATAATCTTTCACTAACCTACATGCCCAGAGTAAATGGAAAACATCTGCATTATCTGCCCCAGATCGATTGCAACCATCACTCTCTGTAGGGTAGATACAATTTAATGTGAAGCATTTCTGATGTTGAGTTGGGTCAGTCGAAATTGGGTGTTACTTGTCGATGTCGTGGCATACACGAGGGCATACATGATTGCCTTATTACAGTCAACATCTGATCCTTGTGATTCACACTTCCCTGACATGTCAGCTTGATTGTATGTTAGTACCAGGGTGCCCCTCGGTTATTACTGGATACAGAGAGGTCCATGTGTGTCCCTTCACTGCAATTAATCCATCTCCTTGGATATTTCAGCCACCGGCGCTGACTGTAAATTCCACCCAGATGTTCTGGGAGGCTTTATCCCACCTAGATTTGTCTAAGAATTGTACCACCCTCTCATCGCAAGTCAGAATATTATGCTAAGCGTACAGATTACACATCAACAGGCTTACTCCAGCTACCTAGCCAGACACTCCGCTTTTAAATATAACTTGCGAAAAACTCTTCCATCCCCAAAGTAGTGCTTCTGTTATGAGTGTCAGCGCTTTCAATGCCGATTTGGTGACCCATTCCAAGATTCTAGACATAAAAGCGCAGGTGTGGCACAGCAAGTTGCAACATTACTGGAGCCAAAAATCTAATATTTTGGTGGCACATTGCAGTGACATCCCACCAACAAAGCATTTTACTATCAGGGAAGCCACCGAGCCAACTAGGAAGGTATTGCAGCTGGGGAGAAAAATAAAATAACTTCATTATGTGCATCACCTCATTCATATGTCCAATTCAGCATCTTCAGCCTCACCCTATGTTGGTGTCTGCACATTTCAGAGAGAGCAGCATTCTATCCAGTTCACCAAATACTCATAGCAAAAGCAGAAAAAACAAGCATTGGCATAGCCAATAGGTCTCACCTTTGGGACCTTATAAGTATTTAGCCATTCAACAGTTGATATTGTTGCACCAAGGATATTGTGTTGGATAACTAAACACTTATAAGGTCTCAAAGGCTTGTTCACTGTACTAAACGGATGTTGTCATGTACACTTAAAATGTCAGTCTGCAAAGGACGTGCTTGAGAATTCTTATACTAACACTAGATGTAATCCCTTCAATTGAAAAGGTTATTTTAGTTTACTGAATTCTCTTTTAAGACGTTCAAAACAGACATTCCGCAGGAAGTAGCATATGTCTTAGTTATCTTCTCACTTGCCATAAGATGTGTAATATTATGTTTTTGAATTGGCGGATGTTACTTCCAAGTGTAGTTTATGCCATGGGTGAATGGCCAGATATTAGTAAAAATAGAGCAACTGTTGAAAAGCTTTCAACAAATAGAATCTACTAGTTAATCTGCCGCCAATAGGAGGTGTTTTCAACCTCTTACCTGCACACTGACCGACTCTATAGTTGCGAAATACAAGTAGAAACGAGGGCATAGAATTGATCACTTTGAATTGAGCACATTACACAATGACGGAAATCTATTTAATGTGAGTAACTCTACAAATTGCCTTCACTGCCGCTCTTCGAGTCTGTTTTCACTTGCAAAGTATACTGAAGTTTTAATCGCAATTTCATTACAAGACCGGAGGCTACATTATGCATACATCTTTAATGCAGATCCCAGCAGCCGCATCACAATACAAAAGTTCCCAAAAAGAACAAAGGCAACAGCTAAATGCCATGAGCCAACAACACACAGCCTCTTTTAAATGTGGCTCCCAAGCAGATAAGTCCAACTTTATCTTGTCTCTGATTATCTCTGTTTTTCTCGTTGTTTAGAGGTTTTTATATGCTATTTTTGTAATATAATTTAGGTTTATTCGATATTGCGATGGGTGTGTGCTTATGGTGTGGCAGTTTCCTTCCCCGGTAATCCTTCACCCTTTCTACTACCGGTCTCCAATTTATGGAGATTCCCTCATCGCGACCCCCCCCCCGCCTCGTTTGTGTGCAGTTTGGTACTAGTGATTGTTTATCCTTATGTTTAATCACATGCTTGTAAATAACTCGACTCGCTGCGAAACATTAAAATTCTTGGCTTGACTCACTTTGCCCGTGCCTCGCATGTCTTCATTTTGGGGATAACCATAGTTTCTTTCAATGGTAAGTATCCTTTAGGTTGCTTAATTTTGGTTATTTTAGGATGACTTCCCTCTCTCGCTCGCAACAAGAGACTCGGAGGCATTGAAGGAATGGCCCTAAGCAACGGCGATGCCGCGTCGTCACGTTGCTAAGGGCATTTTCTTAACACGCTACGCCTCGTCGGAGCATAGAGGGGAGGTTCCATGACAACCCCTCAGTGTCATTACGCGCTCGTAATCTCTGGCGAGTGGCAGTTTGTTTATTTACGAGCAAGTGTTTTTTTTTTTTGGGCCTCATTTCATTGTGCAATATTTATTCTGATTTTCCCCATTGCGCTAATTTGTTAATGGGATGTAAATGTTTGAATATAATTGATTGGATTATCCCATTCGAGCTCATTTTAAGAGCCTGTTTTATTTTAAATATCCCGAATTGACGTTTTTACTTATTGGGATATAACTGATTAGGATTGTTCCTGATTGACCATCATTATCATTGGTTATTTGCCTATTTAGCCTCATTGGTTTCTTTGACAGCCCTTGTCTGATCTAATTTTACTGACATCATGTCTAGCTCGGGGTCAGAAGAGGCTTCCGCCCCCACTCAAGATTTGGGCTCTGACAAATTTAAAAAGAGGCTCCAGATGGAGATGAAGTCCTATTTGAAGGAAGGGCATTCTCACATCATCAGTTCAAAACGCCCCCCCTCAAGAAGATGAACCAGTCCGGGGTAAGAGGCAGAAGAAGAGCAATCATAATGATTTGGGCATGGGAGGTCTTGGCACCTCAGTGGATAAAGGAGGTCTTAGCACCTCGAGGAGTGAGGGAGGTCTTTACACCTCGAATCGTTGGGGTGCCCTTGGCGGCACAAAGAATTAAGGTGTCCTAAGCGACACACACATAAGGAATGCTCATTATGACTATGATGAACGTGGATCAGATTACTCTGAGTTTTTAGACTAGTATGTCCTCGATCTTAATGAGGAGGACCATGATTTTGGGGAAGCCTTTGAAGAGGCAACATCCTCCTCTAAGGACGTTATTCGTAACCCATTGGGTGAAGAGATGCTCTCACCTCAAAATTTTAAACACCCCCGGAGCTCCGAATGGTGTCCTCAGGAACACGTTGCAAAGTTTGTAAAGAAATGGATTAGATATCCCTTGGAGAGAGAGACTCGCAACATTTTGAGAGCAGAATGCGCTAGGCCATGTGGGGGTGATAAGACATGTTACACCCCTAATCTTGACCCTGATTTAATTAAATTCCTTTTTAAGTTGGGGCGTGACCCCAGGAAGGGTATGGAGAAGTCCTTTAAGAGCTGCCAGGATTGTCTACTCGACGTCCTCGGACCACTCACAAGGATCCTTGACTCGGCAGAGGAGAGCCACTTAGAGGGAACTCACCTCAATACTGAAATGATAAGAGGCTGGAGCCAGAGGGCCATTATTCTTTTGGGTAATGCCAATGCAAGCATCAATGCTGAAAGGCGTAGAGTAGTCCTTACTCTCATTAACCCCAAACTCAGTAATCTCACCGATAAGGAACCCTCCAAGAATCAAAAAGGGCTTCTCTTTGGCGAGGATCTAATTAAATCGCTTGGCAAGTATGTTTCGACATTTACCGCCCTAGACAGAGCGCAACAAACATGCGCAAGGTATTCAATACCGGTAATAACCTTTTTGGAAGGGCCGGAAGACGAGGCCAACCTTCCGGCCGTTACTCCCAGAGGCCCAACTATAGAGCATGCGGAGGTGGCAGTGGCTACCAGCAATACCAACAATATACAAGTCCGCAATTCTACCCTCAGAGGGGTAGAGGACAGCGTGGCAGGGGATTCAGATCACAAGGATCAAACTTTCGGAATAATCCCTCAGGTGAGTGTTTCTCCTCTACCTTCCTTTTCTTTCCCCTTAAAGGTGGGCGGCAGACTGAAGTATTTCCAAAAAAATTGGGAATCTATTACTCAAGACACTTGGGTACTGAACACCGTAAAAGGCTTTACAATAGATTTCGATCACAAACCTGTCCAAGTTTCTCTCCCGAAGGTTATTCCCCTGTGCCCAGAAAAACAAGCTATAATAGAAGAGGAAATCTCTTCAATGATTCAAAAAGGCGCAATTTTGGAGGTTCCTATGGAACTCGTGGGATTCGTGAGCAACCTTTTTTTGGTCGAAAAGAAAGACAAGGGTTGGAAGCTGGTTATAAACCTTCGGCAGGTCAACAGATTCATTTCTTACAGACACTTCAAAATGGAAGGAATTCACCTTCTGAGGGACCTACTCCTAGAAGGGGACTGGTTGGCCAAACTAGATCTCAAGGACGCGTATTTTACTATTCCCATGGCGAAGGTTCATCAACGCTTCCTCCAATTCCTATGGAAGGGTCACTTGTACCAGTTTCAAGCTCTTCTATTTGGTCTCTCTTCCGCACCCTGGTGCTTCACCAAGTTCATGAGAGCCGTTGTCTCTCACCTAAGATCAAGGGTCGTTCGTCTAATCATCTACCTTGACGATATTCTCATTATGGCGCAAGAAAAGTCTCACTTAATTCGAGACCTGGACTTTACGATGAAACTCATAGAAAGCCTAGGTTTCATCATGAACAAGGAGAAATCATGCCTGATTCCCTCAAAATCCATAGAATTTCTAGGCTTCACGGTCGACACCACCCGTTGTCTCCTCCTCCTTCCTTCGAAGAAAATCCCGAAAATAAAAAACAAATAAAACATGCTCTAAGCCGACAGAGTCTCTCGCTCAGGGACTTGGCCAGACTCCTAGGTCTCCTTTCATCTTCAATTCAGGCCATTTTTCCAGGGCCCCTCAACTATCGGGCTCTTCAGAGAGTCAAAGCGAGAGCTCTGAGGTCAGGACTCTGGTACGGCGATCATATTTCTCTGGACTCAGACTCACGTTCAGAGTTGGTCTGGTGGCTGAACAACCTGGAAGCGTGGAAGGGGAAGGCCATTTTCGGCTAATCCCCAGAATTCGTACTGGAGTGGGACGCCAGCCTGCACGGCTGGGGTGCTTGCCTCTTGAATCTGGTCTCAGGAGGAATCTCTCCACCACATAAATTACCTGGAATTGACCGCGGGACTTTATGCTCTTATGAGCTTCAGAAATTCACTTCAAGGGAGATCTGTCCTTTTAAAGATGGACAACATGTTGGCAGTATCTTATATCAATTACCTTGGAGGCACAAAGTCTGCAGACCTCTCCAATCTGGCAAGGAAACTATGGATGTTTTGCTTAGAGCACAAGATTGCTCTGAAAGTGGAATATCTTCCGGGGGCAGCAAACTCGTCCGCGGACTGGAACTCAAGGTTCCTTGTGGATTTCAGCGATTGGAAGCTGAATCCTTCTGTCGTCAGGACCCTGAATCGAATTTGGGGTCCTCTGGAGGTGGATCTTTTTGGGAGCAGGCTCACCTCCCAACTCGTGAATTATTTCAGCTGGATGCCCGACCCGGGTGCTCAGGCTTTCAACTCCTTCCTTCAACCTTGGAGGGATATCCGGGGATATGCCTTTCCACCTTTTGCAATGATTCAGAGAGTCCTTCAGAAGGTGAGACCAGATCAGTGTCTCCTCCTTTTAATAACTCCCTTCTGACCCTTCCAGGCGTGGTTTCCCACAGTTCTGGAACTGACTTGCAGTATCCCCTTTTTGATCCCTTCTCTGGAAGATCTTCTCACAGATTCAGACGGTCGGATACACCCTCTAATCCTCAATCGGCACCCATTACAGATACAATAGAATCTGGAAACTTTGGGTATGTTGGTGCATGGAAAGGGACCTGGATCCCTTGGAGGCCCCTATTGTTGATGTGACTAATTTCCGGGTTGAACAATTCGAAAGGGGACTTAGTTACAGATCCATCAACTGCTTCAGATCTGCAATTTTTGCAGGCCATACTCTTGTTAATGGAAAGACCATTGGGAAGAATGTCATTATTTGTAGGGTTATGAAGAGTATCCGTCTTAAAAGACCCCCTAGACCCAAGTATGATATACTTTGGGATATTAATTTGATTCTTCGTCTCTTTAGTAATTGACCTTCTAATTCTCTCCTCAATAGGAAGAATCTTTCTATTAACCTAGCTACTCTTTTATGCCTAGTTTCTTGCAGAAGGTCTTCAGATATCCGTTCTCTTGATATTACCTATCGTTCTTACAATGTTTTTGGTGTCAAGTTCGATATCCATAGTAGAACTAAAACCAGGTCTGACTCCATATTTTATCCCCGATTTGACCTTCATCCTAAACTCTGCGTTGTTGAGTACATGAAGGAATATGATCCTAGAATGTCTGGACTCCGTCCGGTTGGTGTTAATTAATTGCTTATCTCCTTTGTTTAACCACATAAGAGTATTAGTTCCTCCTCTATCGCTAGATGGATTAAATCCGCGATGAGTCTAGCTGGGGTTGACTTGAGTAGATTTCAGGCTCATTCTCTTAGAGGTGCTATGGCTAGCAAATCACTTTGGTCTGGAGGTAAGTTGGATGACATCTTGAAAGCTGCTGACTGGTCTAATGCTGGTACCTTAGCTCGTCACTATTGTAAACCCATCCAACACATGGCTGATGCTGTTTTAGGAGGCTTCCAACATGCATAATGTAGCCTCCGGTCTTGTACTGAAATTTCGATTTTCATATTTACATGACTAGAGAATCAGGATTTCATTAAAGACTCAGAGGCTGACATTATCCCTCCCTCCCTCCTCCGTAGGCATTCCAATGACTATTTTTACATTGTACAATTTATTGTAATGATTTACTGTTCTTGATTTATAACTGTTTATTTTATGACATGTTTGGAATTGTGTCTATTGAATTTTGGACTAATTTCCTTTTCCTTTTCAGATAATGCCTGATCTTGACAGCGCTTCCGTCTTTCAATTCAAGAGTGCATCCTGCCTGGATCTCTTCTTTTCCTGCCTTCTCCACTCAAGTCTCGAAGTTTGATTCTTTGTCGCCTCAAGCCTTCAAGCTTTTTCATGAACTTTTCCTTCTTTGTTGTCCTCATTTAAAAGAGGCTGTGTGTTGTTGGCTCATGGCATTTAGCTGTTGCCTTTGTTCTTTTTTGGAACTTTTGTATTATGATGCGGCTGCTGGGATCTGCATTAAAGATGTATGCATAATGTCAGCCTCCGAGTCTTAGTATCGCAATTGCCTTCACTGCCGGTCTTGGAGTCTGTTTTCACTTGCAAAGTATCCTGAAGTTTTAAAACACTGTGGTTCCATGTTATTTAATTATGTGAACAAGATGTTACCAACTTGCACTTAACTCTGCAATGGATTAGCATTTTTGACAAAGGGCCCAGAGGAGTTGTGAAAAAACAATATCTCTCAGGTTTTAGATGTGTTAAATTTCATTCGAGTAGTCTGTGTTGTAAAAATTGCAAGTTTTAACAGTAAAGAGACTGTTGCTTAAAACTAATTATGGGACGCAATTCATAATATTTACACAAAGAGGGAGTTCCCCCTCCCCTCCCCAATTGCTACTACTTTTTTAAAATGCATTGATCGCAATCCAGTGACGTACAGGCCAACAGACGCGAATCAGGTGGGAGACTCATGATTTTGCAAAGCCAGAAAGGGCTTTAATTTGGTGTTTTCGCCTGAAATTGTCCCTACATTAGTAAAAAAGTGATGAAGAAAATAAATACGCCCAATTTTTTATTTTTTTTTAAATCGTCCTCGTTCTGCGTTCCAAACATTGGCATATATGCATGCAATGAACAACATTAGTAACTTGGGTTTACCAAGAATTTACAAGGGCTTACACCCTAGCCATTGTTTATAATTCGTTAGCTTTTTTTGTGCTTCATTTGCTTCTTTCATATTCAACAAGTTTGCTGGTACTAACTTGTTCAGCTTGTCTCAACTGTTTGTTCCTACTCTGGAGCATGGCCTCTTTACCGTCCCTCTGACTAACTGGCTTTTATCCTTCCACTAGTCACTTTTAGGGAGTTACTTTTTAGGTCTCTGCCTGCGAAAGACTGCGCACATGCGCAGTCGAGCTGGCGAGACTTAATGGGATAGAGAGAACATCACTAGTGAGGTTAAGCCCCGCCCCTCTTCCCCATTGGCTGTCCTCCTAAACTGTGGCCAGCCATAGGAGAAGAGGTCTTAGTGACGTTCTTCTTTCTCTTTAAGCCCCGTCATTTTCAGATTGACTTCCCCGACTTACTGCTGGTGTAAAAGGTTTCTTATCTTCTTAATGGGTCCAGATGGCCCCATAAAGAAGATAAGGAAACTTTTATGCCAGCAAGAAGTTCGGGCGTCCAGTCTGAAAAGGACAGGGCTTAGAGACAAAAGGAATGGTGAGTGCTTGTCCTAAAAAGTCATCTGGAAAAGAGAGGCCACGGATCGGAATTAGTCAACAGGGTGAGATGCACGCCGTCTGCAGAGAGATTTCTAACTATAGTCTGGACATTTCTGAAAAGAAAACACAAAACCCCTTCACTTTCCTCCCCAGTCTGCATCACCTAGCCCCCCGCCCCTTCAAGGGTTTTAAATGAAGTTGTCGTAAAAAACTGAAGTAATATATCATGCACATTTCGTAATTATATTACGTTAAAAAAAAAACCAGCGGGTCGGATTGAGCTGCGACGCCATCGAACCAGGACCAGGCAGGGTCCCGCCGACCTGTCCGCCCGCTGCCTGGCCACGGACTTCCCCGGGATCTGCTCCGCCGCCAGTCCGGCACCTCTCCGGGGTGGGATGCGGCGCTTCTGCTGGCCTGACGGGATCCGCAGCCGCCTCTTTGCCAGTCTCCGGAGGACCCAGCTGGGAGTGGGCGCAGCACTCCGTCTGACTGGGGATCTCACAGCCGCCCGCCCTCAATCTGGGCTCACCCGCCGCTGTCTGCCCAGCTCCGTCCGAAGCCCTCCCCAGCTGCCTCAGTCTGCTCGCACTGCGGGGCTCCGTGGCCGTCTGTCCAAGGGTGCGCTGCAAAAATGATTGACGAGCGCTCTCTGTGCAGTGCAAGGTCTGCCTGCTCCGTGCCTGCATGTGCGCTGTCTGCACTCACAGCATGCGCGAGTGCACCAAACAGGCAGTCGGTACAGTTAGTGCAAACTGCCCGTTACGTGTCTATGTGTTTCCGGATGCACACACTGGGTGTGCGCTACATGCCTCAATGAATGTGCTGAATTCACTCACGGAATGGGCCCTGCGTGCATTAATTCACTCACTAGCTCTGTGCCTCACGCACTCACTGGATATGCGTGTGCATTCAACCAATAAGCAATACATGCAATTGATCCGCTCAAGTTCCATGTGTGCTCTGCGTGCACTCACTGGGTGTGCGGTCTTTGAACTCACTGCCACTGCATGCGCGCTGTTTTCACTCAAGGAGGTAACTATGTGCCGTGCCAAAGGTCCACCCCTTGCCTGTTTTTTCTCTGCCTTTATTGGCTGAAGGAATGTGTATGTGCACTGCACAAACACGCGACAGCATGCAGTTCGAAGGGCCTGCTCACAGACTTTGTGTGCGCAGTATGCATTCACTGGTTATTTGTACTTCAAGAATTTAACTGTGTGGTGCGAAGGTTGAGACCCATCTTTTGTGTGCTCTGTATCCACACACTGGGTGCAGTGTGTGAACTGCCCACTAAATACAAAGAGGCACACTGTGCAGTGCGTGCAGAGTCAACTCCCTGCCTGTGGGCGCAGTATGCACGGCCACTGTCTGTTTATCTTCACAAATTACTAGAGAGACAGATGGATCAGTGTGCACGCGCTTCACGGATCGCTTGTGCACGGGTGCAATCAAGGACTAGTGTATGCACTGCCCTGGTCTTGTAACCGATGGGTACATAGCGCACACTTTGTGGGCCTAGTGTCCACAGACTGGACCTCCAGTTTGTGTGTGCACTGTGTACACTACCGGCCGTACCTTGTGCACCCTGCCTGTGCCTGCACTGTACTCGCTGTCAACTTTAGACAATGGGCTCCAGCCTGCACCCCTTCTGCATGCCTGTTTTTAATCATATACAGCTAACAAAACGGCTGTAGTTTAGGAGGAGAAATGCATATATGCCGCACTAAGTCAAAATATTAAACGCCTGTTCGCGAACCACTGTTCAAGACTGTAAGTCTAGAAGAAAAGTGGAAGAAAATGCTCTTGCGCTTGCCAATCTGGAAATGCTTTGATCACAGAACAGAACAGAGTAAGAACCGATTGGAGACGTGGGCTGGTTCATGGACTCAAATTCTGATGTTACTACAATGTTTCATTCACCGCTAATATTGGTGCTTTAAAAGCACCCCAGAGCATGAATCGAAGGCTTGCGTGATGGTTTCTTCTAGTACCGTGCAAGTGTAGAACGGATCGTTTTCAGAGGTTGCCCTGATCACACGTATAGCGCATGTGCCATCCCTTGCCTTTCCAAAGCGCTGACTAGACAGAGTTCAGTGTTGCTGTCGGTGGGTCAGCTGGAAGTCCGTATCGCTTTAGAAAGGAGCTAGTGGCTTCAGTACAGTGGTCGAATTGGGCGGGAACGGCAGGGCACGGCGGGCCCCTACTTCTTTAATTCTGTAGATTCCGTTCCCCTACTTTTTTATTATGAGCATGCGTCCCTGGACGTCGGAAATATTTTGTTCGTGGACGGGCGGGGAGCAGAGAAGGAAAAGGTCTTTATCTCTTACTTCCTGCCCAGACAAGACAAGGAAGGTGTCCGCTTCTGCTCTGCCGCTGGCAGCTGCCCCCTCTTTCTTACTCCTATTCCCTCTCGTTCTGTCTAACTCCTTCTCACTTTTCCGAAAATCATGAATCAAGAAATGGTTCTCACCGTCTCTTCCCGTCGTCCATTTGTACCCCTGTGAAATGGATGCAAAAAAGAAAATCACTTTTGCTGGAAATGCCGTTTTGACATTTTTCTAGTCCAAAGTGCAGCCTCAGAAATAAAATGTTCCAACTCTGAAAAATAATTAAATAAAGCAAGATGGAGAGTTCTTAAAGTGGCCAGATACTTTTTTTCAAACCACAACACATTAGCGCCACTTTACAGAGTTTGCCAGTAAAGCGCTACTTTTGTTTTCTTGTCTTTTTTTGAACAGCATCGTTTTCCTCCAGTACCTCCTACCTGGAGGCAGAGCCGGCGCTAGGCATGGGCAGTGTGAGCAGCTGCCCAGGGCCTGGCACTCTGCCTGCCAGGATGGGGCCCCCCACAATAGCAATTAACACCCCACTAGTCCTCGTGTATGTCTGCTGATCAGAGTGAAAGAAATGCTTCACAAACGGGCTCATGGGAGGCCCCGCCCCCCCTCCTCGGGCCTCTAAGGGATGGTGTGGGAAGTCCTAGGGGAGGGTACACCTCTCAGGCAGCCAGTTCAGAGACTCGGCAGGGCGCCCATTGTCAGCACTTTAGCCACCACAGGTTTAACTCAGCCCCCAAGCAATTCTTACACCTTCAGTTTGGAATGGGCTGTACAAGAGTTGCTTGGGGTGGCTGAGAAGAGGAGCTGGGGCCCAAGTGGAGTCTTCACAAAGCAGCTTCCCGAGATCAGAAGGTGTCACTTATGTAGATTTCAGTGGCCTCCCACATTCCCTGTTGCCCAGGGCCCCGAAAATCCTAGGACCGGCCCTGCCTGGAGGTACTGCAATACCTGGTTGATGGGTGGATTGGAAAACGAAATGTGTACGGTGTCTTTGTGTTCACAAATGTGGTCTTTTGAAACCATACTGCTTACGTTTTGTAAGCATATAAGCAGTGGACATTGAAATGGGTCCTTTCTGGGCCCTGTAGTTATGTCCTTAACTTTTCAAGCAAAAATACTTGTTGATTTCTGAATAATGACTGTAAAAGCGAGTTCACCATGTTCCTGCTTACATTTTACATGCTTTATTAAATCTTTCATTCATTATGAGTGTTTGCTTTTTCCAGGATGTTGTTACCTTTTCTTTTAGGCAGCATATTGCTCTTGCCTAGTGTGTAATTTGAATTGAGTCACATCCAGTTATTTATAGCAGGTCAAATTGGATTGTAGCTGAAGGCAGTATGAGTTTCTCTCAGTGGGGCAGTATGGTGTTCAGTGAGGGAGCAGTTGTAGCACTGGGGGCAGAGCTGCTAAATTTAGAACTGGGGAACCAGGTTCAGCCTTCATGAACAGTCCCCCAGACCACTCTCCTGAGGGAGCACATTACCATGCCAGACCTTAGAAGGCACCAGAAAAGCCCTGGTGTGTTAGCACCAGCAGGGGGGGCAAGCAGTGTCAAGTGTGGGTTCACCTTGAAGGCTTGCCCACCACAATCCATACTGAAGCTCACCTCCAGTCTTGCGGGCAGGCCTACGAAGTAGCAGACCCTAGAGCAACAGGGACTCTGTCACTGAGGTCACAGGACCCCTGAGAAGAGCTGGCTCTAGGGCGGTGCGACTGGTGTGACCGCAACGGGCGCTGACTTTGAGTGGGGGCATCGTATATTATGGTTTTAAAAGCACTTGCTGCCTCCTTCCTGGCCGCCAGTTATTTTCGGCAATAATAAAAATGTCATGATAACTCTGATGAATAAACTTCTTCCTAGAGCGAGATCGGAGATTTGTCTAGTGGAAGTTTTGACTCATGGAGAGATAGCGCAGAGGGTTAATGTGCCTGCTGCAAAGAAAATGTACCAGGCCCATCACAAAGTGCACATATTGTAAATAGGTCAGTGGGTTACTGCTTTTGTCAGTGACATCCTTTTGCTACTTGCAGTTTATAAGTTAAAATCCTAACAAAGAACAGTGAGCTATTAACTTTCATCTAAGAGCTGCATACAAACTGCAAGATATAAACTAGAGCGTTATGTTTTTTTCCATAAGCTTTTGATTATCCTACTGTTGCAAAAAGTGTTATTTTTTATACAATTCAATAATGATTTTCCAGGAGAAACCCCAATCATGGTATTAAGTTTTAAATTCTGAGTTTTTGTTTCTCCAGGCCAATCACTATTAAACTATACTGTCTACTAGTATGGTTATCATGTGACTCCTACACCTTGTAGTCCTTTGTCTTATGTAACATTTCCTATACAGTCATTTACACACGTAAAATTGATTGTCTCTGTGTATATTGCTGACCACAGAAACTCCATGGCTCGGAAACAAATGGCTTGTGCTTCCACTTATTTTTGGGACATTCTGTGATTAAAATAAATTCACAAAGTGGAATATGTTTCTAATGTCAATAGCTCATATTAATTGTTAAATAATCATGTGTATCCATTGGTCGAATTACAAAACATAATAAGCTGTAACTGGTCAGTGAAATGCCACTTAAATACTAAAGATTGGGATGTTTTGCGCATCCTGGCCACACCTCTAACTCCGCCCACTGATCCAATTCTCAGGTTATTCCCGCCCTCTGATTCTCCGCCCACAGTTCCCCTACTTTTTTTTCCCCACTTCGACCACTGCTTCAGTACTGCTTTACTATTAGAAACCGGTCGCTTTTGCAATGCTCTAATATGGGTCTCTACTCGGCAATTTAATTTTTATTTCACTGCTTATAAAGTTCAAAAAGTACCAATAGGCGTCTTGGTGCTGAAAAACAAACCCAAAGATTAAACAAAATAGACAACCTAGAAGAAATAGAAGCAATACAGGGCCACGAGCAGTCTATTTATTAATCTTGCACCATTAGGTTTGCACCTTGCCCTCGAGAGCATGTCCAAGGGCTAGGGATGAGATGTAGGATTAGGAAAACATTTCTTTTAATATATAGCGTAAACGTGGTCCGAAGGTATTAGAGCGCCTTACACGAACACCATATTTATTACACACGACCAGATTAGTTTTCTGTATATGATTTTCAGGCACGGGGAGATTAAGGGATTTGCCCAGAACCACAGGATGCTCAGCCGACACTGAGACTCGAACTCGGTCCCCCAAAGTCGGCAGCTGTTGCTGCTTGGTCCCATCACCGCCGTGTTCCTTTACGGTTCTCAAGGGTGCTGTGCCGCTGCTCACTTAATAAGAATATGGTCTGGAGGTGTTTAGGGTTGCTTCTGTACAGTATGTGAAAGACTCCTCATTACTACTACCTTACTATTTGCAGTGAAAATAGTAGTGGTGAGTCCTTTCACCCTTTCAGTGTACAGTACAGCTTCAGTGCTGTGGTTAACTTAGAGATATTTTGATATTTGATATTTTGTGGGTATTTGTAAAGCGCAAGCGTTCGCTCCCAGGGGAGCATCATGGCGCTGGGCGAGTTACGGAGGAATAACTGAGGAAAAGTGGTGAATGAAAGATAGAGCTAAATGGCAGCCAGGACAGAGGAGTCTGATAGTTTGTAGACCCATGTCTTGAGAAGTTTCCTGAAATTGTTCTCATTGTTAATGGCTCTAAGGTCGATGGGTAAGGTGTTCCAGGCTTTAGCTGCCAGAACATTAAAGGATTTTCCTCCTCTGGTCTTATATTTAAATCTGGGGATTTGAACAAGGTTAGTCCCAGAAGATCTCAAGCAGCGCGAAGGGTTGTAGCGCTTGAAGCGGTTTACAAAATAACGGGGTCCTGTGTTTTGCATGGTTTTGTGGACTGTGAGAAGCAGTTTGAAAAAGATTCTTTTGTGCAGTGGCATCCAATGAAGTGAATTCAGGGCTGCAGATGCAGATGACCTTCTGGGGAGTTGTAGAACCAGTCGAGCTGCAGCATGTTGTAAGCTCTGCAACTTCCTGAGGGTATGACATTGTATTCGTGTCCTCAGTTCGCTTTCGCGCCAGGTCGCGGTGCTCAGTACATAATTTTCCGTATGGGTTAGCGGGTTCTGCTGCCGTGGAAGGACGGGCTTTCATTCAACTTTACGTAGAGCTTAATTGCTTTATTAGCACTTTCTGTGGAATGCGGACATTAGACCAGTCACATTGCTGATACCATCTGCCAATGCACCCCAAGTTCAGAGTGAAGCAGGGAAACGGTGAAGTTGGCCTATCTTTAGGAGAACGGTAAGAAAGATCACTGAGCGACTGGGTAAGAAAGTTAAGTACACAACCGGAAGGAAGGGGCGCATACTTGCTCTTCTTGAACAATCCTTGCTAATCATGTAACAAAACCGAGAAGAAAGCTTCCAGGTCCAGAGTGACTCCAGACCGATTTTAGAGCGCCGCTACTACGATAAAAAAAATCAGTGCTGAGCCTCTTGCAGCAATAACAGGAGCTTTAAGTAAGCATTGGCAGCACTCCAGTAAGAGGTAAGGCACTACTTGATGGGAGGGATACACGTGCATGTATGATTTAATCTGTGGGAACTTCCCCTTCATGGAAACATCACCGCAGCCTCTGTAACTGCTTATCAAAGCAACCACCAACCTCAAACTATCAGCATAAAGATTACACGAAAGAGAACTCGTACTTCAATCTGGGGAGCACGTGCAGTGCCCTGCTTTCATTGAAGAACCACAGAGTAGCCTCGAATCGCTACCTGCCCTCTGCAGTGCCAGGAGATCTGTTACCAGGATTCCTAGAGGGGGGGGGGGAGTGTCCTTTGTAATGCAATGTAATGGTAACTACAGCCTCAGCCTCCCCACAGGCTGCAAGGAAACTAAGACATACGTCTTTTATTCAGTACCAGTAAATCCAGAGAGTGACAGAGATGGAGCACAAGAGAGTGCAGAGATGACTCGGAAGGCTTGTTTCCCTATTTTCAAACTAGACGAGTGAACAACTTGGACCCTACGGTTGTGACTGCTTAGTTGAGATAAAATTATCCTGACTCCACCATCATGCACAAGCTTCATACAGCTGCCCCAGCTCCCTTCCTTAATCCCACCCTGCTGCCTCTCAGCTCCTCTATCACCCTGATCACAACTTTAAAAAAAAAACATGACCCAACCCTCTTCAATATATCTTTCGAGTGTTTATTTTTCTTTCTCACTTTTTTTCTCGATTTCTTATTTGTTTGTCCGCACCCGTGGTTCCTGTCCTTGTTTCTCACCATCCTTACTTATCTCGCTCTATTTTGTACTTTCTTGCTTTTATCCTTCACTGTTCATCCCCTCTTCATTATATCTTTTTCTGTGTAACCCTTCTCGTTTGGTATGATGTATTGAATTGTAGCATTTGCATAGCGCCTCATGGCATGACCTCAAAGCACTTTTGGTAGAATGGTAGAACGAATAGGAGGCCACTTTATTCGTTGGGAGTGATTGGTAGGCAGTGGCCTATTAGGGAAGACTTTTGGTGTTGTGAGAGGTTTAGAGGGGTGTTCCAAACGTGGTAAAAGTAGCTGCACATATGTACGAGGGAAGAGAAGAGGAGTATGAGGGCTACAGTCACATCCGGCGTCTACTTCCGAACTTGCTGCAAAATAAACAACACCCGGGGGAAGAATAGAGAGAGCGGGGTGATAATTGCCAACGCAGATAGTACACACAAAGATCCGTGTGGTCTGTGGCTCAGTGTGTGTGTGTGTGTGTGTGTGGCTTTGTGTGTGGCTCTGTGTGTGTGGCTCTGTGTGTGTGTGTGTGTGGCTCTGTCTCTGTGTGTGTGGCTCTGTGTGTGTGTGTGGGTGGCTCTGTGTGTGTGGCTCTGTGTGTGTGTGTGTGGGGCTCTGTGTCTGTGTGTGTGTGTGTGTTTGGCTCTGTGTGTGTGTGTGTGTGCGCAAATGCAATAGGTCTCGTATTTGCGAGAGATTAAGCTATTGACATTGTAAACGACAATGCCATTTATTTCTCTGTTTTCAAAAAACCAACACATAAATAAAAAGTTTGTCATTTACAATGCTAATAGCTCTAGCTTGTGCACAGGCAAGACCCTTGCGTTGTAAATGCTTGTTTCTTTTAGGTTAAGCATTCCATGAGAGTGTATGTGTTTCCCAGCTCTTTCCTTCTCTCTCCCATGTGACCCCACAAATTCCCACCCCCTCGCACTTGTGTACTTCCCTTGTGTACTTATCCCCTCCCTGTGTTATCACCTTTGTGTGCTTTTCCCCTGCTCATCTGTTCCTGTCACATTTTTCAGGTTCTCACACTGGTTTGCTTTGCTCTCGCTCCCCGTTCTATGCTCCCCCCCCCCTCCCACTCTTTGTGTTCTTTCTCGTGGGTGCTTCTCCCCCCACAGCCTGTGTATCTCGCTCCCAAATGCAATGTTTTCCCCTCCTTGCCCCACCCACTCATTCCATTTTCTTCTCCTTTTTCAACCATCCTTTGGACCATTTATCTTTTATTTTTGAAAGTGCTCTTCTGCACTGAAACATTATTTATTCTTATTTACTGATCCAAATGGCATCCACCAATTTGGATTTGTAAATAAAAAATGAAAGCAAGTGGCGCCGGCATGATTTTGCTGCAGCGTGCATGCTTTTTCATGTGTGCATGCATCATGAAAATGAATGATGTGACTGCCAGCATTCATGGGGTCATTGTGTCTTTATTTATTTGCAGCGCAGCACTGGGAAAAAAGCCCGACACTATGTGCGACTTTTTCTTTTTGTTGAAGCTCATCCTCCGCTGTGTATTCTGTCCGAGTAACTCTCTTCTACATTGTTTAATCCTAGAGGTTTGCTGCCGTGATAATGAGAATCAGAGAGCCCAGAACAACAGCACTCATTTTTAGCTCTGGAAAAATGGTCTGCACTGGAGCAAAAAGGTAACACTTGTTTTAGTTGAATTTTATTAATAACGAAATAGTGTGGAGGAGCTGCCCTACTTTAAGAAACAAGTCCCTATATAATAAAAACACATTTTTCTAAAAAGCATGATTTTTTTTTCTACTCGTGATATTGAGGCTACTCTTTCTCCTTTGTTGTCTTGAAGAACAGAAGTATTTAACCTTTTGACTTGTTTGGATCCCCACTTGATCATTACTTGAATCTGGAGACCCCCAGTGAATCATCATTGGATTCCGGAATCCCCACTGAGCCGCTGTTGTAATTGGGGACCCAGTTCTAAGCAATTTTGATGATTCGCACTGCAAAACATTACACAGAAAGACCGAAACAAACCTGCATCAAACAAAGACACAAATGATGGAAAATTTGAAGCTTTTATAAATTCAATTGAGGGCATCCATCGGCCATTCTAGATTCTGTTTGATGCACTTGCATTTCTCACACAAATCAATGTCAAAATACCAACCTAATTTGTAATCTCCAACTTCAAAGTCCTTCACATTTATAAGTCGTTTTCAAATGGTCAATTTTACATTTTGCTTCTTTACATACACGTTATTTAATCTGTTAACATGATTTAATTTTCTAAGCAACCATGTATCCCCCGAGTAGGCGCTGTGGACACCCAGGGGTCCTCCCCAGACCACAGGTTAAGAACCACTATTGTAGAATATCAACCAAAAAAGGGACTAGAATTTAAAAGGCACGATTATAGGATTGGAGTCGGCCGGTCTAGTGGTGAAAATCATATCTAGTAAAAACTAGCTCCACACTGTAGGATGAGATGAGAGCGGGGTCACGACAGGTTATGGCATCCAGTCCTGCTATGAAAGTAGCCCCCTGACCTGCAACTTTCAAGGAAATTCCAGAGCGCCAGACCGTGAAAGGTTCTGGTTGGTGGGACCACACACACCAATCTGCGTGTAAACTGATTTGTGTCTGGTACTCTACTTGTGTAACAATTTAGTGTGCTGGGTAGGGAAGAGGTAGCCAGCCTTTGGATTGACAAGATTATAAATGCAAGTGTAACCATTCACTTGCTTGTTCCCGCACAGCTGAGGGTGCAAATACACTATATACTTCCGGCAGCGGTTCAAGCGGAGACGTGGTCGTTGCTATGTTATGTGAAGTTACAGTGGGTCAAGTACGGCTGATGCGCATGATATCTCCAAGGACGGCACGCCGGATGCACCACTACAATATAAAGTAGCTATTTGACATACGCACATTGCGGGCATTGGGCAGTACGCAGATTTCTTTGTGGCATTCCCCTCCAGAAGGGATAGGATTATCCCGAAATGCATTGGGAAAACAACAACAAAGATTACTGTTTTTTGTGAACATTATGTATATGATATCTGTAATGACTATGTTTTTGTTTAATACATGTTAACAATAAGATGATTACGGAAAAGTATCCGTAATAGGAAATTATTGTTTTGAGACAATGTGTGAATAGTATATTTTGAATATTGAAGCTGTGTTGATTTAGAGAATTGTAAATTTGAGCAAATAGTGTATTTACACCCTCAGCTGTGCGGGAACGGGCAAGTGAATGGTTACACTTGCACTTATAATCTAGAGCACCAGACTATCAATTCAGCCCTGAACGGAGTTGACTTTAAGGAGTTCATCTGTGACCAAAGAAAAGAGCTCTGTAGAGTGCTTGAAAAACTGCTGTGTGACCAGGGCTAATATCTGCATGACAGCCAGGCTCCCAGATGTGGGGGGACATCACCTGAAATCTGCACATCTTGCAGGAGAAGCTAATGGATTGCCTAGTACATGCAGATAGTAGTCCTGGTCACACATCAGCTATTCGAAAACTCTCCAAAGCTCACTTCCTTGCTCATGAAGATCTTTCAACTTGAATAAAGTGGGTTGGTTTAGGTCCCTCTGATAAGTGTCAAAGCACGTCCTGACCGACAAGTCTTACCTGCTAAAGGCAACACTGTGGAGAGGTATACCAAATAGTCAGTAGTGTTACAGTGGAACCCAAGAGCAGAACACAGAAAAGGGATGTTATAGTCAACCTGGAAAACATCCCAAACAACAATGTTTTTATAACGACTTACCTGAACAACGAATCTTGAACAACGACCTTCTTAAACAACGTGGTTTAGGAACTCGTTGTAAAAAAAGTAGTGGTTAGCATTGTTTGTTGTTTAGCCTTCGTGGTTAAGGCAGTAGTTAATCATACATCCCAACCTGGGCATCCAGTCATCCTCCCTGGGCAGGACAGCAGTGTCTGAAGGTTTGAGAGGAAGTGAACCCTGACTCCAATAAACACTTCACAAGGGATGACATAGTGGACAGCAGTACTCCGAAAGTAATTATCCTGTCTTGGAGGCCTTCGCCAGGTAGACTTTTAAGGAGCAGGGGTAGAAACAGCTCTTACAGGTGTTTGCTCAATCAGAATCCTGGAGATTATAGGGTCATTCCCCCACTAGCTGGACCTCCCTCAGTTCGAAATCTGAATCGTTGGGTCTCCCTGATCCTCTTTGAACTTCACCCCTTCAAAAGGAGAGGGAGGCTGCCGATTGGGTAACATTCAAGCTGCAGACCAGAGATGATCACTGCCTCTTTTTCTCTCAAGTAGGAATCGCCAAGGGAATAAAAGGAAGTCCCTCTCAAGGGGGGGGGGGGAGGAAGAGCAGTCCGGCTGCACACCAGAGATGGCCATTGTCTCTTCTTCCTCTCAGGACAGGGAAGACGTATCTGAGGAAAGGCAGTATCTGGAGGAGTTAACTAATCTTCACCGTATGATGAACTCATCAATAATGTCTACTTTACTAGCGAAGAAATGGGGCTATAATTAATTGAATGTCACTGGAATGTGATGTAATATTCCTAGTGTAGCATAAGAAGACATGTAGGCTTCAAAGAGACAGATCAAAAGAAACACACATATTTTCTTAATTGACTTTATTACAAATATTGTAGGAAATAAAACACTATGAATAAACAGACGTTTGATACCTCTATTCTTGCGACCTCCGGATCGAATATGTCACAGTTCCACTTTTATACTAATTTTCTAGACACAGGATGTCGATCCACTGCCTAAGGTTTCAGAATTAGTTTCGGTTCATTCTTTCAATTGGCCTTTTCTGGCTGTAGCTCAGACACAGCCTTTGTACTTCTAATGGCTCTTACAGCAGTAGGAAAGGTGCTGACTCCAAGCAACAGTAAAAGAAAAAGAAAAAAGACACAATGAAGCACAAGATCTTGCCGCCTGGATGTTGTCAACCTACCTGAAGCATTCATCCTGCACAGACAAAAGAACAGGCGAGTTCAGAAATGTTGTTGCCTTTAGAAAGAGAAACCTATGTCTGTCATGTAAGAATAGCTCTTTGGTGACCATGCATTTCTGTGGGTAGCCTTTTCTCCATTGTCCCTTACTTCAGTGCTCGGACCTCTACTCTCCAGCCCCAGGGATCCAGTCAATAAGACTTCTACTGTCTGGGAAAGCTGTATCTACTCTTCATCTTGGTGCCATGCTAAACCAGGGACCATTCAAAATGCATCCTACTGGTCCCAGCACTCAGACTTTCACCACATACGCAGACTTTATTGGTCTGGTCTGTCTAGCAGTGGACTTACTATTCTTCACAGTCCGTATTTTCTTCATGTTTTTGCGCACACTAGACTTAATCTTCTTGCTTCTGATACATCTTGTTTGGGCCTTTGTATGCCTAATCCTCCTCCTAATAGCATGTACAAATGCTAATTTGTGGTTCACTGACTCGCAAAATAGCATTTGCGACTCTCGCTATTAGGAAGGGGTGTCCCTTCTTAACAGCAAGTCAACATGATATGTACTAGTGTTTTGCAACCGCAGTTGCGGCCGCATAACACTCGCAGTTTACCACCTATTTCAAGTAAATGGTAAACCACTCGCAAAGGGAAAGGCGTCCTCAGAGGACCCCTTCCCCTTTGTGAGTATGTTGGAAAACATTTTTTAAGAGCAGGCAGTGGCCCCAGAGACCACTGCCTGCCCTTAAAAAATGAAACTGAAAAGTTTCATTTTTCTTATTTTAAAATATCCTGTTTTCCAGGCTGCATTAAAAAAAACTACTTTATTAAAAAAAAAAAGCAGTCCTAGACACGGTGGTCTGCTGAGCCCAGCAGGCCACTATACCTGGGAGGGCCTGTCATTCCCAATGGGCTCGCAAATTGCGAGAGTCTCATTAATATTCATGAGCCTCGCAATTTGCGACCTCATTGAGAATCACAAACAGTGTTAAACACACTGTTGTACATGCAAAATAGCTCAATGAAAAATGAGAATCGCAAATAACTCGCAATTTGCGATGCGCTATTTTGTTGGTCGTACATCTGGCCCTTGATTCCTGGGATACCAGCTTCTGGTCCTTCTGGTCCTCTCAGTCCACCTAGCCTCTTGTGTCCTGATCCTCTTAGGCCTCTCCTTCTTGGCCCTTGCCCCCCCTGTTTTGGATTGTCTTGGTCCTCCTGGTCCTGTACCTTGCCTGATTATACTTCTGGCACTGTACCCACTTGTCTGTGCCCTCTTGTCCTGGTTGCCTTTTTTGAGTCCTTCTGAGCCTAGTCATTTTGGTCCGGGTCCTGAGTTTTTCGGGTACAGCCCCATTGGTCTTCCTGTCTCTGCAGTTCTAGTCCTCCTGATCTTTCTCACCCTGGTCCTGCTACCCCCACATCCTGGTCTTTCTTCTCCACGTCTCTGGGCCCTGGTCCACAGGTCATGGTACTCCTAGGCTTGTTTCAGTCCTCTTTGTGTGCCCCATCTAATCCTACCTGCTCTGGTCTGGACTTCTTGTATCTGGTCCTAGTGGAATCCTTGGTACTGCACCCTTGTCATCCTTGCTTATTTTGGTCCCACTATCCTTTATCCTCATAGTGTTCCTAGACTTCCTGGATCTGGTCCTGGCCCTCCTGCTTCTTGGCCCCAGGGTTCTACTCTAACTTGCCATGTTCCTCTTTGCTCTGGTCCACATGGGCCGGAACATCTTGTTCCTCATTTTTCTGACCGTCTTGCAGTCCAGTACTCTTGGCTATGGTCATCCTTGTGTCCCTGGTCTCATTTTACTCCTCAACCTGATCCACATGGTCCTAGTACTCTTTGCACTAATCTTCCTGGTTTCCTTGGCCCTTGTTTCCTAGTGTTTCGTACGTCTTTATTTGAATATTTCATCATAAAAGACAACCTTAAAAGCCGTAAACACAACCATTATCCTAAAACACATCTTACCCTGATTATAAAAGTTAAAAGCCATTCTGGCATTACATTAGATACTTGAGCATGAAACTAGATGATTACATAGCAATTCATATCACTCTAAAACCACAGAAAAATACAACAAAGAAAATGTGTGTAGTTTTGGTGGCTGACAAGAGCATATATAACATCGGAATTAATAACTAATATTTAACCTCTATCTATGTTATTAGCTCTAATAATCCATGACCAGCCCAGAAACTTTGCTACTGCGATTACCACAGGTTCCATTGTATCAACCCTCATAATCCGCAGAGCCTCCAGCCCCACCCGTGTTCCCATATTTTTGCAAATTGGTTTAAGCCATTTATTCCGGGGGGCTGAGTATTCTTGGCATACAAAGAATAGATGACCAAAGGACTCCTTCTGGTCCTTACACCAGGGGCAGAACTCGTTCTCCTGACCTTTCCATTTTTTTGTGAACGTTCTTACTGGAAGCGACCCAACCCTAAACTGGTGATAGAGCTTCCTATCCCCACTCTTAGTAATGATATCCCAGTATTCTTCTAGGGATGGTTCGAGTTTATGTTCCAGGAACCTGCCCGATAAGTATGAAGTATTTATCTGGTCAATATGATGTTGCCTTATGGTAGACCAGTATAAAGCTTTAAATACCTTTTTAGAGGGAAAAACATTATTAACCGGGTCAGTCCACAGATGGCTCAGGCCCATGTTCTCTAAAAGCATTCTTACTTTTTTGAACCAGAGAATATTCCCCGAGCCCAACACTGATCTGACATCCATAATTTCGTTAGCAAAAAGTGCCAGTTCATGGGTGGACCAAATTCTCCTCCACAGGGCCACTGGTTTAAAGCATGCCACATCATCGATTGCATGACAGCCTAAATCCAGTAACAAAGGCTTCAATGGGCTGGAATGAGGAAGGCCTAGAGTTTTTTTTAAATATTTTTTTTGGATTCTCACAATTAGCGATAGATCCGCAAAAGCCCAGAGGTCCGCGCCGTACAAGATCGCTGAACTGATCTTGACATTATAAATTTTCAAAGCAGGACCTATCTTTTTCGTGAGTGATGTTCTCTGTTCTTTAATTAGACACCCTGTTAACTGTGGAAACTTAAGGGAAAGAATGTCGAGCTGGGGTTTCTAGATGAGCCTATTTTCCAACACAACCCCTAAGTATGTCATGACTTTTACCTGTTCCAAATTGGAGTCATTCATAGTAACATGACCAAACAGAGGTCTATTTTTTGTTAAAACCATAAATTTTGTATTGGTAACATTGACCTGGAGGTCATTAATTTGGCAAAATTCCCCAAATTTGTTTAGGGCGGTTTGAAGACCCTTCTGGGTTTTTTATAATATCAGCGTGTCGTCCGCAAAGATAAGTAGCTGAAACTTAGTGCCGCCTAGGGCCGGTGCATCTGTTGGAAATCCTGCAAAGTACTGCACGACCCTGTTAATGAACAACAAAAACAAGGTTGGCGCAAGTACACACCCTTGGCGTACACCACGGGCCACCGGGAATCTCTCCGTAACCTGCCCTTGTTTGCCCCATCTAACCTGTGCAAAGTTTGCTTCATATAGCCTAATTACTATTTCAAGTAGTTCATGAGGCATCCCCATAGTTCTTAGTGCTTCCCATAACTTGTCTCTTGGAACTAAATCGAAAGCAGACTTTAGGTCTACGAAGGCTGCATAGATGGTACCTCCACCCAGAGTAACAACCTTCCAATAAATTAATATAAACCTAAAGATCTGTTCGATTGTACTAACACGAGCTCTAAAACCTGCTTGTAATGGGGATAAAACCTCCTCTGATTCTATCCAACTCTGGATATTAGCTAGCACCATCCTGGCAACAATTTTTTGGATAGCGTCTATTAAGCTAATAGGGCGGTAGTTCCCCGGGACGGAACGATCCCTCTTTTTGAATATGGGCAGGATCTCAGCTCCATGCCAAGAATCCGGGATGAATGCCCCCTTCGCAATGGCGTTCGCTAAAAAGGTAATATATGGAACCCAATTGGTCATATCCTATTTGAAAAGGTCTGCCGGAATGCAGTCCATTCCTGGTGCTTTTCCAGCTTGGACCTTCCTTAGGGCATCCTCTACATCTTTCCTGACAAACACTAAGGGTTGACAGAGAGTCAAAGGCCTTGGTAAGTAGTCGGCAGGATCAGTATCTGTTAATAACTTCCAGTCCCCTAAACTGAGACTCGAAATGATCGACCCAATCCTCCACAGACACGTGGTTTGCCGGTACTTGTTGTTCGACTTTATTTCCCCATTTGACTATATACCATAACTTAGTCTCCTAGCCTCATATAACTCCTGCCAGTGTTGGTCATCCAAATCCTTTTTGGCATGCCTTTGGATTTTACGATAGGCAAGCCTTGCCATACTGATGTCCTTGGTGTTTCGTGCCTTTATAGCTGACACCAAAGAACCATAGGCAACCCGGCAAGATTTATTGTACCATGATTTTCCTGGGGTTTTAGATTGTAGCTTGGTGGGAATGCCACTTTTGGAGAAGTACAATTTCAACTCCCTAAATAGCTGTTTGGAGAGCAGTTGACTTCTCAATGATTTCTTCCTGATTGGACAGTGCCTGAAGTGCTCCCAACGTACAGGAAACCTCATGGGAGATCTTCTCTAGGGTTAAGGGGTCATCCACTACCCTAGCCCATCGGACCCTGCGCATATCATTAGTAAGCAGAGCCTCCGCTGTGGCTATCTCCGTAGCTGTTTCCCTCCCTGGGCCACCTCCAATATTTAAGCTCATTAAAAGCGGGTTGTGGTCACTCTCAGGACGAGCAGATATTATCATATCCTCAAGAGAGGACCAATACTCGACCTTTATGAGAATATAATCAATATGGCTTGAGTTGGTGCCATTGTTAAATGTTACCCTTCCAGTTTTGTCCGAATTTGAACGCCCATTTACTCCTCGCAAACCCCACTTAAGCAGAAGCCCAACCACTTTTTTAGGGGATTTAAATTGAGGTGGGGGATGTTCCATAGGGCGTCTTCCTCTGCAAAGATATCATCCCCCTCAATATTTAAGGGCTCGAATGTGCAGTTGAAGTCCCCTGCCAATATCACATATCTATCCAGCGCAACAGAATTAAAAAGAGAGTCCAGCTCATTTGTGATTCCCGAGCTCTGACCTCCCGGCTGGCCTCTAACATAGATATTAACAATAAGAAGCTCCGATTGATTCGGCCGTATCAGCTTTAGAGCAAGTATATCAGGGCTTTCCACCATTACTTCAATAGGTCAATAATTAATAGACTGCCTAACCCAAATGGTTAGGCCTCCAGAAGGTCTACCTTTTTTCCCCTCTTATCGCTGGCTTATAAAAGTTTAAAAACCCATTACAGTGGATAAGGTCTACAGCCCAGCTCTCCTGAAAAATCAGGATATCGTGAGCTTCCACGAAATCCAACCACTCTACTATAGAGATTTTGCTCATTAACCCTGCAATGTTCCAGGAGACAATTTTAAGCAGATTGGGTTTATCCATTTTGTTAGGCTGGTTTTGTACACTAACCATCGATTTTAATCCCAGTTTCCCCCTACCCGCAATTTGGGCCCCACTAACTGGGGACCTTATTGCCAACCTCTCTTGTCTCTGTCCATCAGTCCCTCCTACCATTTTCTTCTCAAGATTAATCACACCAGAATACACTGGGATTACCCTGGGGGGAAGGCAACCACCCAACCCACTCCCTGGGCAATCTCTGTTGGAATTCCGCTCTCCTACTATGGGACCCGACTCCCTAGTTATACCTCCACCTTCTTTTACCCTACTCAGTGGTTGGACCGTAATAGAACCATAGGGGCTGTTTTCATGTCAATCCACCCCCTCTAGACCCATTAATGGGTCAAAGCGGTTTGCCAGGGTGGGGTAAGACTCGGCCCTGTCATGGGGATTAGTTACATGGTCTATATATGCGACTATTGTGTATGCGGTTCGATGGACATATGGGGGCACAAACATAAAAATTATTCAAACCTAAGGACTGAATATCTCCCATTCCACCATTCCTTGCTTCACAGCATATGTGCTCAACTACCCATGGGTCCCTGAAGTTTACGATAACGCAATCCCCTCTATATCCTTTTGTCTACACCCCACCCAGCTGTCCCTTCTAACATGTAAGATTTCTGCATTTGTACATACTGGGAGCGGTCTGTACCTATTGAGCCAGTGAGTGACCTTGTTCTTCAGTTCCCTATGAGATTCCAGTTTTTCTTCACCAATCCCAGGAACTCCTGCCAAGATCACCGTGTAAGGTACTGACTCTGGGGGAAGGTTAATACAGGGCAACCGCTGTTTGTCACCCTCAATGCCCTGTTGGGATCTCCCATATGTCCGTCTCTCTCCTGTCTGGACATGTGTGCATTCTGGCTTCTAGCCTCCTTACCCACCCCTTTATTACCCTCCCTTACACTACCTCGAGGTTCGCTCTGTTCGGGGTGCTTCTTGGCGCAGGGCATAGTGTTTTGATTTTTAGCCCTCCCAATTAATTCTGGCTCAGGGTCCTTACCAAGGGTCCTGGGCCCCGAGGCCAGGCAATCTGGGACCTTGGGGAAAGAACCCTCTACCTTTAACAACCTTATCCATCATACTAGAATTTGCTAATACTAACTTTTCAAGTTTCTCAAATTTTGCGTTCATTAATTTGGTTCTCTCCAATAGTGGTAACATCAAGGATTTCACAAGTTTTTCCATTTCCACTAGGAGCACCTCCTTGTCAACGCAATGGATTGGCATTTCAATTTGGTGTAAAGTACTAGTAGCTGGGGCAGGGAGGTGCTTAATAACTAATGGGACGGGGTTTGCTCTAACTGTTTTTGGAACTTTCGCTGAGCTACCCTTTTGGGGCCCCCTCCTCTTTTCATTTTCCCTGCTAACTGTTTAGCAGTAGAGTCTTTACTAAGTAGTATTTCAGGAGTTTGGTTTGTGCTGGGGAGGCTGTATTGAAATGGCGATATGCAATCCCTTCGCCTAGCTCCACTAGAAGTAAGACTGACAGTGGTTGCATTTAATGGGGAACCTGACACTGAGCCATCAGATCCTACCAACAATAGGCTGGGACTCGGGCCCGGAACTCCTGGAAGTTCATTAGATCGTATTTGTTCCGGAGTAACTGCAGTTCCAATAGTACCCAGTGATGAGCGCTTCCCTGAAAAAAGGTCTAAAGACAGGCGTTTCTCTGTTAATGCAATCTCTTTTTCCAGAACCACAGCAGCCCTGGTGATAAACTGGTCAATTGTCCCAGTAACTAACCCCCTGTAGTTGAAAGAGTTGCTTTTCTTCCTTTCCCAGAGCGTAACGCCATTTAAATAGATGCTCTGGCGACCCCTGCTAAAATACAGGTGAGGTACACGAAATATTTACACAAGATATTGAACAATGACATAAAAAGTCTCACAACCCAGATCCAAGATGTTAGGGGGGTGGCCCAGCCCGGCCTCAATCGGCCTCGGACGGCCGCAGACGGTCCCGCCCTTGTCCCGGGCTTCTCCCGGCGCACACCCGCGCGCGTACCGCGCAGCGGGAGTCAAAGTTGGATAAATACCGTCAGGCAGGGGGCGGGAAGAGGACCACAGTTGAACGGTTTAGCCGGGCTGCTGGTCCTCGCAGTCCCAATTGGTCGGGCCTCTCAGCACGGCAAAAATCAAATCCAAAGGAGAACGAGCCCAGTAAAATGTTTATCAGTTCCAGGAAGGCTGAATGTTTAAAAACAACCTCTGCGAGCGGCACCAGTGAAGCGAGGGCCGCAAGAGGTAAAATAGTCTCTGAATCAATCAGGCAAAGGGGGGAAGAGGACCACAGCTGAACGGTTTAGCCAGGCTGCTGGTCCTCGCAGTCCCACCTGCACTCCAGAACAGGGGGGCCAAGAGGTGGATGAAAGGCTGATGAAAGTGCTGGTGCTGGTGCTGGTGCTGATGAAAGTGCTGGTGAAAGGGCTGAGAGGGCTGCCACTGCCCCCTCACCATAGGTGGTAAATGGTGAAAATGGATGTAGCGGAGAAGGGGCAAAGCGTAAAGGCGGCAAGTGGCAAGTTATATCAGGCAGGTTTCGGCAGATGGTGACAGGGGCTGCAACAGCCAACAACGGCAGCAACAGGGTGAGGAGAGCTTGTGGCAAAGCAGCACAACTCTGCAACCAGGGCCGGACTGGGAACCAAAACCGGCCCTGGCAAAGTGCTCGGCCAGCCCCCACGGAAGGGATTAAATGGGCGACCGAGCTCTTTGCCGGGGCCGGTTTTCGTCCGATTTTGTTACACGGGCGATTTTGCAGCTATGCTGCAAAAACGGCCATGTAACAAAAACGGCCCCCACCCTTGCGGCCCACCGGGGGATTGCCCGGTACCCGCAACGGCCAGTCCGGGCCTGTCTGCAACAGGAACAAGATGGGAAACACTGCTGATGGACTGCGGTCACTGCAGTTGCTGAATGGCTAAATGACTAAATGGCCAAGTTGCAAAGGGCAGACCCGCAGACCCACATAACCACAGACCGCTTCCTGCTCCTGCTTTATGCTACCGCTACCCTACACCTCCTGTAGTCCTTCGGTCCGGGGTGTGTGACCCCAGGTAGCAGGAGTGTTTAGGCTGCAGGAAGAAAGCCTTGGGTAGCGAGGTGGTGATGTGGTGATCAGGTCAGGCACGAAAGTCATGGTTTGCTCCGCTCAGCTTGCAACCTCCGAGCGGCTAGTTTAGGTGATTAGGCAGATTAGAGGAATGGCAGTCACGCTCGGCTCTGATGTGGTGGTCCACGGCCCGCTTCTGTCGTAGGGCCCCTGGTGCGCTGAAAACTGCTGAGAAGCTGAGAGCCGGTAGGGAAATCAGCCGGGGAGCAGGCGGGGAAGTCAGCCGGGAAATCAGAAGGAGAGCGGGGGCCGGAGCCGTCGGCAGTTTCGGCGTCCTCCCACTCGCTTCCTCCTGCTTCTGCTCCTGCTTCGCGCTGCTACCGGTCTGAACAAAGACGTGGCATCTCTTTTTTCCTGGTGTTATCCTTCTGGCTGTGGTTACCTGAGTCACTGGTCTCACCTCCCTGGTACTCCTGGCCATGGTCACCTATTGATTTTCGTAGTCCTTGACCTTCTCGTAATTCTATGGCCATTAACAATCATCCTATTGGTTCTGGTCCATGTAGTTTGCCTTGTCCTAGTTCTCCTTGACCTGGTCCACCTGACATCCTATTCCTAGTATCTGTAGTCATTGGTGTCCTGGTCCTTCTTTTCCTTTTGTGCAGGTCATCATAAACCTTGTCTTTTGGACATCCTGGCTCTTCTTGGTTCCCCCATTCTAGATCTATCCTAGCTCTGTCCTTTTCTGGTTATCTTGGCCCTGGTCACATTGCCCTGGTTCTCCTTACCCTGAACAATCTAGGCCTAGCACCACTGTACCTGGTTTTGCTGTTCTCTCTGGTCTTCTTGGTGTCCATGGACGCGTTCCCCCTGGTTGTCAGAATCTCCGGGGCGCTGTGGAACCGCTGACCACAACCGCCGCAAAGAAGACAGATCACGTCACGAAAGGCTCAGGAACCACAAGGTCCGGCATGCTAAGCGCGTGCATCACGCACCCGGAAATGCGTACTTAATGCGCATTGGCCGAAGGGACACTGTCGAATAATTTGATTGCTGGCCGGCTGTCCGTTGTGTCCCGCTTTACCTTGGTTCCCGGGAACAAGGAGCTGTGAGCAGTTCGGCATTTGGAGTAGGTACGGCAGTTCGGAACTCCAGTATTGTTTCCTGGAAGCGAGCGGCGGCTCGTTTCATTCTACCGCATTGGAGTCCTGGTAGAGCGTTGGTTTTTACGCTCCCGGGACAGACAGGAACAGAGACGCCCACCAAAGGAGGTGGTTGCTGTGTCTCTGTTTTGGGAAGTTTTGATATTGATTCTGACCCCTCGGTGGAGCGCCAGCCTAGGTGTTCCCGAGGCGAGTTGCAAACTAAAGAGGACGCCTCAGCGTGATTCCCCATCAGTCGTCTTCGAACTGCATTTTCGGCCGTTTCTCTGCACAGTTTCCTCTGTTGGCCGGACACCGGGACCGGTGTCCATGCAGAGGACGGTTGGATCATGGCCCTAATGAACTAGGAGCCAACGGCTGATGACTAACGTATGAGAGACCTTGCAGTGCGAGACTAGAATCGCTCTTACTATTGTTTTCCCTATTCCTATGTGTACTTGTGCATATTAAACAAGAACATAGCAGTACAATTGTTGCCGTTTTTCTTACCAATACCCTCGATCCCGAGAAGTAGGGGGATTACATAATATTCGACCTTCTCATTTCAATCGTCTCCCGATCGAGGCAAGAAGACCATGGCCACTTTAGACGATGTGGTGGCAGCCTTGGCAGCCGTCCAAGTAGAGCTGACGGCTTCCAGGCAGGAGACTGCGGATCTAAAAGCCAGGTTTGAGGCAACGCAGCGGAATCCCTTTGATGCAGGCAGTGCAACAGTGCCTACCGCCCCTGCGGTGGTGGTGGAGATGCCTGTGACTGTACCCCTGGCCAATCCGGAACGTTACAGCGGAGACCCCGAGACAGTGCAGGTGTTCATGACTCAGGTGGCATTGCATTTATCCTGCAAACCCAAAGCATTTCCTACGAGTCAGGCCAGAGTGGCCTTTCTCATTTCGTACCTCGCTGGAAACGCGGCTCAATGGGCGGTGCCTCTTGTGAGCAGGGATGACCCCATCCTATGCGATTGGGGTGTGTTTCGTGAGGAATTCAAGAAGGTGTTCGATCGGGCAGATACCTACACCGCTGACAGTGAACTACTGGAACTACGTCAAGGCAACCACGACGTGGTACAGTACTTGAACGCCTTTCGTCGATTGGTTGCGGAAACCAAATGGCCAGTGTCGAAGCAAATAGCCGTGTTCCACCAAGGGCTGAGCGAAGAGCTCAAGGATGTCGTGGCACAGATCGACCCCCAGCCCAAGACTTGTGAAGGGCTTATAGCCTTGGTCCTACGCTTGGATCATCGGTTGGGCGAACGCCGAGGAGATCACAAAAAGAGAGGGAAAACCTTGCCATCCCCAGGGACGCCTGGGGCTTCAGAAAGCAGCGTCTCTACCAAGGCCGAACCCATGGACATTGGAGCCGTTAGGGCCAGTCTCACCGCTACAGAAAAGGAAACACGCCCTAAACAGGGCCTATGCCTGTATTGCAGCAAAAAGGGACACTACGTCCGTGAATGCCCTGCCAAACCAAAGACCATCCGCAATAGGAACGGTAGACCTGTAACCGCTGCAGTCGATGTCCCGTCGGAAAACTACCTGACTCCCTGAGATGAAGGGACCTCTCGGAGTCACTCTACCATCCCTTCTTTGTTGAGTCCTTCTCAGTCCCAACCGCAGCACCTCTACATCACAGTCCATGTATCCATAGACGCAAGGTGGAGGGCGGTAGAGGCCATGGTGGACTCCGGGGCCACTGGCGTTTTTATGGACCAAGAAGAGGCTTGTCGGTTGGGGATCTCCCTAGTGCCCAAAGATCGCCCTGAGGATGTGTATGCCGTGGATGGACGAAGACTGGTCACCGGCCCCATAGGGCATCACACCGGTGTGCTACCGGTAAGATACGGCGAAGATCATGAGGAGGGCATCGATTTTAGCATCATTAGGGCCCCAAGTACAGGATCATCCTGGGCCTGCCATGGCTAGAGAAACACAATCCGACAGTGGATTGGGCAACTCACCAGATCAGGATGACATCCCCGCATTGCAGCCAACACTGTGGAGTACAGACTGGACACACACCCGGTTCAGCAATGGAATACATGGTGGCCACAGCGGCCGAGAAAGCAGTTGTGTTGCCCGGAGTTTACCTTGTCTTCCAGGACGTCTTCGATGAAGCTCGGGCTGAGGTCCTGCCCCCGCACCGGATCTACGATTGTCAGATTGATTTAGTTCCGGGTGCCAGCATCCCCTGCGGCAGGCTGTACGCGCTAACAGAACCGGAAAATCTCCACCTGCGCTCGTATCTAGATAAACTCCTGGGGTTGGGGTTCATCCGACCCTCCCAGTCTCCCGCCGCTTCACCCCTTTTCTTCATCCCGAAGGCCAATGGTGAGTTAAGGGCCTGTGTGGACTTCAGGGAGTTGAACGCGATCACAGTGAAGAATAGGTATCCTCTGCCGCTCATAAGTGTCTTACTGAGACAGGTGAAACAGGCCCAGGTGTACACGAAACTGGACCTCAAAGGGGCATACCATCTGGTGCGGATGCGCGACGGCGACGAGTGGAAGACGGCGTTTAAGACTCGCTTCGGCCTCTTCGAATACCTCGTCATGCCGTTCGGGCTCTGCAACGCCCCTGCGGCCTTTCAGTACTTCTTAAATGAAGTGTTTAGAGACATCATGGATGAGTACGTAGTGGTGTACATTCACGATATCCTCATCTATTCCAACACTGAAGAGGAACATGTACGCCACATGGCCACAGTACTCCAGAGGCTCAGAGCCCACCTGCTGTTTTGCAAACTCAGCAAATGTGACTTCCACGTCACATCAGTGGAATTCTTGGGAGTAATGCTGAGTCCTGCGGGACAGGAAATGGCAGAACGCAAGGTCAAGGCCGTGGAACACTGGCCAACGCTACAGGGGGTGAAAGACGTGCAGTGCGTCATTGGGTTCGCCAATTTTTATCGCCGCTTCATCGATGGATTTTCAGGGTTGGTGGCCCCTATTACACAGCTGCTGCGTAAATCACAGCCCTTCAGATGGACCGCAGATGCGCAGGACGCCTTTGTGGCGCTGAAGAAGGGCTTTATTTCTGCGCCTATCCTGGCACATCCAAACCCTGACTTGCCATACGTGGTAGAGGCAGACGCATCCGAGGTGGCCATAGGAGCCATTCTGTCGCAACGGCACCAGCACTCCGGGGTGTTATACCCTGTGGCGTTCATGTCCAGAAAGCTGAACCCTGCAGAAAGAAACTACCACATTGTGGAGAAGGAGCTCCTAGCCATAAGGGACGCTTTTGCGGAGTGGAGGCACTGGCTGATGGGGGCCAGACATGAGGTGACAGTGTACACGAACCACCGCAACCTGCAGTTCATGACGGCGGCGAAACACCTATCGCCACGGCAGATGAGGTGGATGCTTTCTTTTCCGGTTTTCACTTCCACATCACCTACAGGCCTGGCTTGGAAAACAGGAAAGGGGACGCGCTGTCCCGTTAATCGTCTGCTCTGGAACCGCCTCCTGCGCCGGTGCACTCCATCATCCCGCCGGGCGCGGTGATCGCGACTGTACAGCCTGACCGGTTCCTAAGGGGAGTCCAGAAAGGGATACAATCGTTTGCATGGAAACGATGGCTATCGTGCCATAAGGAATGGCGGATGGTAGACGGCATGCCTGTGCACGGTAACCGTTTGCTGGTACCCACTCCCCGCTTGAGGAAGCAGGCGTTAGCTTGGTGCCACACGTCGCCATGCGCGGGCCATCTGGGGTTCGAGAAGACCGTGTCCAGTTTGGGAAGACACTTCTGGTGGCCATCGCTGCGGTCGGATGTCCGCAGATGGGGGATGGAGTGCTCCGTGTGTGCCGCGGCGAAACCGGTGTGGTGGAGACAATCTAGCTTAACAATGGGCTAGTTCTCCTGGTGTTGTCAACATGTTTCGAGGCTGACTGCCTCTTCGTCAGGACGGGGTCCGATCCCTCTGTCACTCACTAAGGTTGGCAACAATGTGTGCTATGTGTATATACAGGTGAATGGAAAATAGATTATAATACAACTGCAAAATGGCATTCAATATTGAACAGTTATAGCCCTGTCAGTATTTCTGAGTCGTGGGCCTGCAAAGATAAAGATAGAGCACGTAAGTATTTACTGCGCGTCCCAATGCGCGTTCATATATCACCTAAGGAAGAAAAGTTGGTGACATAAGGTGACTTTGCAATTTGCCGGTAAAATACACTTAGGTGCTGTGACCTGTAGGTGAAAGGAAAAAACACTACAAGACAAAACCAACATTTACCATAAAAAACACTCTCTATATCGTGAAGTTCTGTACAAGTCCATGGTGAGCTGTAAAATTAAAAGGGGCTAAGGACTAAATACATAATGGAATAAATAGGAGTCAGTGCCCCATGAGCCGGACTGGAAGAGGGGTACACGGAACTTCCAACTGTTGGTAAAGTGAAATAAAAGTGGGGCATGCCATGGTTTAGAGTAAGGTCATGGTAGCAGGTGTTGAAAGTCTAGGCATGAGGCTCCCTAAAACGGCTATGCCGTACTTACTAGTTCAACAGCAGTCCCCTCATCCGCGGCTTCCGTGGTGTGAGAGGAAGGAGAGGAGCATGTGGTTATATACTAGAGTCAATTGGATAATTACTAGCACCTGTGATGGGAAAGGGCGGCTGATTGAGCTGAACGCTAGAGCGGTGTAAGCTCAGGACCGGGGACAGAGATGGGAGCCATCTTGGAACGGTATCAAGGCTCAAAAACGCGGGCGCCATCTTTGAGAGGCCAGTGGTGAAACCAAACTGGTTGTGAAATCTGTAGGCTAGATTACTTGGCAATTGTATGCGGGTCTGTTAATGCAGAGATGCCTGTATGTGCTACGGGGGGGGGGGGGGTGAATCAGGATTCGAAAATAGAGGGCGGACATCTTGCCTATAAAGCGGAAAATGGGGGAACCTGATATTCAGTTGTGTAGTTGGATCAGATCTGGAGGATTGCCTCATGGATCCAGCATCAAGCCTCACGTCACTAATCAGCTGGCATTGTACCAGGGACTGGTTGGTCCTTATTATCAAGACAGCAACCCGGCTGACTCAAGAACTCAAGCTGGATATACAAAAACTAGAGGTCCAAATAAAAAGCTACCAGGCCCCAGCAGTACTGAAAAAAGATTAGAAGAACTGAATCTGGAAATGATGGATTTTGAATTAACACTGAAAACAAGCAAATTCAAGAAACTGCAGAAAGATACTGATGTGTTCAGTCATGAACGTGTGTATCCATATATAAAAGATGATTATGTATCAAGACATAGTTAAAGTGACCAAAGTACAGACACTGATCCCTCTTATACCAGTTCCAATGGGTCGGGATCTAGCAGGAACAGCAATCACAGTAACAGGGGAGGCAGAGCTCGTTTTCAGAGACCGCATAGACCAGGGGCTAGAGGGTGGGCACCCTATCAACCCCCGCCTGGGTACATGCCATACCCACCGGTACCACCTTACATGGACAATCCATTCCCACAATGGAACCAGCCACCACCCCCTAATTTGGGTTACTATGGCCCACCGCCTTTTTTAGGGCAGCGCCGCGGCCAACGAAGAGGCAGGAATTGAAAGGGAACCCAGGTCCACTGGAACCAGAATCCAGAAGCACCTCCACGTGTATCAACACGCAGCATGACCGCTTCAACCAGCCGGGGCACCTAGTAGTGAACCTATCAGACCTTCAACTTACTGATTCCCAACGCAAAGTTCTAGAGAAAGAGTTAGGTTTTGTCCCAACGCACAGAATGGACAAATTTAAGATTTGTCTGGAAATGAAACAATTTATGCGAAAACTAATACTGCAAGCCTTCTTCAAGAACTCTAATGAGAATGTGGTCAATAATATTGACCCATCAGATACAGGCCTGAGGAATAAGTCCACCTTCACTCCTCCAGACTCTACCATACCAGTTGAGTTATTGGCTTTCAAGAAAGCAGTAATGGAGGAGTTAGAAAATCTCACCACCACTGACAAGGCGACATTTCAGAACACCTCACAAAAAGAAAGGGAGGCCCTACATGAGCTAGCCAACAACTCAGAGATTATCATAAAACCGGCTGATAAAGGCAGAGCAATTGCCATTCAGACCAAGCAGAATTATCATAGAGAAGGCCGCAAACTATTAAATGACAGACGGAATTACGAGATACTAAGAGAGGATCCAACTGAGGATATCCGTATCCGTACTCTAATGATGGTTGAAGAGGCCACTGCCCATGATTGGGTATCCAAAAAAGAAACTGACTTCCTCATTCAGAGCAACCCCATAACACCTTATTTTTATACCATACCCAAAATCCACAAGGAGGCACCCTACCCACCAGGGCGCCCAATAGTATCCGGTATTGGTTCCATATTGGAACCCCTCTCTAAATTTGCGGATGCGTTTTTGAGACCGATAGTCCAACAAACCGATACCTACCTTAAAGACACGAAGGCGGTACTGCAATTGATTGAGGAAATACCTTTCGACCCCGAGCATGACCTACTGCTCGGTTTGGACGTGGAAAGCCTCTACATGAGTCTTCCCCATCGTGAAACCCTCGAGATAATCCAAGAGGTACTTTTTTCCACACCATGGAAATACCAGACCCAGAGACATGTGGTTCTGGAGTGCATCAGTCTGGCTTTAAAGAAGAATTTATTTCTTTATGAAGGCACACATTACCTACAAAAGCACGGGACCAGCATGGGGAGCACCTTTGCTCCGAGCCTGGCTGGTCTCTATGTTCACCATTTTGAAACTACTAAAATTCTCCACCAACAGAACCCCTTCCGTGATCAAGTGGTCATATGGAAACGGTACATTGATGATGTGCTTGTGATTTGGAGGGGCGACACCCAGTCTGTCCAGGATTTCATGGTCTGGCTCAACCAGCAAGACCCATTTCTGAAATTTACCCACACAGTATCCAATGAAAACTTGTTTTTTCTGGGCCTAAATATTTACCCTAACCGAGCCAGACTACATACCAGTACCCACTTCAAACCTACCGCTAAAAACTGCCTCTTACTGTGCAACAGTTTCCACACGAGACACTTACGAGATAACCTCCCTTCCTTCGCCTCAGACAGAACTGTTCCAACATCACTGATTTCAAAAGTCAAGCAGCAGACCTCGAGCAAAAACTACTACACAGAAACTATCCAAGAGAAATTGTGAAAAAAGGCCGAAAAAGGGCTAGGAACAATAATAGAGAAGCTCTATTGGAACCCACGTTGCCAAAGGAACAGGAAACCAGACCAATATGTGTAACCACATTCAACACCAACTCAAACAAGATCACTAAAATAGTGAACAAACATTGGAAAATCTTAAACTGTGGCTCTTTGAATTTCCCGAAACCAATGTTCTCCCACAGAAGGGGGCGCAACTTAAAAGACATTTTGGTCCACAGTAGACCAAAAATCATGAAAGACAGTGGCCCTCCTAAAGTGACATCTGTAAATGGCCACCATCCTTGTGGCTCATGCACATCTTGTGAATCCACCAGTAAAAGCCAACAATCAAATTCTCGAATTGCCCGACATGGGAACAACGTGGTTTCACGAACTGCAACAACAGAAATGTTGTCTACCTTATCACCTGCTCATGTGCCAAAGAATACATTGGAATGACTTCTAGACCAGTCAAGATTTATATTGGTGAACATCGAAGCAACATACGTTGCAAGAAAACCACGACTAAGATGGCCTCCCACTATCTAACCATGGGCCATGGTATTCAAGATCTTCAGTGGACAGTGGTTGAATCAATAAAATTCGAGAAAGATCTCCTCGAAAAAGAGCAAAGATGGGTGTTTCGTCGTGGGACACACATCACAGGGCTGAATGATGACATACCCTGGGCCCAACTGAGCCAGTAACAACTTCTATCAGGAGATCAAAACCCTAAAAGAATTGGTTGTGGTCTCCCCAACTTGAACTAGTCACTCTAGTTATAGGCTGTTTGCACTCTGCATGCCACTGTAGAGTAATGATTAATTGCACTATGATCTGTCTCTACTTTGCACTCGCATGTGTTAGCTTGCCACTTTAATCACACAGCGAATGTTCCAAGTTAGGGCCCATTGTGTTCCTTACCCTACATCCGTATTGATTACCTGTTTGCAAAAATATGGGCCTACTGTGTTCCCTACCCCACGTTATGATTCATTGTCTTTTGGCTAGTATGCGGCCCCATAATACGTATTGACGTGAGGCTTGATACTGGATCATGAGGCAACCCTCCAGACCTGATCCAACTACACAACTGAATATCAGATTCCCCCATTTTGCGCTTTATAGGCAAGATGTCCGCCCTCTATTTTCGAATCCTGATTCACCCCCGTAGCACATACAGGCATCTCTGCATTAACAGACCCGCATACAATTGCCAAGTTATCTAGCCTACAGATTTCACAACCAGTTCGGTTTCACCACTGGCCTCTCCAAGATGGCGCCCGAGTTTTTGATCCTTGATACCGTTCCAAGATGGCTCCCATCTCTGTCCCCGGTCCTGAGCTTACACCGCTCTAGTGTTCAGCTCAATCAGCCGCCCTTTCCCGCCACAGGTACTAGTAATTATCCAATTGACTCTAGTATATAACCGCATGCTCCTCTCCTTCCTCTCACACCACGGAAGCCGCGGATGAGGGAGGATGCGAGGACTGCTCTTGAACTAGTAAGTATGGCATAGCCGCTTTAGGGAGCCTCATGCCTAGACTTTCAACACCTGCTACCATGACCTTACTTTAAACCATGGCATGCCCCACTTTTATTTCACTTTACCAACAGATGGAAGTTCCATGTACCCCTCTTCCAGTCCGGCTCATGGGGCACTGACACCTATTTATTCCAGTATGTATTTAGTCCTTAGCCCTTTTTAATTTTACAGCTCACCATGGACTTGTACAGAACTTCACGATATAGAGAGTGTGTTTTATGTTAAATGTTGGTTTTGTCTTGTAGTGTTTTTTCGTTTCACCTACAGGTCACATCACCTAAGTGTATTTTACTGGCAAATCGCAAAGTCACCTTATGTCACCAACTTTTCTCCCTCAGGTGATATATGAACGCGCATTGGGGCGCGCAGTAAATAATTACGTGCTCTATCTTTTTTTTTGCAGGCCCACGACTGAGAAATACTGACAGAGCTATAACTGTTCAATATTGAATGCCATTTTGTAGTTGTATTATAATCTATTTTCCATTCACCTGCATATACACATAGCACATATTGTTGCCAATCTTAGTGAGTGACAGAGGGATCTGACCCCGTCCTGACGAAGAGGCAGTCAGCCTCAAAACATGTTGACGTGTGTGTCAAACAAACAAGGGAACCCATAAGGTATCACATAGGGACCTTGGGCATTAAGTATTATAAAGAACAGTGGTCCCTATAACAAGAATTATTGTGAGCAATGATCATACACTAAATAGGTTGTATGTCTTCTGTCCATCCGGACAGGTTTTTATTTTGAGTCAGAAAGATAATTTTGATTATTAAAAAATGTCAAGCGGGCACAGCCGTGACCTTCAACATTTACAGGACAACAACAAAAAGGACAGAAATGGAAAAAGCAAAAATTTGTCTGTACATTAGCTTTTCAATGGGACAGACATCAAATTTTAGACCGCACCATTGCAATTATCCATGTTACATACACTATTTGCATATGGGGTTTATGTGTCTCTGTACATTAGCTTTTCAATGGGACAGACATCAAATTTTAGACCGCACCATTGCAATTATCCATGTTACATACACTATTTGCATATGGGGTTTATGTGTCGACGTTTCGATGCCTATTAGAATGGGGGCATCATCATCAGGACATTGGATGACATTATTGTTGTCTTAAATATTAGAACCATATCAATTGGCCTATAGATTTAGAACAGCCGGCGAACCTATGTTTCCGTAGTTAGCCTGGCGTTGTGCGCAGAGTGATCTGCAGCTTCGCGGTTCGTTATATGAAACACGCGTCGGTTTAGTCACAGCATTATATGCACCAGATCGCCAGACCCGCGGCTGCCTCCAAGTTATCCCGAAAGAGCCATTGTGCCTTTCGGCGGATCCCTCAAATTATGCTGTGATAAAACCGGCTCGCTCTTTATTTAACGAACCGCCAAACTGCAGATCATTCTGCGCATACCGCCAGGGGACCACAGTATATCCCGGCGGATCCCCGCATATAATGCTGTGACTAAACCGACGCGTGTTTCATATAACGAACCGCGAAGCTGCAGATCACTCTGCGCACAACGCCAGGCTAACTACGGAAACATAGGTTCGCCGGCTGTTCTAAATCTATAGGCCAATTGATATGGTTCTAATATTTAAGACAACAATAATGTCATCCAATGTCCTGATGATGATGCCCCCATTCTAATAGGCATCGAAACGTCGACACATAAACCCCATATGCAAATAGTGTATGTAACATGGATAATTGCAATGGTGCGGTCTAAAATTTGATGTCTGTCCCATTGAAAAGCTAATGTACAGAGACACATAAACCCCATATGCAAATAGTGTATGTAACATGGATAATTGCAATGGTGCGGTCTAAAATTTGATGTCTGTCCCATTGAAAAGCTAATGTACAGACAAATTTTTGCTTTTTCCATTTCTGTCCTTTTTGTTGTTGTCCTGTAAATGTTGAAGGTCACGGCTGTGCCCGCTTGACATTTTTTAATAATCAAAATTATCTTTCTGACTCAAAATAAAAACCTGTCCGGATGGACAGAAGACATACAACCTATTTAGTGTATGATCATTGCTCACAATAATTCTTGTTATAGGGACCACTGTTCTTTATAATTCAAAACATGTTGACAACACCAGGAGAACTAGCCCATTGTTAAGCTAGATTGTCTCCGCCACACTATTTTTAACGGTACCAGCCTATGACTAATAAATAATTTTTTGCTTTCATAAGGGCAGGTATTATTTTAAATCTCACTTTTCTATATCACTCCTGACCCTACCCACACTCACTCATTAAACTTCACATAGCACTTACAATATCTAAGTGCTCCAGCGTAGTCTCTAGTCGTAGCACGCCCCGTCCCGCAGCGGGGCGGTTAGACCCCGATGATGAAGCATGACACCAAGGGCCCTTTTGGTGTGTGAGGGGTATTTTGACAAATACTGTGTATGCCTGATATACTCTGGATCACCTTCTAGAGGTGGACCTTGTTGTTTACTTATACTGTTTTGAACATCAATCATTTGCCCATTTGGTTTAATTTCGCATAGTTTTCCTCATTGAAAAATCTGTACTCTGAGAATGTTTTATCCTCAGTCAGTAAGAAGACTCTACACATTGGTTTATCCAGGGTGGTATGCCCATTGAGCTGAGAAGTCCTCAGCACGCCTTTATTGGCTGGGCTAGGGCTGCAAGTTAGACTGCCCCATCCCATCTAAACTCTATCGCTGGCCTATCACTCATGCCATTTATACTTGTTAAACCTCCCATTTTCTTTATGTAATGCTTCCTTTTGCCTTTGTGCCCGCTTGTTTTAATTGTTTTACAGACCTGCAAACAAGCAATGATGTTGGTCAAGTGTCTGGGCTTCGATTTGAAAGCTGCATTTATCACATCCTATCCCATCTCCATTTACAAAGGAACATCTGGAGGCATATTACAGAAAGTGACCTGGGAGGGCATTGGGCATGTATGCCCTCTGGGTACTTTCGTATTACAGAAGATGCTGCATGTGCTTGAGCGACCTCTACTGTAATATGGATCGTGATTGTGCAGAAGGTGAGTCAGCGCAATAACAAAGGGACGTTTCCTCATTTCCATGGGGTTGTGGTCCTCTTTCTTTGTGCCTCACACCATATTACAGATGTCATCACAGAAGCAAGAAACCATTTGGGAGGCATATTGACAGGGTTCCTCTAGGGCGGGGATAAGAGGGAGCCCAGGGACCTCCAGGGCCGTCCACCCACAGGTGAGCATAGTTTCACATTTCACAAATCTGCAGGGCCATTTCTGTCCTCCCCTCAAAAGGTATGCTGCGTCCCCTACTAGCAGTGAAAAACAGACTGGTGGCTTCAAACAGCCGCTCTGCCTTTCACTAATACACTGATCCAGTGCAGGCATGGGTTTGCTTCTACCCTGGGAACACATTTGTTGACATGTGACATGCTGTTCCAGTCTGTGTCTGGCGCAACTAGGTAAAGGCTTGTCGTGGTGCAGACTGGGAAACTTCATCCTATGAATAATACGGCCCCAGGGGTACTATGCAAGCTCAATTACATCAAATGACAGACTGCGTGAACCCCTCCCTATGTAATTAAGAGATAGCGTGTGATCTGGTAGAAAACACCTCGGAAGGATCTTCCTTTCCGTGAAAAAGTAAACCATAATATGCATGATCATACTGCACTCACTCCGGTTGTTTAACTCTGTAGGACAAACGTTGATTCAAAAAGGGCGTGTGGTTCACCTAAGCTACCTACAGAAATAAATTGCAAGTGATCCCCTGGTGCTTTTTGCAGGAGGAATGTAGGCCATCGGAATAGTAATGTGTGGAGGCCAGATAGGGCAGGCTATTGGAAGATTTGGACATGGCTGAGTCTAAAAAGAAGAGGGGAGGCAGTGTTTATGGGAGACGGATTTGAGATAGTCAATGGCTGTGAAGGGCTGGGTGATAGAAGAGGAATGACAGGAGAGAAGAGAATGGGATGGCTGTGGTGGAAATGCTGAAGGAGATGAGGTGAGGTGGGGGGTGGGATGAGTAGTAAGGGGTGACCATGGAGAAAGCGCTAAGGGAAGAAAGGAATTGAAGAGTTAAAGGAAGAAGAATGTGGATTCGAGGTTCGAAAGGGACATTGGATAATGGATGAGGAACAGCTAGCTATGCATTTATAGAATGAGGGGCAGATGCAGGACTAAAAAGGTTGAAGTGTAAGGGAAGGGTTGAGTGGCATAGGATAAAGGCAAGGGGTCACACTGGTTTATAGTATGTGCTGAAGAGGAAGCGAGGAAGGCTTGTGTAAAGGCAGTGGAAACCCGTTTAGTGGAAAAGAACAGGATTGGGCAGTGCCCTATGGGCTGGTCTGACAGGCAAGTGTGTGGGGTAGTTTTTGTTTACTGTTCATAGGCCTCTTTTACGGTCTGCTGGTCCGGTTTTTCCGGTTCATTTCCCTAATATTAAGGCAACTTTGCCTGCAGCAAATTCAAATCCATTTTCCCTTCCATACCTTACAAAACACTTGTACTGTATACTTATAAGTTACACAGTGTGTGTGTGTGTGTACAAGTTTAAAACTGTCCCAATATGCAAATAAGGGCCACTTTTCTTTAGCTTACAAATTCTCTAATGGGAGGGTAACTTTTTTGTTTGTACCTGGTCCTATATTCTGTCCCAATCTGGCCCTGCAGAAGAATGGGTAGAAGGACAATGCATATTCCTGCCCAGTTTCACTTTTGCTTTCCTTCCCACAGTTGTGCTCATGCCAATGTGGGACAAATGAGAGAGACCTAGAGCGAAAGCTAAAGAGAAGTAAATAGATATTAGCTAACCAAGAAAATGAGCCCCAGAGAGATGATGAAAACAAACCTCAATTGTGCTTCAAAGTAAAAAGAAAAAAGTGGTCCAAATGTACTATGTTGCTTATGTTTATACCTCTTTAAGCTATCAGGCCATCGCTTCAAAGCAAGCATCGTGGGAGAGGAAAGAGAGATTGAAAAGAGACCAAGAGAGAGAAAACAAGGTGACTAGATAGAATGAGAATTTACCATTTCCAACAGAGTGGGCTTCTGCAAAGCAGTTAGAAATGAAACCCATTACAGATGGTGTCTAACACCTTGCGCATCAAGGAAAACTAAGCTACACGAAATATGCAATTTCACAAGTTACCAAAAGATTTTTTGGGGAGGCTTTGTCAAGTTTAGCATCTATTTTTGGTGCAGGAACGCTCTGGCGTATCTTTCCATGGGTAAATGCAATCATAAAAATCATTTATAAAATACACAATATAAATAGATTTTTGGCACTGGGTACGTGTTTAGTGCAATCCAACTGAGCCCATTTTAGCAATCTTAAAGTAAGGGAATATAGATTTAAGAACTGCAAGGTTTAAAACGTGTACTTAGAAAGTTAGATAGAGCTGTTAGAAGCAGGTACAGTTCTCATTCGTTTATGGTACCAGGATTGTAACTTATCACTTGCAGACACCTCGGATCTCTGCAACAAAATTAATAACCTACTAAGCTATCTTACATAAAATATAGGCCTGTGGCCCTCACATTACACTCTTTGTTCTGCAGTAGGCACATTGATCTTCTCTGCTATCTTATAAATCTTCAAACCTGTTAGCCAAGTTTGTGTGCATACCTCTCCAGCAAGAGCGTTAAGATAGCTTACCACTATTCTACCCCAAACCTGGCTGGATATGCATTAATTTTAGAAGCAGGGGTGTTAACGCCAGTGATTAAAGTGGACGGGGTCTGACCACTGCTAAACTCTGACAGACAAAAGTGTGTTGGCACAGGTCCCTGGCAGACTCCCCTTTCCTATCCTCCACAGGCTTCCTCAGCAAGAAAATCAAGAAGCTGCTACAAAAAAGAAAAATCTGACTGATGAGCTTTAATGCCATACCTTGCTGTCTTGGAGGAGCGGGAGGAGGATGACCAAAGGGACGACCACGAGGAGGAGGAAAATGAAGAACAGTAAAAGTACCAGGTTAACTAGGGAAACCACATTTACAATGCTGTCGCCACAACACATGCCAATACAACGTAGTTATGACAATGACTGCGTTGTTAGTACACAATACCATTACATTGCAAGTCATTACAACAACTTGCTGTAGGGGGCACGCTTGTATTGGATTTAAAATCCAACACCTTTCCTGGTGTTGCGCAAACTTGAGTAGGAATAGTAAATAACACTATTTCTAAGTCCAACGGGCCCCCTACAGCAAGTCGTTGTAATGACTTGCAATGTAATGATATTGCGTATTAACAACGCAGTTGTTGTAACGACCACGTTGTAATGGCATGAAATATAATCAAATGCGTTGTAAGCAGCTATATTCAGTTAACCAGCAACCCCAGGACCACCATAGGGCAGCTGAACCAGGAGGGCCAGGCTAATCAATAGGACCAAGTGGATGAGGACCAGGGTACCATTACCTGGGAGACCATGGCAAGTAAGACCAAGAGCAAAGGAACCAGGATCAGGAGGTGCTTCATGAGGATTATGACCGGGAGGAACAGGAGGGCCAGGACCTGGTGCACAGTAACAGGACCAGGAATATCACAAACAGGACCTGGAACTTGAGGATGACCACAACAAAAAGGACCAGGGAGACCAAGCCAAGAAGATGAATGGCCAGACAAGGACCAGGAGGACAGAACCTGGACATTGAGGACAAACACCAGGAAGACCTGGATTAAGAAGAACAGGAGAACCAAGAGGAGCTGTATGAGGGTTTTAGACAAGAAGGATCAACAAGACCAGTGCCAGGAGGACTAGAACCAGTGAATCAGGATTCGAAAGACCTTGACTAGGAAGAATACTGTAGCTGTGGACGTTCGTGTCATCACCGCTGGAAGAAGGGGGTCCGTAAGCTACCCCTAAAAAGTCTTTTTGTAAGACATTGTTCGGTGATAGAATATTGCTAGTGTCCATCTAGCCTCTGGAGACAGGTACGACTTTCCGCTATTATTTTTTAAAATAATAAGCTTTAAAGTTTACCTGTGGAAGCAACCGTCGGAAGGGCCACGCGCCTTTTGCCTCTCCTCGCCTTGTGGATATTTGAATGTGGCTCCCGGATTATTCTTTCTCAGACGTGCTGTGAAGATGTCCTGCCATCTTGGAGTCAGGCGGACGTCCTGACGTGCTTGCATCATGCACGTTGCGTGCGTCAGAAAATTGCCTCCATTTTGGGTGTGTGAAACTCCAGTGACGCGCACGCCGGGAATTTGCGTGTTTATCCCCTGCGGGTAAAGTGTTTCAACAGTCGCGTTTCCCTCATTTAAAGCGTGTCTGTGGCGTTGTCTTCACGCTTTGTATCTGTGACACGCACACCTTTCGCTATTATACATGGTTTCCAGCAGTTGAAAACTATTGTGTTGAAGAATACTCTGGGATGTCAAGTGGGTACTGTATCCTGATCTTTTTACATTGAGCGTTCAGACAGTGACATTTTCTAGAGTCAATTTCATACAGTGCTGAGGAACTAATATCTCTTAATGATGACAACAAAAGTCATTCCTATGCCACCTTTTTTCTACAAAGTCCAGGCCAACCTTGTATAGCTTGGGAAGACTGGAAGGAGACGTTTGAAACTTATTTAGATGTCATAGATGGGGATGTATATGTGTCAAAGAGGAAATTAGCGATTCTCAAACAATTTTTAGGATTAGAGGTAGAAATGTTTTTAAAACCTTACCCATGGTGGAGGCAATCAATGTTGAGGAGAATACTGAAGGTAAGGCTGACGGAGCAGGTGAAAGCAACATTGATGTGTATGAAATTGCTTTGAAGGCCTTAGAAGAAAATTTGGGGGGAAAAAGTCTGTGTAGTGGTAGAAAAACATAAATTCTTTTCACACACACACAGTCACCAAGAGAGTGTATTGAGCAATATGTGGCTAATTTAAGGATGTTGGCTGTCTCTTGTAAGTTTAGAGACATGAGAGATGAAATAATTAGGGATCAACTAATCAACAGAATGTGTAATGTTAAAATTAAAGAAAAATTACTTGGCATGAAAGATCCCTCTCTAGAAAAAACTTTGTTAGTGGCTAAGAGAAAGGAGAATTCCTCCAGATATGTGAAGGAATTGAGTACAGTTTCTAAAACAGTTAGTCAAGAAGAAACAGTTCATAACATCAAGAAAGGTGTTAATGTAATTGATGAGAAAGTAACATCTGAAAAGAAACCTGAAGTAGTAAAATCCAAATCCAAGTTATGTTTCAGGTGTGGTAGTTCAAGACACACCGCGGATGCCAATCACTGTCCGGCTGTTAAAAGTAGATGTTACAAATGTAGAAGGTTTTTGGGGCGTAGGGCTTTGTATAGGTGTGCTATTTGGTGTCCTAGTGTGTTGAGATTGGCTGCAAGTTTTAAGAGCGAAGGTGTCTGGCTGTTAAGGTTTGCCTTCCTAATTGCTACTTTTATTTTCAGGAAGTTGTATAGTTCTATGTTTTGCAGGTTGTGCGATTCCTTGAGTGTATCGAAAGTTGTGTTCTCGCCCTGTCTTTGAAGGTCTCGGGCCGTGGATATACCATGTCCGTACCACTCAGGCATGTCTAGAACCTTATCTCTGTATTTTAAAATGGGGTTGTGCCAGAGGGATTCAAATTGGCCTCCCCTGATGCTTGTTGTCAGTAGTTTGTCGACGCTCAGGAGAGCTGTCTTTGTGTTCCTGAGGACGGGGTTATCCTTCACTGCTGGGTGTCGAGTGGCTGTCATTAGTAGTCCGCGCTCAAATGATAGCCATGCTGGGGTGTATTCCTGTCTTGGGTCTAGCCAGTGTAGCCCCTGTCTAGCTATGCATGCCGTCTGGAATCGTTTGAAATTCGTTATGTTCAGGCCGCCCTGATCTTTTGATAGCCTTAGCTTGTGTAGGCTTATTCTGGGTTTTTTCCCCCTCCATAGGAAGCTGTTCAGTATCTTGTCAAGTGTCTTGTGGAAGCTCTCTGTGTTAGTCAGTGGGAGCATTGTTAGCATATAGTACAAAGCCCTACGCCCCAAAAACACCAAACTCAATGATAAGGTCACAAACTTCTGGGGGACCTCAGCAGGGAAGGAACTAAGCGAGACCGAAAAAGCAGAATTATGGCGATCGACCACTAGAAAAAAGATAACTGCCTCACTAAATCAGACCAAATACTGGTTAGTGCACAAGGCATACTGGACACCGGCCCGCCTATCCACCCTGGGGATCCGAGAGAGCGATACATGCTGGAATTGTGACAGTGGGAGGGGGGACTTAGAGCATCTCCTGCTCAGCTGCCCTCAGATAAAGGACTTCTGGGAAAGAACTGGGAAGCTTATCAATGAAATCACTGGAGTAGCCATACACATAGATTTCCCAAGTCTAGTTTTGGGCTTTGCATCCCCGTCAATCACAACAACAGAAGACCGCGACCTCATTGACCTACTGTTGACGGCTGCAGTCAAAACAATCCTAAGCAACTGGAAAGACACCACAAAAGCTACACCACAGGCGTGGCTCAACTGGGTCACATTCCTAAGAGGGGCAGATAACATTACAGCGAAACACTCACCGAAAACACACAGGCAATCAAACATATGGGGGCCCCTAGACCTCTACCTTTCATCACATAAACCCCCCTAGGCGCAGACACTAGACACTAGACATCCATCAAGGGACACACTATAGGGACCCACACTCTAACAAAAGAAACCTGCGAGGAAGAACACTCTCCTATCTCCTTTCCTACCTCTATCCCTCTCTATCCTCTCTATCGTCCGGGGCGTTATACCCACCAGGCAGTGCAAAAGGGGGGACAACGCCAAGCAAGACTCGGAAAACGGACTTCTTCTTTTTTGGACTATTCGAACTATCCGACCCCACGTACCATTGCAAAGATCGAACTATTGCAGGACAATATTGCTATACCCCCCCCCCCCGGCGCCTTCTTTTTCCTTTTTCCTTCCTTTCTCCTTTCACTCATGTATGCTCCATGTAAATATATATTTTTTTATATACAATAAAAAATTACAGAAATAAAAAAAAAAAAAAACACAAAAAAAAAACAAATGTAGAAGGTTTGGTCATTTTGCGAGATTGTGTAAAAGCTCTGAATCTTCGGCTCCTTCTAAAACAGTCAATCTGGTTGAGGAGATAGAACAATCTGAAAGGGAAGATGTTTCGTGTGAGAGTGATGACGATAATGTGGAGGTGATGGTGATAGAGACCAACCAAGTTCTTTAGGTAAAGGGGGAAAGTATGATAGTTAATGTCCTCCCAAATGTGCAATTAAAATTAAGGGCAAGGATGTACAGGTTTGGTCGGATTCTTGTTTGCCATTCACCACCATCGACAAATCCATTTGGGAAGGTTTGGGTGGCAAGCTAGATGATTTACATCCTACTGACATCATTGCTGAAGGGTGTTGCTGAGACAAATTACCTGTTCTGTGTTATGCTGAAACAGAAATGTCTTTTTTGTACATAAAAACAACAGCCAAACTGTATATTGTAAACAAAGGGAGATCTCTTTTGGGTTGGAAGGAACAGCGGGCTCTTGACATTGTGTTGGACCCTAATCACCCTGCAACAGGTACTTTTGGCATAATCTGTGGACAATATAGAGTGCGTTACCAAATTTCCGGATCTGTTTAGGAAACAATTGGGATGTTTAAATAAATTCAGACACGGTATTATATTGAAGGAGAATGCAGTACCCAAGATACACAAAGTTAGAAATGTCCCGTTTATGTTAAGAGACAAACTTAGGGATGAATTGCAGAGGCTATGCAACGAGGGGGTGATCGAGCCCATTGAGTCATCTAAATGGTTGAGCCCAATTGTTTTAGCCAAGAAACCCAATGGTAATATCAGGATGTGCATAAACTTGAGAGAATTGAGTGACAACATTTGGATTGACTGACATCCTGTTCCCTGTATTAGTGAGATGTTAGCAAGTGTAAAAAGGGGTGTGTATTTCACCACATTGGATTTATCCAATGCTTATCACCAAGTGTTGTTGCATGAGGATTCAAGACATGTTACGTCTTTCATCACTCCTGAAGGCGCATTTCAGTTTATTCGAATGCCATTTGGTTTGGCCTCGGCTTCTGTCCGCTTTCAAAGAGTTATGCAAGCTGTTTTGTCGGGTTTGGAAAACGTTTTGGTGTTTCAGGATGACGTTTTGGTGTGGGGGTGTAACAAGGCCATACATGAAGAGATTTTGGAAATGGTGTTTAAGAAACTATTAGATGCTGGTTTCACTATAGCTTTGGAAAAGTGTAAGTTTGGTTTGAAGGATGTTGAATACTTCGGTCACACTTTGACCTGTGACAGGGTTAAGCCCAAGCGGAGTTTGGTGGAAGCCATAGAAAAAGCACCTGCTCCTTGTGACAAAGATCAACTCAGGTCATTCATGGTCTTGCAGCGTACTATTCAAAATGTGTGCACCATTTGTTTGAGAAGGTACATGATTTAAGAAATTTAATGAAAAAGGGGGTCAAATTTGAGAGGTCTAAAAATTGTCAACTTAATTTTGAGGCGATTAAGATAAACATTGCTAGCGCAGTCACTCTGAAGTCATTTGATCCTGAAGATGAAACTATCATTTAAACTGACGCAAGCAACCATGGTCTTGGTGCGGTGCTCATGCAAGTAGACAAGGGCAATGAAAGAGTGGTAGCCTTAGCTACCCGCACACTTATTCTACTTTTACCAAAATCAAAGGAGTTTTAGGATGTGAACTAGGTGGAGGTTGCACAAGGAATTGGAGTCTTTTAAGCTAATTTGGTCTGAGTTAAATGTTGTGGATGGTCTGCTTAGGAGAGGATGTAGGTTAGTGGTTCCTTAGAAGTTGAGGCAAAGAGTATTAAATATCATGCATGATGGACATGGTGATATGTCTGCTATGAAGAGGAGAATTAGGGAGGATTTCTGGTAGCCTGGGATGGATATCCAAATTGAGAGATATGTTTGTGACTGCATAGCTTCTGCATTTAAAGACAAGACTAATTCTTCCCAGGAAACTACCATTGTTTCTTCACCTTTACCCAAGGGTCCCTGGGATACACTTGCTATCAATATTTGTGGACTGTTTAATACCTTGAATGTGAGTGAAAGGTTTGCCGTAGTCCTGGTCGACTATTTTTCTTAGTGGCCGGAGGTAGCTTTTCTGAGGGAGGTCAAATCCAGTGGAGTTATTTCTTTTTGTGAAGACATTTTCAGGAGAGAAAGTTACCCTGCTGAGATTGTCATGGATAATGTTCCCAATTTGTTTCAGAGGAATGTGAAAGATTTTTAGTCATATGGGGTATCAAACAGACTAGAACCCCTGTCTATCATCCCAGGGGAAACGGCCTAGTTGAGCGCTTTGGTAGTGTTCTGGTGGAGTGTGTCCAACTAGTGTGCTTGAGTGGTGAGTGCTGGAAGTGACAGTTCAAGGATATGTTATGGTCGTATTGCACCACCCCTCATTCTGTGACTAAGGAGACCCCTTTTTCTTTACTCAGCTTGGATGAACAGAGCAGGAAAATGTGACATTGATTTAAAGGGTGTACATTGTAGAGTGGATAAGTACCAGAAAGCTTATTGTCAAAGGCACAATAAGAAGGTTGTGAAACCCAAGCGTCTTTTCGCTGAGGGCATGTTTGTTAGAGTATTTTGGCAACCTGTCCTCCCTGATGCTGTTCTAGAATGTAAGGCAAGAGAAAGAAGCACTTGCTGTGGAAAGTGGCTGGTGCTTTCAGGGGTCCTTCCTTTTATCTCAATAAACTCTCTTTAATTATCCTAAATGTGTTGTGCCTCCTCAAAAGTATGCTTCTTAGACCAAGGCTGGGAAAAGATGGCCCATGTTATCAGCCCACTTAAAGCTCTACTTAAACCTCCTCCAATATCGTAAAATGTGGTTCGTTTGTGACTAATTCAGTATTACAGAACATATTTGCTAAAAAACATAGTACCTTGTTGCCAATTTCTTTGGGGGCAGAATTTGTCAAAATAGTCATAGGCTATTTTCATTAAAAGACCGGAGGCTACCATTATGCATTATTATTTTAATGCAACTTCAAGTACAGCCACTTAAAAGTTGCATCATAAAGCAAAGCTCTAGAATAAACAAGTGTAACTTGGCAACAGCAGCACAGAGATCTGCCTCTTTTAAATGCGGCTTCAAGACATATACGTTGGGTTCTTCCTATGCTCTGTACTCTGTACTGTTGTCTTTCACTCATACTCACTTAAATGTCTCTTTTGTGATTGCCACTTGGCTTTACACGTCCTTTCTGTTTTATTGGTAACCAGCCTTTACTGTTTTACTTTTTATTGCCATTTAAACTCTTTCATCCCATTATGGCCTCTACTGGCCCCCCCAAAATTACATCGATATCCCCCAAAACTCTTCTCGGCATGTATGCCGTGCCTTCCTCCATAAGCTAAGCCCTTCCCAAGCTCCCATTACCTAATCTCGCTGCACGCGACCCGATTCGTCATTCTTGACACCTCTCTCCTTCTCCTACTGTGACCCGATCCGTCATTCCTGACGCCTCTCTCCTTCTCCTAACGCCGTATCTCCGCTTCACACCACATCGGTCACAACTCCCACACCGTACTCAAGGCGTGACGTGGCCGTGCCTTGCAGGTCCAATTTATGGACTGCGGGCCATGTCACGCCCCCTTCATACCATCTCCTTCATTTATAACCGTGTGTTGCCCCAAGTGAATGCATAAAAGATTTTTTTTAAAGGAGGAAGTGAACTAAGGGCTCTCCTACTTAGAGGAGAGACCCTTAGCAACCACTGCGATCTACGCACAAAGCATAACTAGGCATTTCAAAGTTGCCTAGCAACATGCTTTACTAACAGCTGATCCCTATAACGGTTGACAGCTAGACAGGATTTCCTCAGTTTTCATAGCTCCTGGCTACCATTATTCATCATTTTGACTCCATTATTTTATTTTTTTAATTGCTTGATATATAATATATTAACCCTCATTTAAAGCCTGGGCTATTTGCCCTCCTTTCTCCGTAACTTTAGCCTACCTGCTGTTCCTTTTACCAACATCCCATCATGTCTGATGTTGAGTCCGATGACTTTCAGACCCAGGTACCCGATCCCAATACAAATGAGGAGTTAATTAAGAAAATAATACATAAGGAGTTACATTCATGCATGAGGGAGACCATTAGTAAAATTGTTACCGGTAAGAGATTCCTGGGAATTTATATCCGGATTCGGGATCTCTGAACCATCCTTTCTTATCTTAAATACTGGTAAGAGATTCCTTTCTGACCCCACTAATGCCCCAGCTATCCATGGAGGGCACTCTGTTGATCTAAACAAAAGTGGGGGTAAAAAAATAAGGAAATGCAACAATTTACAAAACGAAAGCATTATGGGAGGGTCAAGCACCTCGAACATATTGGGATGTCTACGCGCCTCAACAACTGAAGGAGAACTAAGCCCTTCAATTAATACGGGAGGCCTACTCGCCCTAAAAAGACCATGTGCCCACAATGGCATACCTGATTTGGATGCCCTAAGCTGCTCACAATATCAAAGTGCTACGGATCCCCTCTAACCCAACGAAGTGGATACTTCCAATGAGTCCCTAGATGAATACATTCTGGACCTTGACCAGATTGACAACGATATTAACCTTGACCTCTCAGATGAGGAACTCCCCTCCTCTTCTAAGCAAATTATTTTTGATCCCCCTTGGCCGGGAAATGTTTTCCCCCGACAACTTGCAACACCCTAGGAGCTCCCAGTGGTGGCCACAAAAACACATGGCAAAGTTTATTAAAAGGTGGGTCAGGAATCCCCTGGAAAAAGAGACCAGAAATATCCTGAAAGCAGAATGCCCTCGGCCTATCATACAATATAAATACTGCCCAACACCTAACTTAGACCCTGAACCCATCAAGTTCATATTCAAAATGGGCAGGGATCCCAGGAAAGGTATGAAACGCTCTCTCAAAAGCTGTCAAGACGGCATGCTTCACATGCTCGGCCCATTGTGCAGTATGATCGACTTAATCAAAGAGAGCTATAATGATGGTTCACAACCCAACATCGACCTCTTACGAGGATGGAGTCAAAGGACACTAATCCTCCTCGGTAACGCGTCCTTAAATACAGAGAGAAAGAAAGTGATTTTGTCTAAAATTGATCCCAGGCTCTGTGACATGGCAGAAAAAGAATCCTCATCCTACCCCAATGGCCTCCTCTTTGGGGAGGATATGATCAAAGGTTTGGGAAAATATGTAGCAACCTTTACAGCCCTAGATAAAGCGCAAGCCAACATGCACAGAGTCTTTAACCCTTTCTATGCTCATGACAGCTCCACTCAGTCATGAGCCACGGGCAGGGTGTGCTCATGACGGCTTGGAGCCATCATGCAACTGCCGTTCCTCCCACGCTCCGTCTACACGGCATTAATTCCCAGTCTGTGCGGGCGAATTAGTGAGTGGGCGGGGTCATGACGGCTCCACACCATCATGAGCACACGCCACCCGTAACTCATGACGGCGTGGAGCCGTCATGAGTAAGGGAGTGCCACGCCCACCCCCTAGCCCCGCCCATGCTGCGGCAAAAATGTTAACCCAAGTGTTTTCACCAGGGACGGCAGAAGAGGTCGTTCTGCCGGCCGCTTCTTCCAAAGACCCTTCTCAAGACAAAGAGGTTTCAGTTGCCCGTTTCAGCCCAACACTTCAATCTTCCCTCAACAAGGTCGGTCTTCCCACTTCAGAGGCTTCAGGACCAGAGGCGCCACCCCCTCCAACTCCTCAAGTAAGTACCCTTCCTCCTTACACTTCCTCTTTAACACAGAGAGTAGGGGGTCACCTAAAACTTTTCCTATACGTTTGGAAATCAATCACACACAATCCTTGGGTTTTAGAGACTGTTCATGGTTTCAGAATAGATTTCACGGAAAAACCCACTCAGGTTTCCTGTCCCAAAGTGTTAAACCTGACAATATAGCACCAATATTAAGTGGTAGAGGAGGGAAATTTAATGTTGATGAAGGGTGCAATCGTAGAAGTCCCTTGGGAACGCAAGAATTTCCTGAGCATTATATTCCTAGTGGAAAAAAGGACAAAGGGTGGAGACCAGTTATAAATCTAAGAGAATTGAAAAAGTATCCCACCTACAATCACTTCAAGATGGAAGGTATCCATCTCCTCAGGGACATGCTCTTAGAAAAAGACTGGCTAGTGAAACTAGATTTAAAAGACGCCTGTTTCAGGATTTCAATGGCAGAGGAAGCACAATCTTTCCTTCAATTTGCATGGAAAAACCACCTATATCACTTCCAAGCTCTTCCCTTTGGTCTATCTTCAGCTCCCTGGTGTTTCACCAAAGTAATGAAGGCCATTACCACGGTTCTGAGAGAAAGGGGTGTCGCCTCATAATCTATTTTGACGACCTACTCATCATGTCTCAAGACCATTCTCAAATTCTGAAAGAATTGAACATTACTGTGGATCTAATAGAGAGTACAGGTTTTATTATAAACAGGGAGAAATCCAGCACGACTTCCTTGAGATCTCTAGAGTTCCTGGGCTTTACGGTAGACGCATGAAGTCTATGCTCTTAATTCCTGCAAAAAAGAGATCCAAAATTCGGAAAAAGACATGTCATGTTCTGAAGTTAGATCTCCTTACCTTAAGGGAACTAGCCAGACTTTTATGCCTCCTACCTGCTCGCGAAGAGGTCTACATCCTGGAAACTGATATCCTCAAACTGATCTCCACCTCCAAACCAGCCTCTCCATTTCTTGACTCGATACCCACCGAACTAACCAAAAAACTGAAACTCACCTTAGCCCCGTTCAGGTGCAAGATCATAAACAGCTCCCTGAGATCCTGCATCATACTGGAATGCTCAAAGTTGGCCAAGTCACGCCACTACTAAAAAGGCCAGGCCTTGATTCCAAGGAACTGAATAACTTCAGACCTGTCTCCAATCTCGCCCTCCTATCCAAAATTCTTGAAAAATATGTTCTCCAACAACTGACTCAACACATGAATAGCATCAACCTTCTTGACCCCCACCAGTTGAGTTTCAGAAAAAGCTATAGCACTGAGACCACGATCCTAAACATCACAGACGACATCCACAAGCCCCTCGATCCCGACCAAAGTTGCCTCCTCATTCTCCTAGACGTGTCGGCAGCCTTTGACACAGTTGATCACCAACTTCTCATCAAGGCTTTACAAAAAAGGTAGGCGCTGATGAGGTGGTCCTTCAATGGTTTTCCTTCTTCTTACACAGCCGCTCACAAAGGATAAGAATAAAAAAATTTACCTTCGACCTACACCCCCTCAACAGGGGTGTCCCCCAAGGTTTGGTGCTTTCACCTTAACTCTTCAACATAAACATGGAGCCCCTCACCACCCTGCTCAAAAATGGCAACATACATTTCCACCTCTATGTAGATGACACCCAGATCTATCTAGAAACCTCCTCCATTGATGACATTCACAGACTGAATGTCACTCTTAAAGAAATCCAACATTGGCTGTCGCTTAACCTTTTAAGCCTCAACCAAGACAAAACTGAGATACTCCTCACCTCCAACAAAGACTAGAACCCTCATATTGCAGAATGGCTAAAAGCTTTGGACGCTTTTATTGGCAATCACACTCTGACCCACTCCGTTAAATCATTAGGAATCACCCTAGACTCAAAACATGACATGGCCAAACACATCAAGAACTCCGCAAAGAGTGCCTTCCTCAACCTGAAGCTACTTAACAAAATAAAACCATTCATCCCAATCTATGACCTCAAACAAGCCACCCAATCACTGGTGCTACCCAGACTTGACTAAGGGAATTCCACCCTCACTGGCACAAAAAAAATCTCACCTTGCTCTAAACTACTTTCAACGCAGCAGCTAGAATGGTCACTGGAACCAGGAATTATGACCACATCTCACCAGCACTCGGGGAACTAAAATGGCTCCCAATGCTTCACACACAAAGCCCTGCACACAGGAAAACCTGAGTATTTGGCTGCTAAACTCAAGAGGGCTGGTCAGACAAGGAACCTCAGGACCTCTAGCACCCTACTTCTCATCCCTATGAAAACACGCAAATAAAAAACTGCTGACGGCCCTTCGACGGAAACGTGCCCAAAACCTGGAATGCCATCCCAGTCGACATCAGGACTATCTCGTCCTTCACAAAATTAAAAAAAACATCTAAAAGTTATTTTCCTCAACCACTCCCCCCCGAATAGATAGCCGCCATCTAAATGCAACTACCTGCCTGCTCGTCGTATCTCCCAGTCATTGTAGCCCTTACACTTTCATCCTTCCTGCTATTTTGACTTCTATCTGCTCCCCCCCCCCCCCCCCCTAGTGGCTCTACCCCAAGACCCAAGACAACGTGCTCTCTATGAGGTTATCTCAGGACTCAAGGACTACCTCAATGCTGCTCAGCACACTTGGCCCCCCGAACCCCTGTAGAATACTGCTTTATTGGTTCAGCCCCAAGGAAATGTGCACTGTATGAGGTTATCTCAGGATTCACACACTACCTCAATGCTGCTCAGCACACTTGGACGTTCCGTACCTATATTTAGAATACTGCCTTGTTGTATGAATCTTGCTCAAAAATTGCTGTGTAGCGCTCCGATACCCTCGGGTCTGGCTAGCGCTATATAAAACTCCTAACTAAATAAATAAATAAAATATGTATACAATATCCATGGTTGATACTGGTTTAATAACAGGAGCAGCAGTATATATGACAGAGGTCTATTGAATCCATACTGTTGCTGTATTCCTCTTGTCTAGCCATTCTTTATTTATTTCATCTAACGGTTGATTTGTGACCGCATTTCTGGCACCACTGCGAGTATTAGACTATTTACCTCAAAATGTATTTCAACTTGCCTCAGACGCAGAAAAGGTGGTTAAATTACTATCTTGCTGATAATGAATATAAATGCATTTCTTAATTGCTGAACAGTACATCCTGACTCTACAGAGCAGATTCTATAAACAAGATTAGGTAAGTAGTACAAATTCTTATTTAAACCTCTGTTTTATTGTAATGGAATATGATTTTTGACACTGTTTGTTTGTACGCTTCGTTCTCCTATTGGCTGTCTTTGTAAAAATTGTCACTGAGTAAATGTTACTCACGACTTCAAAGTCAGGAGAAAGTCACGCCTACTTGCAACAAAGCGTTGTGAATCTGGCCTATTTTGTAATAGCCCTGCTTGGAGCACACAGTGCATTCTTTCACAACCTCCAGCGCAGATTAATACTTTGATTTCTGCTTAACTATATCTGTTTATTTTATAGTGAAGAACAATCCCGACTTGCTGCAAGGAAATATGCCCGTGTTGTTCAGAAACTGGGATTCCCTGCAAAGTTCCTTGATTTTAAAATACAAAACATGGTTGGAAGCTGTGATGTGAAGTTTCCCATACGGCTGGAGGGCTTAGTTCTGACTCATCAGCAGTTCAGTAGGTATGCAAATTTCAAAATTGGGACCATTTTCGGTATCTTCACCGTTGACGTCTTGATATTGACTGTTAAGAAATGCCAAATATTTATAGCACAGTATGCTTGCCCCGTGGATGCTAGGCATAGGTGAATTGGTCCCACTGGAATTACAATCTACTAATGCATGGCTCATGTTTAAATGAATAGCATGACTTTTAATGCTTTCAATTACGCCTGAGGTAAAATTTAAAAGATTCAGAAGTTGCTGATTTTTGCCAATAGTGGCAAAATGTAGCAACATGAGGTTTATGTCAGTGATAGAGGGGGAAGTTGCAAAATAGAACTGATTTGCATTTTGAGAAGGTGAGGGTGTTACTATTGTTGGTCTGGATGACCTTCAGACAGTCATATATATCAGTGGCAGAAAGCTTGCTGTTGAAGGTGGGGAGCGAATGGTGCATGCACACCCGTGGTTTCACAGAGTACCCCAGGCAGGAAGGATGTGAGTGAAAGAAAAGTAGGGATGGTTCCCCCAGATTTCTATTTAAAAAGGTGGAAATGTGTGGGTCAAGGCCAAGTCCAGTTGTCTATGTTGATAAAACCGGCACCAGTCCACCTTAGCAAAACTAGACAGATTCCAGGACATAGCTTGCACTAGGTGGGTTCACACTGCTCTGGAGTCAGTTACTTTTTTTAGTTTTATTTTATTTTGTAGAGCGAAGTTGACCCGAAGGTACCGGGTATCAGAGCGCTTTACATGAGTACCAGTTCCGTTACGGACTGACACATTTATTTTTGTTAGGCACCGAGAGATTAAATGATTTGTCCAGAATCTCAGGGTGTTGAGCGCCCATGCTGAGACTCGAACACGGTTCCCCAGCTTCGAGGTCGACCGCTCTAGCCGTAAGGCTACATCCTCTCTCCAAATTGAAAGCATAAACTGAACACAACTTTTCAAACCATTCCAACTACCCTGGAAGCCTTCCATCAGAACTTGCTCCAAGCCTCCAGCATAACCATATATGTGCCATGTGTGTGAGGTGCCCTCATGCCTAAGTCTGCCTGTTGTACCAGATTGTCCCCTGTGATATGAATTGGTCAGCTAATTGGACCATCATGGACACTGAATGATGCTCTAACAGTGTACATCCACTAATAACCATCTGGACCTCTGTATAAATTTGTTGTATTGTTTCTGAAAATGTCCTGCTCATGCTCTGATGTTTAGATAAGTGCTATCTAATAATGCGAATCCGGTTTTGATATTCTGGTGCACTGGAAAGTGCTTCCAGAACAAACAAACGTGCCTTCATAGCATATGCAACAAACCTCTTGCCAAGTAACTTGCTGCCTTATGTTTATCAACATTATCCCTCACTTCTCACAAGAGTGCTGGAACCTGAACGTGAGGTAATAGATGAGAGTGCACCCTCCGAATTCAGTCTTCGAGTCCCTTTCAGTCCAGTCTGAGTTGAAGAGTCTACCACAAGATCACTATACCTCTTCATTGCAGTTCATAAGCTTTTGTAAACAGTCTTGTTGATGAAGTTTAACGGTTATTTGCATGCTGTAGGAAGTCATCGATTTTGTGGTGCCAGAATTCTGGCCTGAATACCTCATCTAGTTTCTCTGAGTTCAGGTGCTAGCAAAGGTGAGTATCGGCATTAATAAATTGCGGTGTCTGTGGCTCCAGGCAGTTGCCCTCATAGAGCCAAATACTGACATGCTTTGAAGTCTAAGACAGGATCTTATGTTTTATCAATGAGAATTGTTTAGGATTTCCAAAAGGACAAGAAAAATGTCAAATGTAAAAGGCACAGAAAATTGCTTTAGGCATATACTTTGGATTGCAGAACTTTCTGAGGAGTTCTTGCTGGACCGAGGCTAAAAATGTCTCAGGAGGTCAAGCCAGTTCACTTCATGTTAGGTCCAGCTTGACAACTCATTGTGACTTGTCAGGATTCAGTGATGTACCAAAGAGATTGAGGTAGCAGGGCTGTGTGCAGCAGAAAAATTCTGGGTTTTGGTCGGTGGTGTTCATGTCCTCCAGCTTTTACTTATTCTTGTGGGTAGGACCACGCACACCTATCTGTGTGTAAACAGTGGTCGAAGTGGGCGGGAACGGAAGGGCACGGCGTGCCCCTACTTCTTTAATTTCATTGAGTCCGTTCCCCTACTTTCTATTGTTTAAACATGCGTCGCGGACGTCAGAAATTGCCACGGCCAATAGTTTAAGGTTCAGCATTTTGGGGACGGCTGGGGGGACGAGAAAGGAAAGCACTCTGTCTTTTCTTTCGTGCCCAGAGAAGACCAGGAGAGTGCCCAGCTCTCCTGACGCTGACTGCTGTCCTCTCCCCCGCCCCCTCTTTGTTCCCCCTCTTCCCCCCTCTTCCCTCTCTTTCTGTCCCGCTCCTCCTCATTTAGTGAACCCAAGACTTCAAGAAACAGGTAATTAACTTTTAAGAGTACTACTTGGCCTTGCAGATGCAGTTTGCACATCACTGGTTCCACAATAGCAGCCACCCATCCCATTAGGATTTGCAGACTAGGCCCTACTTTACCATTGAAAACTGCACAGATGAAAAAGCACCTTAAGCGCAACAGAGGAATACACATTGTTGAATGCACAGTATGGGCATGTTTGAGACTGGTTGCGATATATGCGATGACTGAGCTACTCCCCTCGCAATGTCGCTATTGAACAACCCTCAAATTATGCCAGCTTTTGACCCAGGGGTAGTGAAGTAGCTGTGCACACTCCAGATACACACACTGAGCAATCTTTTTATAGGCAAGACCTTCAGATCATATCCGATATATCTGGATGACATGGACACCAGAGGCGCAACTAGAGTGAAATTTTGGGAGGGACTAATAACAATTCCGGGGGGTTGGGGGGGGGCATTCTTCCAGGAATCGTTAGTGGAGATGCAGGGGCTTTCAGAAGGTGTGAAAAAAACAACAAAGCCTCGTTAACAAGTAAATGGTCTTTCAAAGACCTGTGAAGTGCTCGGGTGCGGCTGTGTGTGCGCTGTCTCAGCCCCAGCTGCTACACAAGGCAAAGGTGGGGGGAGGGGGGCGCTGACACATAGGTGTGTCTACACCTAAGGACCTCTTCCCAGAGCTGGATCTCCTCACTTTTATCATGATGAACTCTTAACCAACTTGGCTGATTACCACAATGTAAAAAGCAGTAATGTCAAAAATGGTAGTAGATGACATGCATTGCAGAGCTGACTTTAACCGTCTCTTTCCTCTTTTCGTTTATTGCTCCCCTGTTAAATGGATCCAAAAAAGAAAAACACTTTTTGCTGGAAACGTCGTATTTTTCTGAAATTTTTCAATTTGTAAGTGCAGCCTCTGGGTAGAGAGAAATAAAACATTACATATATGAAAAATAACTAACTAACTAAAGCAAGACCGAGTGGTTGCAAGGTGGCCAAATTGATTTATTCACACCTAAACACATTAGCGCTACTTTGCAGTGGAGCACTACTTTTGTTTTCTCGTCGCTCTTTGAACAACATTGTTTTCCCTTGGTGGGAAAGTGGACAATTAATGGAGGTACTAAAATCCCTGCTTGATGGGTGAATTGGAAAACAAAATGCATACCTCTGCTCTGTATTCACAAATTTGGTCTTTTTAAACCATACTGCTTAAGTTTTGTTAGGATATAAGCAATGGGCATTGAAGCGGGTCCCTTCTGGGCCCTGTAGTCATAGCCTTAACTTTTCAGGCAAAAGCACTCACTAATTTCTGAATAATGAGTGTAAAAAGAAAACGATAACCATGTTGTTCCTGCTTACATTTCACATGCTTTACTTAATCTTGCATTCCCTTGGAGTGTTTGTTTTTTCTAGGATGTTGTTAAAATTTTTAGGCAGCATATTGCTCTTGTCTAGTACGTAATTTGAATTAAGTCACAACCAGGTGTTTATAGCGGGTCAGTGGATTGCAAGTTTCTCTCAGTGGGCCAGTATGATGTTCAGTGGGGTAGAGGATGTGGCACTATGGTCAGAGCTGCTGAATTTGGAACTGGGGAGCATGGTCCAGCCTACATGACCAGTCCCCCAGACCACTTCCCTTGAGAGAGCACATTCCCATGCTACACCTTAGAAGGCCCCGCAAGTAATCAAAAGCCTTGGTGTCTTAGCACCAGCAGGTGGACCCTAGCAGTGGCAAGGGTGGGTTAACCTTGAAGGCCTGCCCACCACAATTCATTCTGAAGTTCACCTCCAGCCTTGCAGTCAGGCCTATGAAGCAGCACACCATAGAGTGACTGTGACTCCATCACTGAGGTCACAGGCCCATTGAGCAGGGTGGCTCTAGGGCAGTGCGACCGCACCAGGCGCTGACCAGCAGCGGTCCATGCAGGTAACAGCAGTCGGGCAGAGGGGCTGGGTAAGGGAGGATTTCGAGGGACGGTGCAGAGGGAAAATAAAATATAGAATTAATTTTCCCTCTTCATCGTCCCTCGAAATCCTCCATTACCCGACACCACCTCCCCAGCACTATTACCTGCATGGACCGTGGCTGGCCTCGACTTCAGGTGGGGTCGTCGTGTTTACAAGTATAATATTGTTTTAAAAGCACTTGCTGCCTCCTTCCTGGCCTCCAACAATTTTCGGCAACATTAAAAATGTCACGATAACTCTAGTGATTAATATTCTTTGTAGAGAGAGATGGTGTTTTGTCAAGTGGGCATTTTGACTCATGGAAAGGAAGCGCAGAGGGTTAATGTACCTGCTGCTAAGAAAATGTACCATGCAGATCACAAAATGCACATATTGTAAATAGGCCAGTGGGTAACTGCTTTTGTCAGAGAGACTCTATTGTTACCTGCAGTTAATAAGTTAAAACCCTAACACAGAACAGTGAGCTCTAAACTCTAATGTAAGAGCTGCATGCAAATTGCAAGGTATAAATTAGAGCATTATGGTTTTTTCACCAGTCTTTGATTATTCGAATGTTGCAGAAAAAGGGTTCATTTGGGTAGAAATCAACTCTGATTAATAAAGAGAACCCCCAACCATGGTTTTACATTTTAAATTCTGAGTTTGTGTTTCTCCAGATCAATCACATTAAACTATGCTGCCTACTAGTATAGTTGTCATGTGACTCCTACACCTTGTAGTCCTTTGTCTCATGTAACATTTCCTATGCAGTGTTTTACACATGTATGATTGATTGTCTCTGTGTAATATGTGTGATGTAAAGTGCTCTGACACCCTACACTGGTATTAGTGGTGCTGTACATTTTCTGATACTTTATTACTTTTACACATGCTAACAGTCTCTGAAAATATTTTTCCTTCTTAGTACCAGTGGAACATACAACTGTAGCAGTGAGAAAGGTGACCAGTCAACCTTTGCAAAGGGCCCTCCACTTCACTGCAGCACAAGTCACGTTTTTTAGGAACTTTTGATCTGTTTGAGCTACAAACAATTTACTAGTTAGAATCATCGGATTATGCAGCAGATGATGTATTATGTGGCAAATATGGCAGAGCCATGATTATATGGAAAACGTTTGCAAAATATGAAATTTTGCAATTCATGTTTGAACTGCTCTTGTGGAAAAAGGGAGAAGTGCTGATGACAGAAACTCCATGGCTGGGAGACAAATGGCTTGCGATTCCACTTTTAAGGATATTTGGGACATTCTGTGGTTGGAAACGTATCCCACTTTGTGAATGTATTTTAATGTCAATAACTCTTAATATTAAACCTTAAATAAACATGTGTATCATTGGTTAAATTAAATAACATAATAAGCTGTAACCGGTTAGTGAAATGGGAAACAAATACAAAATATTGGGATAGTTTGCTCTTTCTGACACACCTCTGACTCTGCCCACTGACCCAATCCACTGGTTATTCCTGCCCTCTGATTCTCTGCCCACAGTTCCCCTACTTTTTTCCCCCCACTTCGACCACTCTGTAAACTCAATAATCTCTTACGTTCTCTATATATAACAATATGGCGTGCTGGGTAGGAAAGAGGTTGCCAGCCTCTGTGTGAATTCACTTGCCTGTTCCCGCACAGCCTAGGGTGCAAATGTATTATTTGCTCAGATTCACAATTTTTGTAACACAATAATATTGCAAGGTTCTAAACATACTTTTCACACATTCTGAATACATTTCTCGTTTTTATTACAGTTTTTTTTGTCCTCATCCTGTTATTGAAAGTTTATATATAACAAAACTGTGAAATCATCACAAAACATCCTATGCTAAATATTAAAAATAACAGTAATCTTTGATGTTTTCCTAATTTATTTCGGGATAATCCTATCCCTTCATCAGTGGAACTAAAAATAAAACACAAATGCTTCAATTAGACATATGAAACTGTAAACTCAACAAATATAATTTCCTTTTGACATCATGACCAGCCACTGAAAGATCTTATTGTAAAGTCCCATGCTGTCTGGTGCTCATAATAGAAAATGCCCTTCACCAACAAGAGTGAATAAGTAGCAGCCTGCTTACCTGCCTTTCCCCAAGCAACTAAGAAAAAACAACTAAATAGCCACAACATACTTTTACACCAACAATGATGCGTGCAGAACGTATAACGCAAAAACGACTATCTGAAAACCTGAAATAGTTTTATGGTAATGATGCAGCACTACTCCAGAAACCATTTCTAATACCATAACACCTCTCCCTAAAGTACAAAATCATACATATACTCAACAGTGGGGCCCATGACACCGCAAGTCACTCACAAAATACTTCCATCCTACTTCATGGATCGGTGAAATTCAAAGGAGAACTGCTGTATCGTAGTGGAGTGTCTAAACTAAAACTGGATATTTATACTATTTATACCTGCAGTTTAAATGAGCTTACCATAGTTTTCATTTAATAAAACATTTTAATTAGACACGCCACCACTGAGGTTGACGGATCTGCTAGTAAAAAATTAAGCGTAGGAAAACTCAAGACCACCTTATTCTCCATTTATCTAAATTTTATTAAGAGCAAACTCATAATGTCTAAACAGTTATTCACTTTATTTATTTTCTTTATTCAAAAACGACAATTAAAGGAATAAGAATTTATTTCGGACAATTAATTTCATTTATTTCAGAAATTCAGAAATAGACATTTTATTTTAATTTAGAAATGCAAGTATTAGTTAAAGACAGATAGTTCCCAAACTCATTTTCTCCGATTTCCCTAACTTCCCTGACTAATAATCTCACCTAAAGTTCAGATCTCATTCGAAAGAAATAGAAAATTATTCAAAGTCTTACATCCCAGGAAAATCAGCATTCCGACAGCATCTCTTGAGGAAATCGAAAAGAAGTTTTTTCTTAAGTAAAATCAGCACTTTTTATACTTTTTTCGCTCGCTCTATCTATCTAAAAAAGTAACTTTCAACTTAATTTCAAGTTCTGATTGGACAATTTAGGGGTGTGTGACGTGGGTGCAGTAAGGGACTGGAAACTTTTGCGAGTTAGATAAGGCTTTATTTTTGGTAGAGTCTTTCGGGTGCGGGATGTCAGTCTTTCGCGGGCAAACTCTACCAGATCCGTTGTGGCACAGGTCTTTATCACCACCTCGACTGGAACGTCCACCTTCCTTAGGTCCGCCAAGTGGAGCGTTGACATTGTTTCCCCACCGGTGGTACTCCAAGGAATCAATAAACAAACAGAAAAAGGCTGTCAGGACTCAAGATCTCTCTCTAGAGACCCAGGGGAACCCGGATCGTGAAGGGACACCGCTGAGTTTAGGCGTGCTATTTACAGTCAAGGTCGTGCCGAGGGTTTCGTGGTGAGGATAAGGTGCAGGGTAGAGGGGGTTTAAGGACGAGGTAAGAAGGTAAAGGACGCTTTACAGGAGTTTATTTACAGGTTATTTACAGGATAAGATAGGTGCCGTCTGTAGCGCTATGGAGGGGGGTCTCCCCGCCTCCCAACCCAGCCTGACAACCGATTACGTACCTGTCGCAGCCACACTCCTCCCTCGGGAGTGTGGCACAGCGCTTCACAGGACCATTGGCCTCCTGGCTCGCCTTCCCTCTCTCTTCCTGGACTCCGTACTCCGCTCTCGTCACCGCAAATTCTCCACCACACTCCGGCTCCTCTCTCCTGGGTGTTGTCACACGCCGCTTCTCTCTCTTCCGGGGTTTTCTCCACTCTGGCGATTCCGACGTCATGGGTGGGCGTGTCCTCCTTCTCGGTATACCCCCAGTTACAGGCGCCATACTCTTTTTCCTCTGTTTCATCCAGCAGAGGTTCAGATGACCAATCACCCTGAAGGGAAGGAGGGGAGGGAGGATCAGTGACCCACCATGCGGCCTGTGGTGTGAGTGTTTGCCCTCTCCGGCCCTCTCCGTTAGAGGGTGGATGAGCATAACCTCATCCTTTTAATATTCGTCTTCCGTTGTGTCAGCAAAATCTAGTAGGTCCTTTGTTTAAGAAAACATCCAGCCTAGTCACGTTCTCAAATTGATATTTCCAAACATTTTCCCATGTTCTACAAAAGTGACATTCACAGTTGTTGGCAGTCATCTATATTCTCGGGACATGGTGGCCTTGAACCTCGCTGTTCAGGCACAGTCAGCTCGCATTCATTCTCGGCTTTATTCGCGCATGCGTATTTCTCTTAGGGCCACAGTAATCGAGCGACTCCATTTTCTGATAGGCCTCACGAGTAAAAAATGGGAACTATCATAGAAACAAACACATATGAACGTTAATTTAAGAATTTTAGCCTTTCTGTTTACCTCCCCCCTTTCTAAGGTTTTCCCTATTAGTAGTTACCTAGCAAAATAGCCACATTAAGCATAATATACTCACTTTTCTTCATTTTTTGCCTCAAAATACGTAAACAAAAGCACATTTATGCCTCATTCCAATATCTCAAAGCTGCTTTTTAATTTAAGACATGACAGAGTCACAAAATTAGTTAATTATGATTGCAACATAAGCATAATTAGTTTCCCACGAATGTCTGTGTAGGTGCAAATTTTATTCTAAGTTGGTTAGTTTCACACGTCAGCTAATTAGTTCAATTTATGATTATGGAAGTGTGATTTTACAAGGGGTACACAAAATTTTGTTTCACCACCTTGCTCCATCAAACCCCCCCTTTGGTGATTTATCACCAAATAGCTCCCACATTTTTCCCAAAAATTTAACAAAACATGCTTCAAATTCTTCAGACCTGTATAGATTTATACTCTAGTATCTTTTTCTCTGGTCTCTTTAAAGACTTTTTCTCGGAATTCCTCCATTATGGGCCGGGATGCCCGCCACCCCCTCCCAACACCAATTCCCCATGGGAGGAGACAGACACAGATTTGAACTTTTGGAAGGCGGGGGGGGAGTTACCCCCCCGGCCGTATTTATTAAAATATGAAACAAAATTTAAACTTTAAATTAAACGTTTCATGAATCATGTACAATTTTATCTTTCATTACATTTTGATGAAGACAAGTTCTTTGGCTAACCTTAACAAATCTCTAATACAGAGGTTTCCTAGCCGAGTCTATCATCCTGAAAATGCATAACATTCTAAATAAAATTGTACATCCTAGCATTAAGGGCCAACGGCAAGGTCTTAACCGGTGTCAGATCCCTACTACCAAATTCCCGTCCTCACGGTGTGAGTGGCGATTGGGCAGAGGACTTTACCCTCGCTGCCAACTGTAACTTCCCTTGTCGTGGGGGCCCCCTTTCACTCAACGCCATCTTAAAGGTCATCCGAGTTCTCATGCGAGGTATCCGTAAGAAGGACAGCGTGGACTCCCCCCCCCCACCCCCCCTTCCCCACACTCTCTTCCGCCGGAGCGGATATCCGGCCCCCGGGAAATTCGTAGGAGGGGCATATAGCCGTCTCCCCCTGGGAGGGGCCTATGGCCGTCTCCCCCTGGGCGACCCATCCGTAGTGGGTGCCGCCCCCCCGTGGGAGGGGCCAATGGCCGCCTCCCCCCGGGCGCTCCCATCCATATTGGGTGGCGCCCCCCCTAGGGACCTTGAAATCACTGCTCACCGATCATGACCTTACCGCCACAGGCCGGATAGTTGACCGACTATCCGGCCCCCACACACCTCCTAAAGGTCATGTCTTCTCAAAGCCCTCAGCCATGCTACGAAGTCTCCTATGAGTAATTCATTCCCAGCCCTGGACAGGTGCACCCCATCATTCAAATAATAGTGATCACCCCGGATACACCCCTGAGGAATGCTTTGTAAGTGAGTAGAGCGAAACAGTTTCTCGATCTTGTTGTTGACCCTCTTTACCGAGTGGTTCAACGCCGACACAGACAGACCCCCCCGCCACACCCTTCTGGGAATCATGTGGGACCAAGCAATCGTACACCCCGGAAGCCTCTTGGACAACCAACTGACCGCTGACAATATGTGCTCCAGCAATACCCGTCTTCTCAGCCTTACCAAGTCGTTGCCTCCCTGATGCACTATGATTACAGATGGCGGTGACCTTTGCCGCCCTAATAGTTCCTCCAGATAGCTCTGAAACTGGTCAAAACAGAGGCCTCCCTTCCCATGGAAGGACACTCTGAACCCATACCCTTCAGATGCGTGGATCGCGTCACCTGCCTTGAATATGTCCCCAATTGCAAACAAAACAGGTGATGGACAGAATGTGGATCAATGTCACACATTCAACCCAGTCCAAAGATCTGGGCCCAAATCCATCGTTTTTTTGCACTCCACACCACCCTGGGTTAGACAATGGCGATATGCAAATCAGCTCTGACCCTGTGCCCCCGGCACGCCTCACGTATGAGTGGCCCACGACCCATACCACTTGATCTCCAGTCGGCGAGCCTTTCCAGCTGGTCCTTTGGTGTTGGGCCGATCCCAATTTTCGCCCGGCGTTACAGGCTTGCGAAACTGTAATCCAAACAAAAGACAACAAGCGTGAGTGCATTTCATCAGTCTTTTACAACATGTGCAGTCGCATATACCTCTTGAAACAGTTCGAGGACCAACGGCCTAACTGTTTCACTTCCTCCATACCCAGACCCCGAGCCGTAGCCTCAGTAGCGGCCCCTATTCTGAATGAGTGGGTCCCAAAATCAGACTGGTTCAAGCCCGCCGCCGCAATTGTAATTGCCAGCACCCTCCGACACTGAAATCTCGTCAACGGGGTGCCGTCCTTGTGTCTAAGCAGGGTCCCCCCCCCATGTTGTCAACCTCTGTGCCAGGTAGTCCTCTAAATACCTTATGGGACAACTGTGGTTCCCTCGGGCGCGCTGCAGAACCACACTATTCCCCAAAGCTTCCTGGTCTGTTTTGGACCTGGCTATCGAGATCAACAGAGAATCACCCCGTAATTGAACATGATCCCTGCATAGACCTCCCTCCACATCCTTCTTGTTCCTTGCTACGAGTTCACTTACCCGCATGGCCCCATGGAATGCCAATGCGAACGCCGCTCGGAACAGAATTACCTCGGTGGGCGATGAGCATGTCTCATCCAGTTTAGCTAGTAGTAAGGACAATCTGTCTAGCCCAATCGGGTGCCTTTTATCTTGTCTGCGACCTTCCAGGCGCTGACAACCGCGGAGGGCCTTCCTGACTAAGAAGGAACCCGTCGGGTCCCGTATCCCATGGAGCTGTGCCATGAATGATATGGCCGCCCTATATCTGTTGGCGGTTGCCGCCGATCGGCCTTCTCTATGAAGTGCCACCAAAAACCCGAGGAAGGAGTCCTCCCGCCCCCAGCTATGTCCCCCTACCGGCCCTAAGAAGGCGCAGTATGAACGAAACGCTCCTTCATAAGCTTTTCTCGTCCTGGGCGCTAAACTGGCTGCCACGAGGTCTTGTAGTCCGGGGCACCGATCTGCCATAGTGCTTCGGGGAACGGTGCCGCCACTAGTTCCGCTGTGGGTAGATAACCCCTGAAGGCCTGCATGTGTGAACGAGAGAGTGCATCAGCCGCATTATTCAGGACACCCGGCACATGCCTTGCCCTGAATTGTACATTCAATTTCATGCATCGCAATACAATTTCTTTCAACAGTCTCAAGATCCACTTGCATCGTGCAGCCTGGTGATTAATACACTCGACCACTGTCATGTTATCTGACCAAAACACCACTGAGCGGTTCCTAAAGTCTTCCGGCCATGCCAACAGAGCCACCCAAATGGGGAATAGCTCCAGGAACCCAATGTTACCTGTTAGGCCACTTGAATGCCACCACGCCGGCCATGTTTGCGCCGACCATCGGTTACCAAAGATCGCGCCAAATCCCACACTCCCAGCCGAGTCGGTCCACAAGCCCAGTTCGTCAGACGATGCTGGGGGTTTGTTCCACGCCACTCGACCGTTGAAATCCGCCAGGAATGCTAACCAAATGCGCATGTCCTGGCGAACCTCTGCCGACAGTCTAGTGCGGTGGTGTCCTTCTTTGAGGCCCACCATAGCTTGTGCTATTTCAAAAGAACAAAGGTCCTAAGCTTAGAACGATTTCAAGAAAAATTAGATAACATATAGACCACAATCGGACAATATGTGCAGTTCTTCTTATACCCAGCCGGGCAAAGAGTTTATTTCAGGAATGTTTGACAGGGAGTCAATTTAAATATTACAATATCATATCAAACATAGTAGTGTTTGAAGTAAGGCACAAGCCTGTGCCGTACTCATCAAGATAGAAAAAGGTTGTGAGAAAGGGGTGCAGAAGAAAGAACAGTTTACATCAGGCAAAGGAAGAGTTGAGCAAAAGACTGGTACTGCTTGAGAATTTAAATTGGCAGTATTCCCTTTAGTAGAGCATACAAAAATCAATCACAGTAGCAGAAATGTATGTCTACATAACAGTGTCGACGGCGTTTCGATCCTGTGCTCTAAAATAGAAGGATCATCATCAGGACTTAATATATGCCTGGAATAACATAGAGCAATTAGGCCCAGGGGCGGGTTTGAAGAGGCGCTTTCAGTTAATGCTGGCCACAAAATTGTGGTACACTAGAGGCGTGTTTGATGTACTTCAGGAGGCAATATAATTTGGCGTCCTGGGATGGCTGCCCAGTGCGGAGTACTCAATTGAAAGAGAGTTTTTTGGGGGAACTATCTTGGAGGGGGATACGTTGTCCCGTAGTAGCAACAGATAGCTGAATAAATATGAGTGAGCGCCTAGTTTGGCGTTCTCACCTGGTTTCCAGGGACTCCGTAGCGGCGGTCGGGAAATTGCACGATCCGCTCGCAATAGGCAGGATGACGGTGCATCTGTTCCACGCAAGCGATGTTGCTTCCAGTGAGAAGGGGCGAGCCATCGGTATCACTTTTAAGGCAAAATTAAGCTGACCCACTGTCTGCTGCAACTGATGTAGGGTCACCTTGTCCTTACGGAGACATTGTATCAAGGAAGCCCTGAAACTGGCCACCTTTTCAATTGGCAGACGGAAACACCCCTCCACTGAGTCCAGCTCAATCCCCAGAAACTCTAGTGAAGTAGATGGCCCCACCGTCTTACCTGGCGCCAATGGGACCCCAAACTCCTGCATGAGTGTGCAGAAGTCCTGCAGTGTTTGCGCACATTCCGGAGTGTCCGCCGGACCTAGAAAAAGGAAATCATCCAAATAGTGCATCACCTGTCTATGCCCTGTGGCCTCAGTGAACGCCCATTCCAAAAAGGAGCTGAACATTTCAAAATAGGCACATGAAATTGAACAACCCATGGGCATACATTTATCCATGTAATATTTCCCTTGGAACGTGAATCCCAGCAAGCGCTGGTCCCGAGGGTGCACCGGGAGCAGCCTAAATGCTGATTCGATGTCTGATTTTGCCAACAGTGCACCAGGACCCAGGCGATTCAACAGCACGACTGCATCATCGAATGATGCGTATCTAACTGAGCACACCTCAGGGTCAATAGCCTCATTTACCGAGGCCCCCTTAGGGGCCGATAAATTGTGGATGAGTCTATATTCCCCCGGGTCTTTCTTCGGAACCACCCCTAAAGGCGAACACACAAATTCCGCAACTGGCGGGCAGGCAAATGGCCCCGCTACCCGCCCCAAGCTGACTTCTTTCGCTATTTTTCTGGCGGCCACCGCCGGGTTATGCTGAATAGACAGTTGGTTCTTACAGAAGGGGCTCACCCGAAAATTTCCCGCCGGGATTTTGAAGCCATACATAAAGCCATTCCTCAAAATCCCGGCGGATACATGATCTGGGTATCGGTTCAGCCAGGGGGTCAAAGCCAAGATATCAATGGGCGATGATGTTCGCTTCCAAGGCCCCACCTCTATCCTGCCTGGATCCCCCTTTTCCTCCCGCACCATTGGACTTGGATCGACAGCTAGTTTCTGGGTGTGAGGAATTCCCACAGCCCGAACAAGCATGTCGGAACCTACACGTTCCTTGAGGCCTGTTACAGGTTCCTTTGTTGAAACCCCAACAAACCCCCCGCTTGCCTCCATTCCCGCCGGACCTGGGATGCGGCTCCCCTCCGGCGTTCGCCCAAAAGGGTTGTGCCGGCTTCTGTTGGAATGTCCCAGAAACGCTCGTGCTTGGCACCGACGAACCCGCCGGTCCCGGCAAAAGCTGGTTATGCCATGACACGGTGTCCAGACAATCCCATGTTAAAGCCTCATTAAACTCTTTTGCTTTTCTAAAGGTAACGTCATAACCCTTCCATTCATTTCCCCCGTACATTGCATAGAAATTCATGATCCTGTTCTGATAACATGATAAGTCGGGCAACACTTCAGGTTTACGCTCACCCATAACTGCCGTAAAAATAGCAAAGGCCCTGACCCAGTTCACCATGGTCTCAGCAACCCTGAATTCCGCCATCTTGGCTCGCCATACGCTGGGGTGCCACAAATCTTTCTGGGTTTTTGCATATTCCACCTCACGATGGTCAGTCAAAAGTGAAAACATGTTGATGTATTTATCTCCCCATATCATTTCTTTCGTAGCCATGGGAATGTGCTGCGACAAACTTTCCCGCCTTGAAGGTACTGAACTCTCCCCCACCAATGGCAATGGTCCCTTACCGGGTTCAGCCGTCTTCCCAGCCGTGTCCATTGTCTTCGTTCGACCATCCGTCGTGACCCCCGTTGCTACCTGCGGGGGAATAAAAGATACATTCGCTGTCCCGGCATCCCTTGACTGCCGCAACTGCTCAATAATTAATCTGGCTTTTTCAGCCGGATCGCCCGCAGCCACTGATCCCCCTGCTCCTTTCTTTAGCCAAGGTAACACTGCTGCTAACTGAAGGGCCAGTTCAGGGGGCATTTGGTCGTCCCCCATTGGCGTTATCACTACGGGGATTGGTAAACCCCCATCCGGACCTGGTACCGGGCTATCTACCGGCGCGACTGGGTTGTCTGCGCCCGGGCTCGATGGAGGCACTTCTGGGACTAGGACCTCCCTGGAACCTGCCCTCCCCTTATTCCTCTTACCCTTTCCCCCTGGAGCGACATTCGGCAAGGCCGGTCCTATGACTTTTTTAGGCCGCCCCGCGGGGGTGTTCTGGGCCGCCATCTGCTTCTTGATGGCCGCTAAGCCCCGACCGAGTTCATCCACTTTACCCATCTTCCGGTCCATCACCGCTACTCGGTTCACCAAGGTGCGTAGCATCTTCTCCATCTCGGAGCTCTTTCCCGCTTTCTTGCCAGACATGCCTTCGGTTACTCCGTCCAACTTGATCCACAAGGTACTAGATCTTCCACACGCCTGACACTGAAAGAGAAATAACAAAGATTACAAGTTCTCAAAATTGCCGCTTGTTCCTTCGAGGGCTCACGAGCGACGAGTGGTGCAGCCTTCCGATCACTGGAACAAGAGGAAGCTTTGTTGGGTTCCCTCTCTATTTATCCATCTGCGGGAGGGCGGGTGCCCACGTCAGGTACGCCCCTTCGTGCGCGGACTTCCGGGCGGGTGTCTAGGACAACCCCTTCTGGGTGGGGAGAGCGTGCTCCGGCTATGCCGCTTTGGGCATACCAGCCGAGACACGCCCCCCCGCCCACAACGGTTTCCCGGGGGGATTGGGGCACCCATCCATACGTTCGGGGGGACCGAGTGGTCTTCCCTTTTCATTCTATATCACCCTCTAATCTTTCTCTTTCTCGTTTCTCTTGAATCTTCTTTAATGACTTTCTAACATTTCTTCTCTTTCTGTATATGCAACATAATCTCATCATTAAAACCACTAATACTATTACTGTTACTGGAATTAGTATGTTACCTATAATCGAACTACCTATTTCTTGAAACCAATGTTTAACTGCTGTAAAACTTCTTCCAAGTCGTTCAAGGATACCATCAACCTCCAGTGGTTCAATTTCGCTATGTAACTCTGTTATATTTGTAATGTACTTTTCAATGTTTTGACTTTTATCTGGAATGTAGGTGCAGCAATGCTGTACCTTCAAAATTCCACAAACTCCTCCCCACTTTCGCTAATATTATATCAAGAGCAAGACGATTTTGCATTACCATAGTCCTCATAGCAATCATTTCAGTGTTTACCATTAAGAATCCACCTGCTGTGTCTGTTGACAAACGATCTACTATCGTTGACAATCTTCAAATTCGATTTGCATTGAAAGATATTCCCACTGCTGGTATCAGTGCTCCAAAAACATCACCTATTATTTCTATAACACTCTCCCTTTTTCTACGACTTAAAGGTTTACCTATTTCATGAATACCATTAGTACCTCTAGCTACATGAAAGATTTTAGGAAAGACCAAACCCACGTAGCAAGTCCCATACCAGTGGTCAGGTAATCTATAAGAAGCCTTGTTTCCACAAATGAAGTAAATACCAGGAAAAACTGGATCATTTCCCCCTTTAAATCCCCAACCCCCTAGAATTCTATAAGTGTGTTTACATTGACATGCTCCCATAAAATAATTGTCATACATAGTGTTGTCTCTTCTAATACAAAATTTCCCTAACAATGGAGTATCTATATTTATTGCTACATTCACATTTCTTTCATCAACATTCTCGTCACTGAATGTCCAATATTTTGATTTCTCATGCTTTACCCTTTCTTTTCGTTTATAAGGAATTCGCCTTTCCTCTACCATATTTAAAAATGTCTTTTCTTCCACTTTCATTTTACATGTCAGATTATTTTTAAATGCATAATCATGTCTCAATTCATCTATTTCTAAAATATATTCTCCCATAAATGTGGCATGCTTTTTCTTATTCAGTACATTATCAATTTTCAATTTGCAAAAACTTCATCTGAATTAGAATAATGGTATTCCAGTTTACTTGTTTGATAAAACAGGCTTGCAATCACACTACACGTAACTTCATATGTAAGTGGAAGGTGATGATATGTCACCCCCTCAGAAACAGATGCGAGTAACTTTACACACACATAATAGTCGCTAGCATCCATTATCCTAACATACTCAGATAACAATTTTGAAAATGTATTTTTCGAGAAATCACTGATAGCACTATCTTGATGTAATTCTGGCCTATATACATGCTGCTTGTTAGACTTTGATTCCACATTTTGTTCATCTGAACTCAAATTAAGTTTTAACTTCCCTAGGTTATCTCGGAAAGGAATAACAATAGCTAAAATTATCCATATCAATATTAGTAATCCGGTACGAATTAAACAGGATCAACACCATTTTCTAAAAATAGAACATTTCATTTTATGCTCGTTATTGACCATTTTTTTTTTTTACACAGCAAATTTTACGAACAGGTTTTCTTCGACCTTGTGTCACTTACAAGCTTTTTCTTTTCGAACAAAATTTTCTCCGACCTTATGTCACTTACAAGCTTTTACTTTTCACTTACAATGTCCTCCTTTTTATCAGAATTTCAGGTTTTACCTTTACCTTATTTATTTGGTCAATTACCACTTTCTTTGTGATTCAATCTGTTACTCATTTTTTCCATTTATCTTTGGGCAATTTAAATTTTCCTGACTGCTGTTTACCTCTTCAATTGGAGGTAGAACAATATATGTCCATTCAGGTGATTTGTACCTCTGATTTGGTCTTCTCACTCTTTTTGGCCTTTGGACAACTTCTATTTTCTTTCCCAATGTCTCTCCTTGACTGGTTATTTCATTAACCTGCTCCTCTTGTTTTCTTCCTTTGTTAACCAGTTTGAATCTCAGTCCATCATTTCCTTTAGGCCAATTATCTCCTTTACAAAATCTTTTTGTCTTAGGCCATGGTGTTATGTTCTACTCTCCAAGCCCTTTTTCCCGGACTCTTTCTCAATGAAGTTTCATCTGCACTGTCGTCAGTCTCACTTTCAGTGTCTTCGACAGTTTCATTTATGATGAACTTTACAACGTCTTTCTCTTTCTCAGAGTAAGTTTTCTCATTTATCAGTTTGTTCACTCTGTTAGGAACATTTAAATAGCTGGTACTTGGAACTCATCCTTATCGTGAGTTTTTCCTTCTTTTCCAGTTTCAGGATCTTCGTTCCTGTTTCCATAGGTTTCAGACTACTGTTCAGAATTTTCTTGCTCACCAGTTTTATTTTCACTTTGCTCAGTGTTCTTACTGGTGTCAGTCTTTACCAATTCTCGATCTTTAGATTGATCTTCAGAATTCGGTACTTCAAGAATTTCTCCTTCTCCTTCAGACGCAGAACTAGTATCTGACACTTCCAGATACCAGAATCAGTTGTGCTTTCACCTTCTTCGTTTAAATTTTCAGGTTCAGGCCCATGGATTATATGGCTTGCATGCACCCATCTTTTTACTCCGGCATATTTCACTGCAGTGGTGCTAACCAAAATGACTTGTCTTGGTCTCTGCCAACGAGGTACCAAGCAGTTTCTTCTGCGGTGTACTTTTATGCGTACCCAGTCTCCAGGAACTAGATCATGAGCTGGACTTTTCTCTTTCGTGTTTGATTCAGTTCCCACCTGATGGAACACAGAAGTCACCACGTCAGACAGGTTTTTGCAGTAATCCAGTATGATGTCATCATTAATTATTAACAATTTATCAACTGGCAAAAATGCTTGTCTCATCACCCTACCCATTGAGATCTCATGTGGACTTAGTCCAGTTTTCCTGTCAGGTATGCTTCTTAAAGTCATCAAAACAAGTGGCAAGGCATCGGGCCATTTTAGTCCTGTTGCTATGCACATTTTTACAATCCTGTTCTTAATTGTTCCATTTACTTGCTCAACCACTCCTTAAGCCTCAGGTCTATAAGCACAATACAGTCTCTGACGAATGTCCAGTGCTTCACATACCATTTGCATGAGTTCATTTTGAAAATGTGGGCCACTATAAGTTTCGATCGTCACTGGGAAACTGAATCTAGGGATGATTTCACATAGAAGTAACTTTGCAACAGTTAGCCCAGCATTCCTCCTTGTAGGGAAAGCCTCTACCATCGGGAGAATAAATAGATGATCACCAAAACACATCTGAGTCGGTTACATGGTGTAAACTCAATAAAATCCAGCTGCATTCGTGTAAATGGACCTCCCTCCCGTCCTATGGTTCCCAAACTCACAATTGTTCTTCTGTTCGGATTGAACTATTGGCACACTAGGCATCTCTGGCACAAACTCTCAGCTATCATCCTGAACTTGGGATTGTACCACGTCTGTCTGAATAAACGAAGCATGGCATCTCTCCCAATATGAGCATGACCATGGTATATTCGGGCCATATTTGAGATCATGCTATCAGGCATTACTGGTCTTTCATCTTTGTAAACCCACATTTCATCTTCCTCTCTTTGTCTGCATCCTGCTTTTAACCAAACATTTTTCTCTTCCTCATCAGCTTCTTCCTACATTTGCCTTACTTCCTGCCAAGTTTCAACTACAGTTGTAGCATTAAAGGACTTGAAACATGCTCTTTCTCCCTGTCCCGATTAATAGATGCAAGATTTTTAGCACAGTATTGAGTCTACATACTTGTTACTTCGGGTGATGTAGTCATCCCCCTTTTTGTGAGCTGCACATTTCACAACAGCGATCTTATCAGGCAACTGAATCGCATCTATCAACATTCTCACAAACTCTGCATTCCGTATTGGCGATCCGCAGAGGTCATGTAATCTCTTTGCGACCACAATTATCCGTAATCATGGACAACTCCAAAACCATACTGACATAAAGACACTTTATGTCCCTCTTCAGCCAAATGATTCAACAATTCAATGGTATCTGTTACACATGCATCTTTTGTCTTTGAAGCCACTAGGAGATCATCGATATATTGAACCAATTCAAACTCTCCAGGCATGCTCAAACTTTCTAATGATTTCTTTAGCAACTGATTAAAGATAGATGGACTTTAAGTATACCCTTGAGGAATTCGGCACCATGCCAAAATACAATCTCCAAATCTGAACGCAAAAATTGGCTGGCTTTCTGGGTGCAATGGAACTGTAAAGAACACATTACACAGATCAATCACAGTGTACCATTCTGCATCATGGGAAATTTTGATATAGAATCACTGCTGAATTTGGTACAATCGGACAACATGGGACAACTATTTTATTTACTTTCCTAAGGTCTTGTAAAATCCTAAATATTCCCTTTGGCTTTTTTAATCCCATTATCGGTGAATCAAAAGGACTACTCTCTATTTCTCTCAATATTCCATGCTCAATAATTTTGTTTATCACTGGAGTTATTCCTTCAATTATTTCTGCCGTCATTTTATACTGAGGAATGTTCGGGTAACTCACACCTTCTTTTATAGTGACTTTTACAGGATCTACATTTTTCATCAACCCAATATCTTCTCCTGTGAAATCTCACACCTTTTCTGTCACTACCTTTTACAATTCATGCGGTATCTTCTCTTGATCAAACACGGGAAACAATTTATTTTGTTTTGCCTCAATCATAAGCATGGTCATTTTGTACAGACTATCTTTACCTGGGGTTTGCAATTCTATGCCATCCGGTGAACAGTATATGGCACAGTTCATTTTACACAAAATGTCTCGTCCTAACAGATTTACGGGGCTACAATCACACACCACAAATCGGTGCATGTCTTTGAAATTTCCAATTTCCACTTCAACTGCTTGTGTTAAAGATGTTTTAATCGGTCTATTAGCTACACCTACAACTTGGATGTGGTCTCCCGAGAGAGGAGGATTTTGGACTTCTACTGACCTAACAGTAGAACGGGTAGCACCAGTGTCCACCAGGAAATTTATTTCTACATCATTCACTTTTCCGTTTATAAATGGACCAGACTGATCTACCTCAAGAGTGGCTCCAAGCACACACTCTTCTCCTTCTCTCAGGCACCGTCAGTAACTTTCATCCGACTCACTTCCACCCTCTTCTTGCAACCAATACTGGAGACTCACATTCACTCTAGGTGATCTGTTTACCTGCTCGACTCCGCTGAATCCTGTCTCTGCACTGTATCTCTGTTGATTTACACTGTGTGGAAGTGGCGGTTGTGGCACCTGACTTTGCTGATTAACTATCTGCTGCTGTTGCGGTTGCTGTTGAATTACCTCAGGCTGCACCTGTGGATTCAATGATGTATTTCGGGATTAACTCTTGGTGGACACTTACATTCTTTTCTCCAATGCCCTATTCTGCCACAATTATGACAAGGGAGCTTTTTCTTAAGCTCTTCTATATTCCCTACCAATTTCGTTTTGTTAAAATTTTCTTTAAATTTTCCTTGACTCTCTGTATTTTTATTTTCCAATTGTGCTACTTGGTGTTCAGCCACTTTTACTTGCGCCCACATAGCTTTCTCTTTGAACTTCTTTTGTTTGGCATCAATTTCTTCACTACAATATTTGGCTTTTCTCAAAACATCATCCACAGATCCTGACTGCCATCCTATCATATTATGCCTGATCATCTCTCCGATTTCTGGCCTTAATCCATATACGAGTCGATATATAAAATGACTCCTGTCTTTTTCACTCAATTCCTCATATCCACTGTATTGCTTAAATACCAACAACAATCTTTCATAAAATGAATGTACAGATGTTTTCGGTTCCTGCACAACTATATCAAATAATCCATCCAGATCAACCCATAATAATTTTGAAACCTTTACAAATCTATCCAACTGTCGATACCATTCTACTGGTTTCTCTCTCAATCTGGGAAAATCATTCATCAATGATAATATGTCCTGTCTACTACAGGGAACATGCACATATCCTCCTCAAGGTATTTCTCACATAGGAAATTCATTTACCGTTGTTTCCTTTTCTCTGACTGGAAATGCTAATATAGATTTATCACTAGCCTCTTCTTTCTTCTTTGCCCATTTCACTCTCCATTTATTTACATCTCCCCATTTTCTTAGCAGCACAATTAATTCTTTTATTTGAGTTATTCTTCCAGCTGTATTCATATTTTCAATGTCTTCTTCTGAAAAGTCTACTCTATACGTCTTCTGCAATGTTTTAAATTTTGTGAAATCTACATTTAATTCACTGGCACATCCTTCCAGCTGATCATGTACAGATTTTGTTTTCCAAGTAATACTTTTACACATGAACATCAGTTCGTCATCTTGATAGGCTTTTAATCTGTCTGTTCCAATTGTTCCAATAATTAATTCTTCCACATCGACCTTTAATCTTGCGACATCTAATACTTTGGGTTCATTCTCTTTTAATTTCAATGTTTTAAGCCAATCACTTAATTCTTGTTCCGACGGACCTATCAGGGTTTGTGTTAAGTCTATTTTCTCAGTACTCTTTTCGGGTGTAGCAGAATCTCTGATTCTGCTCCGGTTGCATATTTATAGGGAGAACTCTGATTAAAAGTCAAGTCAGGCGGATTTACATTACTTGCTCGTCTGATTTCTGACAAGTCTGGATAAATATTTTCTTTTACTTTTTGCAAACTTTGCTGTAAAGGGATTGTTAAACTTGACTCTTTTATTCTTTGGTTCTCAAACACTGGAATCACGGTCCTATCGTTACTGGAACTGTTACCGCTTCTATATTTTTTGTAAGCTCTTGTATCTTTTCTGTCAATTCATTTGTAGATCGTATATACTCAGCAGTACTAGTTTGTTCCTCAACTCGTTTTTCTACTCTACTCACATTTTCTCTGTCATCGTTCTGTTTGGGAGTGCCAGTAAGTCTTGTTTCTGTTATTGAGGTATTTGGGTTATGTCTCACTTCTACTCTTTCTGGTACATTTCAAAAATTTGAAAATTGCCTTGGGGTTTCATTAATTCTACCTTCTACTGACGGAGCATTAGGTGTAGTCCATAAAGAACCTGGTTGATATGGAGGCGGTCTCCTATTTAATATCTCTTCCAATACAGCATCCTCTGATTTACTATCACCATACCCTGTTTCCACGTTTTTCTTCTTCTCTGTACATTTCCGCCCTTCATATTCACCCACTAGTCTAACTGGATACATGCCATCACGCATGTCTGCATTTCTCCATCTGCGCATTCTACTCTCATGTGTCTCTCCCCATAGATTACAAAATCTACCTCTTGGTCTGATATGTCCTTTCAATCTTTCGCTTTCTAATTCATGCATCTCATCTTCCCATTCAACTAAAGCCTCAAACTGAGTCGGTCTAAGTCTTGGGTCAAGATTCATCATTCTTTCTCTCAAATTTCGTAAAACTGCCACATCAAAAGATCCTCCTTCTGGAAAAGCTAACACACCATCATTTCTGGTACACCTAACCCAATTCTCTAGCCAAACACACGTATTTCGCCAACATATAGGAAGCAGGCGTTTTTGGTGGAGGAAGTAATTTTCCCTCTCTTGTGACTATCGCCTTGTCCTTCACAAACACATTTTTCAATTTCTTAAACCATGAAGGTTTCTTCTTTTCCTCTTCGTAATAGTAATCAATTTTTCTGTAAATTCCCTGTCTTTCAAAAGATCGCGCACTTTTCTGTTGCTGTTCCGTAACACCAACCTATCACACCGCAGTTTACACTAGTGTACCAATTAGAACAAGATACTTCTTTTTAGTGCTTAACCAATAGCTTCGCTGCTTTTCTTGATGCACCAATCAGCCCTTACTCTGTCTTGGTCATGAGGACCAATCCCGGCGCGGCACTTTTGACGTCACCAGCGCTCCGGCTTCTGCAGCACCGACTGACCCCTCCTTTATAAGGTTTATCGAGAAGCCGTATTTACAAGATATACAACTGAATCAGTTAGTAAATTACACAAAACAACTCCATTCGTCTGTGTCGCTAAAACGAAGTGATAGATCTTCAATCGCTCAGGTATTCTGTATAACTACATCAGAATTTTAGACTCACCGATAAAGTAGCACAACCCTCTACCTTACCCTTCTGTCAAACAATACCGAACCCGTTTCTCTAGGAATAAGACACATAAGAGACCTCAATGCTCCTTAGAGTCTAATCCAGAGTTTCACAAGAACGCATATTGCTATTTCATTTACACACTTTCACTCGGAAAATCCCTATTCTTTCATACAATAATTCTGTATTTCCAGTAGGCAGCGCTTACCTCTACCCTACCACAGAACTTCTCTATCGTTAGTAAAGTATCACACCTACTTTACCCTTCTTCTAAGCTCGGGTTAAGTCCTACTACTCTCCCAGCGATAAGTTTTAAGACAGAATACGCAATGATACCTATACTTGAAAGCTAAAACTTCATAGACTGACCTTCACTATACATTTATCCTTTCACACCTAAGGTCCCTATACTTGTGATGTGTGATGACACCACTTGTGATATGGGCAAATACCACTAGAGTATACAACAATACTACCCTTTGAAATAGACTATGCGATGTGCGACTTCACTTCCCACACTTCCTCTGCCTGTAGACAGAGTAACCAGCTTCCCAGAACCTTCGGAAGCCTTTTCAGGACTACATATAACGTAATACAAACTCAACAGATGTTAGTCATAATTCTGTACATAAACCCTATATATCACTTTGTACATAATCCTAGCTAATTCTATCGTAACCAATGCTCTGCTACCAAGCTAAAAACTGATTTAGCGCTACTCTCGGAAATCATTTCTAATACCATAACACCTTTCACCCGCGCACTTCGCCTTAAATGGCGACCGTGCGAACGCGCAGCGGTCACGCGCAGCGGGCGCGCCGTTTGTGCGCCGAAGGCGCGCCAAAGGTAAGCCCGTCTGCGCCCGTCCGCGACCGGATCGCGACCAGCGCCAGGACCCCTGGCCCACGAGGACCCCGACCTACCCGCCTGTCGTACTCCGCCGCCACCCTCATCGCACTCAACACCGGCCGACTCCCAGATTGCCACCAAGCCACTCCACGACGCACCCACGGACCTTTCAGCTGCCACGCCTGCAAATTCACCTGCATCCGGACCTGCCTCGCACCAGCACCCGCCAAGTCGAACACCAGCAGCACCCACCTCAAGTGCATCCTGCTCAACACCCGCTCCGTCCACAGACACGCCATCGAACTCTGGAACCTTCTAGACGCCACAGCCCCTGACGTTGCCTTCCTCACGGAGACCTGGATGAACGCCTCTTCAGCTCCCGACATCGCCATCGCTATCCCAGAGGGCTACAAGATCGTCCGGAGGGACCGCAACGCCAACCAGATGGGAGGAGGCATCGCCATCATCCACAGGAACACCATCCGTCTCACGACCAGCACCGACAACACCCTGACCAGCGCCGAACACCTGCATTTCCAGATCCACACCAACCCGAACACCACCCTCAGAGGCGACCTGATCTACCGACCCCCGGGACCACGCACACAATTCAGCGAGGACATCGCCGACTTCGTCAGCCCGCATGCCCTCCCCTCCGCTGACTACATCCTCCTGGGGGACCTCAACTTTCATCTGGAGAACAACAACGACCGCAACACCAGCACCCTGCTCGACAACCTCGCCAATCTTGGACTCAAGCAACTGGTGTCCACCCCCACCCACCTCGCCGGACACACACTCGACGCAGTCTTCTCTTCCAGCACAGACATCGACTTCAGCCACGCCACAGAGCTTCAATGGACGGACCACAGCTGCGTCCACTTCACCTTCAAGAGAACGACGACCCACCACCACCAGCAACAGGCCGCCCGCAGAAGCTGGAACAAGATCACAGCAGACCAGCTCGCCACCTCCCTGAGCCAGCACCCTCCTGCCAGCTCAGCGAACCCCAGCCAGGCCGCCGACAACCTCACGAAGTGGATCAGCATCTGCGCGGACGAGCTCGCCCCGCTGAGGACCCCGCCCAGCAGACCCGGCAGCAAGAAAGCCCCGTGGTTCACCGACGAACTCAAGAGCTCCAAGAAGAACTGCCGAGCCCTCGAGAAAGTCTGGAGAAGGGAACCTACACCGGACAACAGGACCTCCTTCAAGCTTGCCACCCGGAAGCACCACCAGCTGATCCGCGCCGCCAAGAAAACAGCATTCAAGGACCGGTTGGACAACAACGCACACAACTGCAAGGAACTCTTCAACATCGTGAAAGAGCTTTCCAACCCCAGCGCAGGAAACAACGACATCACCCCATCCCAGGACCTCTGCAACTCCCTCGCTTCATACTTCCACAACAAGATCGCGGACATACACAACAGCTTCAACAACCAACCAACGCACACCATGACCGAACAGCCACCCCCCACCACCACCCTCCACGCCTGGACCCCGATCAGCACCGAAGACACCATCCGCACGATGAACTCCATCCACTCCGGATCACCGACCGACCCCTGCCCTCACCACGTCTTCAACAAGGCCGACGCTGTCATCGCACCCCACCTGCGAGACATCATCAACACATCCTTCGACACCGCCACCTTCCCTGAGAGCTGGAAGCACGCCGAACTCAGCGCTCTACTCAAGAAACCAACAGCGGACCCCACCGAACTCAAAAACTACCGCCCCATCTCGCTCCTCCCGTTTCCAGCCAAAGTCATCGAGAAGACCGTCAACAAGCAGATGGCCGCCTTCCTTGAGACGAATGGATCCCTCGACCCCTCACAGTCCGGCTTCCGAGCCAATCACAGCACCGAGACCGCCCTCATCGCCGCCACCGATGACATCCGAGCCCTGATGGACAACGGAGAAACAGCGGCCCTCAACCTCCTAGACCTCTCCGCGGCATTCAACACTGTCTGCCACCGCACCCTAGTACAGCGCCTCAGCAACATCGGAATCCAGGACAAGGCGCTGGAATGGATCATCTCCTTCCTCGACGGAAGAACACAGAGAGTCCGCCTACCACCGTACAAGTCAGAGGCCTCCGAAGTCATCTGCGGCGTCCCTCAAGGATCATCTCTGAGCCCCACCCTCTTCAACGTCTACATGAGCCCCCTCGCGGCCATCGCACGCAAACACAACCTCAGCATAATCTCCTACGCCGACGACACCCAGCTGATCCTCTCCCTGACCAACAACCCCGCCTCCGCCAGAGCCAACCTGCACGAAGGGATGAAAGAGGTAGCCGAGTGGATGACGACCAGCCGCCTGAAACTGAACTCTGACAAGACGGAGGTCCTCATCCTGGGCTCTTCACCCTCCGCCTGGGACGACTCCTGGTGGCCTCCCGCCCTGGGCACCGCACCCAAACCGACAGACCATGCACGCAACCTGGGCTTCATCCTGGACTCCTCCCTCTCCATGACCAGGCAAGTCAACAACGTCTCCTCGGCGTGCTTCAACATCCTACGCATGCTACGGAAGATCTTCTGGTGGATCCCCACCGAGACCAGGAAGACCGTCACCCAGGCCCTCGTCACCAGCCGACTGGACTACGGCAACGCCCTCTACGCCGGTACCACCGCCAAGCTCCAGAAGAGACTCCAGCGGATCCAGAACGCCTCAGCCAGACTCATCCTCGACATCCCACGAACCAGCCACATCTCCGGACATCTGAGAGACCTTCACTGGCTCCCCGTCAACAAAAGAATCACCTTCCGCCTCCTCACCCACGCACACAAAGCCCTACACGACCAAGGCCCGAGCTACCTCAACAGCCGGATCAACTTCTACGCTCCCAAACGCCACCTCTGATCAGCCAACCACGCCCTCGCCGCCGTCCCCCGCATCCGAAGAGCGACTACAGGAGGAAGGTCCTTCTCCTACCTGGCCGCCAAGACCTGGAACTCCCTCCCGACCGACCTGCGCCTGACCCAAGACCACCTCTCCTTCAGGAAGAAGCTGAAGACCTGGCTGTTCGAGCAGTATCGGCACCCCCCCCCCCCCCCCCCCCCAGCGCCTTGAGACCCTACGGGTATGTAGCGCGCTCTATAAGTGTCATTGATTGATTCCCTAAAGTATAAAATCATACATATACTCGGCAGTGGGGCCCGTGACACCACAAGTCACTCACAAAATACTTCCATCCTACTTCATGGATCGTTGAAATTCAAAGGAGAGCTGCTGTATCTTAGTGGAGTGTCTAAACTAAAACTGGATATTTATACTATTTACACCTGCAGTTTAAATGAGCTTACCATGGTTTTCATTTAATAAAACATTTTAATTAGACATGCCACCACTAAGGTTGACGGATCTGCTAGTAAAAAATTAGGCGTAGGAAAACTCAAGACCAGCTTAATTCTCCATTTATCTAATTTTTATTAAGAGCAAATTCAGCATGTCTAAACAGTTATTCACTTTATTTATTTTCTTTATTCAAAAATGACAATTAAAGGAATAAGAACTTATTTCGGACAATTAATTTCATTTATTTCAGAAATTCAGAAATGGACATTTTATTTTAATTTAGAAATGCAAGTATTAGTTAAAGACAGATAGTTCCCAAACTCATTTTCTCCTATTTCCCTAACTTCCCTGACTAATAACCTCACCTAAAGTTCAGATCTCATTCAAAAGAAATAGAAAATTATTCACAGTCTTACTTCCCAGGAAAATCAGCATTCCGACAGCATCTCTTGAGGAAATCGAAAAGAAGTTTTTTCTTAAGTAAAATCAGCACTTTTTATACTTTTTTCTATCTATCTAAAAAAGTAACTTTCAACTTAAATTCAAGTTCTGATTGGACAATTTAGGGGTGGATGAGCATAACCTCATCTTTTTAATATTCGTCTTCCGTTGTGTCAGCAAAATCTAGTAGGTCCTTTGTTTTAAGAAAACGTCCGGCCTAGTCATGTTCTCAAATTGATATTGATATTTCCAAACAGTTTCCCACGTTATACAAAAGTAACATCCACAGTTGTTGGCACTCATCTTTATTCTCGGGACATGGTGACCTTTAACCTCGCTGTTCAGGCACATTCAGCTCGCATTCATTCTCTACTTTATTCGCGCATGCGTATTTCTCTTAGGGCCATAGTAATCGAGCGACTCCATTTTCTGATAGGCCTCACGATTCAAAAATGGGAACTATCATAGAAAAAAACACTAATGAACATTAATTTAAGAATTTTAGCCTTTCTGTTTACCTCCCCCTTTCCAAGGTTTTCCCTATTAGTAGTTACCTAGAAAAATAGCCACATTTAAGCATAATATACTCACTTTTCTTCATGTTTTGCCACAAAATAAGTAAACAAAAGCACATTTATGCCGCATTCCATTATCTCAAAGCTGCTTATTAATTTAAGACATGACAGAATCACAAAATTAGTTAATTATGATTGCAACATAAGCATAATTAGTTTCCCACGTATGTCTCTGAAGGTGCAAATTTTATTCTAAGTTGGTTAGTTTCACACGTCAGCCAATTAGTTCAAATTATGATTATGGAAGTGTGATTTTACAAGGGGTACACAAAATTTTGTTTCACCACCTTGCTTCATCAGTAATCAAAATTACAACTGTCTCTCCATATATGTAGCGCCACCGCCTCACCTTAGGATTCACAAGAATACCATCCCGTATTTGTATAGCCGGAAGTCAAAGTTCCCCGGGAACTGGTGTTCATTTGAGCCTGACTGAAATGCAGAAAAAGATGACGACATCCCTACACATGCTCGACGGTATTTACAATTCACGTGGCGGCCATCATAAGATGTAATAAACCAATCCACTAAATCTAAACACTGATTATATTGATAATGAAATCAATCAAATTAGATGTTCACGAGTGATACTTAACTCTGAGTGCTCACTCATAAATAAACCTGTTTCACACCTTAAGATCGACTGGCGATCACGATCTTAAAGGACAAAGCCGGTATCTCATGATAATATGACTGTCACATGACTGAGAAGTGACCAATAAGAACAGGCGTCAATCTTTTCACCGAATCTAAAGGAATAGCTGGCTCGCTATCCCTCAGCTACTGCTTGAAAGTGGTAATCCAAGGTTGTGAATATGTGTCAAAAAAACGTGTGTCTGAAATAAAAACATGCAATAATGACCACTGTGGAAAAACAATGTGCATTCTCTATAATCATTACGAAAAAACATTACATCACCCATTGAGTGGTCAGATATCTTCAATCATATACCCCTGTTTTTGCAACATAATTTTTTTTCTTTTGGCATGTTCCCATGGGTATGTATTATTGTGGCAACTCCCTATCACCTAAGTTCAACTAAATTAACAAATGCACGGGACTCAAGAGTGAGGGAACCCTTATGTGTATGATCTTGTAAAATGTAGTTAATGCTCTTATCAAAAGACTGTATTCCCGGTAACAAGCCATATCCAACTTGTCATTTATGCCAATGGGCAACATGCTGTTTAAAAATGTTATCCACCAGATTTCCCTCTGTGACAACTATTTGGAGTTGTTGCGTTCCAGGTTTAATTTTATCTTCTCCAGTACCAAGAATCTCAGTTGAGGTATGGTATGGTTAAATTCAGCCAAGTGTAGTGCCAAACTTGAATTGGGGTTCTTGTTGCATATACAGCTTTTATGCTGTGTATTTCTGACTTTGAATTTTCTTTCAGTTTTGCCCACATACATTCTCCCGCATGGACATTTTATACAATCAATTACAAACGTGAAATTGCAATCAGCGGAATCACGCAATGTGATAATTTTTCCAGCCTGAGGATGTGAAATGGTAGACCCTGTGATAATGTTATTACAATGCACGCAATTGTGGCATTTTTTCGTACCAGCACCAGCTGTTTCTGTCATGCTGTTTTGTGATCTCGAGTTATGAGTTCCTTCAAGTTCCTACTTCGGGTATATGCAGATAAAGGTTTGGTCTAGAACACTCCTTGACAATCTGCTTCACATTGAAGCAGTTCCCATTGATGATTTAGAGGTTTTTTGATCTGAAGAGCTTTTACTTGGCATGTCTGGTGCTTGGAGTGTCTGAGGGTGGTTCAGGTGGCAACTTCACCCTGTCTCATGGACAGGTGGACATGATCTCCTCCACCATGATTTCACTAAATTCACTCCAAAGATGGCAGATATTTTTGTTGCATCGTTTCTGTGACCTGTCTCGTTGTTCGGTGGGAGTACTTCTGGATCTTAAAAAAATAGCTTAAATCCTGGGAAGTATCTTCCTTTGACACTTGGCGATAACATTTTAGATGGGTTCTTTCCACAACTTCTCCGGATGCCTTGAGCACATTACCTTCTCAGCATCTCTGCTCCATTGAATGACTTCCGCATCAATTTGAAAAACCCCACAGTACCTTCAGTGGCGTAGCTAAACCTTTGGCCGCCCGTGGCATTCCCTGCGTTTGCCACCCTGCGGCAGCCGCATTTAAGGGGTGCTGGGGATTCCTGTGTTTGATGCCCCGCGACAGCCCCTGGTTAGATCCAGGGGGTTGATCGCCCCAAAACTCGTGCCGCCCTCCCCAACCCCCTTGCTATGCCATTATCTCTGACCCATCACCTATCGTTTGTGGCGGCCCACAAGGATCCATTTGATCCCCTACACTCTTTAACATTTACGTCGAACCCCGGTCAGAAATTTGCAAAGACTCCAACATCTCCATTCATCAGTATGCTTATGACACCGAAATGTACCTGAAAACTCCAACTATAAATGACATTCCCACCCTAAGAAAAATCTTAATAAATTCATCTCTGATCACTTGAAATTGCCCCCGCACCCCCACCCACCGACTTATTACAATCTCATTTAGACTTTGGAAACTGTCCTTTCTGAGGCCACTCATTCCACCTTGACCCCTCTAAAAGTTTTTTAGGTCTCGTCTACAGCATTGCTTTAGCAATGCGTGTTTGGCAAGATTATAGTAAGGCGTTCAAAAGTCTACCCAAACTGCGGATTAGGTACAGTGCATTGGAGCCAGGCGCGTGCACAACGCTGCCACATCGCACATCGCACACCATTTGTCTGATCCTAGGCATTCAAAGGAAATCCGCTCCCCCGCCCCCCCATCAGACTTCAAAGGAATCCTCTCCCCGCCTGCCTTCTCTACGAACAGTCTCCTCAAAAAGCAGCATACAGATCCGAGCCCCCGCAACCATTTATTGCATCGAAGATTCTCTTGGCCGTGGGCATTTCTATTCAAAGCAATAAGATCTATTTATGTTCCCAAGTATTGTAACTTTTTTCCATCAGCACCCTGTTTTCTACAAAGTACCATGTGTGCATGTTTGTAAATTTGCTCAGCGAAATGAATACTTGCTGACTTCAAAGGAATCTGCTTCCCCGCCGCGCAGAGCCGCTCCCCCGCCCCCACCACGCAATGCCCAGAGCTTGTTTTCCATGTTTGTGCCTTGCACCCTGATGCCAGTTTGTGTGCCTTTCCTCCTGTGAGCTGGCTCATTTTCTCTGGTGCTAGCGCTGCCGGGAGGCAGATCCGAGCCCTGGCTAGCCATGGGAACAGGGAGCTGATGCAGCCGTTGAGGCATCTCTCCCCACCTGCCTTCTCTACGAGCAGCCTCCTCAAACAGCAGCATACAGATCCGAGCCCCCGCAACCATTTATTGCACCGAAGATTGTCTTGGCCGTGGGCATTTCTATTCCAAGCAATCAAACCATTTATGATCCCAAGTATTGTAACTTTTTCCCATCTGCACCCTGTTTTTCTACAAAGTACCATGTGTGCACGTTTGTTAATTATTTTATTTAGTTTTTTTATTTTAAGTTTGTTCAGCAAAATGACTACTTGCTGTTATTGCAAAAACAAACACTCTTTTTCTCACATTACACATTGTGCAAAGTGAGTGCATGTTGCCTGCATGTGTTTTCTGGAAGCCGTCAGAGTTACTATCTGCAGTTCTCATGCGTGCTCCGTTGGGCTGTAGGAACGGTGGGATCTCTCGCCAAGACCATGGGTGGATGGATCTGACCCTGAAATTGCAAACAAATGCCAGTTGCCAGATTCAAGGCAGTGTTATAGGGTAGACAGGTTTCAATATTACCAAAACATACAGTAGGGATCTCCTATAGGTTGATCAGGAGTCACCAGTAGCTCTCTGGCAAAGTCGTGCTGCTCATTCCCAAATCGGCAGCTTAAGAGAAGACAATCTAAATGCAAGGAGTGAACCGTGTTTCTTTAGATTCCACCCTGTCCTTCCATTCATGCTCACCTTGAAAAGGCTTGCATTTATTTTCCGCAGGAAACTAAATGCTGGTACCAGGCAAGACAGCTCTCCAACAAATGTCCATCTGGTCCCCACAACACTCGTGGTGATTCCGCAAACTAAATGCCTCTGCCTTGGAAGAGTGGACTTGGTTGTCATAAAAACATAACTTTTTGTTTCTTTCATGAACCACCAGAACATTTCTCTCTTCCAATGTACTTCAAAGCAAAATATGGGCAGCTGAACAATCACAGTTTACAGCTGAACTATCTGAAACTGACTGTAGACCTGCTCTCCATCGCTACATCTTCTAATATTTCTCTCCTCTCTCCCTATTCGACCTCTTTCTCTCTTTCCCTCAGTTTTTACTGTCTATTGAGCCTTCCTCACCTCTCTCATTATCTCCTTTTCTCTCCCACTATCTTCACTTCTGTGTTTTTCTGCCGTCAACCCTCACTTCTTCCTTCCACTTTATTCCCTCCTGTCTATCGTTCTCTATCTATGTATCTCCCAGTCACCACCCTCACCTCTGCTATTTTCTTTTCTCTTTCTCCTACACCTATGTTTCTCTACCCACTCTACTCCCAGAATTTTCCCACTTTATTTTCTTTTCTAATCTCCTCTTTTGTCTAATCGCCCACAACATTTTCACCTGCCTTTGTCCCTGTTTCAACCCTGCATTTGCTTCTCTGTCTTCCTTTAACAATTTATTTTCTCTTTGACTTTCTACATGTAATGGTCTCTATCTCTGTGCCTCTCTCCAGACTGCCAACCCCTTGTTCTTTCTGTGTCTCACTCCCCACAGTCACTAACAGCTCCGGCTTATCGTTGCCAAATCTGTTTGCTCTCGATTATCCAATTCCAACCTTGCATCCAGCAACAGGCTGTACTACAGTGACGTTTTAAAAATCACGCAGCAATTTGTTTAAACAATCCATGCTGTGTTTATCCTGGTCACATTCGGTACTTTTAACTGGTCTGTCCGGCTTCACGGCGGTCCCCCTAAACAGCCCTTTCTTGCATTGGCTCAGGGGAGTTCGCATACACACATCGCTTAATCAGCGATAGAGTGCACGTGATCTCTGGTGGGCCTGCCTGCACTCTCTGCCTCCATCACAAGGGTAGATGGTCTGTCTCTCTATTTGCGTGACATTGTTTGCCTTCTCAGTGGACATAGTGCGGCACATTATTATGTTTCTCCCAGTGGTATTTCTAGCAGCGACCTCCAAAGTGTTCACTTTCCCATGCACACAGCACTCTGGTGCCATAAATTACTTATAAGACTTTGGAGGTAGTTAGACTCCCACGGTTAATCAATTAAATCAATCAGGAGTTATAAAGCACAGATGCCCTTGCCTGGTGTTGCTGCAGTTTGAAACATCTTGTCATGGAGGTCTCTTTATTTATCTTTATTCAAGACTTTTCTGACATCCATGCCTCTTCAGTGGATAGTTTGTGATTTTAGATTCGAAGTTTGGCTGTCGCTTGGATGCAAGTTATATAGAACAATTTACATGAAAGTATAGTTCTCTTTTTATTGAGCTCTGGCAAGTTTAATGTGTAGGTTCATGTAACTATTATTGAAGCATTCTGCTTGTGAAGCTGCTGGTTGTCAGACCTAAGTTGTGGGCTGTGCTGCATGATGTGTTACAGCAACTGTGTGATGTTTATTCCATGCAAGAGCCCCTTCAACCAAAACTTGAAATAAGAGCCAATTCAAATGCTTGTAAAGAATACATTTCTTTCTGGCGGTCTCTTAACGTTATTACTGGAACCACATACATCCACTCCATAATACATGGGTAAAATACATTGTCTGGCTCTGCTTCCTGCTTGTTTATGTCCAAGTCTCTCTTTCCTTCTCTTTCTTTTCAGTGTGATTCCACTGACAACACTTGTGCACTAGTCCGACTAGAGCACAATTGCCATTTTATTTTTTATTTCTTTTCAGTGTAATTCCACTGACAACAGTTGTGCACTAGGCCTACCAGACCACAATTGCTGTTTTATTTTTTCTTTCTGTTCAGTGTGATTGCACTGACAGCACATCTACCATTCTGCACTTCCTGGCAATGGGTCAATGTGCTAGTTATACAGTACTTGTGTGTTCGTACCCACACCCCACACCCCCCTCACACACACACCCCCACACACACCCCCCACACACAACCCCCCACACATACCCCCACACACACACAACCCCCAACACACAACCCCACACACACAGAATCCCACACACACCCAGACCCCCACACACACACACCCACACACACAACCCCACACACACACAACCCCACACACACAACCCCACACACACACAACTCCACAAACACACGACCCCACACACAACCACCCACACACACACACAACCCCCCCACGCACACAGCCCCCTCCACCCCCACACAACACCACACCCTCACACACACACACACATCCACACCCACACACATACCCCAACACACACAACACCCCACACACAGCCCCTAACACACAACCCCTCGCACACAACTCCACACACAACCCCCCACACACAACCACCCACACAACCACCCACACACACAACTCCTCACACCCCCACACACACAACCCCCATACACACAAGCCCCATACACACAACCCCCATACACACACACACAACCCCACACACACACACAACCCCACACACACACCCCACACACACACACCCCACACACAACCCCCCATGCACACAACCACACACACACAACCACACACACACACAACCCCACACACACAACCCCACACACACAACCCCACACATACAACCCCACACACATACAACCCCACACACATACAACCCCCACAGACACAACCCCCGCACACACAACCGCACACACACAACCCCCCCACACACAACCCCACACCCACCCACACACACAACCCCCCCCCCCACACACACACCCCCCACACACACACCCCACTCACACACCCCCACACACACAAACCCCCCACACACTCACAACCCCCCACACACACCAACACACACAACTCCACACACACACAACCCCCCACACACGCAACCCCTCACACACACACAACCATCTATCTATCTGTGGCCCTCACTCTATCTATCGCCCTCACTCTATCTATCTATCTATCTATCGCCCTCACTCTATCGCCCTATCTATCTATCTATCTATCTATCTATCTATCTATCTATCTATCTATCTATCTTTTGCCCTCACTCTATCGCCCTCACTCTATCTATCTATCGCCCCTCACTCTATCGCCTTCACTCTATCGCTCTCACTCTATCAATCTATCTATCTATCGCCCTCACTCTATCTATCTATCGCCCTCACTCTATCAATCTATCTATCGCCCTCACTCTATCTATCTATTGCCCCTCACTCTATCGGCCTCACTCTATCTATTGCCATTACTCTATCAATCTATCGCCCTCACTCTATCAATCTATCTATCGCCCTCACACTATCAATCTGTCTATCGCCCTCACTCTATCTATCTATCGCCCTCACTATATCTATCTATCGCCCTCACTCTATCGCCCTCACTCTATCACCCCTCACTCTATCGCCCTCACTCTATCAATCTACCTATCACCCTCACTCTAACAATCTATCTATCGCCCCTCACTCTATCGCCCTCACTCTATCATTCGCCCTTACTCTATCAATCTATCTATCTATCGCCCTCACTCTATCAATCTATCTATCGCCCTCACTCTATCTATCTATTGCCCCTCACTCTATCGGCCTCACTCTATCTATTGCCATTACTCTATCAATCTATCGCCCTCACTCTATCAATCTATCTATCGCCCTCACACTATCAATCTGTCTATCGCCCTCACTCTATCTATCTATCGCCCTCACTATATCTATCTATCGCCCTCACTCTATCGCCCTCACTCTATCTATCTATTGCCCCTCACTCTATCGGCCTCACTCTATCTATTGCCATTACTCTATCAATCTATCGCCCTCACTCTATCAATCTATCTATCGCCCTCACACTATCAATCTGTCTATCGCCCTCACTCTATCTATCTATCGCCCTCACTATATCTATCTATCGCCCTCACTCTATCGCCCTCACTCTATCACCCCTCACTCTATCGCCCTCACTCTATCAATCTACCTATCACTAAGCATGGGCGAATTTTGCGAATCTCGCGTTCGCGAATTTTGCGGATTTGCGAACTCGCAATCCGCAAAATCCGCAAATTCGCGAGAATTCGCGGATTTTTTTTTTTTGTGTTTGCGCGGGTTTCTGCCAGTTCGCGAGGGTTTTGTACAATGTCGCAAATTGCGAACTTACCTGTCGGGTCGCAAGTTTCGCGAACTTGTTGTTTCTACGTGTCCAGCCTGTTTGGGACACTCTTCTTCATCACTGCCACTCTCTGTCACCACTGCCACTCTCTGACTACTCATGCCACCCTCTGGCCCACCCATGCCACCCTCTGTTTCATCACAGCACCCTCTGGTTGTCCAGTCAGTGTACATTATTGTGGCAACGCAAGCACACCTTCCCTGCCTCAAGTGACCTGAATTAATTTGGGGCTGATTAATGTGTCACAGAATATTTTTTTAGCTGGCACCTGCTTCCTTAGTGCTTCCTGATTAGTGAACTTTTGCACTTGCTAAGTGCTTTCATTGTTGCAAAATTAGTTACAACACCTGCCCTGCCCCAACTGACAATAATGAATTAGGGGCTGATTAATGGATTTGAACTGCCAGCCTGGCTCCTGCTTGTCTCCCTTAGCTGTAATTCAGGACCTTTGTGGCATATGTGTAACTATTCTGAGGTTCAGAGCAGGGTCACATAATAGTTGCAACTGGCAACTGAACTCTGGAGGGGCCCCTCAGCAAGCACTACAGGAAATGGCTACTAATGATGAGCCTGAACTTTTGAACCTGGTAAGTAGTTTCAGTTTTGATTAGATCGTATTTCTGCAATTTTGCACTTATTCGCGGGGCGCGAAGTTGTACTGGGAAGCCGCGAACTCACGCGAACAGTGCGAGCAGTGCGAGCAAAATCCGCTGCTCGCGGATTTTGCGGGAGATTCGCGAATCTCGCGGATTGCGAATTTCCCGAAAATCCGCAAAATCCGCGAGCGAAACGGATTTTCCGCCCACACCTACCTATCACCCTCACTCTAACAATCTATCTATCATCCCTCACTCTATCACCCCTCACTCTATCACCCCTCACTCTATCGCCCTCACTCTATCAATCTACCTATCACCCTCACTCTAACAATCTATCTATCGCCCCTCACTCTATCGCCCTCACTCTATCATTCGCCCTTACTCTATCAATCTATCTATCTATCGCCCTCACTCTATCAATCTATCTATCGCCCTCACTCTATCAATCTGTCGATCACCCTCACTCTATCAATCTGTCTATCGCCCTCACTATATCTATCTATCGCCCTCACTCTATCGCCCTCACTCTATCTATCTATCGCCCCTCACTCTATCGCCCTCAGTCTATCAATCTATCTATCGCCCTCACTCTATCAATCTATCTATCGCCCTCACTATATCTATCTATCGCCCTCACTCTATCGACCTCACTCTATCTATCTATCGCCCCTCACTCTATCGCCCTCACTCTATCTATCTATAGCACTCACTCTATCGCATCACCACAGAATCACTCAGGGGCACCACAACATCACTATGCGCTACCACAGCATCACTGAACGCCACAGCATCACTCGTCGTTACCACAACATCACTCAGCGTCACCACAGCATCAATCTGTGCAATCATTCAACAACTTGTTCAAATATGTTCACTCAATATTTCAAGCTTTATTACAAATGTCACAAAAAGATGTTAATATTTAACTTCTGTTCTTGGATTTTCGTCACAATAAAATACATTGAACATAATCTTTCCAAAAGTTATTTACAAATAACTTTTATTTAAGTATTAAATATAAAAAAAATGAAAAGCCATTGTTATTTGTAATATCAATTTGTAATATCAATATATCTAAGTCACGTAAATACAACACATAAATAAAATATTTGGCATTTACAATACCAATACCAACTTTCCTAATGCGAGACCTATTGCATTGCAAATGCTTGTTTTACAAGCAGCATCTATACTTCTCTCCTCATCCCAAAAATGTGTTCACATTTCTCGAATACACATTTATCTCCGAAGCCTGTACTACGTGAGTGACCTTCCCAAGACTCCAGGCAGGTCGAGGAGATTCAGAAGCAGAGAAAACTTTCTCTTGGAAACGCCATATTCAGAACCTCTAAACTTCTTTCATTCTGCAGAGCACCCTCTTCTTCTAAAACGTCTTGCTTGCCGATATCAGAACAGTTCCAAATCCTACTGACTTTTGACTACTATCAAAGACTCAACTGTTCAGGCTATATCGGAACCAATAACCCCTGCAGCTCTAGCAGGTTGATTACTTCTAACCACTTTCTCACCCGGTCTCCACCCTCTCACTTGTAATCACATCATCTTTCCTCTTCATCGCAGTTCACCCTTCTTTCCCCTTCTCCTACTTGTGCTCCCTCTGCAAGTTTTATCATCTCACCTCTCCTTTTACTCACTTTCCTATTCTCCCCCACCCTTTCTGTTCACCTACTCCACTTCTTGTTATGTTAACCATGTTGTACTTATAGAATTTTTCTATAGTCTATGTCCATCCAGTTCAATGTAACACCCTGTATCGCATAATTATTGTTCATTTGTATACTGCATACATACTTATATTAACCATGCACTATACAAATCAGTTAAATAAATAAAATGTTGTTCTTAGTATGGTTTACATTCCATGCTGTCCTAAATTAAATATTGTATTTCTTCTGTTGCGTTGTCATCTACGGAATTCAGTGTACACCTGTGTTCCTTGTTTTCCATTTTATAGTCTTTTCTGCTGCCCCGGTATTTTTAATCTGTTTGGGTTTGTTGCAGCAGTTTTTTAAAATGAAATTAATGTTTTCATTAGTTGTCGTTTCCACTCACACTTGCAACAAAATCGAGGACTTTTTCTGTTCCCACAGAAAGACTCTTTCAAACGCTGGAGGGTCTGTTGAATTGAAATATGTGTAAACCTGTAGTGTTACTGTGAAAAGTAACCACAAGGTCAAAACCTTCTCTTTTTATAACACAATTTTATTGATTTTTACCATCTCAAAAAATACAAAGTAACAATAATAAGAAATACACTTAAAGATGACATTATGGCCCCTACCCCCACCCTACCAATTGTACCTTCCCCCCCCCCATTAACAATCCACGAGGAATACTCTGTATTTTGTAGCTGTAAACAGCGCCACACACCATAAACAATTCAGAAAAGGGGGTGGTGATGGACAGAGTATCTGAATTAAGCAGAACACTCCTACCCAGTCCAAAGATCAGGGCCTGATCCATCACTGTTTTTTAGCTCACTGCACCGTCCCAGCTCAGAACCTGGCTACATGCAAATTAGTCTGTCCCTGGCCCAGTGCATCATGGGAACAGGGCAGACCAAACTACCAAGCCAATTCTTATACTGGGAAGGAAACAAGCTTCCGGGGACCGGTTTCTGGCATTTCAGCCGTCTTCGGCCCGGCTTGCTTGAATCCTGATTGTGCAGTGAGCAAGGGATTCACATCTGAGTATACCCTTCCACGCTTGTGGTGGACAAAACGATTCAGAAAAGGGGGTGGTGATGGACAGAGTATCTGAATTAAGCAGAACACTCCCACCCAGTCCAAAGATCAGGGCCTGATCCATCACCGTTTTTTAGCTCACCGCACCATCCCAGCTCAGAACCTGGCTACATGCAAATTAGTCTGTCCCTGACTCAGTGCATCATGGGAACAGGGCAGACCAAACTGTGAGTCCCTTGCTCACTGCACCATCAGGATTCAAGCAAGCCGGGCCGACGACGGCTGAAATGCCAGAAACCGGTCCCCGGAAGCTTGTTTCCTTCCCAGTATAAGAATTGGCTTGGTAGTTGGTTTGCCCTGTTCCCATCATGCACTGGGCCAGGGACAGACTAATTTGCATGTAGCCAGGTTCTGAGCTGGGATGGTGCAGTGAGCTAAAAAACGGTGATGGATCAAGCCCTGATCTTTGGACTGGGTAAGAGTGGTCTGCTTAATTCAGACACTCTGTTCATCACCACCCCCTTTTCTGAATCGTTTTTGGCCACTATAGGTGTGGCAGGGTATACTCAGACATGAGTCCCTTGCTCACTGCACCATCAGGATTCAAGCAAGCTGGGCCGACGACGGCTGAAATGCCAGAAACCGGTCCCCGGAAGCTTGTTTCCTTCCCAGTATAAGAATTGGCTTGGTAGTTTGGTTTGCCCTGTTCCCATCATGCACTGGGACAGGAACAGACTCATTTGCATGTAGCCAGGTTCTGAGCTGGGATGGTGCAGTGAGCTAAAAAAACGGTGATGGATCAAGCCCTGATCTTTGGACTGGGTAAGAGTGGTCTGCTTAATTCAGACACTCTGTTCATCACCACCCCCTTTTCTGACGCACCATAAAGAGCATCGTACGCTCAGCCCTTCTACCCACGCATTTTAACATCTTGCTGGTTGGGAGTTGACTCCATCCGGTCACAAACGAATCCCCGGAAGCCAGTCGAAGCATCCCACAATTTCGTGTTTTAGAGGGCAACCTCTGGCAATGTAGATTGGCTTTCCATACTCCCACTCGTAAGTCAAGCCACTGTCGCCACACTTCCACAGAGGGGAGAGTTCTTATATTTCCAATGAGCTTCCTTCCTCCTAGCAACCAAAGCTCCAACCATAGCAAATCCAGTTTAGAATCGGTTAGCGTCGAGATCTATGTTTATATGAACCATTATCGAGTCAAGCTGCAGCTTCTAACCGGAGAACTCAAACAGGAGGGTATTTGCCCAGTTTGTGCCCAGAACCCTTGTAGTTTACAAGAAATCCCCGTACGTTGAGGAGCATCGGAGGCAAGAGTGGGAGGCCACAGCACCCATCTTCCACAGTCTGTCTTGTGAGGTATACCATGAGGAGGTACTTTAGTTGAATTAGGATAAATCTGGCCGCTATTGCTGATTCTCTTGGGAATGCAGAGCTTCTCCCCACTTTGCATCTGTGAGAGGGCTCAGGTCTCTCAAGTGCGAGGTGCAGTCTGTCAAAGGATTAAGCTGTAATATTTATTAAGAGGAAACTCATTCTCCCATAATTAATTTCACCTCTAAGGAGTTGATCTCTGGGAGGTCCTCCAGCCTTGAGACATACAGCATTATTGCATTTCTGAATTGTAGGTAACAAAAAAATTGACTATGATGTAGTTTGTAACCAACCTGGAGGTGTTAATAGGATTTAAGTCGCATACCTCTCATTACATCCCCAAGGATTGAAATCTCTATGATGTCCCGTTTCTGCCCCCCCCCCCATTGTAGTGGTGTTTGTTTAGTTAGTCACATATCCTAGCCCATGTTTTTCAACGTGCCCTTCAATATCACTAATACCAATTTGGTTGCCGGGGGCGGGGGGGGGGGCTTGTTCTGGAGCAAGCAATCTACTCTTCCTCCATATGTGTTGCATAGACACTTCGCCCAGCGGCCATTGTTCAGAAGCATATGAGAGGTCTCCCTAGATATCATTCCACAATTCATTTGCAATCCATAAGTGAGAAGCCCTATACCATGACTGAACATCTACAGCCGCAACCACCTCTCGTAAGTAGTTTTAAAACACTTTTTCAGATCTATCCATTGAATTCCCTGATTCTATATGAAGATCTGCAGGATGAAATCTAATTTGGTAAAGGAGCACAGTAGCTCAAACTGTCAATTTTGTAATTGATAAATAAAACTGGACAGTGCTACTATTTTAAAAATGGTGGACTTACCCAAGAGGGGTCCATCAACCAATGTTTAACATCTGCTGTCGGTTTATTGACCAATGGTTGGATATTCTTTTCCCATACTTGTCTAGGGTGATTTATACTCCGAAATATTTAAATCTTTGCATGACCAACTGCAGATCACAGGCCCACCTGTCTTGCTTTGCCCTTTAAAATGCCACTCCCACACGATGGCCCAAACACGATGAAGCAGGAGACCTAAACCACAACAGCACCTAGAAAGGGGTTTCACTTTACAAAATGAAACGCATCAAAGACTCTCTTTTTAGGGGTGACACCTGCGTTGCAGTGCACAGCCCTGCTCGCGCAGAGAGAGCCCTTTTGTATGGTGTTTTGAAAGCTGACCACAAGCTCGTGCGTGTGATCAAGCTTTCGCCGTTAGGCATTGGCTTTCACGTGTTTTAAAAAAAAAAAGTCACGCAATTAGGCAGGTACCGCCTTTGTGACGCTCATTCCCGGTGGCGGCTAGCACTCGCAGCAGCATGCGTTCGCCTCGCTGCCACTGCCGCGCTCCCTCCCCCGCTCCTCTGTGGTGCGCAGGCACCACTAGTGGTGTATAGCACATGACGTAAAAAGCAGGTGCATGGAAGCAGAACAAGGACATTTAAAAAGAAGCGCAGGGCTCTAGGCAGTTGCTCTACAATAACAGAAGAACATAGCTGTCAGCTGATACGAGGTTCACTTGTTCCTAGCCTCTTTTTTCAGTTAACAGCAGGGAATATGCTGGTATGTTCTTGCCCTTACCTACAATGGGAAATCAAATGACTTGATAAGCACTGTAGATATGATAACAAATGCGAAGTCCTGAGAGGAAGATCTGGAGACAAACACAGAGATTCAGATTTCAACATTAACTTTAAGTGGGTGACGCTGTATATTCACTTTAAGTGGACTAACCATGAACTTGACGTACCTTTTTTAGTTTTAAAAATCCTGAGTCGCGTCTCGAAACCCGGAGTGTTGGTGTTTATGGATTTATGTTTATTGTAAAAGCTTCTGTATATCCGATTCCCAACATTTGTACGGTTCCTAAGCTTTTTTGGTGTCTTTGCGCCATTTTTTGTTTCTGGCATTCTCATTGACTGAAGTTCGAGTTGGCTGTTGATAGTAGGGTTGGTTGCGTTTCGCACTGGTAATGGTTACACTCTAGGGGACATTGGGCGGCAAGACTAGGGTGTAAGTGGACAGCTTGATCCTGTTGCGTTCATGTGTGGAGCAGCAGTATGTGAATGGATGCAGTTGAATAATACCTTTTTATTTCGTTCTGCTTTGGTAAACAGTTGCCCATTGCTTGGCCCAAGTGTTTGTTTGAAGTGTTTGTGTGCGCGGTATGTTTAAGATAACTTCTTCGGGATGGTTACTTTTTGTAGAACGTTGACAGGATGTAGATGTGTCCTTATAATTTGAATGATGTTCCACCAAGGTGTCAAATGCTTGGTTAATTAAATAATGTGATGCCGTATTGTACGCGTAATGCTTTTGGTTGTTTAAAATATATCTGTTAGTCTATGGTCATGTGTTAGTATAATTTGATTTAGGACTGGCTTTGAGCCATAAAACACCTAGCTGACTAGATAGCTAATCGCTGTGTTGTGAACATGATGGCCCTGCAGTTGTGGCTGATATATACTACTGGTACAGGGCTAAGAATGGATATGGAGTGTGCAGTTGTGCCACCTTTAGCCATATTGTGCATGCGATAGTGCCAGGAGTTGTCCAATGCGGACTTTTGCTTGGGAATGATGTGCTAGTAAAGCTTTCCTGATGTGCTAACTTAGATGGCTTGGAGCAGTGGTGTTCACACACCTATGCTGGGGCTCACTGTTAATGAGTGCTGTTGGTGTCACTGTGGTAAGGAACTTCACGAAGACACAACAACGCTGAGCTTGGTTATTTTACTAATTGTTGTCATTGACGAAATGTCACATCCTCCTGGCACAGAGTCTAACTACAGCTACTGTGTTGCCGTTCGAATTCTCCTTCCGTGACTGCTCCATACATGTGTGAAAATACAAATCACAACATTGAGTGTCTCGAGGGATACCTTGAGAAACACCACATGCATCACATCACCTTCCCCCTTTTAATACCCCCAAAAAATTGGCTAACTATAAATTGGATTACAAGCGTGAAAATAATGCATTAAAACAACAAATTCCTTATTTACTCATTAAGTTGCAATTACAAAAACAACAAACATGCAATTAAGTCTAGTACCTTACAAAGTCATCCGACTTCTTGGAAACCTTCCTGATGCGTGATCCTAGCCCCACTTCTTTACCTTTACAGGGCCTGTCATTCTGCTTCCAATGCTCCCTATCATGGTCATGTAAGGATACAATACTTTTCTTTTCTAGCTTGATATTATCTTGTTCTGGTGTTACTTCACCAATTGTCTTTTGTTTCACCAACCTTTCCATGTGATAAATGTTACACCTTTGCTAAGTTTGCGGACTTGTACAGACATGAAAAACTTAAATCCCCCCTTCTTAACTTTGATGGGTTCCTTAATAAAAACCTAGTCACAATTAACACATTCGTCATGCCAGACTTCTGCTGTCAAAGTCACCATTCATGGCAGCTTGTCTCATAAGCAGCTTGGATGCAATCGCTTCTGCACCATGCTTCCCAATTTTGACATCCCCTTTCTTTTCTTTCAGCCATGAGGGGAACATAGAAGTATGTACCTCCCTACCTTTAATCAGCTAGAAAGGTGTGACCCTGTGTTACAATGTGGAGAGGTATTGTAATTCCACACGTTCTGTTTGATAAAATCCTTCACATCCACCCTTGAAGCTATAGCTGTTTGTATGCCCTCCTTCATAATTTGATTCCCACGCTCCACCAAACCCATTTAAAGTGAGCTATTACAGCGGCACTCTTAAATGTTTTATGTCCTGTCCAGACATGAATGTACACAATCGTTCCGAGATTAACTATATGCCATTGTCTGTGATGATGACTTTAGGAGCTCCTTCTATTAAAAACACTTTGCTCAGAAACTTAATGACTGTATCAGTGTCTGAGGGTTCTACAAATAATTTAAGGAAGGACGAATGATATCTGGTATTAACTTGCACATAGTTAATTTTCTTTTCCAGTTTTAGATGTATATCACCAGCTTTTTAGGTCTCGCGCCTAGCGTTGCAGTGTGCAGCGAGACGTCATGTAGGGAGTTTTGAAAACTAACCTAAGAATCGCACACGCTCGTGTGTGTGCTTTTTGTTTTGGCCCACTCGATTGGCCTTTGCGTGCATCTTTTTATCAAAGACAGCACACAATTGGCCAAAGGTGGGCGCATAGCTCTGCCCATGGCCTATTGGTGTCGGTTACCCACACGGCCACCATGTGGTTTCAATTATCGTGCCCAGACACGGACGCGATAATTGAAACTAGATGTCTCGCTGTGGCGCGCGCGCGCGCACCACTCGTTTCGATTCCGTGCTTCTTTCTTTTTTTCTCAGCCCACTGCGTGCCATGCCATTTCCTGTTACTAGAGGAAGACTTACACAAGAACCAGCCGTCTTTTGTTAATTTGCATTTCCATTATGGTTATAGCTATGTGTCTGGAAACGCAGCGTGGCAGCTGCGCTCCCGTCACTAGACAACAGCCTGAAACCAGAGTTCCCCTGGTCGCCCACATTCAAGAGGATTGTGTGATCCTGGGCAATTTGCAGCACCTCCCCGGCTCTCCTATGTGGCATCTGTCCCAAACTGGAGTGTAACTACACGCACACTCCATAAAGGCCTAGTGGGGGTCGGCGGACGAGAGGCATCACGGTGCTGTGCATCCTGCACTCCCATCCGCGGGAGAGCTACAGGGGCCGTGGGCAATGAGATGACAACATCCCCCAGCTGTGCGTACTTTCTCTCTCCGGGGGAGCCCTGCCCAACACGGGCAGCTGTGTGCCCTCACACAATCTCACTGCACCAGCACCATGTGTGCAGAATCACATTAGCGCCTATTGCTTTTTCCAGAAAAGCCCAAGGAGCTGCTGCGCCAAATTGACCCCGAGATTATCTTGTGACATCTCTTTGCACACAGTCTGAAAGCAACACCTCGGGCTGCCTCAAAAAAACACCACTTAAAGTTGTTTAGAAATCTCACGCTCTCCTGTGTTAGAATGCCCACTGCAAATTACCCCTTGCAGACCTAAAATTCAGGACCCTATGAATAGTATACCTCTAGTTAAGAAGGAGACGCTAGTTAACTTAGTAGGGAAGGTGAAGTCAGGCTCCAAGGTAGACCCCTGTCCCCCTAGCGTGTTTAAGCAAGCCATGCCAGGGATGGAGGAGGATGTGTTAAACCTCCTAAACAAATCACTGGAAATTGGACTGGTTCATACCATGCTTAAAGAGGCGCGGTTGATTCCATTGCTTAAGAAACCCGGAGCGGATGTTAAGATTTTAAAGAACTTCAGGCCCATCTTCCAGTTGCCGTTCTTGGCGAGGTACTAGAACAGCATGTATTGACACACCTCTCCAAGTACCTGGAGACCAATGATCTGTTGGAACGTAATCAAGCTGGTTTTAGGGTACATCACAGCACGGAGCTGGTGATGGTCTCCATCTTAGACGAACTGAGATGCAGAGCTAAAAAAAAATCCCCGGGGCCCTGGTGCTGCTTGATCTCTCCGCGGCATTCGACACTGTGTGTCACAGTCAACTGCTGTCGCGTGTGAGAGATCTAGGCATCGGGGGAACCGCACTAGGCTGGCTTACTTCCTTTCTGCAGGATAGATCGCAGAAAGTACAGCTTTCAGACCTAGTATCAGTAGCAGCGGCCATCACCTGTGGAGTGCCGCAAGGGTCGGCGCTCTCGCCGCTCCTTTTTAATATTTATCTCCAGCCCCTGATTTCAGCGCTCAATCAAATGGATTGTCAGGTCTATAATTACGCTGACGACACACAGATCATCATTCAAATAGAGGACACTCTTGGAGCCCAAGCACGCTTGCATAACATTCTGAGATACACAGTAAACTGGATGACTGCCAACTCCCTGAAGATCAATCCTGACAAAACAGAGGTGCTGCCAATTACCACCGTAGGCAGCCCCTGGCACGATGGATTTTGGCCCAGGGAGTTGGGCAGGACGCCGGTTCCAGCTACCGTGGTAAAAAGCCTTGGCATCCTTATTGATGGCAATTTGACCATGAGAAAGCAGGTGTCCTCAGTGGTGGGTACATGCATAGGCCTCCTTAGGCAACTTCGTAAAATCTCTAATCTACTGTCCTTTTCTACTCTAAGGAGTGCAGTGACAGCTATGATTCTGGGGCGACTGGACTACGGGAATGCGCTGTATTTGGGTCTGCCCCAGCAACAACTGTCGAGGCTTCAAACTGTGATGAACGATGCAGGAAGATTAATCTATAGGAAGCCCAGGAAGGCACATGCTTCTCCTCTCCTGCGCCAGTTGCATTGGCTTCCTGTTAGACAGAGGGCATTGTTCAAAGGCCTGTGCATCTCCCATAAGGCTATCTATGGCAACGCTCCAAACTACATTAAAAGTAGACTATTGAATTACATTCCAGCTAGAGCACTGAGGTCTTCAGAGGCTACGCTTCTGACTAATCCTCGCTATCGTCTGTCGACCTTTCTCTACTTTGCTCCCGGCAGCATGGAACAAACTTCCACCAGATCTCCGTAAGGAACCAAAGCTGCTGCCATTCCGTCGGATGCTAAAAACAATACTGTTTCGAGAAGCTTGGGGAGAGTTGTAGGGGTGCTGCCTGTTCTATGGAGTTGTCTGTTTGCCTGGTACAAGCGCTTAGAGACCCCCGGGTGATAATGCGCTATATAAATTGAAATAAATAAATAAATAAATAAATAAATAGATACAATCTGATCGTAGTGTATCTTGTGTTTCGTTGTTTCTTTGGTATTTAAAAGCCGGGTACCCAACGCTGTGTTTCTCTCCCAGTTGCTTCTCTTCTGTGTCCCTTTGGCTGTCCGTAAGCTGCCCCGTGAGAACGGTCCCGCAGTGGTGCACATTTGTAGCTCCTTTTTTATAATATGTGAGTTGCACATAATGCGCCTTTGCGCGCCTTTGGGTGATGTTCGGGTCAGAGCCTTCAAGCTGTGGATGATCAGAACCCTGGGTCTGGCCGCTGCGACTGTTCGCCTGGAAGTTTATTGAAGGCCCAGGTTCGAACTCGCTCCCTCCCCTGCTCCATCTTAGGGGTTTTCCTCCTTGCAGGGCAAGCTGCATTCAAGAAGGGCAAAGCCTGGGTGGAAAAGCTCTGTTTCTCCCTCGCCTCCTGGTCCAGTTGGCACCACAGAAGGTTGGATGAAAAGAAGCCCCTAGAACACCATGTTTCCGTTGATCCTACTCCTCTCAGTGGCAAGCAAGGCTTTCTTGCCTGCTGCAGATGAGCGCACTGCCCCCACAGTTTGCTCCCGCAGGAAGCTCCAGTCACTCCAGCAGGTGAATATAAAGTTAATTAAAGGCTCACGTGTCGCAGCACCTCCATAATTCAGCACCATCTGGGAGATAGCTGTCCACCTGTTGTGGTCATCTGAGCTTCGCCCTCCCTGCTGCTGTCAAGGAGCTCACTCACACCCTCACACTTCTTACACTCCTATCTAACTCTCGCCCTCACTCTCCACAGTTCTACCCTCTTGTGGTGCTTCCCTCTTTCTCCTCTCTAACTTAGGTGCCCACCGCACCGACGTACTCCTTAACTCTGTTACTGCTACATCTCCTCTCTTCCTCTTTCCTCCTTTACTCCCTCTGTAGTTGCCCCCTACTCCCTCCACCTGTTCTTTATCTCCCTACTCCTCTGTAGTTTTTCCTTCCCCCTACTCCCACTGTTCTACCCTCTCTGTCCCTCTACCCCCTCCCTCACCCCCTCCAGTCTTACATGTTCCCTTCGCCCTCCAGCCGCCCCACACTTCTCCTTTTTTTTCTATCTCCATCTCTATTTCCTCCTCCATTCACCTATCCCCCCTCCCGTGCCCCCTCCTCCGCTCCCCCGCCTTCTCTGCTTCATCATTTAATGCCTCAGAATAATGTGTGCTTTCAGCTGGACTCCTATCAAGAGGCTGCATTCTCTCGAACTTGCACTGAAATAAAACCCACGTCTCTCTCTTTCCTGACCCCTCCCCCACGGGGAGCGCTCAAGCGCAACCTCCCCTACCCTCTCTTTGTGGCTGTACATTTGTTCTTAATTAGTAGACGCCATATCACCCTCATCTGTGGCATGTTGCATTTACTGCCCACCTTTATCCCAATTATCCCAACAGCTATATATATATATATATATATATATATATATATATATATATATATATATATATATATATATATATATATATATATATATATATATATATATATATATAATATACTTTTGAGCTTTCATCCCCAAACCCTATTTTTTCGCTCTTGCAGAAAGATTTGCATTGGCACTAAATGAAAATGTATTGAACCTAAAGTTCACATGTAACACAAATGCCCACAATATCCAATTCCTTGACTTAGAACTGTATGTGCAAGACAACAAAATACAGACACGCACATATAGAAAACCCACTGCAGGTAATGCCCTGTTACACGCGCACAGCTTCCATCCAACACCATTAAAACAGTCGATTCCCTATGCAGAGTGCTTGAGAATGACACGAAATTGTAGCACCAAGGAGGGACTCTCCAATGCCAAACTAGAGCTGTTTAACAGGCTAAGAAAAAGAGGGTACACTAATAGCACTTGCCAAAGGGCCGAAGACAAATGTAGGGGCAAAAACAGGAAAGATTTAATTTTCCCTGTGACCACTACAGAAACCACAACTGGGCCCAACAGTAAAGATCCTCCTAGACTAATAACAGGTTACAATAGATACCACAGTAACCTACGCAAAATCCTGACCAGACACTGGCCGTTAGTTCGGGGAGACCCTAATATAGGTGAATCGGTGGGCACTAGCCCATTAATAACTTTCAGGAAAGCTAAATCTATGAGAGAAGAACTGGTATGTAATGCGCCAGCTCTCAAAAAGACAAAGAACTGGTTAGATTCACAAAAGGGCTTTAAAAAGTGTTCAAAATGCAAAGCCTGCACCCATGGTGTGAACACTACCAAAGTACAAGTCCCTTTCAGAATTAAACCATATGTTCTAAGAGACGCGTTTACATGCAAAACAGACTTTGCAGTTTATGTGCTATCATGTTCATGTGGGAAAAAGTATGTAGGTTCCACGATTCACCCGGCACACGTACGGATCTTACAGCATCTGCGAGCAATCGCCAATAATGATCCTACGTACCCCGTAGCCCGACCTATACATGAGAGTCACAATGGTAATGCTAAAAACATCCAGTACTTTGTAATTGATAGCATTCCGAAAAACATGAGAGGAGGTAATCGCCCCCTAGCTTTGCGCCGCTTGGAGTCAAGGTATATTATACTCCTTAACTCCAAGATCCCATTCGGCCTGAATGCGGACGAAGCCTTAAGTGTCCACTTATAACCAAGATACTAGATTACATCTATTGCATACCCTCCTCTTCCCGAGTACCATTCGTAAAACATCTGCAGTTCATCTACTACTTAATTCACGGGTCACCCAGGGGCACAATCTAAGCACATTTTAAACATTTAATATGTCCGAGTACATAGCACTTATCACCATATTTTACACCTCACGTTTCACATGCAGCCACTTTGCCTCAGGTACCTCCCGTCCACTCACTCTACTCAGAGAGACACCTTTTGGATGGTCATCGTAACAAACACACGCGCTAGTAATATATAAAGCCTAAACTCTAGACGTGACACATTCTATAAATCCAAACACGCTACTGACTACAAACCATTAACAGTGAATTATGCGTAAGCCAGTAACAAGTGTTTTTTTTGCTGTCAATATCGTACAAGTAGTTATGCCCACTCGGGCAACACTACATATTACTCTGGCGCATAACCACGAGCGGCAGCAATGGGCATGTATATACGGTTAAACACACTGCAGCCTAAACGCGCGCATTACTTACTGCGGTAATTTCAGTCTGTGACACGACGCAGCTAACCGGGTTGGTGAGCACGCTCCAACAAACATGCTGTCACGTTGGGAGGTTACATACTAAGTTAACACAGGCAAACCATAGGGCCTACCAAAACGGGACCTTTTATGAGGAACATCCATGGCAAGCACACGGGGAACCAGTAGCAAAGTGTGCTAACCAATATATTTTTTTCTCTCACGAGAATCTTATGCATTGTCATTTACCTTAAATGTTAGCTGTGAATATTAACATGCTACATGACAAATAAGGTTACCAATATTATTTTCTACACATGTTTTGGTGATTTTTGAATTTTAATCATGTTTAAAATATAAAATATATTCTGAAATACAACGTGTCAAATGTGCAAAAACTGAAGAAAGACCTTTCTAACACACAGGTGAGCCTCAATGTAACCATGGCAACATCTGGTTTAAACTTGTATGTTAATTAATAGACACGCCCATGACTCTTTTCTTGTATATATGTAGAAACGAAATGTAAATGCAGATGTAGTGAACAAGGCGGCAACGCCGAAACGCGTCTAAGCAGATACTGATCGAATAAATCGAGTTTGGATTCAGATTCATGATGTCAGCGCCTTCTTCAAAATGTACAAGTTTGGCAAGACTGGATATATATATATATATATATATATATATATATATATATATATATATATATATATATATATAATATACTTTTGAGCTTTCATCCCCAAACCCTATTTTTTCGCTCTTGCCGGTCTTTCTCTTAAACCTACAGGCTGTGCAATTTGTTTAATAAAGTTCTGAAGTTTTTTTATGCAAATAAAAATTCTAAAGTATAAAGCATAGACATATTGCATTGCAAATGCTTGTTAGAATGAGGCTTGGGGTTTTATTCATGCAATGTTCTCTAATAGAAGGGCTTTCCCAGATGTCAAATGAGCAATATTCAAATGTATATAGAGACATATATTTATATGCAAGCAATAATAACACACTTGGCAAATGCAACAGTTAAATGCATGCCTAATAATAATTAATAAACAAGCAGCAAATAATACTGGACTGCAAGACATCCGAAAGATATATACACTAAATACGTCAGATTATTACTTTGGATGTGCACTCTGACTCACTCACACATCACAAAGAAAAGACCTCAAATGACCACAGCCACTGGCCACACATCACAATGGCACTAGTCAGAAACAAATCACCTCACCCGATCATTCACTAGACGTCCTTACCAACTCAAGCTGCAGGAGCCAGTTGACAGCTAGGCATGGACTCGGAATCAGGACTCAAATCCAAATTCTTCTTGTGACAGTATGTCTACTCCACAAGTGAACTTCCAAGCTGGCTGCCAAGATTCTTGGGCTTTATAGTCTCAAAACACACTAGAAGGTTTGAGAGTCTGTCTTCCACGCCAAGGATACTTACTTGAATTGACCACCTTCCATGCAAGCATTCAAGTGCAAAAGGAGTTCCCACTTTCGCTCTACATTTTCACACGTTCCAGCCTTTTATCTTAACAAAGCTTACGAAAGTCTCTGCAGATACATTCAACAAACTCTTCAAAACAAAGCAACCTTGAACATGATTAACCCAAACAACTTGCAAACACTCGGAGCTCTTTTCTGTGCACGCAGAAAAGCTCAAGCAAGGCAGAGTCAGAATTCAGGATAACATGAGGCAATGTCAAAGCATATAGCAAGAACTTCATAATACTTCCCAATGTACAGCACAATGCACATTTGTGCACCACTGCCTGTAGCATCACATACTACATCTCTCAATGTACAATACAATGCACATTTGTGCACTACTGCTCATAACACTGCACTTCGAGACCAAAAAGTACATTCCCTACTTATCTCTCTTCTGTCTCTCTCTCTCATACTTTCAAAGGCACATCCCACATGTTCTGTTCTTGGCGAGGCTGTTCTACTCTGTGATAGCTCTCATTTTAAAACTACAATATTAGATCTTCATGGGAGAAAAAGGCATATGCAGGATGTCGCACATTTAGGCTAGGATAAAATAACACACCAAAGTCAATTAAAATGGCGATAGTCAAAAGTCATGATATAGTGTCAAAGCATAAGAGTACCTCTAGCACTACACCACTCCAAGTCTTGAATGTGTGTGTTAGAAGGAAAGACAGATGATCTGGCCATGTTGATATATAGGCCTGTAACCTCACCAAAGATGCAAAATATTTCGAGCGTCCAAGGCCCGACTTCTCTGGGTTAGTCAAGAAGAGCCGCACATAATTTGTGTAAAGAGCCACTCTATCTGAGATACTATCAAGCAGTTTGAACCCAAATTCAAAACTTTTAACAGTTTGCTAGACCCTCCTTCCTAGTGTTTTCATTTAAATTACACCCTGTCTAGAGGTTAAACTGCCTTCTGCAGTAACAAAGGATACCTTTAATGCAGACAGAATGTGGAACTACAATACTTATAAATGTTTCTGTATGGCTTTAATTTAATGGGACAAGAAAAATAATTAAATCTCCTCACTAGAACACACACGCTAGATGTATTTTAGTAACAAAATATGACTCTGAAACTTCTTATATTAACATTAATGTTTTTACATTGGGAGAATGCAAATAGGTAAGCATAAAACAGTGTCCCTCGCTTCTCTGGCTATTTTAAAGCACTGTGACCTGTGTGTTCCTGCCACTATGCTCTCATCTCAAAGCAATCTGCTTTTCAGCTTCAGTTGCTGGAGAGCTCACACAGCCCACCAATGCCTCCTTATCTCATTTGTGTAATAATCTGCAAATTAAAAGCTTGCAATGGGTGTAGCAGGGGACCGCTGTGGCTTGTCCTGGGCTCATGTCCTCAACCTGGGCAACATTGAGAGCTGCTGCGTCCGCTTTAACTTGATAATCTTACTTTGTCCTTCCTGTATTCTTTCTCTCATTGCGTTTTCCATCGATGTTTGCAACAAAAATTAGCAACTATTACCCTGATCGCATACAACCTGCCTTTCTCTTGATTGTTTATGTAAAAAAACTATTTGAAATTTGTAATAATTTTTTTTTAAAGTACACTTTTACTTTCTCTTGCTTACAATTGATGGTATTGTGGTAGTATGGCAGAATATCGACATCAACAATATCGACTTGACAGAATATTTTGTCAAAAATATTACCCTAAAAAATATTGAGTTTACATACTTTGAATGTACACTCAGAAATAAAAAAGAACTATTATGGAACATAATATTGTCAAAAGCGGTTAGTATATTGAAAGTTAAATATATATACATCACAGTAATGTATTTAAAATTATACATTACGAAAAATAATATAACGTTTTAATAAATAATGTAATAAAACAATAAAAACAATAATTAAACATTTTGAAATACCTTAAATTAAAATTATTGTAGCCACTTGAAAGCAAAGATTAACAAACATTTACAAAACATATATGTAACCTAATTTAAATATTAAAGTTATTATAAAAAAGCTAAAACAATTTTAAAAGCAATTACCTTAATCGTAACAATAACCTAAAAATTTGCATATATTAACAGCATATATCACAATTAATGAAAAATAATTTCAATATAAAAAAGGAAATTTAAATCTTTTTTTAACGGAAGCGAATTGAGGTATTTCGATGCCTTGCGCCTGATGGACCCAATTCCTATTGAACAAAAGAAATGTTTGACTTTACAACTATTTAAGCACTTGCAAATTCGGATATTTAAAAACCCTAACTCCGAACTATTGAAAGGACAACTTCACATTTGGAAATAGCTCTCAGGTTGGTTGATTGTTTTGATCTTTGACCGCTGCGATTCACAGTCTAGAACTTTTTCGAACTATACAAAAACTTGATACAGGAAGTCTGAACTGTGCAAAGGACAATTTGATAATTATCAGATTGATAACAGTTCCAGTGTTTTTGAATATAGAATATTATTGAGCACCTGATTTGACTATTGAATCCTGTTGAACATTTGATACTTGCAACGAGTTTGCTGGACATTTGCTAATTGTAGCATGGTCTATAAGAGCAATCTTTTCTGAACATTGTAAGAGGATTCTAGAGTGGTCTACACTGTAACACCTTGTTTTAAAAACACATGCATTATAATTTATTGGTATTTGAGATGAAGGGTCTTGCACTGTAATTACTTGTTGGTACATTTGTGTATCATATACCACACCAAGCTAACTGTGTTTTTCTCTCGCAGACCCAGAGTACCTTGTTGTACCCCCTAGGAATCTCCAGGCAAACAGTCAATCCAGTTGTCTTGATGTCCCTCCCAGCAAGACATGTTATGTGCGGGTTGTCTTTCTTTCTCATCCAATTTCTCACTTCCTTTTGAGCACACTCTTAGGGTATTGTTTTCAGTGCCATTGCTACCAATGTGAGTTCTCAGAAGGGGGTTGGGTCCAGTCATCACCCTATCAGAACCACCTGAATTTCAGATGAGTGGCCTATGACAGTGTCAACCAAATCAGTGAAACTGTTGGGTTTTGGTGGGATTAGATTTACTGTTCCAATGCAATGTAAGCAATAGGAAGTAATGTGTTGGATTTTGGAGGGGTTAGATTACATATTTAAACTGAAATATAAGCTAAAGCAGGGAATGTGTTGGACTTTGGCGGGGTTACATTTACTACTCCCATTCCAACATAAGGGAAAACATGAAAAGAGTTACATTTAGAAACGGTTACCTATACCATTCAAACTGATTCTCATTATTAAAAAAACATTTAAATAGCTAACATCATAGAATTATTAAATCCTATTAAAAGTAAAAAATATAGCCAATACATAAGTAAAGTTAAATGTAAATGAAATACACTTAAACTATTTAAAAAAACAAATGAAGTAAATATAAAATAAATATTGTTCTTCCCAACTACCCTAAAATCCACTAACCCCCAAAAATGTAAATAATAAATAAAGCAATAACTTTAAAATTGTAGTTGTTGCTCTAAAAATTTTAATTTGGCTTATAAAAAAATAAACAACACAAGTTTCAACAATAAGAAATAAATATAGCAGAGCCATTAAAACAATGAAATATATAAAATAGTTGTGCTTAATATTCTAGACAAGAGTTTTGACATAAAGTGACACGTGCATTATAGTATAATTTCCCGACCATGTTCCTCAATATAATGGCAGCCCATGTAAATGTATGTATCGTCATGCAAATGTATTCAGATTGTAATGATTGCAAGGAGTACAGAGCTGGTCTACACTTTCTAATATTCAAAGACCTAAACAATGGAATAATATAGTTTCCTAGGAAGGGCATATAGTTGACAGAAGAAAAGGAAATGTAGCATGAATTGATTAGATTTTGAACCACATGGACTTAACTCAAGGGCGGAGTCATTATATGAGTTTCTGGGATATCAGACTTAAAAGTGCACTAAATTAAATCTGTGTCAGCAAATAAAAAAATTGATGGTGGTGCGGTAATGAGTACAAATGGGGCTTCTTATGGTCAGTGGTTACTGTCGGTTGATGGGCGACTACACTCTTTTTACTAATCTCTCGAGCTTTCCTTCTCCATCCCTGCATAGAAAGAAATTTGGCTTTAAATTTTTTTTAGGTGGAGTCGTAATATCCTGTGGTCTATAAAAGCATTCAAACCTCGAAACAGGTTAAATTGCTCCTCAATATACTCTTCCCATCCGGCAACACAAAGTGTTTTGCCTCCCCCGCGGAGGCATGAGACTGCCTCGAGGAACAGGGGTTGGCGACGGTGCCCAAATAATCTGATCAGCGCCCACGTCAGGCAGACACAGGGGTAGCAGAGCCAAGAGCGCGGGGTCTACAGTAGCCACCCCAGGCCTGACCAGATCCGATTGGAATGCCAAGGGGCCCTGCAGGCAATGGCGACACTCCGGTCCTCCAGATCTCCGTCCCGGGTTGTCTCTACTGCCTCTCCGCCCCAGTCCGGAGCCGCCGAATCCACATCTGAATGGTCCTTGGATGCAGACTTTCCCCCGCACTGGGGTGTCACTCCACAAATTGCAGACAGCATTATTTGACTTTTGATTTGTATACATGTTAGAAAACCATAGTGCTTAAGGGCATGTTCCTTTTCGTACTTTTGTGATGCTCTATCTCCTTTTCTCTTGGAGTAATTGAAAGGGACGGTCTTTATATTGACTACTCTCTCTCACTGGTCTATTTTCCCCCCAAAGTTATACAACAACACTAGTTCCGTAGCCATGATTTGGCGTGATTGTTTGGGCAGTTCCTCATGTTGGGGTTCCGCTCTTTTCCAGTTGCAAGGTTTCCTGCTGCCCCTCCTTCTCATGTTTCTCCCCCTGTATGAGTCGCCACCCCTACAGACCTTCTCCCTCTCCATCCTTCCCATCCAAGAGGGTCCACCACACGTGAGGCCCCGCACCACACGGGTAAGGCACACTGATCTCACTTGTCCCAATGACTGACCTTAACTTCCTAACTTGGAATGTCAGGGGCATCCAGACACCTTCTAAGCGACACGCCATTTACGCCTATTTGCAGCGTCACAAGACGAGTGTTGCGTTTTTACAGGAGACCACCTGGCAGCCATTGAAGCTACCCACTTATGCCTGGCATGGCCAGATGTACAGTACCAACTATTCGTCCATGGCTAGAGGGGTGATAGTATGGGTTAAGGGAGGGGTCCTGTGGGAGGAGAAGGAAGTCCTGACAGACCCAATTGGGTGGTACGTCCTGATAAGTGGCAGAGTTAACGGCCAACCAATTTTGCTAGGTTCCTTATATACCCCCAATGTTGCCCAGTGCACCTTTCTGAGTGATCTCTCAGAGATACTGCTCCGGTGGAGGGAGGTCCTGTGGCTCCTGTGAGGGGGTTTTAATGCAGTACTCGACGTATCCCTTGACCGCGCCTTTCCCCCTCTCACTAGTACTACAGCTTCCTCTAATGCTCGCCTTTTAAACACCTGGCTGGGTAACTGGGTACCTTCAGATGTTTGGCAGGAACATCATCCTCACTCCAGAGTTTACTCTTCTATTCCCCGGTCGATAAGTAACATGTGCGCCTCGACCGTATACTTGCATCCACAGCCCTCCTCGGACTGATTATCTTGGTCCGACACACTCAGACTATAACCCCTTGCTAATGCACCTGGCCTGGGAGGCGCAACCCCCTCCGGTTCCGGCCTGGTGCCTGCAGACCGCGGCTCTGTAAGACCCCCTCTTACGAAGCTCACTGGAATCAGTGATAGCCAGCTATTTTGCACTTAATACATGTTCCACGGACTCTGTTCTCACTGAATTGTAGGCCTTTAAGGTGGTGGTTAGGGTCATTGTTTGGCACAGACCTGGCATATTCGCAGACAATTAGACATCTCACTGGCCCACATTACTCGATCCGCAGGTTGTCACCAACCCAGCGCAACAACAGTGCCTCAATGCTGCCCATACCGAACAGGAGGCACTTATGGACCGCCTGTGATGCCATAACTACTTGGCGCATTCGATCCGCTCTCACTCGGCCGCGGACAAAGCTGGGAGACTACTGGCCTATTTGATTAGACAAGAACATCCTTATTCGACGACCTTGGTCGGAAGTGCAGCACCCAGAGAGACATTCATGCACTGATGACTGAACACTACATTTGCCTATATGAGACCCTCCTGATTGGCAACGCCCAAGATGTGGGATCCTCCCTGGACACGGTGGAGTTTCCCACTCTGACGATAGACCAGTCCCTGGACCTGGACTCTCCTCTAGCTGAGGATGAAATACGAGACGCGTTGCGATCCTTGTCCTCTGGTAAAACTTCGGGGCTGGACGCCCTCCCAACTGAGTTTTTCAAAACCTACGCTGAATATTTGGTGCCGCACCTACACTAACTGTATCTGGAGGCAATCTCAGAAGGGACTCTGCCCCAAACCATGCGTACCGCTAATGTGGTGTCTTTGTTGAAACCTGGTAAGGTCCCACTTCTGCACGCAGATTAGCTGTCTCAATAATCTCCACTGTGTCTTGAATAATGATGCCAGGAGGTAAAACCATCTCCGCATGTATCTGCTGTGCAGTGTCAGCCGGACCAGTTGTAAGGGTTAAAGAGTCATTATTAGCCAGGGTGGTTTGTTGAATTGAGAGTTGTTCACGCTGTACAAGCTGCTCAGAAACTACCTCTTGCTCCCCTTTTCCTTTGTTGGTAGTTTTATTTGCTTTCCTGAACATACCATGAATTCTCGGCGTTGTAGCTGAGCTGGGACTACCAATCCCAGAATGCACCGGTAAGATATCTGTTTGGTCCCGGACTGGAGCAGGAGCAGGAGCGCTCATGTTTTGAGTTGTATTGCCACCAGGTTTGGCTTTCTGAGCGCTCTGAACCGCTGCTGGTATAACAGATTCACAAGTATGAGCCGCTTCCTGAACTGCTGCGGCTGTCACCGCGCGGGTCTTCGGCTTCGGCTTCGGTTTAACCGGCATGTTGTGCAGAGCAGGTAGAGCACTGCAATCTGCTGCCGTCGTCCTCTGAGAACGGCAGTCCGAATTGGAGGCACACCAGGGTCTACGGTAAGGGCCTCGGGCAGGAAGCTCACGGGAGCCGAGCACTCCTCCTCTCCTTGCAGGTCGCCGGCACCAAACTGCTAACAATGAGCGGTAGAGACTCTGATGCAAATCTCTCTGCATCTCCGCATCCCCGACTCCCGTGTATGTGGATTGCCAAAGAAACCAAGTTATTAACACGCCATAGCAGGTAAGAAAGTATAGATAGTGGTGAGACCACTAGCGCTGCTCCTCACACGGGCGTCCTCACGTCCGCCATCAATTCTATTCGATGTCCGATCTATCAAGCGCACTGGAAGCCGGCAGCGGTAACGAGGATGGGGCAGAAGGAGGCGGTGAGTGGGAGGATGATGAGAGTGGGAAAAGTACGTACAGCTCCCCCCAAGATTCTGACATTGATAATGATAAATCCCCGGAGAGACCTGATTGGGGGGACGAGGAACATACGGTTCTTACAATTCAAGGTACTTCCACTGAGCTCTCTCCTGCCCCTACCCCTGTGGTATTAACACCTGAAATCTCTGAGACATCTGAAATAACACTAAATACTTTATATCAAGTTATGCTTCAGCATCGTGAAGAGACTAGAACTGAGAACTTACGCACTCAAGGCGCAGTTCGTCGTCTCCAAAATAATCTTCGACGTGTTGGTAAAACCTGTACTGAGATATCTGCTAGAGTGGTGGAAGCAGAAGCTCGGATCTCAGCAATTGAGGACTCAATGACTCATCAGAACAAACAGTTGTCGTCATTAGAGGGGCTGAAAGAAGAGATCAATTGGAAGCTTGTTGATCTTGAAAATAGATCACGCAGGAATAACCTGCGAATTCTAGGTATTCCTGAAGCTAGCGAGGGGGGAGATATCAGAAAATTCGTAGTAGATCTGTTTACTGAAGCCTTCCCGGAGCTTACCCAATGGAAGTGGGATATAGAACTTCAAAGGGCGCATAGATTCCCCTTTCAAAAACATGCAAGAAGCGAGTCTAATACCAAACCTAGGGCTATTCTTATTTGTCTAAATAATTTTCTGGCAAGAGAAGCCCTTTATGATCTAGCTAGACCTGATAGAAAGCGCAGGGGGAGGGGTCATGAGTTTTTTGTCCGCCCGACTATTGCCATTCTACGGTACAACTTAGATGGCAATTGCGACAGCTGATTCCAACATTTCAAGCAAAGGGAGCACAGGCCTATCTCCTTAATCCTGCTAAATTGAAGGTTATCTTCAAGGAGAAAACACATTTCTTAACTTCAGAGGGGGCAGCTAAAGAATTATTGGCATCAATATGATTTAATATGACTTAATTTAGCTCTCCCTCACGGAATATCTAACAGTAATGATTGCCATAGATAGTGATATTATTAATTTGGTAAGATCATCCACGTCTATTTTTTTTTCCCTTTTTTTTCAGTTTATCTTGTATATTAGCTCACTTTTTTTTAGATGATGGAGGTCTTATATACTTTGATGTTTTGCTGGAGATTAGTGGTGAGCTCCACAAAGTTGCATCTCACATTTTCATCAAGATGAGGGACTTTTTAGTCCCTCTGCCCTTCCTTGGGTGGGGGTGGGGGAGGGTTGGGGCCAAGAGGGGGGAATGGGAGGGGAAGGGTGCGAGTCTGATCAGGTGAAGAGCAAATTTCTTAAAATGAAAGTAGAGACTACAATGCTTGATGTGGTAATTGTTTTGAAGATGAAACTTAACTATAAATCTCGATTTGCTGATATGTGTTTTTGGAAGTGCCAAGAAAGAAACATGTGTATTATTTTTTCCTGCTCTTTTTGTTTTTATGGTCTAGGTATCTATGTTGGGGAGTCTCTTATCGAAAGGAAATGCTGGGTAAATTAAGGATTTGCTCATGGAATCTGTGTGGGTTAAATAACAAAAGAAAGAGGGGGATTTGTGCACAGATGATACAGGCTATGCGAATAGACCTGCTATGCATACAAGAATCGCACTTGACCTGGAACGATCGGCACTGCTTTAGTGATCTAGGCATGCATCTATTGGCCTGTACACATCAAGGAACTACTACAAAAGGAGTAGCTATACTTATGAGAAGAGGCTTGGGCTCTCTTAAGCGCAGTAAGGCTGATCCATGTGGCAGATGGGTTATCCTGAAAATTAATATTCATAATAAAATCTATACCATCTGCTCAATATATGCTCCTAATATAGACAATCCCGAAATTTTGAATTTCTTAAGTTTAGAGTTAGCTCAATGGCCATCCCCCTTGATATTCTGTGGTGATTTTAATAACCATTTATATAGGGGCCTGGATCTCTATGGCAGTGCCGGTTATACGGGCTTAAAGAAAAAGACCTACAAAGCCTTAAAAGGTTTAGTAGTAGAATATGGTCTGTTTGATGTAGCATTTGCTAAGAACCCTCTATCACCGGACTATACTTTTTTTTCTGCTCCTCATCAGAAGATGGTGAGGTTAGATTATTTTTTTATTGAAGCCTCCCTCATTGATAATGCTACATTTGAGATATTCCCCCGAGTAATATCGGATCATAACCCAATCATGATAGAGCTAAAAACCTATTCCAGCATCAACGTAAGGCAGTGGTCGTTTGATCGAAAACTGTTGGCGGATTCAAAATATATAGAACATATGGGCAAGTGGATTATGGAATTTTTTGAATTTAACAGGGGTAGTGCCCCTCCTAAAATTGTATGGGACACATTTAAAGCGGGTGTGAGAGGAGAGACTCTTTCATACTCAATTAATAAACAAAAAGTATTCGTGATAAAATGGACCGTCTACACAAAATAGTTAGTGATTGGGAACAGAAACTGACAAATGCTATAAAGAATAATCAGAATATCGAACCCATCAAATCTTCATTAGCTATTCATAAAGCAAAACTTTATGAAGTGTTTGCAGCTAAATTGGCAGAAGAATCTGCAGTTATGAGAGCACAGATATTTGAGATGGGAGAACAATCTGGAAAAATCTTGGCAAAAAAGGACGAGACAAAAGGTGGCATCAACTTTTATTGGCGAAATCAAAGATGAGCTTGGTCTAATACACACTGGAAGCTGGTCATGGCATCAGCCAACTGAGATATTGTGCATTGGAAATAGTCAAACAGCATGAGGGTAAAGACAATCACCAGGAACTATTAAAAAGAGAAAACTACTGGATTTTTACCCTAAGCAGCATGAAACCATTCGGGCTTAATGACCGGGTGGAATATTCATGTTATCTTTAACAGCTGGGGCCCCAGCTTATGACTCCTTATCAGCGCAGAGTGGTTTTTTCATTTTATCATTCTTTAAACTTGTTATTCGTGTTAAATCACAGTAGTTTATATTAGCCTTGTATAATCATATCTCTTGTCAGTTTAACTAGGACGGATTCTTTGTGATTTTCAGCGAACTCCGGATCTTACTGTCCGAGTCTCCACTATATTTTTTTACCATCTTTTAATCACGCACCTCTTTTAACACGCTCCCCACCAGCTTTTACTCCCGTAATACACTTTGCACACCGTCCCTATCAGGTCGCGCCCTCATGCTACCTCCCTCGTATATTCACTTCCGGGTGGTTGACCCTTTCTGAAACCAGCGACAGCTTTGGCCGTCACGGACGTACTTTCGCGGTAAGCGCGCTTTCTAGCCATGTAATCTGTAAGGCACCGAGGTGTTTATTTTATACTATACTCAGGATTGTCACACGTTATATTTATGTTTGTCATGGTAACTTACTTTAATCACTCTGTTTAGTTTAACAAAACTGATGAAAAACACACGTTATCCCTGCTAACAGCATGCACCTATAACGTAACGCGCAGTCTTTCACCATGTGCTTTAATCCTCTTTTATGATTTTTCCTTCACGTTATACCAGTCTTTTAGATTACGTACATCGCATGAACTCACTGTGATACAATTATTTAACATGCATTAGATAGTTTTTGAACTAATGTTTGACACGATGTAAAATACAAGCATTTCTTCGTTTTTAGAAATATATCCCCAGATGAAGGCATAATGGAAATGCCGAAATGCATTGGGATTGTATGAGTGCGAAATGATGAAGGAATATGAACAACAATAAACGCTTGTGAACCTAACAAGCCAGGAATATATTTGAATAAATATTCAGATTACTATTTTTCGAGCAGAGTCTTAATCATTTGCGAAACCTTGATACAAGGACACTTCTGGATCCTGGAGGACATTTCTCAGTGTTGAGAGTGCAACCCTTTATCCTAATACACACTAAACCTGATGAAATTTTAGAGGTTTTTCGACAATTTTACCTCAAGTTATATGCTCAAGATTCTTTAGACTATACTAGCGAACTTTTTCTAAATTTCATTCAAAACGACAATGTGTCCAAACTTTCTTTTGAGCAGATCCAGTTTTTAGAACAGGATATTACTTGGGAAGAGATAAACTCTGCGCTTCTTTCTCTTGCCAGTGGTAAAGCCATGGGACCAGACGGAATTCCATTAGAATTCTATCGGTTGTTTAGAAATGCGATAAAACAAGACTTGCTAACAACATTCTTGATAGCACAGAAAGGAGAAACCCCTCCATCTTGGGCCGAATCGACCATCATGGCATTTATAAAAAAGGACAAACCTCCCTTAGACCCGGCCTCCTATAGGCCGATATCACTTATAAACGCCGATAGCAAAGTCTTTTCAAAAATCTTAGCAAATCGGGTATCTGTGATAATTCCAACCATAGTATCATGTTGGCAACATGGGTTTATACCCAAAAGGGATACCACTGATCATGTTCGTAGAGTAATCTCCCTGCTTGATTGGGCAGAAGGCACAAACACATCAGTGGGGGTAATTCTTTTAGATGCCGAAAAGGCGTTTGATCGAGTGGCCTGGCCCTATCTATGGGATTTACTAGCATTTAAGGGGTTCGGTCCAAGTATGATAAGAGCACTAAAAGCTCTGTATAATACTCCTATTTCATCTATCAAAATTGGAATAAATAAGTCAACCACTTTTTCTATTTGCCGTGGTACCAGACAGGGGTGCCCTGCTTCCCCTCTGCTATTTGCAATCTATATTGACGTTTTTCTAAACAAATTGAATCATGAATATGATATCACACCTGTAGTAGCAGCAGACATACACTATAGGGCACTAGCATATGCTGACGATGTGGTTGTCCTTACTACAGATATAGTTAAAGCAATCCCAAAAATAGAAGACTTGGCTAATCAATTCGGCGCCTTTTCGGGTTATAAATTAAATATGGCTAAGACGCAAATTTTATTTACTGGCCAAAATCCCCCATTATTTAGTAATATAGTTTCCGTTGCAACATATCTGGGTATTAAGATCACATCACCAGTCTCACAAATTCCAGAAATAAATATCTTACCCATGATAAAGGAATCTAATACTCTACTAGAGCGCATTAATCACTTACACTTTTCTTTATACGGCAGAAATAATGTTTTGAAGATGATGATTCTCCCTAAATTTTTATATCTATTTCGTTGTATTCCTTTAGAATTTTCTATGCCTATTTTCAAACAGTTGGAGAAAATGACAGGAAGATTTCTTTGGGGGTATAAGCGACCTCGAAGAGCCTATCAAAAAATGATAATCTCAAAAGATAGGGGAGGCTGGGGTACACCATATTTCTTTTATTACTACTTATCATCAGTATTGCAATTCATTGCCCCCTTAATAGTTAGTGAAAAGGCTCCGATCTTAGAATCTCATTCTCCATCTATTTATGAACTGGTTCTAGGGACAGAGGCTAAGGGCTGCTTACTAAAATTTGTCGAGCCCAGCTACTACAAAAAAACCAAATTTAAAATTGTTAAAGCTGCTTTCAGGGCTTGGAAATTCATTAAACGAATTTTCGACATCCCTAGAATTACGAGATATACTCCTTTGACCTCCTCTCATATTTTCCCATTTGTGGGTATAGACAGTAATATGAGAAGATGGCGTAACCTTGGTATTACCCAGTTTAGTGATATCTTACAGAATAATAAACTTATATCATTTATCGAACTTCAAATAAAATACAAACTCACCAATGCTGATTATTTTAAATACTTACAGTGGCATAGTTATTTTAATACACTATCAGAACAAGAACGAACGTCGTTACAACGAATTTTCTTGATTGACTCTTTGTATCAAAGAAGGAAAATTGGTTATTTTTACAATCAGTTGTTATCTAAACACCCAGATGATATATTGTTTAGGCAAAATTTATGGGATGAGAAACTGGGAGCAAACTCAATCAAGATGGAAGAATCTATCCACTTGGCTAATTCTATTTTGCTTTCGGGTAGGAGTAGAACTCAACATTACATGGTGTTATATGATCTTTATTATTCACCAGCCAAAATCTCCAAATGGGTCTTCTCAGTTGGTACTGCTTGTAATAGATGTGGCTTACACGCAGCTGACTCTGTACATATGTTTTTTTCATGCCCAAATTTAAGTAGAATTTTATCAGAAATACAACATTTTCTTTCTTTGATACTTGGAATCCCTGTAATACTCACGTCCAAACTTGTTATGATAGGAATCTCGGATATATCTATGATAGATGATCATAAAAAACTGTTATTTATTTCTGTTGGGATCTTTCGCTCCTGTGTGACGCAAGATTGGATTAGCCCAGACCCTCCCTCTTTTTCTTCCTGGCAAGGACGCCTGTTGGCAAGATACATTATGGAGCGAGCAATATATACTACAAAAGGCTGTAAAAGGAGGATAATGGGAACTAAAATTTGGGAACCGGTAGAGCGATGGATGGAGGGAGGAACCGGATTAGGAGTCTAGTTAACCAATTTTATGCGTTAACACTGTTGTGTATTGAATGTACAATTTCTGCTGTATATATGAAGGATTTTTTACTGCTTTTGTTTAATTATTATGTTGGTTTTTTATCTTCTTTTGTGCTGTGAATATGTTTTGCTTGTAACCTGATCAACTCGCAATAAAACATTAAAAAAAAAAAAAAAATGAAACCTGGTAAGGTCCCCGCGTCTCCCGGCTCTTATCGGCCGATTGCAATATTGAACTCGGATTATAAGATCCTGGGAGAGGTCTTGGCCAACTGACTAGCCCTGCTGGTCCCTGATCTACTACACTCTGACCAGAATGGCTTTGTTCTGCAGTGTAATACGGCTCTGAACTTATGCAGCTACTTTCGGGTGGTGGAATATGCCTCGATCGCCAGGCCGCTCTCGGCTTGAATGGTATTAGACCTTGAGAAGGCCTTCGATTCGCTGGCCTGGAACTTCCTTTTTGCTGCCCTGGTTCGTTTTGGGGTTGGTCCCCACTTCCTCGGCTTGGTGCAACTGTTCTATCGTAATCCATCGGTTCGGGTTCGGACGGGCCCATATATTTCAGATCCGATTCGGGTGCGACGTGGGACACGAAAGGGATGCCCGCTGTCCCCACTACTATTTGCGCTGGCAGTGGAGGCACTGGCGGCCCATATCCGCTCATAAGTCGATATGGGGATTGAGCTAGGCGATGGCATACACCCCATTTCGCTCTATGCAGATGACCTGTTACTATATGTTTGGGACCTTCATGACATTCCCCCCTTCCCTTGATCGAGTCCTTAGCCATTTTGCGCGTGCCTCGGGCTACGAGTTAACCTGACAAAATCCATGCTTTCTCTGTTCTTGGGGGATACTCCTGATCCAGGCTACACGCTCGGGGGGGATGCCTGTGGCCTGGTGCATCGACCCTGTTTGCTATTTGGGGTTCCAGGTTTCTTGCACCAAAGCTGACCTCTTTGACGAGCATGTTGTCCGAGCTGCCACGGCGATTCGATCTCAGATGGGTTTCTGGAAGACTCTCCCATTGGCGATCTCTGGTAGAATCGCCCTGGTTAAAATGGTGGTTCTTCCCCGCCTTCTCTATTACTTTGCCACTTTACGCCTCATCATCTCCCCTCCCTTCTTCAAGTAATGGGAAAAGATAGTGCAGGATTTCATATGGTGGCCATCATGCCACAGAGTATCCATGGAAAAGCTTTATCTGGTTACTGAGCTGGGCGGCCTTGCGGGACCCAATTTCAAACATTACTTCCTGGCCTCCCAGCTGCAATGGATCGCTAGGTGGATGTACTCCTGCCATTTACTGGACACGGCCTCTCTGCAGCCTCCGCTACCGCTGAAAACCCTTTTACAGATTTGCCATCCTTGCTCCACACTTAGACCCCCCGATATTTTTCTCCTCACTGTAGCACACAAATGCTTCCGTAGGTACCTTTTCCTCACTAGAACCACCGTCCCATACGCACCCGCCATACCACTGTTGGGAACTCCACGGGGGGACGCCTACACATCAGTAGCTGAGTTAGATCACTGGGCCTCGGAAGGGATGCAAGACGTGAGGGACCTTTTTCAAGAGGGCACTCTTATTCCATTTCAGGAACTCATAGCAGAGGAGAATCTACATCCTGGGCAGTTCCTGTTACACAGGACACTCATAGCTTCGTTAGCGTCCTAATGGGGTGCACCCACTCAGGAACCTCCCACACACCACACTTTGCAGTACCTTCACGTGATGGGGAGAGGAGGACATCTCACGCACTGGTTCGCATCTTCACTTCGACAACACACAGAAGCAGATCTCACCTGACTTTGACTTCATTGGGAGGGGACCCTGGGAAGAACGCTTTCAGATAGGGAATGGATGGCTGTCCGAGGCAGTCCGACCCGCATCCCTCGGAATCAGCGATTCAAGCAGATGCAATTTTTCATACTGCATCAGGCCTACCTTACCCCAGCCCAAATCAACAGGTACCTCCTCTGCATAGATGCGGCTTGTCCCTGTTGCCGGTAATTAGATGCCGAATTGCTTCATATGCTTTGGGGTTGCTCGGTCCTGACTGACTATTGGAACATGGTGAAGGCTACCCTCACAAGTTGCAGCTCCCGCACCATTCCCCCGACCTGGGAAGCCCATGTATTGCACCTCTTCAGCAGAAACAAGAAATATAGAGCTGCCATACGGTTTCTAGACCTAGGTCTAATAACAGCCAAGCGCTTGATCCTCCCTGTCGCCCCACCCACTTGCTTGGCACTGATCCCTGCTTAACTGGGCAAAAGCGGAGGGTGCAGAGCTACGCAGAGAGGACCTGCTTGGAGTTCGTATGTTCCCCCTGGCGCCTCAATGGGATGCGATGCTCTCCAAACTCTTGGGCGGACACTGACACTGGGACCCAAACTGCATCACAGAGGATTATCACTCAGGGTACATCCCCCACTGGCTTGAATGCGGACTAACGCCGACACCCGAACTGCCACTGCCCCTCTGCCTCAGAGCCCCACTGTCACTGAGTCTTGTGGTGTTTGAGGCCCCCCAGCTAATTTGGATGCAGCAGCAGGTCTTGAGCAACTCTCCCCTACCCTTCCTTTGCTTTCGTTGTCCTCATTTTGTTGTGCCCTATGCCTCCGGTTGCGTTTGAACTGCACTGCTCCTTCATTACTCACATGCTACCTGATGCTGTGATTTGTCAGCACCCCTCTGTCTCTCTTGAGCTATTGCCACAAGCTTTGATGTACTCAGAATACCCTGAATTTCCATTTTCATGTTGCTATTAGTCAAAGTGTGCCTTGCCACTGGCAATTCATTTTCTCTCTTTTTCCACCTGTTACATGAGTGCTGCTCTGAATGTATGCTTTATTGATAAATGTGCAAAAACAAACAAAAAGGTTAATAAAAATGATTTAAACAGAAAACATTGCTCTTCAATATACCTCAGCTATGGTAGGCTGTGGGCATGATCAAGCCGCAGATAGGCAATGATTGTATTTGTTGAGAAAAGGTTCTTGCGTGGACTAAATGGAGTGGTACTAACTTGACACGATCCTCTAAATACGATGGGCCCAATTCACCATGGCAAGCATAAGAAGATACACTAGTGGGAACAGATAATAATCTCCTCAAGAACACATTCTCACTGATCTGCAGGTGTGTAGTGTTTGTGTACCCCTATATTCCTGCACTATAAGCACCAGCAGAACAGCAGCGGGCTTTGTAGATGTTAACCATTAAAATTGTAATTAAATCAAATTAAAACAATAATAAACCGAATATACCTTTTACAAAGTTTATTAAATACATTTATCAATAAATTAACATTTAAAAGAAATACAACATTTTCATAACAAATGATTCACCTAATGAATCAATTAAAAAATATACATAATTACAATTAAATAGTTAACATAAAACTTAATATGTAAAAAGTAGCAATAGCATACTTTTAAATAACGTTCCACACTATTGCCCCACAAATGCAACAGCCTGCATCCAAAATACAAATTAGTAATTAAACCATATAAACATAAAGCATACATTAAAAATCACAAAATATACCTAAAGATTTAAAATGACAATTAAACTATCAACATAATCATGAAATACTTAATACAAAAGTAATTGTTTAAAAACCAATAAATTAGAATCTAAATAACTTCCCAACACGTTCTCCTACAACTGTAACAACCTGCTACTCAATTGTAAGTGACTAATTAAACGTAAAAAGAAAATTAATTACACATTAAAAACTACACTCACAAATTTTTAAAACAAAGATATTCATGCTAACGTCTAATGTTAACAGAATAACTAGTATATATTGAAGTAATTAAAACCATATTAAATACACTAATAATAAAGTAAACCATATTAAATGCAATATTTTAATAAAACAGTATTATATAAACAAAAGCAATATTTTTACCTTCTGTATTCTGTTCCTCAATATTTTTGTAGTGACAATATTTTTAAACAATATTTAAGTAACATGATATTTTTTAATTTATATCTGTGCCTTTCGCCTTTTTTGCCTGACACAATAGCACCAATTTTCTCCTTTTTAAAGGATGAAGATTTGTGGATCGATAATCCAATATTCACTATCCATATCCTCATTAAATGCACAAACGAAATACCTTGGTGCAAGTGTTGGATTCCAACACAAATTTTTCAAGCAAGATAAATAATCTCATCAACGGTAGACAGACAATGCCTGCATGGAGGTAACATTCTATTTGCTCTTTTAACCTTAAAAAAGGAGCAAAACGTGGAGTTGTATACAAACGAAGCTATGTTGTAAACCCAAACTTATTTTCTCCCTTTTAAAGGAGAACAATAGAGGTAAACTGGTCACATATGCATGCCATCGCATGTAACAGAATTGCACTGTGGATTTAAGGCAGCTCAACAACGTTTAAATGGAGCCTGTAGTTGCAGGTGGGGTTCACCGGCCCTCAATTGTGGGAAGTGGAACTTATTTTTCCTCAACAAACTTTAATCCAGATCATGAAAAACACAAGGCGAAATAAAGCTGGGAAACCAGTGTCAAAGTGAGAAAGCAGGGTTGAAAAAGAACCTGCAGGAGAAAGATAAAGAGGCAAAGAGAGTCTGGTGGTAGACTAAGGAGGCATGAGGAGGAATCTAGTCCATGCAGCCTTAGTATGCAGCACTCCTGACATTAGACCACATCAGCTTTGAGCTGCTGAACAACATTTTGGTCCCCAGCATTTACTCTTTTACAAATAAAGCACTGCAACGAAATTCCATCAAACTCCCAGCATGCTTTATAATTTGAGTTCATTTTTGGTGAAGGACGTAGAAACAGTTGCAAACCACTTACATTTTGAAGGCTCTATTAGGAAAGATGGCTGTGGTGTTTATCAGTAAATTAATATACCCTTTATGAAGATCTGGTTTAACAGGTAAGTTGTGTTTTCTTCTTCATTATGGGAGGGATCGTCATTAATTTTTCATTCATTCATTGCTTTGGACTAGCAGGATCCTTAGGTCTGCTCTTAAAACAAACTGTGAAGCCTTGATTTTCCACACTTGAAAAATGTAAAATGTGTTATATTACATCCATAGCTATTTATACTTTTAGCTAGAGCATGAGAAATGTACAGGTACTCCCACAAGCCAGTTTTCTACATGTCAGACAAGAACTTGTCGGTGCAGCAATGCTACTGATAATAAAGACCTGTGGCGCACAAATGTTGTTACCGGTATGTAACCTTTTTTCTTCTTTTCCAATTAGCTCATAAATATTGGAGTATGGATTGAAGTCCGCCCTGCTACACATTCAATCCAGCATCCATCTTGTGTTCCATTAGGAGAACAGGAATAAAATGAGCGTTGACCTATCGCAACTTGAAAGGAAAGCTGGAGAGAGACAGACTCTTGTAGCTAAAGACCGATATATAATTTTGTGACTGACTCAAACATTGTTGGTTTTTCAGTCAGCAGCACTTGTAGTACTGGTACTTGTAGCTTCCATTTTCTCACATTGGCCTCCTAATCCTTCCATGCTGTCTGCCAGAACAGGCTAACATTTCACACAATGTGCGGGACTAGCTGACAATTTTGGTAACCTGAAGGAAAAGCACAACTGCATCATGTGTCAGGCTCTATACATCAAGCTGAATATTTAACTAACGGAAAACACCTTCCTCACGCTGCTTTAACTCACCCAAAGTGTACTTTGTGTGGAATTCCACCTCATAAATGCTGAAGGTGCTCTTACCGCCCGCTGCTCATAATGAACGGAAAGGTTGTAGAATGAAGGGTGTCGTTTTGTGGGCCAAGGGGTGTACCATACTGTGCCCCCAGCCTCGCAGTTGCAGTGGTATGGCCCAGTGGTCATGTGATCGTGGGTTTAAATAAACAGGCACAACTGTGCATAAGCAGTTCTGTGCCAGGCCATGACTAGTGTCTGATTGGCAGCATAAAGCAGCCAGAGCACAGCGCTCTGAGGCTTGCCCCGTCCACACTTGGCCCCAGAACACAGCAACTAGCGATGAGAAGTTTTGATTTCCGCCCTCTCAGTGACACTTTGCTGTACCCAGCCTGCGCCCTGCCAACATTGCAGTCTGCGGGTGGAGCCCAAGAGCACCTTCCACGTGGCTACACCTTCAGGCCACGGATGACCTCTTGCATTCAACACAGACGGCTGCCCCTCTCTCCCATGGGCTACCGCCCGCACCCCTACTCTCTAGGAGTCACATGCGCTTGCAAGCAAAGAGACCATTTTTTAAACTTCTGGGCCAGGGGACACAACCCAGCCCTTAGCCACCATGCAGACCCTGAGAAGAGGCACCTGTGTACACCCTACACCACCACCAAAGCCCAAGAAGGGGAGGGCCTACAGACAGGCACGAGCACCCCATGTGGCAGGGCCCTCGGCCAGACAACGAGAAGGCCTGTCAGATAGCACCTATGCCTCAGGCTGAGAAGCCCCACCCAGGTGTCACCCAAGCTTCCGAGCCCAATTCTGCCACCACCAGCCAGCACAAAGGAGGTTGCCGCACATCCTTCAGCATCTTACGCAGATGAAAGGATAGCGGAGAAGCTGGTAATGAGCTACGCCGCACGATACCCTTCCTAGAACAAGCTGTTGTAGATGATTCTAGGACACTAGTAAATATTCCAGATTTCATGCCCTTATGTGGTTATATCAAATCATATCCTTATATAGGCATAAGAATCATACCCATATTAAGACATAGCCAATGCAGTCCAAATACGGCAAGGCTACTCCCATAGACTCCTAGAAAGCACAACGCCTTCTTAAACAAACTAAGCCGCCAGCAGCCCCGGAATTCCCCCTGCTTCTGTATTGATTTGTCCTAGAACTCCTGGAGTCCTGAAAGAACTGCGAGTTCTTAGTGACGTCTTATGTCCAACCTTACGTCAGGCTCGGCACCTTCCAGGTATAAATATACCAGCATCTGCCTTAAGCAACACACGGTGGTTTGGAGCAGATCGGCTATCTACTTGCCCGACGCCCTGCTGATGCGAGTGCCGAAGGAAGCCGACCCTCCCACTGACGCACTGAGAAAGATGCTGTCTTTTCTCCAGCCGAGAAATCCAGCTCCAGTGTTTCCCTGTCACCCTTGCTGGGAGATCGAGTCCTGAGAAAGAGATACAAGACCTCCTTCATTCTATAACCAAGGTACGGAGCTGATTAGACCCTTGGAGAATTCTTGATTCAGATTATCGGCAAAAACGATAACTCATCTACTCCTTCCCTGTACTAAGGTTAGGTTAGGTACACCGGGGTAGGCGTATCTTAGAAACACCAGTTGAGTACGTTTAGTCATTATTTTATCATAGTATGTATTTTATCCATTTTAAGTATCTTATGGCTTAGAAACCATATAAATACTTTTACAGTATTATTTCATAATACTCATTTTACTCTACGCACTTTACTTTATGACAAGTATTGCAATTGTGGCAATTCACTTCTCTTGCATGAGAAAGAAGTCTGCTCAATAAATAACCTTTTTATTGAAAACGCACGTCTCACTATTTCTCTGCACTCCTGGTGAAACTAAGCATGCACGATTAACTGAGTGAAATAGCTATCTATTGTTTCCGCGACTCTGGAGATATACTCCTTATTCTGGGGGAGCAAAGTTGTCATGTTTATGCGGTTGTCGGACACTAATCGCTTCTTGCCTATTCAGGAAAGTTAGCACCTTCTTGTTTACTCGAGAAAGTTTCTAGTGACCTCTGAGCTAGCTGACATTTCATAATTAAGTCTAACATATTCAATAGAGACCTTGTCGACCTCAGTCCTACGTCTACACTGTCGTTTATGTTATTCCAATGTGCAGAGCCTATTGGGAATATAGGAACTACACTACAAAGCGAAGCCATGTAACACCACCCCAACAACAGCTCATCCACCCGCATGAAAGAACTGGATGCATGGCATCCATCCCCACCGTTAAAACTTTTTTTGTGGCTGGAGCTCCATCCTCACAGGCCACCAAGGGGGCGACCGTGCTAATCACCTCGAAACATATTTTGCTGCGGTAGTACAAGAAGCAGACCAGCGTCGGCACATGCTCCTCCACCTTGACGGCACCACCGTCTACAAGCTGGCCAAAACAGTATACAAAGCTGGGCCACCATACACCTACACCACGCTCAAGACAGCATTGACCGCTCACTCAAAACCTCTGGTCAATCTGGATTCTGAGCAGTTCCCACTTAGACAAGCCCGGCAGACACCAGCAAATCTGTGGATGAGTTGTACGCAGGCTCCAAGAATTAGCAAGCACATGCACTCTTCTAGATTAACAAGAGAAATTTGAGCTCAGTTCATCTGGGCTGGTTGTCTGTTAAGAATTGTGAGCCCATCCTGCCAATGCACTGCATGACAATAGCAGACATTATCACCATGGGCGATTACAAGAACTATCAAAATCACGGGCCGCTCACATGGAGGCAGGCAACCCTTCAGCGTGCCATTAAGACCAAGCCTGTCAACCAGGTTGGAGCATCCATAGCACCTCACAGCAAAAGAGACCAGCCTAAGACATCAGAAACCACCAGACCCTGTAAGTGGTGCAGATGACTTCCCCACACTCTTTAAGCTGCCCACCAAAGGAAAAACCTTCTACATGTGGTAAGATGAACAACAATGCAAAAGCCTGCTGCTCCACAACCCCAGTGAAAAAGCCCAAAAAGAAGACAGCCAACCAAGTGGACACAGAATCTGTGCTCACAGATGACGACAACATGGATGACAACAGATCAGAATAACAGTTCATGTCATACACATTGTGGAGATGGCTGCAGGCTGTATGAATCACCCTGTGCCAAACCACTGTTGATGGACAACCACTGGTGACTCTCAGACACTGCTGCGTCAAACAACATATTGCCACTATCCATACACAGCAAAATCGTGTCCCCACCAGTGCTTTACCCCACCACCACCGGAGAGTATATCAATGGCACTTCCACATGCCTCCTGCTCGCAGATATGTTCACCTCCACAGTCTGCCACCAAGAAAAAAATTCCAAAGCAAAGGTGCATATCACAAAAAGTGGGACTGACATGCTCCTCAGCTGCCACATGGCAAACATCTGCAGCTGTTCCAATTTGCTCTAGCTGTCCAGCGTCAGCACAACAGACTCATTCCTAGACAAATTTGACGGCCTCTTGAAAGGTATTGGATTCCTTAAAAACTGAGTAATTCATCTGCACATTGACAAGTCGGTGCACCCAGTTGAGTTGCACCACTGCAGGGTGGCCTCAGCACCACAGCAGGGTGGCCTTCCACCTTTGACTGAAAGTGGAGGCAGAGTTGCTGAAGTTGGAGATGGCAAATATCATTGAAAGGGTGGAAGGGCCAATGCCTAGGGTATCACCCAGTGTAGTAGCTCACTAGTCGAAACAGCCAGGAGAAGTGTGCATATGTGTTGACATTAGGATCCCGAACATCACGATCAAAAGGGAGCACCACATAACACCCACTGTGGATGTCATCATAGGAGAACTCTCTGGCTCCCAATGGTTTTCCAAAATGGTCCTCCGATCCGGCTACCACCATATCCTCTTGGTGACCAAGTCAAGACATGTGAACACCTTCTCCACTCACCTCGTTTGAGGCGATATAAGCGAAATATTTCTTTAAGTACTTGGACTACTCAAGAGTCTATACATACAATGACAAATTAATTGTAATACACGCACAAACCATATGAGGTATTCAAGAGCTTTTATAAATAGCTTCATTCATAAAATACCCAAATTTACATTTGCAAGGCAGTCAAAAATAATTCGTGACAAGTAGCATGTGACAAGGGTGCCATTTGGTGCTCAGTGCTGTAGTGACTGTGCAATATATACAAAGGTGATTGGGGTAGTAAGAAAGAAGGGTGGTGGGGTGGCCAGAGAACACAATATTTCAAATCACTCTGCGGACTGAATGAATAAGTCTCATCGCAGGATATCTCAATGGATCCCCAGTTTAAATTGTCGATGTTTTCAACCCAGGGTCTGCACCATTGGGGGGTCAGTGCGAGTCTTCATCAGGACTTGGACAGGAATTGGACAGCCTAAGCAAGCCCAGGCAGGCTCATGGGGCATGGCACCATTAGGGTTACTCTCAATGATGGGCCTGGTATCCTAGCAGGAGCCCGGTGTCTCCTTCATATAGTAAGACTAAATTCAATTTGTAGTGAAGCTGTGTAATTTCAGTCTCAGCATAGGATCAACATGGGATCTTTCCTTTGTGGATAGTGGCATACAAATTCCTCCTGCCGCTGTAGCGCTTGAATCCACCATATCCTCTTGGTGACCAAGTCAAGACATGTGAACACCTTCTCCACTCACCTCGTTTGAGGCGATATAAGCGCCTCAACTTCGGCATCTCCAGCACCGCTGAGATGTTTCAAGACCTAATCAGGGGGTTGCTAGATGGTCTCGCTGGAGTCCTGAATGTCAGGGATGACCTCCTGGTCCACGCATGTACTCTGGGTGAATATTTTCACTGACTGCGCTCAGTGTTCAACTTGCTACAAAGCTGCGGCCTCACTCCGCACAAAGAGAAACGCTAATTCCTAAATAAGGAATTATGGGTTTTTTGGATACCGTTTCTCCATGAGAGGGATCACCCATGACCTGGCTTAAGGCCATAACATCCAGGCCACCTCAGCTCCTTCCAGAGTCACTGGAGTCAGAAGCTTCCTAGGAATGGTCACCTGCTGCGGCTTTTTCATGCTAAACCTAACCCAGCTTACAGTACCGCCGCAAGACCTCACCAAGGTGTCCAGCTCCTAGCAATAGTGTCCCAAACTAGAGATTTGTTCCAGGACATCAAGCAGGCTATGTCTGCAGATACTACCCTTGTTCACTTCGACCCCTACAATCACACAGAGCTAGCCATGGACGCCAGCCCCACGGGTCTGGGAGCTGTACTGGCCCAGGGACAACCGGGTGGAGAGTGAGGCCCTGTCGCCTATGCCAGCCATGCTCTAACCCCATGGAGCAGCGATCCTCACATATCAAAAAATAAGCCATAGCTATCCATTTAGGTTGCAGACATTTCCACATCGACCTATATGGACACCCATTCACAGTCAATACCGATCATAAGCCCTTGATCCCATTGTTCCAAGGATCAGCGTCAAACCCCACACAGCAGATTTAAAAATGGATACTCTGTCTACAGGAATACCGTCTCAAGGTGGAGTATTGACCGAGAGTCTGTAACCCAGATGAATATCTTTCAAGACATCGCCGGCCCACCACATCACAGGAGGAACAAGAGGCAAAGGATGCAGAAGAATACGTGAGGGTAGCCGTGGAATGGTTACACCCCCTCCCCATATCCTTCGCCAGTATCATAGATGCCACCCAACAGATGGCTGCCTCCGACAGGCCTTTGCAGCAACCAGGTAAGAGAGGTGGATCGTGGTTACAGCGGCACTACCCAATTAGATGGCGAAAGCCCAGAGAATTCTTAAGGTCCCTGCACATCGTGAAAGACTAACTCACCATCTCTACAGATGGGTGCCTACTCCAGGGACACTGGCTCATATTGCCAGAAACTTTGACTCATCAGATGGGGACCTAACCAATGGGTCGCGCTAAGGAGTCATCAAGAACAGCAGGCTGACAAGCAAGGTATGCTTTCCTGGCCTTGAGGAGAAGGTTGAACAGACCATTCCGCAGTGTGATTCCCCCACCCCCCTGTCATCACCGAATGAGTACCTGATGTTCAGTGGCACCGCACCAGCATGGATTTCAGAAGTCTCGCAGATGTCAGACACTTATTGGTAGTCATCGATGACTTCTTTAAATATCCAGAGGTGGAGATCGTGATGATCACTTCAGCAGAAGGGAAAATTGCCAAGCTAGAGAAAATTGTCGCCACACACAGCCTAATACAGGAACTCCAGACAGACAATGTACCACCCTTCAACAGCCAAGACTTCGTCAACTACATGACATCCAGAGGAACCAAATGCCAACATATCACCCCCTGTTGACCCCAAGTCAAAGGCACAGTCAAAGTGCTTGAGAACTATCACAAAAGCCATCTGCATAGCCCAGGCAGAGCGACAGAGCATGGAGAAGGACAATATATACTTCCTTTAAAACCCCACACACCACAACCGGAGTAGCACCCAGCATCCTTTGTTTCAGTTGAAGGGTTGAGGATATTATCCAGTGCCACTGGACATGTCGACAAGCTCCAGTGCCATATAGACATGCTCCATCTCTTAGAAAGGAGCAAAACCGACGAGCATCTCAACACAGGTAAGCAAAGGCACCAAGGCTCTCTATGGAGGCGTGGGTACTGATAAGAATCCAACATCCAGGGAGCAAATTTCAGCTCCCATTTGAGAACAGCCCATGGAAAATCACAAGAATCCAAGGAACTATGGTGTCAGCCTCCAGGGGCTAAGAGACAGTCACCCAAAATGCTTGTTCTTGTTAGTTACATTAAAGGAGGAATTAAGTGTCACAAACCGAGGGGTGTTCCTCGCTGGTCCCGCGTCCCCCCCCCTCCTCTCAGGCTCACAGTTGCAGTGGTATGGCCGTACGGCCACGTGGCCGCCTATTTAGATAAAAGGCAAAACGGCGCATAGGCAGTTGTGCCCAGGCCATGACTAGAGTGCCACATGTCTGACTGGCAGCACCGCGCACCCAGGGTGCAGCATTCTGAGGCCTACCCCGCCCGCACTTGGAGCCAGAACACAACAGAGGTGTAGCTGTTTGTGTGTGTGTATCCTCCTGAGGCAGAAGCCGGGAGGTTGTGCATGTTTGTTAGCCACGATTGATTTTTAAAACTAACGAATTTTAAAACTTATTTCCAAGGGCTCAGGCTTGATTGCAAAGCCTTTACTCCACTTCCTTTACCTCCCTGCTGCCTGGGCCACTCAAAGCCGAGCGTTGACGCTGTCGAAGTGGTCCCGGCCAGGATTTTCACGGCAGACATATTGTGTGTGCTGGAGTGCTGTGACGCGCTTTAGTGGCGTACATAAGGGTTCCTCCTGAGCCAAGCGCTTGATAGCTGTTTGTGTGTGTGTGTAACCTCCTGAGGCGGAAGCCGGGATGTTGGGCATGTTGTTAGCCACGGTTGATTTTTAAAACGAACAAATTTTAAAACTTATTTCCAAGGGCTCAGGCTTGATTGCAAAGCCTTTACTCTCCTTCCTTTACCTCCCTGCTGCCCGGGCCACTCGCAGCCGAGCGTTGACGCTGTCAAGGTGGTCCCGGCCAGGATTTTCATGGCAGACATATTGGGTGTGCTGGAGTGCTGTGACGCGCTCTAGTCGCGTACATAAGGGGGCGGGCATGCCTCCGCACAGCGGACGCGACCAGCGGACGCGCCGGACCTGCGCCAGAGTCGTGCCAGAGTCCTGCCCGTCTGCGCCTGTCAGCGCTGAGGAAGCGCCAGAGGCCGGCCATGCTGCCCAGCCTGATCCCCCCCATCCCTGGTAGATGCACTTATTCAGTACATACCCTGATGTCTTTCAAACCCTCAGAGATGCCTTGTCATCATATGGTCCCTCTTGAGGGCTTTGCAGAAGCCCTTAATTGCTTATGTTCGGGAAAGGAAAGGAAATTTTCGGGAAAGGACATTTTCATTTAGACATAAAGGACTCCACTGACACTGCCTCCTTGATGGACTCTTTGGCTTCCTTCGGTCTAAACCAGATAGTAAAAGGCCCCTCACACTCAGCCGGTCATACCCTGGACGGGGTCTTCACCAATGACCCCAGCGTAGAGCCCGGGATCCCCCTTCCTCTGTCCTGGTCAGACCACATGGCCATCCCCCTGGATTTTACACATCCCAGCCATCCCATCTCCTTAGCAAGCCCTTGTAAGTGGGAATTCAAAAGAAACTTCAGAGCGCTAAATAGTCATCTATTAGCGCCCTTTCTGCCCACCCAACCCCAATCTCTTACAAATGACATTGACTCTGCAGCTTCTGATCTGCATAATGCTATTTCAAAAGCGGTGGATAAACTGGCTCCTATTAAACAGATTTATTCCGCTAGAAAACGTCCCTCGGCCCCTTGGTACTCCGATACACTTAGATCTCTGAGGCAGGGATGTAGGAGACAAGAGAGGCTCTGGAGAGTCAATCTAGACCCAGATGAAAAGATCAAACACAAACTCCTACTCAAAGATTATAAAATTGTGGTGCTTGCAGAAAAGAAATTACATTTCTCTAAATTGACAGCCTCCCTCACCTCCTCCAGGGAACTGTTCAAAATTGTTGGCTCTCTGTCAGTCTTGCAAGCCCCTAATCCGGTAACAGAATCTCAGGAGTTCTGTGACCAGATATCCACCTTCTTTCACACAAAGATAGCTGACATCTACTCCAGCTTAGAAGCTTGCAACCAAGCACTAGGATCCCCCCCTGCCCCTCCGCCTTATCCTGTCACCGAAGACCCCACAGAGTCACCACAGGGTAGCTCTCTTACTTTCCCCCTGATCCCATTAGAGCAACTCAACGGGTACTTGGATAGGCTTAAATCAGGTTCCCCTTTTGATCCCTGCCCTCTGAAGGTCTTCAAAGAGTGCAGAGATGTTCTAGTCCCTGTGTTCCTGGAAGTCATCAATCTGGCCATCCATCAAGGTGCTTTCCCGACCCTCTGGAAAATGGCCATAGTTAAGCCCCTTCTTAAAAAGGCTTCACTTGATCCTAGGATCCTTAAAAACTTTCGGCCTATCTCACTACTCCCAGCACCTGCAAAAGGGCTAGAGGCCCACTTAAATCACAATCTGAGTGCCTTCTTGGAGAACTCCAGCCTTCTCGATCCCTCTCAGCACGGCTTTCGCAGGTCTCACAGCACTGAGTCCGCCCTGACTGTCATCACCAATAACATCCGTGCTAAGGTCGACAGTGGCCAGACTACACTTCTGGTCCTGCTCGACCTTACTGCCACTTTTGACACCCTATCCCCCTCCATCTTAGTCGAAAGGCTCAAGGAGATAGGAGTGGACGGACCTGCACTTAGTCTCTTAAAATCTTTCCTGGATGGCCGTGCACAGAGGGTCAAGCTGGGTGACTTTCTTTCCCCAGCCAAGACTGTGTAGTGCGGGGTGCCTCAGGGTTCGTCCCTGAGCCCCACGCTCTTTAACATTTACGTTACACCCCTTGCCAGGCTTGGAAGATCTTTTGGGCTGGAAGTTCTCTCCTATGCTGACGACACTCAGATTATGGTCTCTCTTTCTCAAACTGTTGAAATTACATCTCAAGACTTTCGGAATTGCATGGAAGCGGTTGCAAATTGGATGGTGAGGAATTCCCTTAAATTGAATGGGGAAAAAACAGAGGTGTTGATCTTCGGAGGCAAGGAGGAGATCTGGTCAATGAACTGGTGGCTTCCCTCCTTAGGAGCCTGTCCATCGCCCTCTCAATCTGCTCGGAACCTAGGCGTCATTTTTGATACCAAACTCTCCTTTCAAAAACAAGTCAGCAGAACGACCTCTACCTGCTGTGGTGTTCTTAGAACCTTGAAGAGATTAGTACATTATCTTTCCACCGATGCCCGTAAATTGGTTACGATGGCCCTAATCTCCTCAAGGCTAGATTATTGTAATTCGCTGTACCTGGGAATCAACAAATCCCAGATACAGCGTTTGCAAACAGTTCAAAACACAGCAGCTCGGTTTGTCACTGATGCCCCGAAACTCGCCTCTGGCTTCCGATCCAGGCCAGAATAGAGTTCAAGGTTTTATGTCTCACCCATCGTGCTTTGCACGGGTTTGGCTCTGAAGACATTAAACCCCTGGTCCCCGGCAGGGCACTTCGTTCAGCCAATAAACATCTTTTGTCTGTTCCTAAAACCAGCAAAGCCAGATGGGGCGACAGAGCTTTCAGCTCCTGTGCTCCTAAAATTTGGAATACTCTTCCGGCTGAGATTAAGGAACTCACCTCCCACCCCCTCTTCCGAAAGGCTCTGAAGACTTGGCTCTTCAGGCAGGCCTACCACTGACCTTCCCTTCCGCCTTTCCACCATACAGCTCTTCATTCCATCTCTAGTGCCTTGACGCCCCTGGGCAAAGTAGCGCTCTACAAATTCTCCCTCAACTCAACTCAACTCAACTCAAGGGATATTTCAGTGTACGCTGGGATACATTAGAGCTGAAAGATAGGAAACAAATGGAAAGGGGCGACCACTCGGTCCCCCCGAACGTATGGCGGAGTGCCTCGATCCCCCCGGGAAGCCATTTTTGGGCGGGAGGCGCGTCTCGGCTGGTATGCCCGAAGCGGCGTAGCCGGGGCGCGCCTTTTCCCGCCCTAGAGTGGGCTGGCCTAGACACCGACGCAGCCAGCCACGCCCTCGGGGCGGGCAGGGGCGGGTTTTCGCCCGCCCTGAAGACGGATAAAAAGAGACGCAAGACCAGAAGACGTCCTCTTGTTCTTGTGCTCCGAAGCTGCACCTCCTCGCTACACGTGAGCTCGGGACGGAACGAAGAGCCAATTTTGAGCGTTTTGATCTTTTTCTTTGTCTTCTAGATACTTCGTCGGAGAAATGCCAAAGAAAGTCGCAAAGAGAATGACGACCGACCAGATGGTGCGGGCCCTTTGCAAAGAGATGTCCGACATAAAGAAACGGTTGGCGAAACGGGACGGGGAGGAGGGTTCGGGCCCTGCGCCGGCTGGAGGGAGACCTAAGAGGCCGAGAAGGGTTCCAGCCGGTGGAGACGTCCCGGTCCCCTCTGTACCGCTCGAGGCGCCGACCCCAGTACCAATGGAGGGGAATCCAATCCCCGTTGTCGTCACCCCGACATCCAAAGAAGACATGCCCCCCGAGCTGGCAGCACAGCTAGCAGCTTGGTTGGGGGATAGTAGTGATGGCGCCACGGCTGCCGAGGCACAGGCGCTGATAAAAGGGCTTCGTGAGAAGAGAGATGCAGCTAAAGTGACTGCGCCGTTGGCGGGAATAGACAAGCCGCAAGCGGCCGAAGCTGCGTCCGGTGCAGGTAAGCGGCCATTGCCGATTGCAAGGGACGAGTCAGCACCCTCTCGTAGAGAGAGATTGGGACAACATGTGCCTTTAGCTATAAAAGAAAAGATCTGGGCTGGGGAGTACGTGAATATTTTCTCCTTGCTTGTTGATCATTATGAGGTGGAGCATGTTAAAAGTCAGAAGGACCTAATGCATCCGAGTGTTTGGCGCGCAAAAATGGCCGCCTTTAAGGTAAATGAGAATATTGGCAACTGGGGCAATGCGTGGGGTATTTTTACATCGATTTTGGGGGAACGTAGGCCCGAGTTGCTTTCTGAATTTCCCATTTATCAATCACGAATTATGGGTTACTCGACAGCGTATCAAGGTAACCATTGGTTTTGTTATGACAATCTGTTCAGGAAAGAAAAGGAACATAACAAGGGTTTGACTTGGGATTGTTACGATTCTGTAACATGGGATAAAATGAAAGAATCAGGAATGTTAAAGATGCCATTGGTTGGGAGCAATGTTGTAGATTACTCCCGCCAAAATGTGGGGACGCCCTTTCGACCAAGTACGAGCACCGACGATCAGTCGAGGCCCGCAGGCAATACAGGGAGGAAGGGTTTCTGCTTTAATTTCAACAAAGGGAAATGTACCAGACCTCCGGGATCGTGTAAATTCAAACATGAGTGTAGTACGTGTGGGTCGTCCCATCCTGAGTCATCGTGCAGAGCCAGAACGGGTGAGAATGGGGGTAAGGGAGGCGCCAAACAGGTCTAAACTAGTCCGAGGGGCGCCTTTACCAACCCCGATTGATACCTTGGCAATGATTCCCTGGCTCAGTGAATACCCGGATCGTACTTCTGCTGGGGTGCTGCGGAACGGTTTTTCACATGGTTTCCGCATCCCGGTAGGGGACTTTCAGGGTGTAGGGATTTGCAAAAATCAACTTTCTGTTTTACAACATACATCTGTGGTGCAAGAAAAAATTCAGAAAGAGGTTAGCCGGGGACGGGTCGCTGGCCCATTTAGTGTACCCCCGGTACCGGATTTTGTCTGTTCTCCGTTAGGGGTGGTCCCCAAGAAGGACCCAGGTGAGTTTCGTTTGATCCATAATTTGTCTGCTCCACACGGCCTTTCGGTGAACGACGCAATTGATCCAGAAGTTTGTTCGGTGCGATACGCATCGTTTGATGAGGCAGTAGCCATCTTGAATCGCCTGGGGCCCGGGACGTTGATGGCGAAATCAGATATCGAGTCAGCGTTCCGGTTGCTCCCGGTACACCCAGACGATCAGCGTCTTTTGGGATTCGGGTTCCAGGGGTCATTTTACATGGATAGGTGTATGCCAATGGGATGCTCTATATCATGTGCTTACTTTGAGCAATTCAGTACTTTCCTGCAATGGGTGTTCATGAAGAAAACGGGTTTCCGAAATGTAATGCACTACCTTGACGATTTTTTGTTCCTTGGTCCCGCCGGAAATCCCGAATGTGCTCAGGCCTTAGCTGAATTCTGTGTGTTGATGGGTCATTTTGGCGTGCCATTGGCACCAGGTAAAACTATGGGTCCCACGACTTGCCTCGAGTTTTTGGGGATCGAGTTGGACTCAGAGGAGGGGTGTTTCCGTTTGCCAGCCAGCAAAGTGTTAAAATTCAGGGCAGCCCTCCAAGTATGTTTGAATGCATCTAAGGTTACACTGCATCAGTTGCAACAATTAGTGGGAAAGTTGAACTTTGCCTTGAGGGTGATCCCAATGGCTCGCCCTTTTTCCCGCTCAATTGCCCAAGCGATGGTTGGCCTAAAGGAGGGTCATCATCGCACGAGGTTATCGGCTGAGGTCCGCCAGGACATGCGGATTTGGTTAGCATTTTTGGCGGACTTCAATGGCCGAGTCGTCTGGAACAAGCCAGCCGTGTCCTCAGAAGAGCTCGGGCTATGGACAGATTCAGCAGGAAGCATAGGCTTTGGCGCCATCCTCGGCACAAAGTGGTCTGCTCAAAGGTGGCCCCTATGGTGGCACGAGAAGGGGCTAACGAGTAATATTGCTTTCCTCGAACTATTTCCCATTCTGGTGGCCCTGAGAACTTGGCCAGAAGGGTTCAGAGATCATTCTGTCGTGTTCTGGTCCGACAATATGACCGTGGTAGAATGCATCAATAGTCAGGCAGCCCATTGTAAATTGATTTTGAGGCTGCTCAAAGAAATTGTCCTACTGTGTATGCAACTGAACGTGGTATTCAGAGCAAAACATGTCCCAGGGGTGATGAATCAGGCTGCTGATGCACTGTCTCGTTTTCACATGCAGGCTTTCTCGGGTTTCCTTCCTTCAGCGGACCCGGAGCCGGCACCCTTCCCCGAAGCTCTCTGGTCTCTCGGTGCCCCGAACTTCGTCACCTCGTGGGAGAGAGTCTAGCACCCAGGACAAGGAAGGCATATGAAGGGGCGTTCCGGGCCTATTTAGCCTTTTTGGGGGCAGAGAGAGGGGGACTTTGGGGTCAGGAAGAGTGGGTTGTACTTTTTCTGATGTCCTTACGTAGGGCTGGGAAATCGGTGGCTACGGCACAAAGGCATCGTGCCGCCATTTCTTTTGTTGCCAGGGCCCATGGCATCCTGGACCCAACAGCGTCTTTTACAGTACAGAAAGCGCTGCGTGGGTGGCAACGCCTAGAGGGTCGCAGAGTAGACGTAAGACGACCGATAGGTTTAGACAGGTTGTCCCAGTTACTGGCCACACTCCCTAACACATGCTCGTCCCCTTTCGAGACCTGTTTGTTCCGGACTGCATTTACGCTGGCATTTCACGGGGCTATGAGAGTTAGTGAGCTAGTTGCAAGGAACAAACAGGATGTGACGGGGGGCTTGTGCAGGGAACATGTTCAGATCAGGGGTGATGCGGTGATTGTCTCCTTTCTCAGGTCCAAGACTGACCAAGATGGGAGAGGGGACTGCACGATCATTCGCAGGAACCCCGAGTCATCCATGTGTCCGGTACAGTGCTTAGAAGATTACCTAGCACGAAGGGTGGCATCATGGGGGGGGACATTGTTGAGGCATGCAGACGCCACCCCGCTGACGAGGTTTCAGTTTCAGCGGGTGCTTGCAATGGCCATTGCCGCAGCGGGCTTGGACCCGGGCGAATTTGGGACCCATTCCTTTCGAATAGGGGCTGCCACTGAAGCTACAGCCAGGGGTCTTAATGTAGAACAAGTGAAACGTGTGGGGCGCTGGTCCTCCAATTGTTATAAGAGGTATGTGCGATTGCACATGTTGTGAAGCAGTAATCATGTACTCACGCTTCTTGTCTTTTGTTTGTTTTCAGTTGCGCAAGCCTACGCGGCAGGGCGGACTGTGCAGTCGACCCAACACCAGGCCAGCGGTCGCACGTCACCGGCTGTGAGGAAGGAGGTGTGGGTCGTGGGCCACTCATACGTGAGACGGGCCGCAGACGTATTCAAAGCAGGTGACATGATTGACGTACCTGGGGAATACGGGTACAGAGTGTCCTTCTACGGAAGGGGCGGTCTCTGTATTGACCAGTTTCAGGAATTTTTTGAGGGTTTGTTAGAGCGGATGAGGTCACCGCCGTCCATAGTCATAGTGCATTTGGGGGGCAATGATTTGGTCACCACCGGTAGACGACTTCTCCTGGAGGCTATGCTTTCCACGGTAAGTTGGTTAGCGAGGAGAGTTCCGGGGTGCGTAATTGCGTGGTCTCATATGATCCCACGAAAAGTGTGGCGGGGGGCTATCTCGATCCCTGCTTTGAATCATTCTGTTAGAAAATTGAATAACAAAGTGAGTAGGTTGTTCCGTTCCAAGACATTGCATTCGATCTCGCATAGTTGTATTAATGATGACAGTATGTATCTGGGGGATGGTGTGCATTTGTCGAGGGTGGGGAATGAGTTACTCATAGGTGACTTCCTAGCTTGGTTAAAATCGTTAAAACATGACCTTTAGGTAGGAGTTTTGTGGGGGGTCCGGATAGCCGGTCAACTATCCGGACCTGTGGCGGTAAGGTCATGATCGGTGAGCACTAATTGGTAGATCCCTATGAGTGGGCGTCACCCAACACGGATGGGAGCGCTCGGGAGAGGTGGCCATTGGCCCCTCAATGGGGAGGCGGTCCCGTCTAAGGGCGGGTCGCCGGAAGTAAAGGAAAGGCGGTCAAGGCCCCTTCCTTTGTAGGAGGGGTTACAGCCCCCTCCTGGGGAATTTCCCGGGGCCAGGGTCATCTGCGACGGCAGATGCGGTAAGTTGTGTGGGGTGGGGAGAGGTCAACGATACCTTCTAGATACCACACACAAGTGTTCGAACGACCTTTAAATGGCGTCGAGTCTTAAGTGCCCCCGTCAAGTCAAGGGAAATTGTTAGTAGTTGCACTTGAGGTAAGCCTCTGTGCTGTCGCCCCTCCCAAGTGGGAGGGGTAAGTCTGGTTAGGGATCTTGACACCGGTTATGACCTTGCCGTTGGCCCTTAAACGTTAGGATGTACAATTTCAGTGTTCTTAGAGAATGTTTTGTAGGATGCTAGTTCGGCTAGGAGAACCTCTGTATTAGAGATTATGTTAAGGTTAGCCAAACATCGTAATGTGATAATGAAATTGTACATAACATGAAAACGTTTAATGTTTTAATTTTTTTGTTTTAATAAATACGGCCGGGATGGTCACTCCATCCCACATCCAAAAACTTTAAGAACTGTTTCCGGTTTCCCTCCTTTTGGGGATTGTGTTGAGAGGGGGTGGCGGGTATCTCAGCCATATGGAAAGGGGCGACCACTCGGTCCCCCCGAACGTATGGCGGAGTGCCTCGATCCCCCCGGGAAGCCATTTTTGGGCGGGAGGCGCGTCTCGGCTGGTATGCCCGAAGCGGCGTAGCCGGGGCGCGCCTTTTCCCGCCCTAGAGTGGGCTGGCCTAGACACCGACGCAGCCAGCCACGCCCTCGGGGCGGGCAGGGGCGGGTTTTCGCCCGCCCTGAAGACGGATAAAAAGAGACGCAAGACCAGAAGACGTCCTCTTGTTCTTGTGCTCCGAAGCTGCACCTCCTCGCTACACGTGAGCTCGGGACGGAACGAAGAGCCAATTTTGACCCACCCACCAGCCCCTGAGGACAGCAAGTTGTTGTGCAATAAAGTGAATTTATAAGTTTGTTTTTTCCATTTCGTCTACAGGCTGTGACAGTATCAGTTTGGTGTTAATTATAATAAAGTATGGTGAATATCGTCTAGGTTGTTACGATTAAAATGATTTGATGTAGTGTTGCATTTTTTAGCATGTTCTTTCGGTCGTAGCGACCAATGTTTTCATAGGTTTGAGTAAGAATTGTCGTATTTATTTTTGGTAGGCGGTAAGGTCATGATCGGTGAGCACTAATTGGTAGATCCCTATGAGTGGGCGTCACCCAACACGGATGGGAGCGCTCGGGAGAGGTGGCCATTGGCCCCTCAATGGGGAGGCGGTCCCGTCTAAGGGCGGGTCGCCGGAAGTAAAGGAAAGGCGGTCAAGGCCCCTTCCTTTGTAGGAGGGGTTACAGCCCCCTCCTGGGGAATTTCCCGGGGCCAGGGTCATCTGCGACGGCAGATGCGGTAAGTTGTGTGGGGTGGGGAGAGGTCAACGATACCTTCTAGATACCACACACAAGTGTTCGAACGACCTTTAAATGGCGTCGAGTCTTAAGTGCCCCCGTCAAGTCAAGGGAAATTGTTAGTAGTTGCACTTGAGGTAAGCCTCTGTGCTGTCGCCCCTCCCAAGTGGGAGGGGTAAGTCTGGTTAGGGATCTTGACACCGGTTATGACCTTGCCGTTGGCCCTTAAACGTTAGGATGTACAATTTCAGTGTTCTTAGAGAATGTTTTGTAGGATGCTAGTTCGGCTAGGAGAACCTCTGTATTAGAGATTATGTTAAGGTTAGCCAAACATCGTAATGTGATAATGAAATTGTACATAACATGAAAACGTTTAATGTTTTAATTTTTTTGTTTTAATAAATACGGCCGGGATGGTCACTCCATCCCACATCCAAAAACTTTAAGAACTGTTTCCGGTTTCCCTCCTTTTGGGGATTGTGTTGAGAGGGGGTGGCGGGTATCTCAGCCATATAAATACTCTACCTGCTTGTCACGCTGCTAACGCTAAAATGGGGGCGGCGGGGGTTGTCGTTATTCTAAAGAATATGCACATTAATACTTTTTGTTTTTGTCTTTCCTATCACAGTTATGAACCAGAATTATTCCCAGGCCTGATTTATAGAATGGTGAAACCACGAATAGTTTTACTTATCTTCGTTTCCGGAAAAGTGGTTCTAACTGGTATGTATTGCCAATTAAATAAAGTGGAACACTTCTCTGCACGCCCATTTACTGCACACTTCAGTGATGAATCTGTTTGTTAGTGAAACCTTACATTAAGAAAAAGTTATATAGGAGTACTCAGAAGAACGATATACCATTTATTATGAAAGAAGCATTACAATATCTAGAAGAAAGCTAAAAATACACAGTACGATACCCTTAACGATGTGCCACATAAATGCAATGATAAAGTGCATTTCCTATAATAAGTACAATTTCTCTCCCAGAGTGAAAAACTAGCAAATTGTTTTAAGCAATGCTCAAATTTAAATTAGCAGAATGTATCCTTTATATTATCAGATGTACTATTTACGTGTTGCAAATATTTTTGAGACTAGTAAAGAATTTTACAGACTGACCTACCTTTTAATAAGTCAGTTTTCTAAAATTCTGATTCGGAGTGGGCTGCAAATCCAACTAACTCGATTGGAGGCAAGCACAGGGACTGTGGCCTATTGGGGTCAGCAAACCAACATATCTGTGTTCACTTTTAAATAAGGTATTTTTGGAATATAGCACATTTTCTTTAAAGGAAACGACGCGTCTTTAAAAAAAAAGTTGACTTTCTTTTTTAAGTGTTTGTGAATAACCAACAAACGTTTTTAAGTTCAACATTCACAAGGAATCAGAATGGGTTCTAATCTTGTTTCTTAAAATTAAAGCAGCATTTTGCCATTCACAAACTCTGAACTGGAGTGCTTGTGACTTTGAAAATGCTTTGTACATTGTTCTTTGTACTGGCTCTTCATAAAAGTTGTGAAGTGGCATATTCACTGGCCTTACTTTTTGTGTGTGGCATAACATTAGAGCGTGTCCTTAACTGATCACGGTGCTGCATTTGTAAAAAGGGTTAGCTACTATATTTTCCCAAGTACTTGATTAAAAGGACAAAATAAGCGAACACCTCATCACCTAGGTGCACACATGACAATGAGTGACCATTCCTTACGTTTATTTTATTGTCAAAGGGCTAGACCCTAAATAAACATGCAGTAAAGCCTTTGCAAACCTTGGGGAACTTGTGAATAACCCAAAGGTTCAGAAAAAACAGCTTTCGGGTAATATTTTCCTGGCAGAGAGGACCTTGATTTTCTCTAATATGTTCTGTTTCTGGTAGGCCTCTATTTCAAGAGTGTACGGTCTGGCAGGCACAAGAACCCAAGGGCTCGTAGACCATTAGGACAGGAAGCAGATCTCTTTTGGATGTAGCTCAAAAACGACTACATGGATATTCACCTAAACATCGATCGATCAAATGCACTATTTGCTTATGGCTATTACTCTATCATTACGCATGGTAGATAATTCCAACATCAGCTCGGTATGTAGGTCCCTATGCAGTAATTTCAGCAAGAAGTGGATTATGGCAGTCTCCATACAATGGTTTACTGCATGGCCCATGGAGCTGCACCATATGTGGCAGTTCATATTATAAACGTTGATGGGCACACAGATCAAAAGTCCTTAGATCCTATAAGGGAGCATAGTGATTAGAAATGCAGTTTGCATCTGTGTTTTCTTCTTTTTACATCTGTAGACTCAGTGAACCATTACTCCCCAATCTAATTCCCAGGCAAATAAAAACATGGGAACACGTCACAGAGAAGCTCTTAAGTTCCTTTGTTTTTAACGCTTAACAACACCTATTATTGACACCAAGAAGCACAGTTCATTTCACAAAATGCTTCACTCGATATACAAGTGCATCAAACTCTGTTAAGCGCTCTGCAACACATAGGAATGTCTAGTTCTAATCAGGGCAAACACAAGAAGATAATAGATGGAGTGCTGAAACTTTTCAACCGCTCACCCCCAGTCAAGAGATCTGCGTTTAATCCATCATTCTTTTATCACTATGCCACCCCAGTTTGGACCCAGCCATTTGCAAATCAGTCTTGACCCTGGGCTTCATTGGACCAGTCCAGCCCAAACTGCCATGCCAGGTCATCCCTGGACCGGAAACAAGCATCCTGGGCCCGGTTTTGAGGTATCACTCCCTCATCAGCCAGGCTAGCTTGAATCCAGTGGCACAGCGAGCAAGAGACCTAAATGCCTTTTCAGCTTCATGTAGGACAGCTTGCTGGTGGATTTTGATGAATATGATGCAGCGCGGCCATCAGAGTGAGCAGGTTAAATGCAGGTGATCTCTGAGGTCTACACCTAGATTGCTCCGGAGGATCAACAGTTGCATCAGTGGCTGTAACCTCTGTGCCAAGATTTTTGCAAGAATTTTTATGTTGAAATTTGAATACAACAGGGGCCTGTAAGAGGCACATTCGTAAGGGTCATGACTCATAAGCATGGGCGAATCTGGCATTCGCGTATTTGCAAACTCGCAATCCGCAAAATCCGTGAGAATTTGCAGATTTATTTTTGTGTTCGCAAGGGTTTCTGCCAGTTCGCGAGGGTTTTGTACCAGTTCGCAATTGCGAACTTACTTGTCAGCTCACAACGGTCGCGACTATGTTGTTTCTACGTCTGGTTCATCATTACAGGTTCACAGCACCCTCTGTTTCACCACTGCCATCCTCTGTTTCACCCATGCCACCCTCTGGTACATCAATGCCACCCTCTGGTTCATCACTGTAGATTATGGGGGGGGAAAGCAAGCACACCTGCCCTGCTTCAACTGACATGAATTAATTTGGGGTTGATTTATTAATGTGTCACTGTTTTAAAATTCCAGTCTGGCACCTCCTTCCTTATCTGTAATTTGCTTCCTGTTGCAGTGCAAATGTTTTTTTCCCAGGACCTTGTGTCCTACTTGTAGCTATTCTATGAGCCTGCTGTGAGGGTCAGAGCAGGGTCATAGAATAGTTGTAAGTAGGCAACTGAACTCTGGAGGGGCCCCTCAGGAAGCACTACAGGGAATGGTTACTAATGATGAGCGAACTTTTGCACCTGCTGAGTGCTTTCAGTTTTGCAAAACTCGTTTTTCTGCAGAACAGCAACTGTAATGCCCCAAACAAACTTACTTGTGAAAGTTGATTTCTAAACCAAAAGTGATCCAAAGAAAGTCAAAAAGGCCTCAAATCCAAAAAAGTGCAGGCAAATCATTTTCAGAAGGTTTATGCTGCTTGCTAGTGGATTTCTTGTGCAGAATTGCAAATTTTGTAATTTCGCGAGTGCGAGATTGTTGCTGCCCGCCGCATATACTGTTCGCAATTGCAAACTCTTGCGATGCGTCGCCAAACTCCCGCGGGATCCCGCAGCAAGATCCAAAATGGCGCAGCACTCGCAAAATATCGAGGAAAACAACTCGGCAAACGCTGAATGACGGTAAGTGAACGCCGCAATATTGTATCACCAAGCAAATAAATCTGCTGCGTGAAAATTTGCGTATTTTTGGTAAATTCGCGAGAGTTCGCGGATTGAGAATTTACCGAAAATCCGCAAAATCCGCGAGCGGAACGGATTTTCCGCCCATGCTTAATGACTCAGGCGCAGATTTTATTATTATTATTAATATTATACAAAATTTATAACGCGCTCAGTTACCCAGGAGCATCCCGGCGCGAGACAGACCAAGGAGGAAAGCTGAGCTCACACGCTACACTGGAAACAAGTGGGTCTTAAGAAGTTTCCTAAAGAGTAAAATCTTGGGCTCTGAGCGGATCTTAAGGGGCAGGGAATTCCATAAAGTCGCCACTTGCACTGAGAAACGCCTGCCCCCAGAGCGAGCCTTCCTTACTCTGGTAGACTGCAGACGATGTCCTTGATCCGAGCGCAGAGGGCGTGTGGGTTTATAAGGACGTGCCATAGTGGAGAGAATGGGAGGGCCCTTACCATGCAGAATTTTGTGGGCAGTGCATAACGCTTTAAATTTCACCCGCTCCTTAACGGGGAGCCAGTGCAGCGTTTTCAGGGCCGGGGCAGCTGAATGCCTTCTAGGAACATCCAACAACAGTCTGGCGGCTGCATTTTGTACTTGTTGGAGAGTTTTAAAAGTCGCTTCGGGAGCACCGAGAAACATCGCGTTCCCGTAGTCGAGCCTCGACAAGATTAAACCGCGAATCAGCAGCTTCCTTGCTGGATCAGGGAGCAGTGGCAGCACCTTGTGGGCTGACTGCAGCAGACCAAAACAGACCCCTGCGGTCTTCCTGGCGTGGGTCCTAAAGGACAGGTCTTCCTCCAACCAAACTCCCAAGGTCTTGATCTCCTTCTTGGGAGATGGTGGATCACCCAGGGACCGGGGCCAACAGCTAGCCATAATGGAGGGACTGGATTTGCCTAGGAGCATCAGCTCAGTGAAAGCACTGTTGTTATAGCCTTCAGTACTGACAGGTAAGTTTACCCTAAACAAGTGCAGCATTATACACTTCTAGAAGTCTAGAAGCTAAGTATCAGAAATCCTTAAAGAAATTCACCAGTAGGCAATCACCTCCTGGTGCTTTACCACAGTTGAGGTCTGCTACTGTGCATTTAACATCCTCAAGATTAAGGGGAGAGTTGATCAGCTTGTACATCTATCCCTTGACCCAGGCAAGTGTGGTGTCATTTCAATGACCCAGCTATGTAATTTGGGCAGTGCTGCAACCAGGACTCCTACGATCTCTCTAGTGGCAGCCCCTCCGCTAAGGTGGAGAAGCGCTGCCCCACTGCTTTGCAGCAGTGAAATAAAGTAAAACTAAAATAACTAGATGTTATTATAATTTTTTCTTTTCCTGCTGTGGCAGCTTTGTGTGTGGGGCGTGACTGGGTTGCTCACACAGAAGCTGGAGGAAGAGTTCTCAACCCAAGCTGCATTACAGCCTGGGTGTAGAACATGCCCAGGCCTTTAGTCATCGTCTGAGCACCGAACCACGGCACTCAGACCAATCACAACGCTGCATTGCAGCATTGTGATTGGCTTTGGGGAGCCTGGGTGCTTCCTGATACGGCCCAAGTCCGACTTGGAGGAGAGGTGTGGTGATAAGGTAAGGCTTTTTTTTCATTTTTTCTCTCCAGTTTTTACACCCCCTTACCCACCTCGCCACCTCCGAGCCATGCTGGCCGCCTCTGGATCTCTCATAATGCTGACTGAATGCTTGTAGAATGTGGGATGACAATGTTGTAATAGAGCCCTCAGCCATAGAGATGCCCATGACCTACTACCAAAGCATGCCTTCCAGATCCATGCCAGAATTTTACCTGACAAGTCACCACCTCTGAATATCCTGGTTTAGGCGTACCTGAGCAAAAATTGTACCTCCGATCTGTAAACTCTCCGAACTCCTTCAAAATTGAGCACGCTTGTCCCTGCTCAGGGCATAGTCTGCTTTAAGATGCTCCACATGAGCTAATCGTGTGTACAGAGATCTGAGAATACCCATCTCCTTGCATATGAATATGCCCCAGATATGACTCGAATGCTTCCCAATCCCAAATATTCCCAAACCGGAAACAGAACCCTTGTTATGTTTAAAATATTTAAAAAATACTGGATCTTGGATCAAAATACCAAGTCCAGTAGTTCAGCACCTTTCAGACATAAATACTTAAACCGCTGTGGGTAGAAGGAGTAAATAAAACAATCATTACAGGGGAGTGGTCTGAAAGAGTCCTGGGTTGAATATTAACATCTGAAACACTTTTCATATATAGGATTGTGTCACAAGCCACAAATCAATCCAGAGAACATATACCTTGTGTCTCCAAAACATTTCTGCATGGTGAAATGTACTGACTTTCGCATGAGTGTCACTAATCCGTCGGGGGTATGTCAAACTATAAGTACCTATGGTGGCTCGAGGTTGCTGCGAATGAGGGCTTGGACGAAGCCGATGTGTGTTCCCTGAAGCAAAGCCATGTACATTCTATGGCGATCTAGATGGGTGAGCACTTGGCAGGCTTTAGAGGGGGTCATTAATCCCCCATATATTCCAACTAACTCATTTCAATGTGGTACGAAGGAGTAATCATGTTTATTACACTATTGTGATTACTAATGTTCAGCAATGAAACCTGAGTGAGCACAATATATCGCACATACTGTTTCTTCTTGGTCCCTTTCAAGCTTTCACAAAAGCAGTGTTCAAAACTCTATACCCACCCACCTCTAACGCTAACCCCAATTGTCAGTAAAAACATTTGTCACAAACAACAAAACAAAAAAAATCACTATCTCTGTGACCCTCTTTGACATTGCAGATAATATGTTTAGGGTGCCTAATAGCATGCATGTCCTTCAATGCACCTTTCTGCAGATTATGATAGTGCCCAGGAAAACAGTAGCGCAAGCCCCTATAGTGGTAGAATAATTAAAAATAGGTGGATTAATATCTAAATTATAAGGTCTATGGCAATATGGTCAGCTCTCGCAACAACCGTATCACATTTGTACCTTGAGTAAGTGCATGTGTACATTAGGTCTTTTAAGCTGTATCATCACAACCAATTGCAAGAGGCCGTTGATGGGCATTTAGTATCTACTTAAACTTTATGAAATCAAATTGGCTGTGCATTCATTTATAATGTCAATAGTAGTACATTCAAATTTCTGATTAACTGTCACTTAGAAAGGACTACAGACACCAAGTTGTCATATTGAAGTAAGTATAAATATACAACAGTCTCCTGAATACTGGGCTCAAGAACATACATTTAAAGGCAATTATAATGCATGTGCCTCACAGTCAGTGACCTAACCTAGCCCACTGGTGAGTGCCTGGAGATTGCTTACAGAGTTTGTTGAGCCGCTGTTACAGCTCTCTGGTCGCCACGGGTAGATGTTGGACGCTGATCGCCCTCCCCTTCCAGGCTTTAAGTAGATGCCAACATACTCCAGTGCTGATTCTGTTTGATTCCAAAAGAACACTTTGCGATAATGCTCCACTCAGAGTTTGCCAGGATATAACAGGGAGTACCTGACAGATCTTTTATGTAGCAACCTTTAAGAATAATCTTCAGGGCTAGCAGCCGATAGCGATGGCTGCTGTCTAGAGCAGCTCTCGCCCAGTCACGTTGTAATTGCCGCTTCATCACCGTCCGGACCCGAGTATCAGGATCGGTAGCTGGGGTCGTTGTCCTTGTCACCCCCCTCACCCCCTGGAGTGCGATAGTAGTGGCCGCCATATGCCGTGGAGATCGTGACAAGTCGTGAGGCCAGAGCTGCAAGGTGAAGGACATAACATGGCGGCGCGGTCCGGGGGAGTGCAGTGAACGTGCTGCCTGGGCTGACCCTCCGGTGTGCTTCTGGACCAAGAATCGGACGTCCGCGACGAGGTGCAGGTAGGGTGGTGGGGCCTGTGGAGGGGGCATTGTGTGCCGTGCTGCCCTGTGGCCGGTGGAGCGGCTATACCCTAGCTGCGGCGCCGGGGACTGCAGTACTCGAGTCCCTGGCTTTGCGGCCTTCCTGCGGAGATCGGGGCGAGCCGGGGGAGAGGTGCTGGCTTTGAGTTTGAGTTTAAAATATTTCTTAAGCGCACGTACACTTAGCGGTTTCATGGCGCTGTATTGAGCTGGACCCCTGAGGCGTCAGAAATAGGAGGATGGAAGGGGGGGTTTAAGAGGAAAAAGCTTGTGTGAAAAGGAAAGTTTTCAATGCCTTGCGAAAGAGTGTATACTGTGGACAAGATCTCAAATGAACCGGAAGGGAGTTCCAAAAGGTAGGGGCGAGTGTGGAAAATTTGGAACCGCCTCACTTTTTACGTTTGAATCGGGGAACTAGGAGCAATTGTTGGGTGGAGGAACACAGCTCCCTGGGGGGACATAGGAGTGAATCTCAGAAGTGATAAAGGCAGGGGCTGAACCGGAGCGGGCGTTGAAGAAGATGCATCCTAGTTTAAACTGGGCTCGTTCATGAATGGGGAGCCATTGAAGAGTCTTGAGGAGGGGAGTAACGTGATGAGACTTGGGTAAATTAAAGACCAGGCGGGCCGCCTGGTTCTGGACTAACTGGAGGCATCGCCCTCCCTCCCTACCACCCCGGCCGTGCACCTGGAAAGTGCACCGCCATTCTCCTTGAGGTTGGGAAGAGGAGAGCTAGTGAGGGAGACACAAGGCAGCTCGAGGTGCGGCAGAGGTTGCCGTGGACCGCGGATCCCCAGCGGTAGGCACGCCTGCAGGCATTCAGGAGGCCTATACGAGATAGCCCTGGCAAGTGGAGAAATTGGGCAAATATACCATCAAGGGGGAGCCACAGTGTGATAGAGGAGGAATAGACTGCTGGGACGTGCCTCCCCCCCCACCCAAGTAAGAGCTGCAGGGATGCGAAGGGTGCGTTGGCACAGACCCAGGCACGTGGGCCGGTAGGTGGGGCACTGTAGGGCCCAAAGACAAGGCTGTGCCAGAGTGCGGGGACTCTGAAGGACCTGACCCACCCCCCTCCTATCCATAGAGTGTGACCCGAACTGCGTAGACCAGTCCAAACTGGCCACGAGGGAGCACCGGCATGGTGATTGCGGCGCCTGGTGAAGAGAGAACCTAGGGCCCCCGCTCTAGGGCTTGTATGTCTCTCTCGGTGGTGACCAGACCATAACACGTCATGCCACAGGGGGGGCGGATTCGAAAAGTCCTGGAAGCACGTGGTGGTGGCAGAGAGATCCTGGGCTGTACATTCCCTTTGCAGGTGCTTAAGCAACCAACAACACTACTGACTGTCTGCGCAATATACCAAGCCTGGTGTTCAGCCACAATGGTGGCAGGAGGTAAAGGGTCTAGGGCCAATGCCCAGAGGCAGCTGGGGAAATACGCCTGGACTAAAAGTGGAGAAAAATGTAACTCCCTTAGAAGAGAGAAGGAGGGACACGGACGCATGCCAAGGAACCGACTCTACACGATGTTATGTCGGCTATAGGCGGAATTCGCTCTTCAGTGGACTCAGTTACAGTGGAGGTGTTGCTCCTCCGTGCTGATTTCAGGAAAATGGACGAGAAGGTCCAAGAGCTAAAGATAGTGACGAACGCTTTACAAACGGACACCTCGGAACTACAGTGTCAAATGCTTGAGATACAGAAAAAGCAAGAAAGGATGGAGCAGCAACTGGATGATTATGAAGGTCGGGCCCGCCGCAACAACATTCGAATACTAGGTGTTCCGGAAAAAACACAGAGGCCTGCAGCGGACTTGTATGTCGAGGAATTAATTACAAAACACTTGAAACCGAAGTCCCTGTCTAACTACTTTTCTATAGAACGCGCTCATAGAGTGCCAGGAGGCAGACCAAAAGTGGGTGCGCCCCCGAGACCACTGATTGCCAGGGTATTTAACTATTGTAACAGACATAATATTGCAAACCTCCAGGACTGCTCCTCCACTAAAAATCGTTAACGATGAGGTGCAATTCTTTCCTGACTTTACGGCTAACGTTCAAACCCAGAGGCGGAGTTTTCAGGCAGGGAAGCGGGAGTTGAGAGACCACGAAGTTAAATACTCAATGTTCTTCCCAGCGCGGCTAAGGGTGGAGTCCGAGGGCAAATGTTGGTTCTTTGACTCCCCGGAGGCGGTCTGGGACTGGATGGAGGGATGGACATCAGTGGAACGTCGGAGGAGGCACCACTCGGGCAGCCAGGAGTTGCTGAGAGACAATCGCTCGGACAAGCTGGGTACGGAAGCGACCTCGGAACCTAGCGTATTGGAGGAACAGGACTGACTCGTCACAGGACTGGATTGTGATGGCTTGCTGCATAAGATGCGCAAGTAGAAGGTCTGAGGGAGGGGGCGCTGTTAGCTGGTATTAATGATGCAACCGCCTGGGGATGCTCGGGATGCATGATGTGAATTACGTGCTGCACAGATTAATGTGATATGATAATGTTTGATCTTCAGTTCTTCAAAGGATGGTGGTGGTTATATTTAGTAAAACTGTAGTAAACCGTGGTTGGGAGAGGGTTGAATCCCCCTGCATTTCTAGCATGTTCATTGGGGCGAGAAGCACTCTGCTAAGTTTGGGGGTGGGTAGTTTTGAATCCACAGGCAGGGTAGCAGGGCGGGGGGGAGTTGGTGGGATTGGGAGGGGGGACGGGAAATGGGACAAGAATTGTTGTTCTTACTTATTGGCAATGCTTACTGCAGTATTATTGATGGACAGGCTCTGTGTGGCAGACAATTTGCAGCACTGGTATTTTTCTTTTCGTTCATGTTTTGCTGAGGGACTACTAGCTGATGTTGGTTCTGGTTTCTGTATGATGCTCATACCAATATGGACCTTATATTTGACCTGCACTGTGACGTTTCTATTCTTGCCCAATGGTAGTCGACCGTGAATCGGTGCTCTCTATACTCACCTGGAATGTTAATGGGTTGGGGGATAGAATTAAGAGGAGGATAGTTCAGCAATACCTGAAAAGACAGTCCCCAGATCTGGTTCTCCTACAGGAAACCCATCTGGTGGGTAATAAAAGTAAGGCCCTAACTAGGTGGAGATATAAGCTTCTAGTGCATGCAGACTACACCACTGGCTTCAGAGGTACGTGCATTCTTGTTAGGAAAAACGTTTCCTTGATTGTACTTAATACGCGGTCAGATGCCTCAGGAAGGTTTGCTGTGGTTGAGGCTCAATGGGAGGATAGAGCCTTGAATATTGTGTCGGTCTATTTACCACCAGCATTAGGTAAAGATGCCCTTGCGGAACTGGGCCGGCTGCTTACAGAGCTTCCAAATGGGGTCTTGATACTGGGAGGAGACTATAACATGACGATGAATGACTCAACGGATAAGACGCCCGGTACGACAGAATATGAGACCGAATGTCCTAATGGCTGACTTTACCATGGCATTGGGACTCATGGACGTGGGGCGGGAGCTACAGGGTGACCCTATAGATTTCATGAATTTTTCCAGTGTACATGGCAGTCTCTCTCGGATCGATTATTTCCTAACATATGCTGCCTCTGTTGGTAACTTTCGAAGGCCCAAGAAGTATCCTAGAGGCCTATCAGATCACTCCCCGGTAGGGATAGAATTCACATATGGGGCCAGACAGCAGAGTCACACCATAGTCATCAATCCATGGTTACTTAAAATCCCTGATATACGAGAGGAGCTCACTATGCAAACTGGGTCTTTTTGGAGGAAAACTTAGGATCCGTAGACTCGGCGCAGACGATTTGGGAGGCATATAAAGTAGTTATAAAGGGACATGCTCTCTGGCTGAAAAACACGATATGTAGCAAAGCGGCAAGAGGTGATGATGCAGCTGGAGACTGAACTTACAGACCTTGAATCGGAGTATGCTTAAGAGGAGGAATATAAGCTAAAAGCGTGAGAACAAATGATGGCGACGCAGTCAGCTACCCATCATAGGCTGTACGAATTGGGAGACAGGGCAGGTAAGACACTGGCCTGGCTAGAAAAGAAGGAGCAGGGTGCGAGGTGGGTGCCTAGGTTGCGGACGCCTAAGGGGGACATCGTATCCTCCGTGGAGGACATAGCAGAGACATTTGAGGATTATTTTGAGACATTGTACTCGCCCTCGGCAGTGTATACGGCTGAGGAGTCACATCAGCTATTAGAGGAATGCGTGCTGCCTAGGATGTCCGCTGAGGATAGGGAATCCTTAGAGGCTGATCTCTCGGAGGATGAAATCAGAGCGGCCATAAGTCGGATAAAATCTGGAAAGGCGATGGGACCCAACGGTACCCCGGTGGAATTTCTTAAAGTGACAGCCACACAAATGGTTCCGCATTTGAAAGCCATGTACCATGAAAGTTTGGAAAAGGGTGCCCTCCCGCCAGATCAGAGATTGGCAAATATAGTTGTCATTCATAAAATGGGCAAGCCGGTGGAAGACTGTTGTTCTTACAGACCAATCTCATTAATTAACGTGGAGGCGAAGGTTCTAGCGAAAGTGCTTGCCACACGCTTAGGGATGGTGATATCCTCCCTAGTGCATTCCGATCAGTCCGGTTTTATGCCGCGAAGGAATGCGGCCCTCAATATCCGTCGCCTACATAACGTGCTGGCCCAAAGGGTGTTTCTGGAGGAAGACGCGGCTATATTGTCCCTAGATGCATCTATGGCCTTTGATTCCATTGAATGGTCTTACATGTTTGAGGTATTGGTCAGGACAGGCATGGGCCCAAAATTCCTAAGGTGGATCCGACTACTCTACACAGACATAGCTGGGCAGGTGCGAGTGAACAACTACACGTCTAGGCAGTTCCCACTTCGTAGGGGTACTAGGCAGGGCTGTCCTTTGTCCCCGCTACTATTCGCATTAATGTTGGAGCCAATGGCGACATGGGTGTGTAAAGATGTCATGACCAAGGGGCTGAGATGGTCCCCAGAATATGAGGACAGAATATCATTGTATGCCGACGACATAGTGCTAAAACTGGTGTATCCCTATAGATCCATCAGGGTGGTCTTAAACATCTTTATTAATTTTGGAAAGTACTCAGGTTATGCTATTAATTGGGACAAGTCAGTATTGTATATGCTCCACGGGCAGGTTCCCCGTCTTCCTAAAGACTGTGCTTTGATGGTCGCGACAGATGGTTTTAAGTATGTGGGGGTCTTTGTTATGCCAGATTCGGCTCTTTTCTACAAAAGCAACTTGGTGCCCTTGCTCACGCGGCTACGAGCGGACGTCCAGCACTGGAGGTCCCTCCCCTTGTCCTTGATTGGCCAGGTTGCACTTTTTAAGATGCTTGCCCGTCCTCGCCTCTTGTATATCCTGCAGAATTGTCTAACTAAAGTTCCTGATACCTTTTTTGCGGCGGTGGAGGGGGAGATACGTACGTTATTGTGGGATGGAAAAGCTCCTAGAATAGAGCTTCAAAAATTGGCGAAGGGGTGGTATGATGCAGGTATTGCGTTACCTGATGTTCGGATGTACTATTGGGCCTCACAACTGGTTACGGTAAACAGGTGGAAGTATACCCTACCTGATGATCGGGCGTGTGCCTTAGATAGACATCAAATGGACGGAGCTGGCTATCTTGGGGCACTTTACTCATCCCCAAGGAGTAAAAAGCCTGTCGAACCCACCCAACATACGCTGCAAATATGGAGACTGGCTAATTCCCACCTGGGTTGGGCAAATAGACTCACTAAGATGACGCTGCTATGGTCTACACAGAAACTAGGTATGCTCTGTCGACATCCAGGGTTTGACAAATGGGACATGATTGGTATCTCAACGGTAGGAGATCTGATCAAGAAGGGTAAGATCCTTTGGTTCGTGGAGCTGCAGAAAACGTACCAGCTGGCACCAGGTGAAGTTTTTCGATATCTACAAATCGGGCATGCCCTGATGGCGGTGTTTCCTAGTTGTGAAGATATACCAGACTAGTCTCCCTTAGAAGATCGGTTATTAGACGGACAATTGCATATCAAGGCAATTTCCCTCACATATAGAAAGCTCAGTAACAACATGCCGGATACCTTCGGGCAGCTCCGGGAGAAATGGGAAAGAGAGCTAAGACCACTAGACGAGGAGGACTGGAGGCAGGCGTTGATGTCTCCGAGAGAGGCTGCCATCACACTTAGATATCGACTTATACATCTCCGTATACTACATCGCTCATACTTGACTGGGATTACTCTGGCGAAGATCGGGTCTATGTCAGACGACTTATGTTTTAAGGGATGCAGGCAGTCAGACAGTTTTTATCATATGATTTGGGAATGTCCTATAGTGCAAGGCAGATGGGACAGGATAGTGACACATCTGTGGTCAGCTCTAGGTAAGACAGTTACGCTGACGCCACAACTGGGTCTGTTAACCATATGGGACGCTACGGACGTTACGGAGACAGAGCAACAGTTTGCAACGTTGGGATTTACTTTATTTAAGAGAGAATTGGCTAGGGGGTGGGGTAGTGCCAGGCCACCAGGGGTGAAAATTGCAAAAAACACAGTTGATGGACAGAATGTAGAACAATGTCGTACATTCACCCAAGTACAAGGATCTGGGCCTAAATCCATCATTTTTTTGCACTCCACACCACCCTGGGTTAGACACTGGCGATATGCAAATCAGCTCTGACCCTGTGCCTCATGGGAACAGTCCAGTCCGAACTACCAAGCCATGTCTTTCCCAGACCCGAATCAAGCATCCAAGGACCGGTTTCTGGCTTTCAGCCTTCATCAGCCTGGATAGCTTGACTCCATTGGTGTGGAGAGCCTGGGACTCACGTCTGAGTATACCCAGCACACTCGGGGTGAAAATTGCAAAAAACACAGTTGATGGACAGAATGTAGAACAATGTCATACATTCACCCCAGTACAAGGATCTGGGAAATGGATAAATGTATGGTTGCCGAGAAAGAAGTGTTTATCGCATGTGGGTGTCCGAAGAAATGGGATAAAAAATGGGCCAAATGGAATCTGTACAGAGGCGATATATGTGTGTCCCCATCGGTAGACCTAGAAATAAGGAGGATTAGAGAGCAAGAGCAAGAATTGTAATGTAATCATGTATTGAATATATTGGTCACTGCAAAGGAAGGTCACTAAGATTGGTAATGTGAAATAACTATCAATGTCAATGGTCCGTCATTATTGCAAAGGTTAAAAGAAAAAAAATAATTAAACAAAAGAAAAAGAAAAAGAATAATCTTCTGGCCAACTGGACTTGCGGTGTAAAGTCTGGATAGAATGCTAAAGTGTCATCATTGTATTTGGGGTCGGAGTTCGCCCTCTTCAATTGGTAAACAGCATCCCCATCTCTGTAGTTTAGCAGGAGTGCAATTTTTGGCATCTGGTTCTGACCTGGTCTAGGCTTGGGCACACATAATCTGTGTGCATGCTCCACTAGAAACACCTGGGAGAAGTCTTCACATACAAATGTACGTGTTCCATTTTCATTGTGCTGACCTCTAGGGAATGACTCTTGCATCCTGCACTCCCCATTGCTTTGAATTGAGCGGCCATTCCATATATTTGCTCCCAAGTCAGTGGTACCAGGAGGAAATATAATACAAGTGACCTAGTGAACAAGATGGATGATGGCTTTTAAAATGTTGCTTTAGGCAGAAGCATTCCGACCCACAGAAAACTCAGCTCATTAGGGAGACCACCACAAGGACATTTGCCAGATTGGCAGCCATTGTAGGGGTCTATCAGCTCAAGACACATGAACTATTGGATACTCTGTTTGGTAAAACTCTGAAGTCTCTACAGTTTTGCTAGAGAATAATCTGGCACACCCTGATATAGAAATTACAGTAATCAAAGAACATCAGCTTGCAGGCATGCTGCACACAGTTTGGGGTTTTGTTATGTTATATTATGTTTAGGCTTTCCTCTTTTCAGTTTCTATTTTTGCCAAATTCTGAGGGGTGTTTTCAGTGTTTTTACAAGTGATTTCAATACCTTAACAAAATTGTGGTTATCAGTGGTTCCACATTTTTGCGCCTTTAAAAACAACAGAAACAATGCTTTTCCGGAGTTTACGAAACGTTTTGCTTTTATTATGGCTTGCTTTCAGCACTGATAGCACATAGTATATAGACATACGTTGTATGAGGTCCAAATACATTCTTACATCAAACTTATTGTACTACACCATGCAATACTTCTTCAGTGAGTCTTTGGTCATGCTCGCTGCTATTTCCTTCCCATGGAAACTTTTATCTCTGAAAAAACAATCTCAACATTGGCACTTGAGAAGGGCAACATCAAAACAGCCAGTGCACAATTTGCTAACACGGTCACTGACCTGGCTTTCTATGCCAATACTGGTGTACCTGAATATTATGATTCTCTGGGACAGGTTCTGCAGCATATGAGTTGAACTGGATACATATGCCCTCAGAGTTATTGAAGTAGTTAAAAATGAAGCAGCACTTTTGAAAGTCCGAGGAAAATTCACCTTTATGGAAGGGATCTAGTACTTGTGCAGAGTACCACAGTGAGGCTTTATTGACTTAAAATATCATGATTGATGAAGGGACATTTCCATGCATCATTGCAAGCCATTTCTAATACATTATAAAATAAAAGTTCCTGAATTGCTCCTCAACATTTATTTGCTTACCAAGTGGAAAGCACGCTAATACGGAACATGTTGCAGTGTCAAAGTCACTAAAAGTATCAACTACCTACTCTCAAGGAGATGTTTCACATCTACACCAATTATGCTGAACACTTGGTAGACAAGTGTGTTTCAGACTCTAGTAGTATTATGTCCACTACAGCAGTCATGTTTTCATGTAAAAATCTAAGAATGCAGTAGTAGAGTGTACTTTTTTCACATCACTATCAATATGCAACCGAAGATCCTCACATTTCTTGCCTTTGCCATCATCACTCAGCAAACATTCTGTAAAGGGTTACCACATGGATAATACAGCATTCACGGCCTCTAGGACTTAGACCCACTAAGTGACACAGTTGGAATGAATCTTTCTTTGATGCCACACAAAGCACAAAATGAGAAATATTTGCGTATTGCTCCAGCGCATAACAAAACTGCACCAGAATGGCCTAAAGTCAATAGCATTCTTAACCCCTTTGCAGCGGGGGTAATTCCCCCACAGTGCTGGGGGGAGGGGGCGCGCACAGCGTCCCCGGTTCATGAACTCATCATGAGGCACAGTGCTTGTGTTCTCATGACGAGCTGAGCTCGTCTTGACCACACCCGTTCCCGTGGAACGCTCAGCACAGCAGGGAAATTATCCCCGCGTGTGAGCGTTCCACGGCTCATCACGGAATAGGTTAATTAACTCTGAAGATTGTAAAGATGCTTTAAGCATACCATCTAACAAGTGGCAAGGATCTCTTGCACAGAAAGCACTTCAGCTCAGGTATCGATTTTGAAAGGTCATCACACAACTTTTTCATATACGTAGCTGCATCACTGCAAATACAAACAATATCACTCCAATCTTTCTTGAACTTGGTAAAAACGTTTTGCAGCAGCAATCCAAGTGACACTGCATTCCATGTTTTCCAAAAGATGTCATGTTTTCACCAATATCCCAGATGCTTGGCGACAGCACCCTTTTTACACATACATGTCACTACACCTTGCATTGAAAGTTTAAGCCTGGGGTGTTTGGCTATTCACCTACTATTAATACTGACTCACTAGAAAAAAAGGGGGCTGATGTATCAAGAGGTGTTACCAATTTTCTGTGGGTAAATGTGATGGTATACATTGGGAAAGATTCTTATGAAACCAGCCATTTTACCTTTCACCAAAACAATCGGACATAGACAAAATATCAAATATGATTTTGATATTTCCTGATTATCTGCAGTTTATAAAATAATGAAACAAGACCTAAAACCCACTTCTTAACCCTGCATCTTTAGAACAAAGATCACAAAACTGGAAAAAAGGAAGAAGAAACAATATTTTAGGGACATCCCCGAACAACAAAACTCAAGCAGAATAATGTTAACCCAGTCTTTCTTTCTGCTACCTTGTATATTAAAGTTACACTGCATTTTCCGCTTCAGGAAGAAATACAACTGTCTTTCACCCTCCTTTTCCTTTCTTTGAATGACATTTAGTTTGTGGTTGTGCGGTTGTTTTTTCAGTGTTTATAAGTTTACACTGGTGAGAGCTATTTTCATTTTGGTGGGGTTTTATTAGTTATTATAGGTTTAAACCTAAAACAGGATAGCCTAGTTATGTTATAATATTTATTAAGCGCTTGAATACCCAAAAGGGTGTTTTGGCGCTGAACACAGTGTGGCAATAGTTACACTGGGTTAATAAGCGTATAATAGAGAGTTAAATAGCCAGGTTTTGAGGGATTTTCTGAACCCTAGGAGGTTGGAAGAGGCTTTGATATGAAGTGGAAGCTCATTCCAGGCACGAGTGGTGGCCATCAAAAAGCTACAGCCGCCCTAGGTAGCTTGGTACTGAGACTGTTTTTGCTGAAGAGTATCTTAGTGACCTAGGTTTGTGTAGCAAAAAAGAAAGGAATACATTTACACTGCAGGCAGATCGTATGAAAGCATAGTTGACTGAGTTGATCTGGGCAAGGAAGGAAAGATCCTAGTTTATACACACCCCTGAATTTTACTTTAGATGTATTAAAAAAGACCCAACTTTTGCTGGCCTAAGAGATTTAGCCCACTGGCGCTTTGGAGTGCCTACCAGCAAGAGGTCTGTACTTTTAGAATTCAACTTTAGGAAATTTCCATTCATTTTGTAATTGTCATTGTATTTATATCACACTTACTACCCCTTGTAAAGTGTTGAAGCAATATACAGTGAGTAGCATTCTACTCCAAAACCGAAGCTTAGTATTTAATTCATTTGTTTTTCGTTATTGTTGGTTATTAGAATTTATCTTTACTCTTGAAGAAAGCATTTGATTCTAATTCATTAACTTTATTTTGGTTTGTAAAACCATATAAACAAGAAATATTGCAATACGATATTATAAAAACACATAAAAACAAATGCCATCCATTCTGATAGTATAACCAAGATATTTACTAAATATTTTACAATTTAGATACATTTGCCTCCCTCTTGTTATCAGTTTAAAACAATTAAAATCTTAAAGTGCATATGTATGGGCAACAATTGAAAAGTCTGCGAATTGTTTGTCAATGATTAATAAATATTGTACTATGGGCGTTGATCTTACAACTTCAATTATGGCCTTGTGGTAGGTGCCTTTATAAAGTGGGTGTTCTTCTGACAAAATCAAGAAACGTTGTAAACAAGCACAGATTCTTGGTGTCTTTATCAGGAAACCTATGGTGCACAAGCGGAATGGGAAAGTGCATTATTTGTATAAATAGTGGTAACGATGGAACATACATTTTTTGGGGGGGGTGGTTATTGGTGGTTTTATCAAGTTTCCCTGATCTAATTCTCCAGGCCCAGAGTAGATCTCAAGAGGTTAAAAAAACAAGTTGTTCCGTAGTGTCACACCTGGCAGCCTACCATTAATGAGTTATGCCTAATAACCTGCAAATGGGGACAATCCACTTTTTTCTTGTGGTCAGGTATCTTGGGCAGGAGAACATGAAATGATCCTCTAACTCCAGAATCATCAGGCAAAAAGGACAACCAATGAAAGAATTGGATACCGTAGCCCATTTTGGTGTGAATAATTTGAGAGGAAGCTTGCCATATCTAAACCTAATATATTGGTTTTTAGCATAACAGGAGATGATCCTATCTAAGAAGGGGTCAAAGCGAGGGGTACATTTATGCTAGAAAAAATTAGCAATAAGGCCCTCTCCTTTAGGTCATTGCACGGTTTAAGGTACACTCTCAGAGCTTCTCTTCACTCAATTCTCTATTTCCTTATGCATTGCCAATGGAGTGTTCCAGATTTCTTTCATTTTGATGAAAGTGCAAAGGATTTTAATCTTATTAAGCCATGGAGTACTAGCCCTTCTATCTAGCTGAAAAAGTGTAATTAAAGCAATAGAGGACAAATTCAACTGTTCAGATTTGTATTCAGTACTTCCGCATCTTTACGGGTACTACAGGGTCAACCTTATTCAATGCTAAATGGAAGCAAATCGGTACCAAGTGGGTGCTTGGGGCAAATCAAGCATGGATCTAAAAAAATAATTTTCCAACAGAACCAGTGGGGTGGTATCGGCATTACCCCATAGCTCTGTGCCATATCTTTCTCCAGCAATAGCCATAGCAAGAGCAGAAACACGGGTGAAATCGCACAACTTTGACTTCCTTAGGATAGCGGGCACCTTATGTTGCAGTATGGGTTTGCTTTTCCCAATTTGTGGGCCCCAAGAGCTGTTCTCCACCGATCTGACACCTGAATAATTGAAACTTTTGATGAGTCTATTAGGGCACCCTCAACAAACATCTTGCCCTTGAAGAAATGGTGAGGCCTAATGGCCATAAATTTAGATTTTGGGGTATTTATCTCTAGTCCTCTGGCTACACAGAAGGATGCAAACTTATCCCAAAGGACCTACAAGCACACGGGAATTCTACAAAGTAGAAGCGTGTCATCTGTGAACATAAGTACAGGGGTACTGGTGCCTGCTGATTTTGAGGCATCATGAATGCAATTGTCAAGGCAGTCCAGTTCACTGTCAATATATAAACTAAACCATGTGGGGGCTAAAATGCACACCTGCCATACGTCACTTTTGATTGGGATTCTTGGAGTGACATCTTGGTCATTATGCCACCTTACCTGTGCGTACATTTCTGAGTGGAGACTAAGATTCTGAATAAGTCAGCCAGACTGCTATAACTCCTTTGGACCCTGCCTAGATTTTTCCCTAGGGACAAGTTCAAAAGAGGCCCTCAAATCCATGAAGGCCAAGTATAGGTGACCCTGCTTCAAGTCGACATATTTCCAACATATCTTCTTGAAGAGGAACACCTGATTCAGCATGCTAACCCTGCCCATGAAATCTTTTTGGAAGTCTGAGGGAATATGATAGTCTGAGGTCTACTCCAAGAGTCTTGAGAGGACTTGCCTGCAGAAGATGTTTTTGCTAGTGTTGATGAAACTGATTGATCTGGAGTTAGTTGGAAGATCCCGACTTCCCTTTTTGAAGATAGGAACAATAATTGGTCCCCACCAAGAGAGGGGATATCTCCATCTCTCAGAATTGTGTTGCTAAGAATGTTTCTGTACGAGACCCAAACAGCCGGTTCAGACAGGTACAAATCCCCTGGAATGCCATCCAGTCCTGGAGCTTTTTGCCTGGCAGAAGGCCTGTTTGGTTTCAGCCAGCACAAAAACCATAGGGACCTCTTTGTCTTTGTCATTTGAGGGGTCTACCCAAATAATTTTCATTTCACTATCGGGAGGCAGGAAAGCTATTAACCGCTCCTTAAATCTCAGAGAAATGAGACACCCATAATTGTGGTTGAACAACTGTATCGGGTTGGATATCTAAGGAGCAACTCCGTTTGACTTGATACTTCGGACCAGCCTCATGTGTTTGTTATGAAGGGAACCAGTAAGGTCATCTCACTGAGTTTTCACCCTCGATTTTCTACAAGTTTGTAAAGTCGCCTTATAGTATTTTCTTGCCCCCTTTATTTCTCCATGATCCCCATTCTATAAGGCTTTTCCCATAAGATTCTCACTGCAGTCGGTGGGTGACTGGCCCATCACACAGTCTCGCGTTACCTCTGATATCTGGCTCCAGCCGTACGGGACGGTTTTCTGGTATGCTAAAGATATGCTAACAGTCTGTTGAAGCAGCGAAGGTTAAGCGGGATACAACCGAAGGAAGGGGGCTGGAAGTAAGATTATTTTCCTGATGAGAAAGGCACGGTGCTGTGGGGAGGAGCAGTGATCCAATAGCCGGGAGAACGCCGGGAGAGCGCCAGAGAGAAAACGCTGAGCACCAGGGACTCTAAAGACGCCTGAGCCCTTGGACATTGGAAACCCACTACAGCATTGTCCTCAGCGGCAACCACACAGTGAATCTGCCTCGTTTCCAGGCTTTTACTGCTTTGCATTTCTTGTGGCTCACCCCCTGGGGGGCACTGGCGATGGCGGGGCTGACTTCTCATGGTGCGGCAACAGCCACGAACGACTGGGATAGAAGAAACCGGGAGGTCAGCTGCATGATACAGGAGGAGGGGGGTCACACAGTGGCCATGGGCAGCTCTTGAAGTGCAACGTGGGAGCAGAGCAGTGGCCAGACTCTCCCATAGTGGTAGAGGCAGGGGCAGCTCAGGACTCAGTTTCCCAGAATCCCTCAGGAACGGCTCAGAAGGCTCAGAAGGAGCAAGTTAAGTTGAGCGGCCCGTCTGAGCCCGTCTGAGACCAAAAGAGGCCGGGCTGGGCCTCCCCACCAAGCCCCCAGACACGCAGAAAAAGGTAACTTTGTCTAAGTAAACTGTGAAGTTGGGGATCACTTAAATGAGCAAACTATGTCAACCCACAATGGAGGAGGGAGAAAAGCAGTGGGAACAGGGTACGTAGCAGGGACCCTTGATCAATTCATTACAAGGGCAACCTCAGTACTGGCCCACGAAATTGCCCTTACAGAACGCCGCCTCTCTATGGCCCAGTATTCTTAAAAAGGTCATCTCTGGGGGCCATCCAACATACGCGTAGCCCTAATAAGCACTGTGAGGCGAACACAGTCACTTCGCAGGAGGAGCCCGAAGGTATTGTAGTGGCCACCGCTCATTCGACACAACGGGGCACAGGGTCGCACTCACCCACAAATGTGGTGTCAGGGGTAACTATACTGTCTACCCCTGAGGAGCGACCGACACCAGAGGAACACTTGAAGGGTGCAAGGGCAAAAAGAAAGAGAGGAGCTAATGGGGCAGCCTCACTTCAGAAAGGGAAGAAGTCCAAAAATTGTCATACTAATGCGGATAATGAGCCCCCCTGTATGGGTCCACCATTTTATGAGACTGTTCGTGGAATCCAGTCAGCGGGCAAGGCAAAGGCTCGGCCTGATGTATTGACTGTATTGGACCCACTGCATGGAGAGGAAGCAACCTGGAAGAGAGTAGAAGCCCTCCTAATTTCCCAGCTGGAGCCTCTTATGGACAGATGGATTTAAATCGAACTGAGACTGGGGAAAGTGGAGGGTGGGATAATGTGTGCTCTGGGTAGTATCAACGAGAAGGTTGAGAGGATCGCCAACCCAAGGAACATATGTACGGGAAGCGAAAGGGATGGTGGTATAACTATCCCAAACTTATCTGTGGTAGCGGTACCAGTAAGCACAGGACAACCTCCAGTGAAGGAAAATTGAGGGAGGAAATGTTGGCAATGGAAGGCCAGATAGCAGTAGTCAAAGGAGGGCAGGAGGGAACGAGGAAAGGGAGGGAAACACCGTTAGGAAACCTTTTCCCCATGTGGATTTGCCCCCCGAGTGTTCACCCTATGTGGTTGCCTTGACGGGAGTGCCGCAACTAAAAGTGGAGACAGAGGAATCATATGATGAGTTGAAAAATAAAACTATACACTGGCTGAACCACAATAGACCTCTGCCCCAAGAAGTTCACTCGAAAATTTTACATGTAAGAAGGGTGAGCTGGGTGGGACACAGATACAAGACCACAGCTGGGGACTGTATTGTGGTGAATTTTAAAGATCCCGAGGCAGTCCAACATATCACCTGTGGCCCACAGACTGATACTTGTTCAAAAATACAGACTTTTGATCTAAGTTACTTTTATAAGCCCGTAAATACTGGATCCAAAGAAGGGGGGTGGGATGACTGAATGGGGAGGACCTTGCAGCTAGACAGAGGGCGTGCCTGGGCCCGAGAGAGAGGGGTGAGCACCAAGGTATAGACGCTCAGGAGGCACACTTACAAGTGAGGGAGATTGCCCAAAGAAGAGAAGAGTTTGTTCTCCCACTCTATAACCAATATGCACCATTTGGTGGGGGCAGACACCTTAGTGAGGTAGATCGACTGTCCGAGGAGCAGTGATTACCGAAGGAGAATCGCAGAAAATGAACAAAGGAAGGGAATCCCCTTTTGAAGGAACCCCGGACTGAATTCAATTAAAGTCAGACACTTTAACTCAAGTAGCACTAACAGACACGCATATGGATAATGAGCCCTTTATGACCCCAGTGGCCCCTACATAGAGACCAGTGGAGTACCCTAGAACGTGTCCTGGAATGTAGCAGGTTTATCAGCTAAATTCCAGAACATTGAATGGCTGGAGTATATCAATAGGTTTTTATATTATTTGTATCCAAGAAACTTGGGAATTAGATCCCACTAATTTTAATTTGGTCGTGTACAAGTCCTTTGGTATCCCAGCAGTTAGCTCTCCGGCTGGAAGAGCTAGGGGCGGCCTCCTAATTTGGGTCCAATTAAGTCTAGATGGAGTCTGGACAGATCTGAAATGGAATTCAGACTGCATGATGGCGGCACATTATAAGAGTAAGGAATTTAGCTTAATATTGGTAAACTTTTACAATGCAGGAGGATGTAAAGCAGACAAGTTGGGGGAAAAACTCGTGTCACAGAGAGTAGCAAAAAAGGGCGCAATAGCCCCAGGGTTTTTAATAGTAGGGGATTTTAATTGCCACCAATGTCCAAAACTGTTACCGTTGACAGAAGAATAGACAACATGTAACTTGTAAGAAGGGGCTCATTTTGAACACACCCCTGAAGGGAGGGATTTAAGCAGGGTGATGAAGGGCCAAAGCATTGAGCACTCAATGGATCTGCTAAATATTTTTAAAAAAATGAGCAGGCTGACCCAACATATAAAGGAAGAGGATGTAGTTCCTTCATTGATTTTATACTCAGATTTGTTAAAACAAAGAATAGTGAACTTCTCGATTGATTGTAGTGGGTTTAGTGATCATAATCCAGTAGTACTTTCAGTAACTGTCTCAAAGACCAGAAAGGCTAAAAGGAGGGGGGCGAAGGATGTTAGGGAGACAGTTATAACTGGCCCTCCATTGATGAAGGCCTTTGAAGATGTAGGAAGATTAGTAGATGCTCTAATGCGCCACACAGGAAAGGGTAAGATACAAACAGACCCCAAGTGGTTTGACAGAGGGTGCTCCCTAGCCCCAAAAAACCTAAGAACTGCCCCTAAACAGAAGCCACGAGACACCCAAAAGGTTATGCACTGTAGCCTAACCTACAAGCAGGCAGTAAGGCGGAGAAAGAATGCAATCCAGACTAAGGCGTGGGAAGATCTCAGGGGAGCAGCTGAAAATAGAGACTTTTCAGACTTTTGGAAGATAGTCAATAGCCCCTGTTTTCAGGATGGTAATAGCCCACAGATAGCGTCTAATGTACTCCCGGAGCAGTGCGTGGAACATTTTAGAGTTCTGTATAACAGAGGAACCACCGCTGCCGAAGAGCACATGGCATACGGGGGGCTACAGAGAGGTCCTAGTATTCACACTGAAAGAGATAGTGGAGGGTATAAAGGGTTTGACTCGCAATAAGTGAGGTAGATCTGTGGGGTCCTATCCTAACGAGAGTAATAAACTAGGCCATAGTCACAGGGTTACCACGCTTCTGGTCGACGGCCATAATAGTGCCAATTTTTAAAAGGGGAGCAGGGATAACCCCCAGTGCTACCGCCCCATCTCCCTGATAGACGTATCAGCGAAGGTCTTGGGAAGAGTCATCCTGAACCGCCTGATGAGTTGGGAAGAGGAACATCATATTCTCTCGGACGTGCAGTATGGATTTCGGGCATGTAGATCCACCACTGACCAATGCCTGAATTTATATTTGTTGGTAACAAAATATACAGTGGCCAGTAAAGGAAAGGTTTATTTAGCGTTTATGGACCTAGCTGCCGCTTTCGATTGCGTGAATAGGGAAAAGTTATGGATCATAATGTCAAAATTGGAGGTAGATAATGACCTGATTAATATACTGAGATCCCTACATCACAATACATCTGCAAGAGTGAGGTACAATTCAGAAGGAGAAAACACCGAATCCTTCAACTGTTCCAGTGGGGTCAGACAGGGATGTATCCTTGCCCCTTTTTTATTTTCGCTGTACATTGCTGGTCTAGAGCGATCCCTCATGGAATTAAAAGTGGATTCACCAAGAATAGGAAAAAGAGCGATTCCTGTACTGCTTTATGCAGACAATGCAATCCTCCTAGCACGTACATCACTAGGACTGCATCGATTGATAGACTGGTTCGTGAACTTCATGAACGGTTTAGATCTAACTACAAATTTGTCTAAATCGTATGTCATGGAGGTGGGCCCAAGAAGTGTGGGGAAAAAGTTCAATTACAAAATAGGTACTTTTAGCTTGACAATGGTTCAGTCCTTTTCTTACCAGGGAATTTTAATTGATCGGGTCTCAATTTTAAACCTTTAATTGCGGAACACTGTAACAAATTATTAGCCAGCTCAGGGGCCATAATGAATTTTGACCGCAGACTTGGGCGATGGTCTCCTGAGCAGATGATGGTCTTTTACAATTCTATTTGTTACGCAAAAGTGGCATATGGGGCGGAACAATGTGGAACGGCGGATGCAACTAAATTGCAAATTGAGGAGAATAAATATCTCAGAAGGCTCCTTAAAATCCCCCAGGGAGTTCCCTCCCACATTATACATGAAGAATTGGGCTGTGACTTTTTAGTTGATAGGGTGGGGTGCAGGCCACGGATTGCATGGCTAAAGATTTGGATCAACCCAGAAGCAAGTCCGTCAAGACAGATTATTATGGACTGCCTGGGGAGGGAGAAGGTAACTGTTATTCCCTGGCTCAAGTATGTCAAGGGCGAATTGGAAAGCATTGGGTGTGAAAGCCTCTTCCTGACACCTTCCGGTATTACAAAAGGGGACCAGGCAAGAGTTAAAAATATGTTTTTTGAACATAAGGCCAAGACACGAGAAGCCAAGGATAGCCTTAAACAATCAGTTAAGGCATACACCCGGATAAGGTCATGTGTAGGAATGGAGCCCTATCTAGCACTATTACACAATACCCATGATAGATTTTTAATAACTCGTTTTAGGCTCAACCTTTTACACCACCTGCTTGCTGAGCCAGCAGGTTTTACAAATTCTGTTGAGTCAAAGGGTCCCTGTGGCTGCGATCAACGATCTCCACAGGATACCCTACATTTTGTATTTTTATGCCCTTTTTATTCAATTCCCAGGCGTCGTTTTTTAAGAAGTTTGTTCAAAAAGGCTAATTTTATACATGTGTCTGAAGCCCTCATACACTTACAAATGGCCCTGACCATCTGACCCTATGTGCAATTACACATTTTTAGGTCGAGCCTTTACCATTCCGCAGGAATGGGAAATGGGGAGAATTCAAGTCGGCTATTTTCTCGTCAAACCAAAGGGCTTTCAGCCCGCGGTTTTCATGCAGTGCCCGTCAACATGCACGCGCATCGCATGCAAGCCCAGCCCAGTCCTCCCCTCATTCACGCCCACCCACCAGGCTCTCCCGCCCCCATCAGGCTTCTCTCCCAATCCGCATGCAAGCCCAGCCCAGTCCTCCCTCATTCACGCCCACCCACCAGGCTCTCCCGCCCCCATCAGGCTTCTCTCCCAATCCGCATGCAAGCCCAGCCCAGTCCTCCCCTCATTCACGCCCACCCACCAGGCTCTCCCGCCCCCATCAGGCTTCTCTCCCAATCCGCCTGCCTCCCCTCGCGCATTCACGCCTCCCACCAGGCTTTCCCGCCCCCATCCGGCGTTTCATTTTTTTTTTGTTTGTTTCTGGTGCACGTCGCGTTTCTCCTGTCCGAGTGCTCGTTTTGGCTTCCCAGGTTGTTTACTGATATATTTGTCTCAACAAATCCCCTCCATTTTAACGGAAAGGTCTGGAATAGTTGTATGTCTGAGATATGCGGCTTTCGAGGGGAGGTTTATTCATGAGTTCTACAGTGTCTGGATGTTCAGACAACAGTTTTGGTGTTTGTTTGTGTATGCTGGTAACTTTAATATAACCTGGAGTTCACAGAGCGTAAAACGCTTGCGAGGTCGACTCGTCTCGTGCCTTTTATCATTCAGGCCACGGCGCATAAAGTGGAACTTTTGATTCAATAAACAATAAAAATCGTGACTTTTCCGTAATACATTTTGAACTTCAAGCATGCGTAATTACCATGTAAATCCCGACATTCTAAGTTTTAAAAGATCTTTTTGAAAAATAAAACATTTATTTTGAGCTAAGCACTAGCTATCATCTGCACTGTAGTCTATAAATACAGTCAGCTTTTCTTATCTCCCAATGGCAGCGACCTCTCCAAGTATCTGTACTACACGGCACGTCTGGCTTCTAGGAGACTTTTCGCAAATTAGAAAGTTCAGCTCTGTATAGATGCGAGATAATTGTTTGATTTCTGCCATTTACTTTAACAGTTGCATATACAAGTGTAAGACTCTAACGCCACCTGGAGCCGAAGTCAGAAAGAGAGAACTTTCTTTTCCGCCTTCATCCTTTATGTAGTCACATATTTAAAGCGGCAGTTCTTCGAAAATGATGCACTTTCTTGCCACCAGCACATCAAAGGGCTTCGCCCAGCGTGCGCTCAGCGGCTTCTCCTCCCCTAATTAATCATGGCTGGCCGGCCGTGCTTTCAGTTTCCCGGCCGCTCTTAACGCTTGTTTTTTTGTCCGGGACCCCTGCTGTTTCCGCCCTCTGACCACCGTCTGACAGAAGCACAGTATTTCCAATATAAATGCTGTGGTGCTGGACAACAGTTTGTTGTAATTTATACCTGTCCCGCTTCTTTTCATTAGAATTTTTTTTATTTACAGTCTCCTTCCTTCAGCACGTCGCAGTTTGTTTTCCTTGCACCGCCCCTTCTTACAGTCCCTTTAACCATTTTGGTACGGCAGCGATGGAGTTGCTCTGCCCCAACTAGCATGTTTTTGTTAAGCCTCCAAATGTGCAGCACAAACACGGCGTACAAAGAGATTTACGTGTTGCCTGGAGCACATTTCGGGAAGAACATTAAATGAAAGTTCAAACCCACTTTATGGTACCGTAACTTGCTTTCACTTGTTTTCTTTGTTTCCAGTGCTATTTTAGAGCTTTGTGCAAACTACACTTGCGGTTTTCACTCACACGTACTACCAGTATTTTGCTAGTAATAACTTTGAGGGAATAGCATATTTTTGTTTTCTAAATAGCATGCACAAAAGCAGTATAACTTCAATTTACATCAGTTATTTCCAATGATTGTGTCAATGTAAAAATCGCCGCTGCACACCCAGCATCAGGGCCGTGTGCCTCAGTGATGCAGGACCCGCCCCAGTAACTGAAATATGACGAAAGACTGAAAGGAGTAGCCACAAGCTGTGCTCTAGTTCTGCTCTCAAAAAATGAGCAAAGAAACAAGCAATTAAGAACATTTCACTCACTCACCCTCACTCACCCTCACTCACCCTCAACCCCTCACTCACCCTCACTCACCCTCACTCACCCTCACTCACCCTCACTCACCCTCACTCACCCTCACTCACCCTCACTCACCCTCACTCACCCTCACTCATCCTCACTCACCCTCACTCACGCTCACTCACCCTCACTCACCCTCACTCACCCTCACTCACCCTCACTCACCCTCACTCATCCTCACTCATCCTCACTCATCCTCACTCACCCTCAACCCCTCACCCTCACCCACCCTCAACCCCTCACCCTAACTCACACTCACTCCTCACTCACCCTCACTCATCCTCACTCACCCTCAACGCCTCACCCTCACCCACCCTCAACACCTCACCCAAACTCACACTCACCCTCACTCACCCTCACGCTCACTCACTCTCACTCACCCTCAACCCCTCAATCACCCTCAACACCTCACTCACCCTCAACACCTCACTCACCCTCAAACACCTCACTCACCCTCAACTCCACAGTCACCCTCACACGCACTCACCCTCAACTCCTCACCCTCACACTCACACACTCACACCCCCTCACTCACACTCACACACACTCAATGACAATAACTCACACTCAGACTCACACACCCTCACGCTCACACACCCTCACCATCACACCCCATCACCCTCACACCCCTCACTCACACTCACTCACACTCAATGACAATACCTCACACTCACCCTCACTCACCCTCAACGCCTCCACCTCAACTCCTCACCCGCACTCACCCTCAACACCTCAATCACCCTCAACACCTCACCCTCAACACCTCACCATCACTCACCCTCAACACCTCACTCACCCTCAACTCCTCACTCACCCTCAACACCTCACTCACCCTCACTCTCACTCATCCTTACTCACCCTCAACACCTCACCCTCATCTACGCAACGCCACTCATCTACTAAAAGACACTCAACTACGCAACGCCACTCAACTACGCAATGCCACTCAACTATGCAACGCCACTCAACTATGCAACGCCACTCAACTACGCAACGACACTCACACATGCAACACCACTCACACATGCAACGCCACTAAACAACGCAACACCACTCAACTACGCAACGACACTCAACTACGCAACGACACTCAACTACGCAACAACACTCACACATGCAACGCCACTCACACATGCAACGCCACTCACACATGCAACACCACTCACACATGCAACGCCACTAAACAACGCAACACCACTCAACTACGCAACGCCACTCAACTACGCACACATGCAACGCCACTGCCACATGCAACGCCACTGCCACATGCAACGCCACTGCCACATGCAACGCCACTCACACTGCCAACGCCACTCACACTGCCAACGCCACTCACACTGCCAACGCCACTCACACAGGCAACACAAATCACACAGCCAACGCCTCACACACAGGCAACACCTCTCACACACGCAACGCCACTCACACACGCAATGCCACTCACACACGCAATGCCACTCACACACGCAACGCCACTCACACACGCAACGCCACACACGCAACGCCACTCACACACGCAACGCCACTCACACACACAACGCCACTCACACACGAACAACACTCACGTTGCCAATTGATCGTGCAGTACGACAGGTGGAACTATTACAATGGCAAATAACAATGCCTTTCACTGTTGTTATCATTTAGAATACATAAAGGGCTTTGTCATTTACACAACCAATAGCTCAAACTTTCCTACTGCGAGACCTATTGGCAACGCCAGTGCTTGTTTACGATCAGCTGTCAAACTTAGGGATACTAGAGGTACCAGTTAAATATGTGTTGATGGGAGAAGGTTTTTTTTTCAAATGAAATATGTTATTATGAATAGTACTTTGTTCCCGATGTGTCCTCTAATATGACCCTTTTCTTTTTTTGTTTCGTATAAATGTCCAGATCAACCATTTGGGACCAAATCCTGATGTAAAAAAAATAGACAATCAATATTGTAGTAATACAGGCTACTTCTAAAGGTGGGTTTGCTGGAGGTATCAGATACTGTGTGGCCATTTAATGCTCTGAGCCAATGAGTTACCAGTATATCAATGATTTGCTCTGCAACCTTTGTTTGCTTAAACCGGGGGTCAGCTGTTAAAAGAGGCACATCACTTGCCTCGTCCTCTTCACTAGTTAGAGTAAGCCGAGTTTCCCCAAGCATGATTGCTGTATTATAGTCACCGGCAACGTTTTTGGGACAAGAAGAGTGTTGTTGAGCAAGCATTATGAACAGTTGGTCTATAGGTCCTACTTGAGAGTTATCTGGAAGGTAAAACATATAAACATTCACATTGACAATTCGCCTGGTCTTAAAAGGAATGCCAGAAGTTATTACAATAGCTAGAATGTCTTTGCAGTTGGTAGGAATAATCTTGGCACTATTGAACACATCCATTCTTAGCCAAATTAGCAGACCTCTAGAAGCTCTACCTGCCTTTGAAGGTGTAGCGTTTGATGAAAAGGATAAATGTCCTGTTCTAAATATCAGTTCCTTTACCCAGGTTTCTTGCAAAAGGAGAATGTGATGTCACTCAATGAATGAATCCCATTCAGGATAATTTAACTTGCCTCTTATCCCTGCAATGTTCAATGACCGTAGAAAAATAAACTTGTTTCCACTACTCAACGATTTGAGAGGTGGCGAAAATTAAACACCTCTGAGTTTGAGTGAGCAGCCTTTACAACGCGGGCATTACCACGCGCTGCCATTACTACGCTGCTTTTACAACGCAAGTCGTTACAACGACTTGTGCTGGAGGGCGCTGTTGGATAGTGAATAGTTTAATTTTCTATTCCAACACCTTCCCTACTGCAACGTGGGCTGGAGTTGGAATAGAAAATTAAACTATTCTACTATCCAGCGCTTACAGCGCAAGTCCTTGTAACGACTTGCGTTGTAAAAGCAGCGTTGTAATGGCACGCGTGGTAATAGCCCGCGTTGTAGTGTCATACAACCTTAAGTTTGATACCTAGCATCTCCAGAAGGGCAGAAGAGGATTTATGTGATCAGATGTTTAGGCTCTATTAGAGCTTGTGGTAGTTCATCTACTGCAAATAGATCTCTAAAGGAACCGGAAGGGTGGGGATTTTTGCAAAGTTGAAAACGTGCAATACACTGCTGGTGTTTGCTAATGGCTAGGGACCACTGCTGAGAATTTACCTTTGATCTTATGTTTGAGTCATAGTTCGGCCTAAAACTGTGCTCTATAGCAATAAAAACTTCTGAGTGCATGATTAGCAAGTTAGCCCTGTATGTAATCAAAAATATGTTTGTCAGTGTAGCGGATTACGTCATGAAGGTCCTCCCTAATTATCAATCTGCAACATCTTACTTGTATTCACTTCATTTGCTAAAGTTGTTTTTTTGTTGTTTTTGGGACAGGAATTAGTTCTGATTATTATTAGAGGCTATGCGGGTGCTGGAAATGGTTGCTTGGATGAAAAGAGGCTGGAGGAGATTAGATATTGTTAGGTTGCAACAATATGGATTTAAAAAGGAGACATGATTTATGAAATGAAGTGTGGGGAATTTGAAGAGTTGCAACAATCGGGAGGGCCATTTGAAGGAAAGAAAGGAGAGCGAACAATCAAAGGTTTTAAGTCCAGGCCAATTTTTCGTGCAGGGTTTTAGAAATCTAGTGGGAGGAGACATTTTAGTCCTCTCCTACAGATCCCTTTAGCTGTGTCTGTTGTAAAGACCTATTGCCTATAAAAACCAATGATTTAGTTCAGCCCGCTGATTGTTGAGTTTTTCAATGTCAGTTTCTTCCTATACTGTTTTCCTTTCCCTGGAGTGTAGTTATCATCCTTTTCTTTGGGTGACTTGTTTCCTTCTACAGTTCACATTAGGGAACTACATTTTCTTTTTCTCTGAGCACGGCAAGGGAGTGCGTGTGTTATCTTGTTCTCAGGTTTCAGGTTTTAAAGTCTTTATTTCGATTGATAAAAAATCATAAAAGACAATGTTACAGCAATAATTAAAAAGCAATAAATACACATGCATAAAAGGAATTGAATGGTTATAGACAGTCCTGAAACAACAAATTCCCCAAAGGGTAATAAGAATACAAATGAATAAATATCAGATAGATTCATTCTATCCGGGTTTAAGCTATTATTTTACCCTAAGTATCCACGCCCAGCCCAAATATTTAGCAGTACAAACTGTAATAATTTCCAATGTATTGGTTTTTAGCACGTGGATAGCCTCAGCTGATTTCCTTATGGGCAAGCTCTGAAAGAGAGGTTTTAACCATTTGGCCCTTGGTTCATGGTATATAGGACAGGCAAACAAAAAATGGCCCTCAGTTTCCTTCTGGCCTGGGCACCATTTGCATTTGTCCGAGATGTTAGAGGACCAATTCTTCGTGAATGTATTCAACGGCAATGTGCCCACGCGAAACTGGTGGAAAAGTTTCCTGTCTAAGGATTTGGTAATCGTGTCCCAATAGTGTTCACGTATGGGATCCAGCTTAAAACAGAGAAACCTACCAGTAAGACTAGTAGAACTGGAGGCTTTTATTCTGTTTAAGCGAAGCGTGGCCCAGTACAGATCTTTGAATGCCAGTTTAGTTGGAAAAACATTAGCTGCTGGGGATAACCAAAGGTGCTCTAAGCCCATATCCGTCAGAATGGTTTTAACCATTCGGAACCAGGGAATTTTTTCCGAACCACTAATTGCCCTTACTTCTACCACCCCATTTGCAAAAAGGGTAAGATCAGGCGAGGTCCAAAGACGCCTCCAAAAGGCAGCCAGTCGAAATCTGGCCATCTCATTAATTGGACGGCATCCCAAGTCCAAGCAGAGGGGGATAGAGGGGGATGACTGCGGCAAGCCAACAAGGTTGCGGAAGAACTTGCACTGTATTTTGAACAGGCCCGTCAGATCCATGTGACCCCACAGATCTGCACCATATAGAATTGCAGGGTTGATTTTTGCGTCGTAAATTTTGAGGACTGGTGTGACTCGCTTTGTAATAGATTTCTTTTGCTCACTGAGTAGGCAGCCAGTAAGTCGAGCAAATTTGAGATGTTGAGCATCGACTTGTGATTTCCATCTCAGGCGACTATCTAGCATGACCCCCAAATATGTCATGTTATCTACTTGGTCCAATTTAACTCCACCCATACTAACTGTACTCCGGACAGGGTGGTTCTTGGTTAACACCATGAATTTGGTTTTCCCAACATTCACCTTAAGATTGCTGACGGCACAGAACTCCTCAAAGCGGTCCAGGGCCCGCTGTAATCCGCTACGTGTCCTGGAAAGGAGTAGAGTGTCGTCAGCAAAGATGAGCATCGGGAATCGCTGTCCAGCCAGCATGGGGGCGTCAGTTGGGGTCATTTCAAAAAATTTTACAACTTGATCAATGAACAACAGAAAGAGAGTAGGTGCCAAAACACAGCCCTGGCGGACGCCGCGGGTGACTGGGAAGGATTGTGTTACCTGACCCTGTCCACCCCATCTTACCCTAGCAAAGTTGTCCTTGTGCAAATTAATTATCAGGTCAAGCAGTTCTGATGGCATCCCCAATGACTTCAGTACTCCCCACATTTTCTCCCTTGGTACGAGATCGAAGGCGGACTTCAGATCGATGAACGCTGCGTAGATGGTACCACCGCCAAGCAGCACCACCTTCCAGTAGATCAAACAGAATCTGAACACCTGGTCGATGGTGCTGGTTCCCGATCTGAAGCCCGCCTGCATTGGGGATAGGATATTCTCCAACTCGATCCATCCCTGGACCCTGCCCAAGACCATGCGAGCAATGAGTTTTTGGATAGAGTCAATAAGACTAATCGGGCGATAGTTACCCGGATCAGACCTATTGCCCTTTTTATAGATCGGGAGGATCTCCGCCCCCTTCCAAGATTTGGGTATGCCCGCACCTGCGGCTATGGAGTTTGCCACCATAACAATGTATGGTATCCACAGGGTAGGGTTAGCTTTAAAAAGGTCAGCAGGTATGAGGTCCATACCTGGCGCTTTCCCCCGCGTGGTACAATTTAGTGCTTGCTCAACCTCTCCTTCTGTGAAGATGACGAACCCGCTCTGGTTTGTAAGGTGGGATGTCCCTTCTGGTGTACTAGAAGGGCTAGGGTTGGCTGCACAAAACTGAGATGCATAGAAGGTCACCCATTCATCAGGGGGCACATGGTTTGTGGGGATACGTCCATCCCGATCCTTCCCCCATTTAACTATTTCCCAAAATTTAATGGGGTTATTAGACGTGGAGGCCATCAGGAGGTCGGACCAATAATTGTCCTCCCACTCTCTTTTGGCTTCCCCTTGAATTTTCCTGTAGGATGATCTAGCAGCTTTCACAGAGCTAGCATTCCGGGACTTAACTGCTTTAACTAGGGCGGTATGAGCTTCCCTGCAGTTTTTGTTATACCATTTGTGGGGACGGGTAGGTGCTGTGTTGTTTCCCTGTCTACAAGGTTTCGAGAGCAAAATTTTTAAATCCTCAAAGCAATGATTATGGAGACTAAGGATGTGGTCAGCTTCTCTGGTGTTATCCCCCAACACAGCGTGGGTCAGCATTTTATTAAGAGTATTGTTAACCACACTAGTAATCTCATTACTCAATTGCTCGTCCCCCACAATTTTGGACCATTTTACCCTTTTCCTATCATTGGTTAGGAGGGTATCCCCTGTCTGAGTGATACCAGGTTCTTCTAATCTTACTAGACCAGGCATCTTGAGTTGCAAACTCAGGGGATTGTGGTCACTTTCAGGGCGGGGGGTTACCTCCATGTCCAGCATCAGGGACCAATCTACCACTTTCAGCATGATGTAATCAATCCGACTTTTTCTTAGCCCGTTGTCAAAGGTGCAGTTGGCTCCCTGGTCTGATTTGGATCGACCATTACAGGCCCGAAAGCCACTATTTAAACAAAAGGCCGTCCAATTCACCGCTGCCTCGGTGGCAGGTACTGGTTTAGAAATCAACAACTCAGGTATGTCCCAAACTGCATCCTCCACAGAACCCCAACAATCCCCAGAGTCTAACAGGGGTTCAAAACAACAATTTAGGTCCCCAGCAAGCATGCAAACATTGGTACAATCAAAGGTGGCCAGAGCAGATTCTAGTGTCTCCAACAATGGTGGCGTACGGCCACCTGGCAGACCTCGAACATATATGTTTAGCAAAATCAAGTCCCGATGGCCAGACTTTCTCAGCCTAAGAATAAGCAGATCCGGGTTTGGTATACATATCTCCGAAATGCAATAACCCAGGGATTGTCTCACCCAGATCAGTAACCCCCCGGAGGCTCGCCCTTTGGGGTTCCCAGTAACATTACGGATGGCTGCTTTGTAAAAAGTTACATATCCCTGCTTAAAATATGGTTCGACAGCCCAAGTTTCCTGGAGTAAAATGACATCGTATTTGTCCATAAACTCAAGCCAGTCATCAGAGTGGATACGACTTTTGATCCCAGCGATGTTCCAGGACACTAATGCAAGAGTTTCCGATGTGGGTACCATAGAATAAGTCACCACCTCGGTATCTACGAGCCTGTCCTGTCCCAACCCGGCTTCCAGTCCATTATCAGGTCCCCCAAAAAGACTATGGTCAGCCAACAGCCAAGGGGATCCCCCGTCCATAGAAGATGGTGTATCCCTCTCTGGTGAAACTGAGACCCTTTTGCACTCCTCTGCCATGACTATAAGTTGGGTGGGCACCTTTCCCTGACTCTTGTCTCCAACCTCAGGGGGGGCCATTTCAACGGGATCGAATGTTAGGGATAGTTTGTTGAGTCAATCAATGGCCTCCAAGTCAGACAGTGGACCGAAGCGGTTAAATAAGGGGGGAAAGATTGGTAGGTGCGGTGTCATAGGGTAGTTCCTGGTGATGGTGCGACCCTGTTTGGGGGCCCTTTGTAGGTGAGCCTGTCTTTGGGGGTAGAAATAGGAGAGGTCTAGCGTTTGAACATCCCCCTGTCTGGCAAACCTAGCTTCGCGACAGATTGAGTCCACTACCCAGGAGTCCCTAAACGATATTAAGATGCAATCACCCTCCAAATCCTTGGTGCTCGGACCCACCCAGTCAACCCTCCTTACGAATAGTATTTCTGTTGGCGAGGATGGAGGCAGGGGTCTATGTTTATTCAGCCAGAAGATAACCTTGTTACGGAGGTCATCATGGGTCTCCCTTTTACCAGATGGTAGTGGGGCAACACCAGTCAACACCATGGTATACGGTGTTGCCTCAATGGGGATGTCAACCCGCGGCGTAGTATGCCTGGGTAGCTTCTTTGCCGGGGGATTTAAATTATTTCCAGGGATCGCTGGTTGCCTATTGGTAGGGACACTCTGGGAGACAGTATTAGGTTTTACCAGGGGGGGTGGTTTGGTAGATTGGCGACTAGCGGGGGTTTTATTCGTCGTAGGTTTTGTCATGTGAGGACGTTGGGGCACAGCCTTTGATACCTTATTTGGGGTATTTTTGTGGACTCCCCCTTTATTGGTGTTGGGATTGTCTGCTACTGGCCCTGGTGGATTATGATTGTTACCAGTGAGACTAATTGGGATGTTGGCTGTATTTGAGGCTAAAGATGGTAGGGAAGATTTAGCTGGCCCGGAATCTATGTCTGACAAAGATAATAAAATAGCGGAGTTCGCATTTACTACGGCCTCCAGAGAGTTTATTTGCAGTGTCATAAGTCTGGTCCTCTCCAAAACAGGTGAAAGGAGGTTTTTTATTAAAATCTCCATTTTTGCCAGCAGAGAATCGTCACTACTTAAGCATGTTGGACATGGGTTTGAGGAGCCCAGGGAAATAAGGGAGGGGCATAGGGTGTTAGTCAGAGCATTTGTACATTGGATTCCGCTTGGATGACCTAACCCTAGTGTGGGATTACCAGCGGGATCTCTTAATTTCGGTATTTTAGATTCTCTCCCTCCCTTGGTGCTGGAGACTTGTTTCCTTTTCCTTGAGCCCTTATTTCTACCTGTGGAATCCGTGTGGACTGGGGCGTCAGAATCTCTTTTGGGAGGGTCAGGGGTTAAGTCGACAGAATCGGTGCTTAGTTTGGTGTAATGACTATCCTGGGTTCCAGGATCTCCTGATACTTCAGGGTCGTCCAAGGGGTGTTTGGAAAGGTCTATAGTGTGGGCGGGTGGACCTATCTCTTCGCTATCCAAGTGAACTATAGCTTCCGTGGTGACTTGGTGTATACAGTTAAAAGCTGCATGTGCTTGGGCAGATGGCACGGGGCTGGGGATCTTAGCCAACCTACCTAGCGAAGAACGCTTGCCAGTGACCAAATCTAAGGAAAGACGCTTTTCCACCAGTGCAATTTCCTTTTCAAGGATACCCGTGGCTCGTGTGATAAAGGCGTCTAATGGGCCTGAAACCACTCCTGCGGGAGTATTGATTTGGACATTGCGTGTTTTACCGGATCTCAGAGCCATGATTTCCGGACAAGCACCAACTACAATAGTCAGACCTCAATACACCCTTTTTATAACTAGTAATGGCGCTAGTGGATCCGCCCAGAGGATTAGATAAATATTCGAGAATCCAGACACAAGTGTGCCTATCTTGCTAGTAGCACGGCAGACCAGGGGTTTGGGGCCGGGGCCGTCCGCTGCCGTCCTCGAACGGCCTCAAACGGCCCGCTCTTAGCCCGGTCTTTGCTCCGGGCTGCGTCCCGCGCTGCGGGAAGGCTGGGCGAAGTTATACCCGTATACGGGGAAGTGGGCGGGCCGCCAGGGAGAGCGGACCGGAAGTTGATAGCGGTCTGGCAGGGACTCCTGGGAAATGGAGTCCCTGACGCTCGCAGCCCTGCAGCCCTCTACCACTGACCAGCAAGCTCCGACCAATGAGTTGGGCGGATGCCCCTTACAGCGTCCAGCAGCGATGCGGCACCCGCGGAGCGGGTGCGGCGAGGTCCGGGTATTTCCTCCCTCCTACAACGGTGAGCGCGTCCTTGAAGTGCGCTATCCACAGAATGGCAAGTGTCCCACTGGCGCTAGGGGAAATTGACGATTTTGTAGTCTGTCAGTGGGCGGCCGCCAGGGAGAGCGGACCGGAAGTTGATAGCGGTCTGGCAGGGACTCCTGGGAAATGGAGTCCCTGACGCTCGCAGCCCTGCAGCCCTCTACCACTGACCAGCAAGCTCCGACCAATGAGTTGGGCGGATGCCCCTTACAGCGTCCAGCAGCGATGCGGCACCCGCGGAGCGGGTGCGGCGAGGTCCGGGTATTTCCTCCCTCCTACAACGGTGAGCGCGTCCTTGAAGTGCGCTATCCACAGAATGGCAAGTGTCCCACTGGCGCTAGGGGAAATTGACGATTTTGTAGTCTGTCAGTGGGCGGCCGCCAGGGAGAGCGGACCGGAAGTTGATAGCGGTCTGGCAGGGACTCCTGGGAAATGGAGTCCCTGACGCTCGCAGCCCTGCAGCCCTCTACCACTGACCAGCAAGCTCCGACCAATGAGTTGGGCGGATGCCCCTTACAGCGTCCAGCAGCGATGCGGCACCCGCGGAGCGGGTGCGGCGAGGTCCGGGTATTTCCTCCCTCCTACAACGGTGAGCGCGTCCTTGAAGTGCGCTATCCACAGAATGGCAAGTGTCCCACTGGCGCTAGGGGAAATTGACGATTTTGTAGTCTGTCAGTGGGCGGCCGCCAGGGAGAGCGGACCGGAAGTTGATAGCGGTCTGGCAGGGACTCCTGGGAAATGGAGTCCCTGACGCTCGCAGCCCTGCAGCCCTCTACCACTGACCAGCAAGCTCCGACCAATGAGTTGGGCGGATGCCCCTTACAGCGTCCAGCAGCGATGCGGCACCCGCGGAGCGGGTGCGGCGAGGTCCGGGTATTTCCTCCCTCCTACAACGGTGAGCGCGTCCTTGAAGTGCGCTATCCACAGAATGGCAAGTGTCCCACTGGCGCTAGGGGAAATTGACGATTTTGTAGTCTGTCAGTGGGCGGCCGCCAGGGAGAGCGGACCGGAAGTTGATAGCGGTCTGGCAGGGACTCCTGGGAAATGGAGTCCCTGACGCTCGCAGCCCTGCAGCCCTCTACCACTGACCAGCAAGCTCCGACCAATGAGTTGGGCGGATGCCCCTTACAGCGTCCAGCAGCGATGCGGCACCCGCGGAGCGGGTGCGGCGAGGTCCGGGTATTTCCTCCCTCCTACAACGGTGAGCGCGTCCTTGAAGTGCGCTATCCACAGAATGGCAAGTGTCCCACTGGCGCTAGGGGAAATTGACGATTTTGTAGTCTGTCAGTGGGCGGCCGCCAGGGAGAGCGGACCGGAAGTTGATAGCGGTCTGGCAGGGACTCCTGGGAAATGGAGTCCCTGACGCTCGCAGCCCTGCAACCCTCTTTGGGTGACTTGTTTCCTTCTACAGTTCACATTAGGGAACTACATTTTCTTTTTCTCTGAGCACGGCAAGGGAGTGCGTGTGTTATCTTGTTCTCACTCCCATGTGCTCCATCCCCCTGCACTGCTCCTTTTTCTTCCCATCCATACTAGCTTTTCTGCAAAAGCACAGCAAGAGGTATATTTTGTATATTTTGGAAAGGTTTGACTAAAGAGTATACTTTTTAAATTTTAAACTCCTGTCTTCTAAAGTTGAGGGAAAGCCCAGGCCATGGCAAACAAAGGCATTGCTTATGGTGTAAGGGGCTGGGTTGCTGGCAGCTGTGCTCACTCAGCCTGCTTTGGAGTAAGAAGAGTGACTGGAAACATGTCACTTCTCCTGGGCATCTATAAATCTACTCTTGGCAGCTGTAAAGCTCAAAATGGCTTGAGCTTTTGATTCATGTCATAGAGCGCTCGGCAACCTATAAAGTTATGCTGGCCCGAGGTAAGAGAGAACATAGTAAAACTGTCTTACTTATTGTTGTAAAGCCAGGTCTTTAAGGCCTTATGAATCCGGAGTAACTGATGTGTATTCTTCAAAGTTGACAGTAAAGAATTCCACAGTTGAACAGCTTTCAACTGGAAGGACCTTCCACCCAACTTTGCATATAGAAATGTAAGTATCTTAACCTAAACAACGTAGCGCTGTGCCTGTCCCATGTTGATTTGTAAAGTAAATAGCATGCTTTTTCCATTAAATTCTGAACTTCATGAGACAGCTGCCATGTTCTTTTTAAGTACCTGAAGCTGCTTCAGTTCAGATTTTCCGGCATGAAATTATTTATACCATGCTAGTTGGAGATACTTTAAGATATGTATTTGCTTTCCCTCCAGCATTTTGAAATGTTTGCTATTTTTCCTTTTTATTTTTGTAATGCTTTACAAACAAGCGCTGGCAAAGCCAATTGCTTAACACTCACGCTAGAAAGGCCAGACCTATGATCCTTTGTCAACTCTTGTTGAAATACCATGAAATCGGAGGCTATAACCTGGCAGAAAATAATGACTTTGCTTGCATGTGAAATAGTGCTATATTAAGTACTTCAGGCAGGCACATGAATCTTTAAACCAGCTGATCCTTGATTGAGCAAAGGATGGGTTTGCATGGTGCAAAGGTTCGTGCAAATGTCAAGTCCCAGCTATACTCGAGTGGATGGATCTTTGGCTCGAATTGAGGCTTGAAACCAACAGTTCAATAGCAAATCAGTAATAGTGAAGCATGTTTTGCCCCACAAGAATTACAGAGAAAAGTAGAACTGCAACCTATAAAGGTTTATTAACAAATTAACAAAGTTACAGGCTCAAATCAATCATAGTAGTCATAACTCAATAATCACCTGGTTACCGTGATGATCAGTGTAATACATGCAAGTCAGAATAGCAAATATAAAGCCAAGTTATATTAAGATTTTTATAGGCCAACATGAATTATTAGTTTTGGGAAGTGGAAATTCCTAATGCTAATTTAAGGTTTCAGAAGTGAGGTTGGGGACATTAAAGCAGCAGGTGTCAGCAAGTGAATTATGTAAAGCAGAACCAAATGAAAGTTCCAATCAAGTAAATTAGAAATGTTTGCTCCAGAAAGTAACTCTGTAAGCAGAAATAAAATAAGCATAGTGCCTCAAGAGCAGTAGAGGGGGATCCACCTTCAAAAGTAGACAGGAGCACAATCAAAACATAGAATCCAACAATGTAGCCACTCCTTACTTTTCCCAAGAAAACAAACCAATCAAAACTAAACCTTCACAAACTCCAGGAGTCGGACCCCTTCCCATGACACATATAATGGAAGCTTTAAGCTTCGAGGCCTTAGATATTGTACAAGGACACATATCTGCCCATTCGTCTCATGCTCAGGTATTAAGATTTATTGAACATTTTTTGGGGACTCTAACCCACTAGTTCTTGCCAATGGTGTATATCATCTCCACTGGCGTGTCCTAGTGGTTTGGTTCATCTGGGTTTCCCCGACTTGGAGATGTCCAAGTAAGTAACGCCTCCATCAGGACGAAATGCTTCTGGATGTAGACTAAGGTGGGATCTGTAAAAAAGTGAATTAAACCTACCGCCGACTCCAGGAACTGTTCTTTAATATGTATTGGAGCATGGCTAAGGTTAGAAACAGGAAGTGATATGTAAGGGACAAACTACTAATCCTTCACATCTCACAACTAGTGGGTGAGTGTCTCCCAAAAACATTCTTGCGAGACTTTGGAACTAGACTTGTTGGTTTTTTTTCTCTTTTGATTATTGGTGAATTTACGTCTGAAAGCGAAGAAACCTTTAAAGGCTTATTTCTACCGTTCCCTCCCCTCCCCCATTTATTTAGTTTTGGTATGTTAAGATTTACTGTTCAGCTTGTTACAAAATACCTTCAATGGCCTTCACAAAGAATTTAACGTTAATACCAGGTACTAATGAGCACACTGTTGAAACTTGGCTTCTCAAATGAGAGAAAGAGTATGCAGAGCAAGCAGAAACGCAATAATTCTTTTGACATGATGCCTTTCAAATCGAGACCTACAGTGTCCATGGTTAATTTAAAGTGAACACAATCTAGCTATGGCTAATTATTAATATATGGAAGAATCAAAGAGAGAGCAAGGAAGAACAGAGGGGTGTGTTCTCTTTCCTTGATTGACAATATAAGCAACAGCATGAACGGACCCACTAATAAATGCTTTAGTTGAACTGACTCGGTGCCAAGCCCTGGAGCACAAAAATCCAGTGGATTTCTAAGATGAACCCTCACCCACCAACCTAATTGTTGGTCTGCTTCATCATCGGGTTCCCAGCTGGCCTGTAGATTGCAACCCAGTTGTGCTTCAACGCCTGAGTTCCAACGGAGCGGGTTGTGATGTGTCAGTGTGGTCTGTGCTCAAAAAGGGGTGAGTTTAAAAATGTCTCTATGATGTCCAACTGGAAAATGATTTATTCATAGGGTCCTAGGACACGTTTAAAAACAAGCCGGTAATATAATGAAGATGAAAAATGTGCCTTCAATATCCCCCAAATACTGGTCGACATGTTTCAGCCTCTCCAAAAGTAAAGAGGGTTTCTTCAGGACCAATGAATGTGAACTATGATTTGGCTACAAAAGTGGAGATAGCCACATGAATTTGTGAATATTTTTCAGCACACACACTAAGGTGTGCTGTGCATATGGTGGTGTAGCTGTACTTACGGACTAACCGACTGGTTGAAATACCAGTTGCGAAAATAAAAAGATGAATGGATTTCATCAAGGATGACCTCCCGCCTTTCAAACCTACTCTGGTCTTCTCGGGATCCCGCCGCTCAACTATTACATATAGAAATCACTAATTATGGTCAAACTAAATTTAACATCACACTTGGTTAGAATTAAACCATGATTGCATGTGATATACATTAGCATGTTGTCAAACAATATTGAAAAATAGTGACAAAAAGCATCACAACCCTGAACAAAAAAGATGATTGAAATACAGCCAATCTAAGAAATGGGGAGGCTTTGCTTAAAAGGTAATTAGAGGTTTTTAAATTTTAAAAAAAACAGGACATGGCAAAAAAATAGGAATGCAATTAGGCAGCTTACATGGACACAAAGAAAAGACTAAAGAAAGTGTCTCCTACTGAAAAAATGGGACACCATTTGTGCTCTTACAAACGTTATCACAGTGTGACATTACAAGGCCTTTCAGATGTCCATGCTGGGAGATCAGGCAGTTTTATGTGAGCAGCCATTGCTCCTAATTAATAATGACCTGTAGATAATTACCTCTCCGAGCTGGCTTACCTGAATTATCAACATTTTGCAGAAAACATGTGTTCCCTCAAGAAAGTAGGCGGCTAGAAGGGCAATGATGATGACCTAGGGAAGAGTGCAGCCAAGTAGCCCAATTGGATGCATTTAATCTCTAGCCATAATGTTAATGAAATGGAAGCCATAGGGCTGCATGTTTTTTAGGATGATAGCTTTGGGCATTTTCTATGCTGGGATAAACATCCACTTCATTAAATCAATACCCAAATTAAAACAATGTGGTAATATCATAGGGAAACTCTAGCCTTCTCTGGGGGTAGTTGTATATGAACGTTAATTGTACAGCTTACTTAAAGTTCTTGTAACCCAAGAGCAACAAGCGAGCCACCACAGGACAGGCTGGTCCCTCATGAAGCAAAAAAAGAAACACAAACTAGGCAACACAAATCTTTGGACCCAACCAATGGTGTACTATTATGGTGAGGGAGGCCCCAAGCTCGATGGGACCCCTCAGCACAGTACACTGACTGGGTCTGGGACCAAAAGGGTAGGTAGGTGGTGGGCCTGGTGGGCCCCCAGCATGTATTTTGCAGAGGAGCCTCCACAAGTTTTGTTACATCACTGGTCTCAAGTCCGTGATTGTTACATCACTGGTCTCAAGTCCGTGACCATCTGCAGTCCCAGCACACAAAGCACAAGAGCCTGCTCGATCGCAGCGCAGCAATCTTGGTGAGCCCAACCAACATTTACTGCTAAAGCTCTTGTAGACACTGATCTGAAATGAAAACAATAAAAACAAGGTATGCAGTTTATAAAGCCTCAACTGAAGGACCCCATCACTAGCTAAAAAGTTACTGTTCCAAGAACACAGGACAGTGAGGGGAGTGGGCAAGTAGGTCAATCTGGGCCATTTGACCCTCAAACACAAACACATAGAGTGGGAACCCACTTGCTGTCTGATTAAACTCTACAGAGAACAAGCATTTGCAGTACCAATAGGCCCAGCCTTAATGAACTGCACCCTTCACTTTCACAGACACTTGAACCCTGCACTCACGTGGCCAACGTCTTTTACCCCTGGAGTATGAGCCAGAACCAAGAAACAGAACCTGCCAGCTCAGATCTGATGGAACATGGGCACAACCAAGAGCTCATGAGAAGGCTAATGAAACATGTAAAGGTAGGACTGAAGCAGAGAGCAGAGCTAATAGGGCCAAGTGTTTGGAAGTGCCCTGTACACCATGCAAAGTGTTCAAGATCCATTATTAATTGGTAGCCAGTGGAGGAAGCCAGAGTGACTGGTGTTGCAGCTGTTTTCTCCTCAACCTGATGGCAACAGATGAGATATTTGGGGTAAGCCAAGTAATCCAAACGGGTTGTGGTAGCTGCCTGGATTGCCAACCTTCTCTTTAAGAGGCAATGAAGATTTTTTCTTAAACTCTTCCAAAGTTAGTAACACGTAGCAGAGATTCTGTTGATATAGGGGCAGAAGAGAAGATCGGCCTTGATCGAAACAACAACATTTTTGTCATAGTATTAGGGGCTGGCAGTGCACCAAGAGCCAGTAACTATCAAACAGGGGTCCATGATGAAGGATGATTCCATAGAACCAACACTTTTGTTTTATCTGCATTCAACTTCAACAGGTTAATGGTCAGTAAACATGAGATTGATAAGACATTCCTAAACTTTAAGTTATTACCACTTTATTGCATGAATAATTTAATATCAACAGTGTAGTTAAATAGTGAAGGTAAAATAACAAATGACAGTAACTAAAGAGTTTAAATAAATGTTTAAGAACTCCACAAAGCGCACAATAAATCTTAATTAATTAATGTGCAATGTCTTTACTTTTAAAAAAGAAAACATGACTTTAATTCACAAAAAAGTAAATATTTAACATAAAACAAAAATGTACACAATGTAACAGAAACATCTCATAACTACCCGAATTAGAGATCTACTTAGAAAGGTCTCCCAGTGTTAAATAACGTACAAACCCTCCCTCTGGTGTTCATCCAGGAGTTTTTCCTTTTGTAGTTATGACTGAAGTCTCAGTATAAACCCCCTTCCTAGTGCATTTCAAGGCTGTCTCTCACTCTAGAAAATCAGCACTGAACAACACGCACAACTAAAGCACAATGTATCAATGTTCTTTCTTCAAAAAGTAAAAGGTACTTTAATGCAAACGCCAATAAATGCCATACAGAAAATGACCCATTTTTTACAAGCTTTCATGAGTATTATAGATTGGAACCCCTTGTTTAGGGGCCTTGTAGACTAACCAGGGTGTAAATCGTGCACCCTAAGGAAATTTTATAGGTTGCTCCTAACACTGAAAATGTTGTCTTCTCCCATTATTTATGAGACACCATGTGGCAATTTGTGCACCAGAAGTATTTAATCCTAAAATTAGCAATGCTTTTCTTGGGCCCATTGGAAAACCTGAAATATCCAATTTGTCATTATAAGTTATGTCTCTTCTAATAGAGGTTTCTCTAGCTCCTCTTGTGAATAGGTGCAATAGAGTTCGTAATCCTAAAAAGTATGTCTCCGGGGTATACATTTCAAAACCCTTAGAAGGATGACTCGAATACTAAAGTACAAATCAAAATCAAAAATCTCTGATCTTTGTTTATTCAGAACACTTATCTAAGAACAAGGTCTTGATAACTCTTAATGAATGTCTCAGCAATTCCAATCTCGTAGTAACAAAGTTGGAATTGCAGCAACTGAGTTTTGCTAATGCCTAGCTAGGTATGCTCTGAAGCATGGGAACTTAGCCTCAATGAATATTGGGTAGCTGCCTCTGTTACAAGTCTCGAGATTCTTCTGATGCTCCGAGAAATGTAGGTTGTCTTGATTGCTCTTGCATAGCATAAGCATGGCTGCTGTGAAACCTCACTCTAAGTGGTCCCAACAGTCTGTTTGTATTGATCAAGTTGAAAGGAGACAACACAGAATTCTTGAGTTTCGGTCCCCTATCTATCATCCATGAACAACTGCAATGTATTGTATCTAGGTCTTCTTGCTAAAACTACAGCTAGACTGCAAAGAGTTCAAAATTGGGCAGCAAGACTATTAACTAGAATTAAGTTATTTATTGATTGAAAAAATAAAAACTAGAATTAAGTGATGTGATCCATTCTCCTCAGCCTTAAAACAAATGCATTGGTGCCAATAAAAATAGATAACTTTTTTTAAACTACCTGCATCGTTCACAAAGCTTTCTAAAAATAAGGCCCTGATATTCTCGCAGAGATGTTGTACAGTTATGAGCCATTCAGAACGCTAAAATCTGCGGATGCTCCATTCTTCATAATCCTTCAAATCAAATTGACCAGAGGGATGGGAGATCTTTCACTTTCCTTGCCGCAGAGTGATGGAATAATCTACCTTTACATCTCAGAGCTGAAATTAATCACCTGAGATTTCGTGGGGGATTGAAAACATAATTGTTTCATCAGACATAAAGTGAGCCAGTTGATTAGCAACAGGACACCCTGCCATGGTAGCAGTTGTGCCTTATAATTCCTTTGTCGTCATCATCACTGACCTCCTATGCAGAGAAAGACTTGAGCATCTTTGAAGTTAGGAGGAGCACATTGTGATACCTGCCTGGCATACGCAGGTAAGCGCAGTCCACTGATCACGACTATTTGTCAGAGTTCTCTTCCTACTGAAGTTCTCATAGTAAAGCTCTTCCTATTGTGCTTTTCTGAGATGGCACCATCTCTTTATATTACAGTTGTCAGAGAGTTGACAATGGTAATTCTCTTCCTATTATGTTTGTCACAGATTTCACATTATAAAACACCTTGTTATCGTGTTTAGCAAGAAGTTCACAATGAAAAAACTATTTCTCTGGCTTGACAATGTGAAAACCCTTCCTCTGGCATTTATTAGGGTTCCCAAACTGTTCCAAACGTATTTGAGAAATCTGTTCAAATGTCCCAGGCCAATCTTTAGTTACTGGGATACAACTGTGTCAAAGGTGGGTCTTTCTCATTTGATGTCAGGATGCCTCTGTACCATGTGTCGTGTCGCAGCAGGCAATAAACCACGCAGGCAACTTCTATTATTCAGGAGCTTCTTTATTCATGTGCTACAGCCATGGTGGTCAGCAGGGAACTGCCCTTTCGTCCCCCAGCTCCTCCCTTTCCTCCCGCCCTCGGTCTTCCCTCGGGCTGGTCCTAGTGCCTGGTCAGTGTGGTCACTGGGCACTATCTATCGACTACATTACACCTCCCCCCTCGGTGGATAGTGGCATAATGACAAAGTCCCTGATCGAATTACAAGTTCATTTTGTTACGGTTCTTCGATCAGACGCGATGGCTTCTTAATCACGCGTCTCGGGCGTGCTTGCAGGTCGGGGTTGTCGCTCTCATTGTCGTCGGTGACTTCCATTGTTAGTGGGCTGTTGGTTGTCAGTCTCTCCGGGTCCTCCGGCTCTAGTTTGGGATTGGCCAGTGACTCGGTGACAGTGGGTCCGCACTTTTTGAAGTATGTCACATTTCTGGTGAGTCTCTTTCCTTCAGTCTCCGCGGTGATCATGGTTCCCTTTTGTTGAATTACTTTGAGTGGGACCTCATTATATCGACAGTCAGTCTTTCGGTGCTGCTCTTGTCTTGCCAGCACCCAGTCTCCTTCTTTTATTTGCGGGGGTGCCGCGTGACGTCGCTCATCCGCATATTCTTTCATCTTTTCCTTTTTTTCTTTGTCTCTTGCCGTGATCTCTTCGTGATCAGAGTCAGAATCCATTTCTGGCGCAGTCAGATTCATCATCGGTATTCTGGTGCGCACTGGGCGTCCTAGCATGATGGTGGCGGGACATTTGCCCGTTGTGGAATGAGGCGTGTTTCGATAGGCCCGCAGCATCTCATCAAGGGCTGTTTGTGGGCGCTTTCCGGTGAGTTCAGCTTGCTGTAAGGTCCTCTTGATCGTGGCCATGAAACGTTCAACCATCCCGTTGGCCTGGGGCCATAATGGTGTGATCTTGCGATGTGTGAAGTTGAGGTGTTGGGCGAACTCAGCAAAGTCGTGGCTGTTGAAGGGTGGTCCATTGTCCGACTTTACCACTAGGGGGATTCCCCAGGCGGCAAAAACCTCTTCCAGGATGGGTATGGCACTTGATGCTTTTGTAGACGTGCACAGCTGGGCGATGGGGAATCTGGAGTATTCGTCCATGATGACCAGGACGTGTTGGCCCGATTTGATCGGCCCGTAGAAATCAATGGCTATGTGTTGCCAGACGCCCTCTGGTAGTGGGGACATTTGTAGCGGTGCAGGGGGGTCTGGACGACTTACGAGTTGACATTGCAGACAGTCCTTCAATGTCGCTTCCACCATCTGATCTAGTGTTGGGAACCAGACCCTTTCACGGAGTGCTCTTTTTGTAGCTACTACACCCCGGTGTCCCTCATGCGCTAAGTTGACGACCCCTTGTCTGAGTTGTTGTGGTATTACTATTCTTGTGCCTCGTAAAACGAGTCCATTGGCTGCTATCGACAGTTCTTCACGGACATGTTTGAATGCCGCTATGTCGGTGTTGGTTTGTCCATTACTTGGCTTGCATCTCCAGCCGTTGGTTTGGATCATGAGTTTCACCTCTTGCATGGTGGTGTCTGTTTGTGTTGCTTCACAGATTGCATCCAGTGGAACAGCCGGAGGCCTCGCTTGATTCACTACGAAGTGAATGTATTCATCCGCTATTGAGTGTTCTCGTTTGTTGTCTTTGATGGGGTGTCGTGACATGTAATCTGCTGGGTTTGCATCTTTGCCTGGCTTGTGGATGATGGTGTATGTGTACTCTTGCAGCCTTAGGCCCCACCGCTCTATTCTCGGTGGCATTTTTGCTTTCGGGTTCCCGAAGATTGTTGTTAGGGCCTGGTGGTCCGTTATGAGTGTGAAATGTTTTCCAAAAATGAAGATGTGGAAGTGTTCACATGCCCAGACAACCGCCAGGCTTTCCTTTTCTGGTTGCGAGTAGGCCCTCTCTGTGTCAGTCAGGCTTCTGCTGGCATACGCTACAATGTGCCTTTGATCTTCTTCCCTGTCATACTGTGCTAGGATGGCACCTAATCCTACGGGACTGGCGTCCACTGTTATCTCCGTCTTCATTGCTGGGTTGAAGTATGCTAGGTTCTTAGCTGATTCAACAGTTCTCTTGATTTCCCGAAAGGCTCCTTCACACTGGGTGGACCACTGGAAAGATTGCCCTTGTTTAGTGAGCTTCCTTAATGGGTAGCTTAGTGTGGCATAGTCGGGGATATATCTGGAACAGTAGCTGGCCATGCCTAGGAATGATCGTATATCGCCAACGTCTTTCGGGCTTGGTGTGTCATTCAGCGCTGCTACCTTTTCTGGGTCTGGTTTCATTCCGTTTCCAGAGAACAGGTGTCCGAAAAATTTTAATGTTGGTTTGTGCAGTTCACATTTGGCTTCGTTAAGTGTGAGGTTCGCGTCCTGCAGTGCTTGACAGACCTGATTCAGCGCCTTGTTGTGTTCAGCCGCCGTTGCTCCGTATACGAGGATGTCATCGCTGTAGTTCAGGACCTGTGGGATGTGGTGTATTGTTCTCCTGATGGCCTCTTGAAATATCTCTGCCGCTGATGACACTCCGAAACTTAGCCTCTTGTATCTGAATAGTCCAAGATGTGTCGAGAACGTTGTGATGTATCTCGACCTTTCGTGCAACTCTAGCTGATGGTATCCTTTGTTGAGGTCCAGTTTTGAAAATATCTTTGCTCCGTTGAGGGACGTGATCATATCACTGATGTGTGGGCCAGGATGTCTCTCTCTTTCAATGGCTGTGTTGGGCGCTCTCATGTCTACACACAGACGAACTTTGCCAGCTTCTCCTTTCTTTGGGACCACTACGACCGGGGAGACCCACGGGGTCGGTCCTTCCGTTCTCTCGATGATGTCTGCCTCTAGCAGGTCTCCGAGTTCCTTCTCCACAGCTTCTTGGAGGTGAAATGGAATTTTTCGGTGGTGTTGGGCCACTGGCGTGACTTGTTCATCTATATGTAATTTTATTTGACAGTTCTTCAGTTTTCCTAGGCCTTGGAACAGGTTTGGGAATTTTCGGATGAGTGCTGGTTTGTCAGTGACTCTGAATAGGATGTCTACCAGTTTCAGCCGTTCGGCAGTTGCCAGGCTCAGAAGGCAGTCGGCTTCGGGCCCTTCAATGACGTGAATGTATGCTGGTATCGTTCGGCCTTCATAGGATAGGTCAGTTTCAAACTTCCCGAGGCACGGCAGTGGCTTTTCAGCCATCCACGTGTATACTTGCACATGGGCCTCCATTAGTTCTGGTTGTGGATTCATCCGGTGGTATTCAGTGGCTGGTAGGTAGTTGAGCGTTGCCCCACTATCGAGCACAAACTGGGTGGGGTGAGAGCCAACGTTGATGTCCAGACGTGGATATTCTTTCAGTTGATCAAGGTCTGCTACCCGATAGAGGTATTCCTTTCGAGGAGCAGGTGATGGAGATCGAGATTCTCGGGAGGATGATCGCCGAGACTGACATGTTCTGCAGGAGCGGTCACTTGATTGTGATGACCCGGAGGATGGGTCACGTCTGTCTTCGACAGCCCTGGCATGATGGCGACTGCTTGAGTTCGGGTATCGTCGGTGGCTTCCCTTGTGGTCACTCTTTGATATGGCCCCGCACATGCTTTCAAAGTGGTTGTCTCTCCCACATTTCCGGCATTGCTCTCCCAGCGCTGGGCATGCATCTGCATGTGGGAAGTCGTAGCCGCATCGGTAACATTTGGTGTGCTTATCCGAGCGTCCTTTCGTGTATCTCTTGTCTTTGTGCCCCCGGTGAGATTGATGGTGGTGTTTCTTGGACCTGGATGAGCGATCACTTGGCGGAGACCGCCTAGGTTCGCGCCGAGACTGCATCCTGAAGGCTCGTTCCGGTCGCTCACTTTTTCCGCCTTCCATGCTCTTTGCATGCTCGTCCGCTTGTTCTTCTATTCTCATCATGTCCACGATGTCTGTTAATGCATAGTGTTTCTTCAGCAGCTTGCGTCTCAATGGTTCGGAGAGGCATCCTTCTATGACTCTTAGTCGCATAGCGTCTTCCTTCGAAAACTTCTCGAACTCGCAGTATTCTGCTAGGCGATCCAGACGAGTCACGAACGCCTCCATTCGTTCATCTCTCTCTTGCACGGCCCGGTTGAAGGTGTACCGCTCATAGTCAACATTCCTTTTGTGTAGGAATTTACCGTTCAGGGCATCCCGTGCTTTCGTGTAGGACGTCAGAGAGTCTGCTGGCAGTTCTTTCATGACCCGTCCACCGTCCTTGCCAATCAGGTTCCTGAGGAATAGTAGTTGCTCTTCCTCGGTTGTAATCCTGGACGCTTTTATGAAGGTGTCAAAGTCTTCTATCCATTCTTGCCACCGCAGACTCATGCTCCTGCCCGGTTCGACAATAAGGGGCTCGGGGCGCCGCAGGAGAGAAGCACGCGACGTGCTCTCAGAGGCGGGGTCAGGCATTGTTCGCTCGTGGGTCTTGACGCCTTCGCTAGTGCTGATTTGTTATCTCTGTTGCGCTCGCCAGTGCTTGTTTGCAAGTACCGTTGCACTCGCCAGTGATTCTTTAGTATCTTCGTTGCACTCACCAGTGCTTGTTTGCCGGTTTCGTTGCACTCGCCAGTGCTTATTTAATATTTTCGTTGCACTTGCCAGTGCTTATTTAGTCTCTTCGTTGCACTCGCCAGTGCTTGTTTTCCTTTTTTCTTGTTTCCAAGACTCTTGCCTGACTTTAAGATGGCCGCCGGAAATCCCTCGCAGGGGATTGGTCCAATCTGCCTGACTCCAAGATGGCCGCCGGGAATCTCGTTTCTGGCGGGATTTCGGCCTATTTATTTGTATTTTAACCGGGAGTCTGGCTGGGTCGGCGTTTTCACTCACCCGGACCGCGATCCGCCGCTGGATGCACAGGTGAGGTAGTCTTCTTCTATTTCACCGCCGAGGTGGGCACTCGGTGGGTGGATGTCTCAGTACGCCGTCGCCGCCGAGGTGGGCACTCGGTGGGCGCTTCCCAGGTCCGCGTCTCGCCACGCCGTCGCCGCCGAGGTGGGCACTCGGTGGGCGCTTCCTATGTCTGCGTCTTGCCACGCTGTCGCCGCCGAGGTGGGCACTCGGTGGGCGTTCTTTCTGGCTGCACGCCGCCGAGGTGGGCACTCGGTGGGCGTTTTTCCCTTTTCCGTCGCAGCGCGCTCGAGCCTCCAAGCGTGGGGCGAGCCCGGGGTCAGTCGATCGCCGGTCGCTGCTAGGTACACGCGCAGGGTGTCTTTAGACCCTTCGTCGCCAGTTGTCGTGTCGCAGCAGGCAATAAACCACGCAGGCAACTTCTATTATTCAGGAGCTTCTTTATTCATGTGCTACAGCCATGGTGGTCAGCAGGGAACTGCCCTTTCGTCCCCCAGCTCCTCCCTTTCCTCCCGCCCTCGGTCTTCCCTCGGGCTGGTCCTAGTGCCTGGTCAGTGTGGTCACTGGGCACTATCTATTGACTACATTACACCATGGTCACTCAAACTGTTCACCTATTAACACTTGAATCTCTAGGTAATGAGATAAAAAACTCTGGGACTGACTCAAGGCAGTAACGTGGGCTGGAAAATCAAAACTCAGCAACGCACAAAAATAACAGTAAATGAATGTCAAGTCAATGTTACTTTAAAAAGAGAAAGTACTGTACTGAACAAATAGCCCAATAGTATTAAAAAAAAGTATATTTCCAAGATAGATATGAAATGCAAAGTTGATTTGCAAATTGAATCCCCTCCCAAACGGGCACTGCAGAATAAAGTACCCTAAAGAAATACTATAGGGGACAACTAATCTACTACATCTAGTCTGTTCCCGTAATCTGTGAGGTACCTGGTGATGCATTGAGCACCAAGAGGTACTAGCCTAAAAAACAACAATGACTTAATATGGGCCTTTCACAACACATGGCAAGAACAGGTAGGTTATGTCTGCTGGTTCTGTCAACTCATTCACAATTTAAAACGAGAAAGATACTGCCTTTGTCACCACATCTAAAAATCAATAAATGAAGACCCGTTCCTTTACCATCAACATAAACATTAGGTGTCCATGCAATCTCTGCCTAGACAGACTTATCAAACATTGTAGACAGCCTTAAACGATACATTGACATGAACATACATTCCCTGGAAACTCCCAGTATGTACTGTGCTAGACCTAAAAAAAAGGCCTCTGTGCTACGTTCCTACCTATTGCATTTGTCAGGTAGGTCACAATGTAAACCTCCTTCCTGTTGCATTTGGTAGGTGGTTCATAATGTACATTTCTTTCCCAGCGTGTTTAGCAAGGAGCTTGCAGTGTTAATCTCCCTCCTATTGTTAAAGTCTGAGGGTCAGGACAGTAAATCTTCTATTCAATGTTATTATCATTTGTTAACACATCACAGGACTATTTTTTTAATTTTAGATAGGTCCTAAAGTTATTTGTTCCAAAATATTCCAAACTGTAAGTCAATCTTATGTGGAGCAAAAAGGCGGCCAACAAATGCTTCGCGACTTAACTGACACTTTTTTAGGGCCAATAAAATTACTAATTACTTATCAATGTCCATGGGGTTTTCAATACCAATGATTCTGAAACCGCAATTAGCATCAATTAGTAAACCTTCATATCCTCATTTGAAGAAAAATTTCAATTCAGTAGTACAATTGTGAGAATATGTACTAATAGTTTTTATTTCAGCATGTTGACCGTATTGGCTCTATCTCGTTCCTGATTATACTTTGGAATTGAAATTTTTCTTCTAATTGCTCACTTGCTTTGACCCACTGGTACACTCTGCTTTAGGATGTCATCCATGTTGCTCTCACCTCCCTCATTAATGGGTGCATGAGTTTTGTATGGAAATACTCCTGGTTTCTAAGGTGTCTGGGGTGTCTAGGAGGACTCTGTTTAGAAGGTCAGCTTCTTGGAGGGGAACTTCTTGTTGCCACCTTTTAGGCCCCAATATGTAGCTTATGACTCATCCACTTTCATGTGCCATAAATGATTCCTAGGGTGTTATTTGTGATTTAACTGAGCGACGGTGCTGTGCAAAGTAGCGATCTTCTCCACTGTAGTAGATGTTTAAATCCCCCCATCCATCAGACATCATGCACCTGTGAATGTCCTTACTGACCCCTTTATTCTCCCTGATTGTATGTTGAGACTGCCTGAGTCTGCCTGGGTAACATGGTGGGGGGTACTCAGATTGCCCCCTCTGACCCTGTAAGTACGTAGTACCTAACGTGGTAAGGTGCTCCTCTTGGTTAGTGGTAGTCTGTCTTGGCTGACTTTGCTCTCTCTGCACTGTCTGACTTGAATCATCATACGGAGAAAGGAGCTTTTATTGTGAGTGTTCCACAAGTACTTGTTGGAATGCTTCAGGTCATAGGAAATATTTCCTATTATGATACCAAAAAGGTGTGTTAATAATTTAATAGCATATGAACTGTTCCTAAGTTTCTTCAAAAATAAATATGTTTCCATTTCAGGGGTTGTTTGCATTATACGTATATATATATTCACTGAAAAAACCATAGGTTATAGGCCATATATAGTTAGGAATTTGCATTTACAAAACCTTGAAAATTCACTGAAAAAACCATTGGTTATAGACCATATATAGTTAGGAATTAGCCTTTTCAAAACCTTATTTTACTCACACAAAACCATTGAAATTTCATATATAGTTAGTTCCACTAACTATATATCGCGCACCCGCAATCCACTGCCGATGATGTCACATATTACATCATTCATGACATGGTTAGTGACATCACTGATGACATCACTGATGACATCTCAAATGACATCACTGATGACATCACTGATGACAACATCCAGTGACTGTATGTTTCTGTAAAGTTAAAATATGTCTTACATATTGAAGAATGAGTGGATGTATAAGTGTCTGGATGAAGGATTTAGTAGGTGCATGACTGACTGTATGAGTGAGTGATTAAATGTGTCTCACTGAGTGCATGGGTTAGTGACTAAACTGTTTTAATCTGTGCATCATTATATCTGTTGTTCTACAAACTGCTGCATATGTTGATCAGTAGCTATATGAGTAACTGTATGGGTTATTCATTGGTTGTCCAAGTATTTGTATGGGAAACTGAGTGTGTGTGTATGGGTGGCTGGGAGGTGTGTGACTCTGTACATAGATGTGTGAGTAGTTGATTCACTATATGTATGGGTTCAAAAGTGCATGTGGAAACAGCTGTATGGGCGGTTGACTGTGCATGAGTGTATTAGTGAGTGAATGGATATCTCAGTGCTACATGTCAAAGTAAGTACATATGTAAAACACAGTACATGTGAGAGTTGACATATATAAATAACTGTGCATAAGAGCCAGTGAATGTGTGAGTGGCTGTATGGATCATTGTGAACATGTATCAGGGATTGTATAAGAGAGTAAAGTAAATATGTGTTAGTATATGTTTGAATAAGTAAGGTGTGTATAACTGTATAGTTGAGAAAATGGAGGTGTGATTGATTTTTTGCATGACTTACTAGGTGTGTGAGTAACTCCATGGATGAGTGACAGTCTGTGACTATCTGTTTACACTGATTGTATCTAAGGTTATATTAGAGTCTGAAGAGGTTTATGGTATTATCACATGAATGATATCATCAGTGATGTGATCAGTCATGTCAAATGAGATGTTATCAGTGATTTTATCAGTGATGTCATTTGAGATGTCATCAGTGATGTCATTTGAGATGTCATCAGTGATGTCATTTGAGATGTCATCAGTGATGTCATCAGTGATGTCACTAACCATGTCATGAATGATGTAATATGTGACATCATCAGCAGTGGATTGCGGGTGCGCGATATATAGTTAGTGGAACTAACTATATATGAAATTTCAATGGTTTTGTGTGAGTAAAATAAGGTTTTGAAAAGGCTAATTCCTAACTATATATGGTCTATAACCAATGGTTTTTTCAGTGAATTTTCAAGGTTTTGTAAATGCAAATTCCTAACTATATATGGCCTATAACCTATGGTTTTTTCAGTGAATTTCATTGGTTTTTTAATAGCAAATATCAAAAGCTGTAAAATGTCAAGTACGTGATAGGTAAAAACTTTTTCGTGTTTATGCACGCTGATGTGCTTTGAACGCTGCCCCCCTCCCCTCTTTTCTCTTAGTAGTACTCTCTCTTTGCAGATAGTGAAGAGTAGTTAACGCAGGCCTTTACCCCCGTTGTAATCCGTCGTGCCTGCTTGTCTCTCCATTTGATTGATTGTTAACCAAGCATTTACTGTTTTACAATTGATTCTCTTTGGTTCATTCTCTATTTACAAACAAGCACAAAGTTGCAATACTCTGTTTAGTCTTTGCAGATAGTGAAAAATCGTGAAAAAATCGTGTAAAAAAATAAAAGTAATCGAGCAAAATCAGTAGGCCACTAATTGGATCTCTTTTTGACCTCGCTAAAATAGAAACATTAGGAACAACCCTTCATGAGAAATACGAAAATAGTGAGATGAACTGAGCGCCACACCATGAGGGCTGCAAGACAGCTCGGCTCCGTCACCCACCCCGCCCAAAATAACGACAAACCCTATGCAAATATTAAAAATATAGACAACACACCAGCAAAGTAACAGGGTAAAACATTTTATTAAATAACTATTTACATTACGTTGGTTTAAGAGATGATGTCAGTAGTGGACCGATGTGTGAATAGGTCGGAAGCAGCACAAGGCGCCAAGATCCGGATGGCAAGTCCTGGATGTTGGGTGCCATAGTTCAGAGTTCTGAGTTTGAGCCTTTTTCAATGCCTGTGCTTTGTTGTTTCCCCTCCATCAAAAACAAAAAAAAAATATAAAACTGTGCAAAAATACAAAAAAATCAAAAAATGTTTACAAAAGCAGTGCTTGTAAGACTGTCTGAAGCTTATTTCCACCTACTGCAGCTTCACTATTCTCAAAGTAAGTGAGGGTCGTTTGTGGACCTGACTGCATTTGAAAACAATGTTATATGGTACCTCCCTAAACCGCTTGACGGAGGCCCCCGAGGGGCGGTGTGATGGCACGGACTCGGAGAAGACGCTTGGCTCCGACCCCCTCCCCAAGTCTTATAGCACTGGTGTAGCCTGAGATCGCCCCCGACATAGGCGGCCGGCTCCCGGGGTCCGGCGGAACTTTTTGCCTTTTGATGACTCTTCTATTCTGGACTTTCTCCCACAATCCGTTTGACCTGAAGACACGCTGTAGTGGGGCGCCCCTTTACCGTTTTAGTTGCCATTCCGCCCGCTTTTGCTACACTGTGCCTCTTCCGCCATTCAGCTGTTTACCGCCCGCTCTTGCGACTACAGCGTCTCGCTCACCATGTAGTTAAGTTGCTCCCGCTCTTGCGGTGCAGCGATAGGCGGCTGCCACAGGACTCTCAAAATGGCGGCCGGCTCTTCGGTTTTGGGCCTGGTCCACTAAAATGGCCCTGGGACACCTTGGAACTCGGACGCTTCCCTGATAGGGCTTGGGTCCCATTCTCGAAAGCGTCCCCTCAGCCGTGAAGATTCTACAAAAGTCTTGGGGGCCCCCGACTCCCGCAGGCTTCTGGTGGGGAGCGGCTGCCATGTCTGCTCGTGGAATGGCCACGACGGAGCTACGAGATGGTAGTGCTCTCATGCTGATGCCAGCTTTAGTCTGAAACATCCAGAAACACTGTAGACTACCAATTCGATCAGTTCCGGTAGCGCCCCAACATGACCCGGTAGAGAAGAACTTGCCCTCCCCTCTTTGACTGATGGTTCTTGTTGCCTGTCCCCTCTGTTGTCATTTAACAGAACTTTTTGGACTGCTGAAAGGGGTTGTGTTCCGAACGCTGGTTGGTGGAGACATTTTGACTATATTCTTGACCTACGTTGTCGCGTAATGCGTTATATGACACGCCGCGTTAGCGCACCCGGAAGTGATCCGGGGCGCGGCGCGCAGCGCGTAACGTAAGCATAACAGGTCATGTGACTTGTTAATAAAACTTTTCATTGGTTCATTTTACTTTTGTTATTTTAATGATGAAAAGCTTGGTCATATGACCTAAAAATTACGCTTTTTATTGGTTTCGAACATTATTTTTTTTTAAATATATATGTTATAATATTCCAGGCTAATGTACTTTCCCGGAAAATTTACAACTGTCCTGCAAGTAAAATATATTCCTTTTTCGAGAAAAAGGGCGTTTCTTCGTTCCATGACGGAGCCGTTGAGTAAAAGAGACTCGGCCTGCTGTCTTAGTCGCCGATACGCCTGATTATCAGATTCTTATCGATCACTTTATGTTGCAGGAGTGGAAAACACAACTGCCCTTGACCATTTATCTTTACTGCGTTCCTACATATTATACCTTTTATCCGTCATGTAATTGGACTGCTTTATTTCACTTGCCTTTTACTGATTCGAAAACAGTGACTAAAAGTAAAAACTTTACCAATGTAAATACTACTACCGTGTTTTGTTTTAAAAACCTTTATTGTGAAAATGTCAGTATACAAATACGGGCCTATAACCACGTGGGCCGGCCACGGAGCAAACTGAAATCGTATATGATGAGGAGACATTTACATTATAGAGGAACGTAACGAGCGAGCCATTAGGTTGCAAGAACTAAGATGTCTAACAGTTGCGGAATCGGTGGACGTACATTTTGTAATTAAAATACGACAGGGCCACTTACAAAAAAGTTATCTAGATATACATTTGCGTGCAAGTACCATGGGTGACGTTAATTCGAACTTTCAATAGTACAGTAATAAATAACACATCAGAACTTAATATCAATAGGGATGTAGAAATATTCAATCAATTCTCGTCCCCGCCCGCCATGAACATCAAAACTGCATTCATATCTCGTGATATCAAGGTTGTTCAACCAGTACACAACAAGGAGTTACGAGTCCCATTTATACCGGCGCCATTTTGGGCGAGGCCGGGCAGGTCCAAGATATAGTCAAAATGTCTCCACCAACAATCGGCCAGACCAGAACCCCTTTCGGCCCTTTATGCTACAAGATGGTGTCTTCCATTCAGAAAATATTGTTGGCAGCATTTTGAAAGGAAAGATAAACAGCCGTTTTCCTAGTGAGTCTCACATTGTTACATTTAGGAAGAATGTTGAAGAGTAATATGTGGAAAATCTGAAGCCATTTTTCTACAAACTCTCAATCAGCCTTGGATGGAAAAAAAAATCCTGAAGAATGTACAAACTGAAAACCAATTTTTGTCTGTATAGCATCAACAGCAACGCTTGAGTCAGCTTTGTGTCAAGCCGCCATTTTCATTCAATCAATAGCGTCCCCCTGCACACATTCAGGAACCTGGTCGTGTCTTCAGGTGAAACGGATTGTGGGACAAGAAGCAGAAAGGAAAAGGAAAAAAGTTCCGCCGGACCTCGGGAGCCGGCCGCCTATGTCATGGGCGATCTTTGGTCACACCAGGGCAATAGTGAAGCTGCAGCAGGTGCAAAAGAGCTTCAGACAGTCTTGTATTTTGCACAGTTTTATATTTTTGTTTTGTTTTTGATGGAGGGGAAACAACAAAAAACAGGCATTGAAAAAGGCTCAACAGTGCAGGGCGCCTTGTGCTGGTTCCGACCTATTCACACATCGGTCCACTACTGACATCACCTCATAAGCCAACGGGGCACCCCACACTGACTTTCGGCGCAGCATTGTAGGATGGCCACACCAGTGCGGCAACTTGCTGGAAACCACCTCGGTGCCATCCGGATCTCGGCGCGTTCGAGTCACTGTACCGCAAAAGTGACCGGAACTCAGCTGGACACGCCGTCTTTCGGCACAGCATTGTAGGATAGCCACACCAGTGCAGCAACTTGCTGAACACTAACTCGGTGCCATCCGGATCTCGGCGCGTTGTGCTGCCTTCGGCCTATTTGCACACCGGTCCGATACTAACGCCGCCTCACGTGCCAACGGATTTTCTACGCTTTTTGTAGCCCTATGCCGCATAACAGGTCATGTGACTTGTTTATAAAACTTTTCATTGGTTCATTTTACTTTTGGTTTCCTAAAGATGGAAGGCTTGGTCATATGACCTAAAAATAACACTTTTCATTGGTTTAGAACATTTTTTTTTCCCAAACGATGAAAGCCCCACCTTGTTTCTGGATGTTTCAGACTGAAGCTGGCGTCAGCATGTGAGCACCACCATCTCGTGGCTCCGTCGTGGTCATTCCGCGAGCAATCATGGCAGCCGCTCCCCACCGGAAGCCTGCAGGAGTCGAGGGCCCCCAAGACTTTTGTAGAATCTTCACGGCTGAGGGGACGCTTTCGAGAATGGAGCCCAAGCCCTAGCAGGCAAGCGTCCGAGTTCCAAGGTGTCCCAGGGCCATTTTAGTGGACCAGGCCCAAAACCGAAGAGCCGGCCGCCATTTTAAGAGTCCTGTGGCAGCCGCCTATCGCTGCACTGCAAGAGTGGGAGCAACTCAACTACATGGTGAGCGAGACGCTGTAGCCGCAAGAGCGGGCGCAACTCTGCTGGATGGCCGCCTCCCCCACGCCCCCCCCCCCGTGCCGCCCCACGCCAATTTTCGGAGCAGCATTGTAGGATACCAAAACCAGTGCGGCAGTTTACTGGACATCACCTGGGTGCCATCCACATCTCAGCGCGTTCTGCTGCCTTGGGACTATTCGCACAACAGACCGCTACTGACGAGGCCTCCCCCCGCACCACCCGGGACGCCCCACGCTGTTTTTCTGAGCTGCATTGTAGGATCCCAAAAACCAGTGCGGCACCCAGGTGACATCACCTGGGTGCCGTTCAGAACTCAGCACGTTGTGCTGCCTTGGGACTATTCGCACAAAAGACAGCTTCTGACCATTGTTGCTTTTTTTTGTCAAAAATGTTTAAATGTTTGTTACAGTTTTTGTTCCGTTCGTTATATTTAAAAGTTAATAAAGTTTTATAATCCTACTTTGTTGGAGTGCTATATATTTTTAAAAAATCGGGTGAATGGGGCCTTGAATCGGGTTATTGTCATGGGTGGGCTTTGCAAGTGTACTGCTACAGGATCGGACATTTCAAACTCAAATGCACGTTCTTTTTCATACCTTTCCGAAGCATGGAGCGCAATAGCAGGCAGAGAAAGGGTGATGCAAGTGTTGAACACTGCCTGGCCTGGCAAGTTGCTGGAAGTGCCCCCCCCCCCCCCGCCCGCTCCTGAAAGAGGACACACACACACCGCCGCCCCGAGTACTTCACAGATCTTTAAAAGACCATGCGCTTGTTCATGAGTCTTAAATGGTTTATCACCCCTTCTAGAACCCCTGCATCGACCCTCTGACGTTTCCTGGACGAATTACCACGTAACACAATACCAAGCCTTGTCAGCTGAAACCCCCGAGGAATCGTGGGGCATATTATCAAGGGGGTTTATCTCCGCTTTTTTGGCTTTAAAAGCCAAGAAAGCGGAGATAAAATTATCTCCCTATTACCAAGCTGTCGCTAACACCAGTTAGTGACAGCTAAAAGGAGATAGCGACCATCTTGGGCCCCGCTTTGCATGTCAGTGATATTTATCACTAATGACATGCAAAGTGGGCGTGCCAAGATGTTAGCGACTGGAAACAGTCCCTAACATCGCTATCTCCTATCAGATATCAGACGTTGTGCAGTAGGTTACTATATGTGTTCATGATTGCAAGGCAAGTGGGAGGGGGAGTGGTAAAGGACTCGGAACCACTCAAAGCACTGGGGCCTTTTTGAAAGTGGGATGGAGACACAATTACCAACTTTTGGAGATATTCGCGCTAAGCGCGAATATCTCAAAAAGCTAACACCTGCCCTGAGCAGTTCTTAGCCATGTTATCGAATGGGAGGTGGATAACATGGCTAAGAGCATTTGCTCGATAATGCATGAATATCGCTGACTTTTCAGCGATATTCATGCATTGCGGCCATTTTTTATCGCATTTGCGATAAACCTTGCTAATAGCAAGGTTTATCTGCGATAAAAATCGCCGATGTGCGGCGATAATTTTTGTCTCTAAACAAGTTAGAGACAAAAATTATCGCTAGTTGTTGGTAATATGCCCCCGGGTTTTTGCTTGCAGAAATCGGGAGGCGGGAGACTAGCACTGAAATCAGTAGTCTCACGCCTGAATCGGGAGGGTTGGCATGTCTGGATTCTCTACAGCTGGGGCCATAAACTACATCCGCAGGGCTAGGTGATAGCCTGGGACCGGCCTGGCATCTAAAATGGCTGCCGTGCACGACAAAATTGTGGCATTGGAAAAAAGGCAAGATGGCGCAGACAATGTTTATCAATAAGGATTCATTTATAACAAAATATTTTATCGCACTGACAAATTGGCGGTCAACACTTCCTGATTTCCATCGAATCGAACGTTAACAGACGTCACGCAGCAAAAAAAAAAAAAGCTCACGCACAGCCGCTGGAAGACATGTATCAACATAAATGAGCCTCCTCAGCCACCCTCAGAAAACATAAGGGATTAGGATACGTCTCCCGCACCCCCTTATACCTAGTAATTTAATTAAAACGAAGCACAAAATGGCGAATTCCCGTTTCGCTACCAGTTTGCGGCCCAGTTCGCGGCCCGTGAAGCGCTTCTACCGTGAAAAATAATTTTTTTTTTATTTTCCCCAACAACATTCCTAGGGGGTCAAGAGGGGTATACCTTGCCCCTTTCATTAAATTCCCCCTTCGTTTTTCACCTCTTCTTCTCTCTCGATCCTACCGAGAGATAAGATGGCGGCCGCTCCGGACTGTTTAGAATGTTGACAGACACCGGGGAGCCAATCAGCTTCGCATCGCAAAGTTCCATTTCGCGAAAGTAAGCGGATCGGAGCGCAGCCCGGAGCGCTGTTACAGATATATATCTTGTTTTGAACGTTAATTTCTCAAAATCCACTGGAGCACATATATTGAGACCTAGCAAAGGCACATCGGGCTAACAGTCCCTACAATTTTGCCAAGTTTCGTGCAAATCCATTCAGCCGTTCGAGCTAAAAGTGAGGCCAAAGGCCCTATGGAAATTAACATGGGAAAAACGCGTTTTGGGACCCCCCTTTTTTCTCGGCCCCCCCTTGACGAAACCCCCCCAAATTTTCAGGGGCTGCTCAGAAACAAAATGTGCCATTTTCCTGATTCAGCCCATTCCGTCCACAAACGCCAAAGTTATTAGACATAGAATTTTCAAAAGTCCCATAGACAAAAAATCCTAACTATATATACCTACTGGCGATAGCCAGTAGGTAATACATATATATATATATATATATATATATATATATATATATATATATATATATATATATATCTATCTTTTGGAGATGACAACGCGCCCACATGGGAATAATATCCTGGCACTGCATATCCCAGAAGGCTTGTGGCGGCCACGCCTACCTAGGCGGGGATATGTGAATATCGAGTGCACAGGTGAAGTGTACTTGTCATTTCCAACTGGAACTCACGCCGTTGAAGAAGAGATTTATTCTCGAAACGCGTCTGGCGTTTTACTCCAGGTTGTGTTCGCATGAAGAGGGTCTGCGAGCAAGCTGCTGTCTCCGAATAAAGAGCTTCATATTTCAACCTTCTGTGGTCTCCGTTTAAAGTTGGTTCCTGTTTGGTTGGATTTATAAACGGCTTGCTAAAGTCGTGAACAGAGACCCACTGCTGGAGCAGGTCCTTTTTGACACCACCGGTGTTTGAACTTGGAAGGAGGCGCAAACTCGGCGCTTTACAGGGAGGTGCCTGTTTGCAGCTTGAGGCAGCATCTACAAAGCAGAGCAGAGACTTTTCTTGACTGCACACCAGCCCACATGGGTTTTAATTTCCTCACTTTTGGAGATGACAACGCGCCCACATGGGAATAATATCTTGGCACTGCATATCCCAGAAGGCTTGTGGCGGCCACGCCTACATACGCGGGGATATGTGAATATCGAGTGCACAGGTTAAGTGTACTTGTCATTTCCAACTGGAACTCACGCCGTTGAAGAAGAGATTTATTCTCGAAACGCGTCCGGCGTTTTACCCCAGGTTGTGGTTGCATGAAGAGGGTCTGCGAGCAAGCTGCTGTCTCCGAATAAAGAGCTTCATATTTCAAGCTCCTGGGGTCTCCGTTTAAAGTTGGTTCCTGTTTGGTTGGATATATATATATATATATATATATATATATATATATATATATATATATATATATATATATATACTAGCAGCCCGCCCCAGCGTTGGCTGGGGGCAGCATTTCAGGCTTGCGTGCACTCCCGCCCCTGCCCCCGCCCGCCACAACATTTCCACTCCTCCCCGCGCTTCACTCAGCCGCACACATTCTGCCTTGCATGCACTCCCGCCCCGGCCCCCGCCCGCCACGACATTTCCACTCCTCCCCGCACTTCACTCAGCCGCACACGTTCCGACTCCTCCCAGCGCTCCCGCGCTTCACCTACCTCAGCCAGACTTCACCACTCCTCGTTCTGCCTCCTCCCATCAGCCCGACTTCACCGCTCCTCGTTCCGCCTCCTCCCATCGCTTCTCTGAGCCGCACACGTTCCGCTCCTCCCCGCGCTTCATGTATCTCAGCCCGACTTCACCGCTGCTGTCCACCGCTCCTCCCCGCGCTAGATGATGTCAGCACGGACGTCCACGTTGTCAGCGCACACGGCCGGCGCTACTTCTTAGGGACTACTTTTTTTATTGTATATTTTTAAATAAATGTAAATTGATACTTGTATAGCGCACTACTCACCCGCAAGGGTCTCAAGGCGCTTGTACGAATACCGCTGTGGAACCCATCCTGGCTTTCCCTGTGAGGCGTCCACTCATGGGCACCCCCAAGGTGGAGGCGAGGCATCCTTAGCGTTGTGGGGGCCGTTGTGGAGATTAAGCAAGCTATTACCCAGAGTTGCAGAGTGGGACTCCATGATTGGAATAGGCACCGAGGCGAAAATGATCAGATCCGTGGAATTTTGAGCCCAAGATCCGCCGAGGCGGGGAATTGAACCCGGTCCCGGGCCAGACCTCTGCATCAGGGTCTGCCGCTCTAATCATTGCGCCACACTTATTTTTATATTTTTTTATAGCCTATGTTCATCTACAGGACCCCCCCCCCCCCCCTTCCAACGCTGTATTGGGCGTTACGATTGGTGGTGTACTTTTCGAGTTACCTGGCTCAAAGGACACAGTTCTCTTTTTATAATAGTAGTATAGATATAGATATCGCATCGCACTTCCCGAACCGGAAAGCATTGAACCGCACTCGATGTGTATGTATATATTTATATATATATATATATATATATATATATATATATATATATTATGTTAATATAAATGTTAATATTTAAATTCTGTCTCATAGTATAAAAAACTTTCTTTCAAACAATACGTTTACACAGAGAATCATGAGAGCATAGGATGTATATAAACTATAGCTCCACACTTCAGTCCACCCCCTCCCCAGCACATGCTACTCACTTAGAATTACTTATGTGGATCACTTCTTCTAGAGCAGGAGGTAGCATATGGTGACTGCGGAACAGCCCAAATATCTATCATAGAAGTAATCAAGTAAACTGGAGGTGTCGGATAAAGGAGGAGTACTGGGTTAACTCAAGAGGGTGAAGACGTTAGGTGGGACAAAGAGGGTAGAAAGGTGACACCATGGATGGTAGTAAGGAGCTGGAGTAGTTGATTGGGCAACAGGGCAGGGACTGTCTGAAGGAGAGGGTATCTCATCAATACTTTTTATGGGGCTTGTGCAAATGGGTTAGTCACTACTCTAGAAATATCTACTCCTGTCCAGAGCCCTGGGTGGTGCTTTGACCCTGAAGTTTACAGCCTCTCAAGAGTCCTAAAATCTGTATCTCTTCTTGCCATTTGCCTGGGTCTTTGCGTGTCCTGCGCTGAATATCATTGCTCTTTGGATGTTGCACATTTCGATCTCCGACGGCTGCTATTTCTTCTCAAAGATTATACCATGGTGTTCAGTTCAGTTCAGTTTAACTTTATTTCGGCTAATATAGCCATAAAAGCAGGAAGTGCAGACAAAGAAAACAATTACAGACAAATATATAAAATGCCCTTGACAACAATTGATCACATGAACACATTACAATTAATATAGTGGGGCAGAGTAACAATTGATTTAGTAGCAAGTAGTTATATATTATTACATAAAATCCAGATAAAACAATAAAAAAGGTTGTTTCCTGATTAAAAAGCCAGATTAAAAACCTAGGTTTAAAATCTTTAAAACCACGCAATTTTTACAAAAAGTGAACTCAGTGCATTCTGCATTATTTAGTGCTATGGTTGAGAACTACAGGTTCCAATATTGTATTACAGTTTGTATCCAAGTCGTTTCCTGATGAGATACACGTTGAATAAGAACCTGCTTATGCATAAAACCACCAATTGTGAGGTATTAGACTTAATGTTACGCTCAGCCTCTTTATACAACCTGACACCCGTATTTTTACACAGTGATTTTATCCAACACTGTCTAGGTAACGTATAAGCAGAGCAAAAAAACAATAGATGGGCATCATCTTCCTTTGCCTTTAGTGAGCAAAGGGTACAGATACCATCCTCATTTTTACCTCCCCATCTACATGTATGAGCATTAGTCTAATACCCCATATCTAAATTGCAAATATAAGGTTTTTGCTAATGGTGGTCTTATCTCATCCATAAATGGTTCAAATGCAGCATTGTCTTTTATAGTCAGACATTTCTGAGTCAATGTGCCAATAGATGGACAGTGGGATGGCTCGTCCTTGACATAAGACCAATAAGTGGTTTTTAGAACCTTTTTACCCGCCGATGTCATACGCTGGGGTTCGTCCCAAAAATGGGACAGCCCTAACCTGGTACACCAAAGTTCAATATGTTTTAACCATGCAATTTTCTTGTACTCATCAATCTGGGTAATTTCTATCAGTCCACTTTTATAGTTACACAGCTCCGGGGTTGCCATAACCTTACCCAGTACAGCAATGGCCTAAGAGCTGCTTGGTAATCTGTCCGCTTAAGATCCAAATCCAAAAATACTGGAACTAGGGGGGTGCTAGTAGGTAATTTTAGTAGCCTGCGCAAAAAGTGGTTTTCTTCCCGTTCAAAATTGTGTTTACAACAATGCCCCCAGACCTCAGCACCGTAAAGTGCAGCTGATTGGGCCTTTGCCTTGAATACTTCCAGTGCCGGCGTAATGGCTTTGGAATAACTTGCTCCGTGCACTTTTAGGATGGGCATCGAGTTTTGCTTAAAAGCCAACCTACTTTTTGTCAGGTGTCCCTTCCATGAACGGTTACTATCCAACGTAATACCTAGATAGTTGAAACTCCCCACATATTCCAATTTTATGATTATTTAAGGCTAAGTTCTTCCTAAAGGACTTTTGCGGATTTATTGACATATATTTTGTTTTAAATTAATTTATTTCCAACCCCTTCTTTACACAGTAACCATAAAATGAGTTCACCAGATTTTGAAGGCCCTTCGGAGTCTGTGAGATGAGGATTGTATCGTCGGCAAAAAGCAATGCCGTAATTGCCTTATCTCCTAACCTCAGGGAGTCATGATCACAATCCCTTAATTAAGTAGGTATATCATTAACGTACAATGAAAAGAGCGTGGGCGCCAACACACAGCCTTGGCGCACACCACGGCTCACAGGTATGGGCTTCGAAAGTTCACCTCCCTTTCCCCATCTAACTTTTGCATAGTTCCCTGTGTGTAGTCGAATAAGTTCATTAAGTAGCTCGCCTGGGACCCCCAAGTCTCTTAGTGTAATCCACAGAAGATTCCGTGGGACGAGGTCGAAGGCGGCCCGCAAGTCTATAAATGCCACATACAAACTGCCCTTTCTTATGTTGATATACTTCCAGCAGATGCACGTGAACCTGAACACTTGATCTACCGTACTAACTTTTGATCTGAACCCTGCTTGGTATTTAGACAATATTTGTGTCTCGTCCATCCATTCTGTAAGTCTATTTAAAATATGTCTGGCGAAAACCTTCTGTAAAAGATCAATTAAACTGATTCGGCGATAATTGCCCGGATCGTAGGGATCTCCCTTTTTAAAAATAGTTACAATTTTTGCCCCTTTCCAACTATCAGAGATTGGCATTCCAGCCACTATAGAATTACATAAAAAGTTAATGTATGGCCCCCATACATCGACATCATGTTTTAGTAGGTCTCCAGGAATCCTATCCGGTCCTGGTGCTTTACCCGCTTTAATAGCCCCTAGTGGCTGCATAGTCTCCTCTATACTAAATCTTAATGGCGCTATGCTCAGTTCTAATTTGCTCTCTAAATTTTGTGTGAGCGACCCATCTTCATCTCCTGAGTAAAGTTTATCGAAATGGTCACACTAGGTTTTTTCATCTAGATAAAGATCCTTGGGTGATCTGCCCTTTCTGTTGCCTTTTGATATTAAGCTCCAAAAGGTACCTTGATCTCTCAGTTTAGCTGCTATTGGTAAATCATCCCAAAGTGCATCATCCCATGTTTTTTTCGTCTGGGTCAGAATTTTATTATATGCATGTCTACTTTCTTTTATAGAATGGGAGTTTTTAGTTTTAACAGCCTGGATCACGTGGTACTTTGCTAGGCGACATTCTTTATTGTACCAAGAGTTAACCAACTCTAAATGATTTGAAGTCTTATCCCTTTTACAAGCTTTACTCAGGAGGGGGCCTAGAGCATCAACCAATTTATAATGTAAATCTAAAACACCCTGACTGCCCAATAAGGGTTCCTTACAAGATGTAATGGTATCAGAAAAGGCATTATAAATATTTATCATTGCGTCTTCTTTAGCCAGGATATAGGGCCATCTTAGTGCACGTCTGTTGTTAGATATCTGGGGTTCACCGGGGGAACTCTTTAGTGCAACCTCCTCTTCTCGGTTAGATATAAAATGTTGAGGGTTTAACCATAATTGGAGTGGAAGGTGATCACTCTCAGTCCTGGCATCTATTTTAAGATCAATGAGTAAATACCATAAGCTCAAGGAGACCAATATGAAGTCTATATGTGACTTGCAGTTGCCTTTGCAGAATGTTGGGGCTGCTGGTCTATCCGACTGCAGGTGGCCATTACATGCTCTTAAGTCGTGACCTACGGTCAACTGAAAAATTTGAGTTGCTGCTACAGTGCATTTAACTGACCCAATAGCATCCAAATTTGGAATGTCATTTGCTGCGTCCTGTTCTTCAAGTAAGTCATCAAGGCCCAATACTGATTCGTATTTACAATTAAAATCCCCTCCTACTACTACTTGGGCATTCGGTCCTAAGGTGTCTAAAAATGAGTCTAAAAGTTCTACTACCGTAGATTCTTTATTTGTTGGATGTGGCCTATTATATATATTTATTAAATGTATAATTTCATTTCCCCTTGTCACCATCTTTAATCCCAACAAATCAGGGGAAGGAATATTTAATAAGGTAACTTCTATTTCTAAAGTGACTCTAACCCAGATCACCAGGCCCCCTGACGCTCTTCCTCTTGTTGAGGGAATTGCGTCACAATGAAAAGTTTTGTACCCAAGCCTGTGTGGAGTTATTAAAGACCAAGTCTCCTGGAGGGTGGAAAGGTGACACCATGGATGGTAGTAAGGAGCTGGAGTAGTTGATTGGGCAACAGGGCAGGGACTGTCTGAAGGAGAGGGAATCTCAACAATACTTTTTATGGGGCTTGTGCTAATGGGTTAGTCACTACTCTAGAAATATCTACTCCGGTCCAGAGCCCTGGGTGGTGCTTTGACCCTGAAGTTTACAGCCTCTCAAGAGTCCTAAAATCTGTATCTCTTCTTGCCATTTGCCTGGGTCTTTGCGTGTCCTGCGCTGAATATCATTGCTCTTTGGATGTTGCACATTTCGATCTCCGACGGCTGCTATTTCTTCTCAAAGATTATACCATGGTGTTCAGTTCAGTTCAGTTTAACTTTATTTCGGCTAATATAGCCATAAAAGCAGGAAGTACAGACAAAGAAAACAATTATAGACAAATATATAAAATGCCCTTGACAACAATTGACCACATGAACACATTACAATTAATATAGTGGGGCAGAGTAACAATTGATTCAGTAGCAAGTAGTTATATATTATTACATAAAATCCAGATAAAACAATAAAAAAGGTTGTTTCCTGATTAAAAAGCCAGATTAAAAACCTAGGTTTAAAATCTTTAAAACCACGCAATTTTTACAAAAAGTGAACTCAGTGCATTCTGCATTATTTAGTGCTATGGTTGAGAACTACAGGTTCCAATATTGTGTTACAGTTTGTATCCAAGTCGATTCCTGATGAGATACACGTTGAATAAGAACCTGCTTATGCAAAAACTCACCAATTGTGAGGTATTAGACTTAATGATACGCTCAGCCTCTTTATACGACCTGACACCCGTATTTTTACACAGTGATTTTATCCAACGCTGTCTAGGTAACGTATAAGCAGAGCAAAAAAACAATAGATGGGCATCATCTTCCTTTGCCTTTAGTGAGCAAAGGGTACAGATACCATCCTCATTTTTACCTCCCCATCTACATGTATGAGCATTAGTCTGTAATACCCCATATCTAAATTGCAAATATAAGGTTTTTGCTAATGGTGGTCTTATCTCATCCATAAATGGTTCAAATGCAGCGTTGTCTTTTATAGTCAGACATTTCTGAGTCAATGTGCCAATAGATGGACAGTGGGAGGGCTCGTCCTTGACATAAGACCAATAAGTGGTTTTTAGAACCTTTTTACACGCCGATGTCATACGCTGGGGTTCGTCCCAAAAATGGGACAGCCCTAACCTGGTACACCAAAGTTCAATATGTTTTAACCATGCAATTTTCTTGTACTCATCAATCTGGGTAATTTCTATGAGTCCGCTTTTATAGTTACACAGCTCCGGGGTTGCCATAACCTTACCCAGTACAGCAATGGCCTAAGAGCTGCTTGGTAATCTGTCCGCTTAAGATCCAAATCCAAAAACACTGGAACTAGGGGGGTGCTAGTAGGTAATTTTAGTAGCCTGCGCAAAAAGTGGTTTTCTTCCCGTTCAAAATTGTGTTTACAACAATGCCCCCAGACCTCAGCACCGTAAAGTGCAGCTGATTGGGCCTTTGCCTTGAATACTTCCAGTGCCGGCGTAATGGCTTTGGAATAACTTGCTCCGTGCACTTTTAGGATGGGCATCGAGTTTTGCTTAAAAGCCAACCTACTTTTTGTCAGGTGTCCCTTCCATGAACGGTTACTATCCAACGTAATACCTAGATAGTTGAAACTCCCCACATATTCCAATTTTTTATTATTTAAGGCCAAGGTCTTCCTAAAGGACTTTTGCGGATTTATTGACATATATTTTGTTTTAGATTAATTTATTTCCCACCCCTTCTTTACACAGTAACCATAAAAGGAGTTCACCAGATTTTGAAGCCCCTTCGGAGTCTGTGAGATGAGGATTGTATCGTCGGCAAAAAGCAATGCCGTATTTGCCTCATCTCCTAACCTCAGGGAGTTATGATCACAATCCCTTAATTAAGTAGGTATATCATTAACGTACAATGAAAAGAGCGTGGGCGCCAACACACAGCCTTGGCGCACACCATGGCCCACAGGTATGGGCTTCGAAAGTTAACCTCCCTTTCCCCATCTAACTTTTGCATAGTTCCCTGTGTGTAGTCGAATAAGTTCATTAAGTAGCTCGCCTGGGACTCCCAAGTCTCTTAGTGTAATCCACAGAAGATTCCGTGGGACGAGGTCGAAGGCGGCCCGCAAGTCTATAAATGCCACATACAAACTGCCCTTTCTTATTTTGATATACTTCCAGCAGATGCACGTGAACCTGAACACTTGATCTACCGTACTAACTTTTGATCTGAACCCTGCTTGGTATTTAGACAATATTTGTGTCTCGTCCATCCATTCTGTAAGTCTATTTAAAATATGTCTGGCGAAAACCTTCTGTAAAAGATCAATTAAACTGATTCAGCGATAATTGCCCGGATCGTAAGGATCTCCCTTTTTAAAAATAGTTACAATTTCTGCCCCTTTCCAACTATCAGGGATTGGCGTTCCAGCCACTATAGAATTACATAAATAGTTATTGTATGGCCCCCATACATCAACATCATGTTTTAGTAGGTCTCCAGGAATCCTATCCGGTCCTGGTGCTTTAACCGCTTTAATAGCCCCTAGTGCCTGCATAGTCTCCTCTATACTAAATCTTAATGGCGCTATGGTCAGTTCTAATTTGCTCTCTAAATTTTGTGTGAGCGACCCATCTTCATCTTCTGAGTAAAGTTTATCGAAATGGTCACACTAGGTTTTTTCATCTAGATAAAGATCCTTGGGTGATCTGCCCTTTCTGTTGCCTTTGGATATTAAGCTCCAAAAGGTACCTTGATCTCTCAGTTTAGCTGCTATTGGTAAATCATCCCAAAGTGCATCATCCCATGTTTTTTTCGTCTGGGTCAGAATTTTATTATATGCATGTCTACTTTCTTTTATAGAATGGGAGTTTTTAGTTTTAACAGCCTGGATCAGATGGTACTTTGCTAGGCAACATTCTTTATTGTACCAAGAGTTAACCAACTCTAAATGATTTGAAGTCTTATCCCTTTTACAAGCTTTACTCAGGAGGGGGCCTAGAGCATCAACCAATTTATAATGTAAATCTAAAACACCCTGACTGCCCAATAAGGGTTCCTTACAAGACGTAATGGTATCAGAAAAGGTATTATAAATATTTATCATTGCACTTCTGTTGTTAGATATCTGGGGTTCACCGGGGGAACTCTTTAGTGCAACCTCCTCTTCTCGGTTAGATATAAAAGGTTGAGGGTTTAACCATAATTGGAGTGGAAGGTGATCACTCTGTCCTGGCATCTATTTTAATATCAATGAGTAAATACCATAAGCTCAAGGAGACCAATATGAAGTCTATATGTGACTTGCAGTTGCCTTTGTAGAATGTTGGGGCTGCTGGTCTATCTGACTGCAGGTGGCCATTACATGCTCTTAAGTCGTGACCTACGGTCAACTGAAAAATTTGAGTTGCTGCTACAGTGCATTTAACTGACCCAATAGCATCCAAATTTGGAATGTCGTTTGCTGTGTCCTGTTCTTCAAGTAAGTTATCAAGGCCCAATACTGGTTCGTATTTACAATTAAAATCCCCTCCTACTACTACTTGGGCATTCGGTCCTAAGGTGTCTAAAAAGGAGTCTAAAAGTTCTACTACCGTAGATTCTTTATTTGTTGGATGTGGCCTATTATATATATTTATTAAATGTATAATTTCATTTCCCCTTGTCACCATCTTTAATCCCAACAAATCAGGGGAAGGAATATTTAATAAGGTAACCTCTATTTCTAAAGTGACTCTAACCCAGATCACCAGGCCCCCTGACGCTCTTCCTCTTGTTGAGGGAATTGCGTCACAATGAAAAGTTTTGTACCCAAGCCTGTGTGGAGTTATTAAAGACCAAGTCTCCTGGAGGGTGGAAAGGTGACACCATGGATGGTAGTAAGGAGCTGGAGTAGTTGATTGGGCAACAGGGCAGGGACTGTCTGAAGGAAAGGGAATCTCAACAATACTTTTTATGGGGCTTGTGCTAATGGGTTAGTCACTACTCTAGAAATATCTACTCCGGTCCAGAGCCCTGGGTGGTGCTTTGACCCTGAAGTTTACAGCCTCTCAAGATTCCTAAAATCTGTATCTCTTCTTGCCATTTGCCTGGGTCTTTGCGTGTCCTGCTCTGAATATCATTGCTCTTTGGATGTTGCACATTTCGATCTCCGACGGCTGCTATTTCTTCTCAAAGATTATACCATGGTGACATCATATTACCTCTGGCAACTTCCACTTGTCCTTCCACTTGTCATAAGATTGCCCCAACACACTGTCACTTTCACGTAGCTTTACATATTGGAGGGTGGTTCTCCAGTGCAAAAATCAGTTTTTCTGCCTCGAATCTCACCTTTACTTTCCTCACTCATGCTGCAGCAGTATTGCCACCAGGGACAGCTTAAGGGTTTTGGGGGCCTGTGCAATACAAATTTGGGGGCCCCTCTTCAGAACAGCTTTGATTTTATGATCCAGTTTCAGCTCTTTGATGCCCTCTTTGTCCAGGTCACTGACAGTGCTCAAGCACACTCCTCCAAGTTCTTACGTGATTTCAATATTGTAACACAGCAGCAGCGCACTAATATTACTACAATTAATCTCTATGACATCCTCCCATTTCTCATATGTGAGGTCCTGTTTTGACCCAAAAGAAACCTTTTTATGGATGCTACATAAAATATAAACACAACTGTTCTCTGTAAAATGTCTGTAATAGACTCTCACACGCAAAATAAAGAAAAAGGTAGAGGCTGGTTTGACTCACCGTGAACAAAAGCACGAAAGGCTCTGTTATATGCCCTAAAGGCCAGACCTGGAAGTCCGGATCAGATGAGAACATTGCGGGCCTCATATAAATTAGAGCGCAAAAGTCAAGAAAAGGAAATTAAGGAGGATTTATGGGCCGACCTAGATAAGGCAGCTATCTCAGGCAGTAGCAGAGAATTCTGGAAGCTAGTAAATGCACCTCCTTTTAATGCAACTAGTGACCCAACTACTGATACAAATGATGAAGAGGAGGCAGGAACTATGCCTAGAATCTTTATTGTTCTCTTTTTTTAAAGTTAAAGCAGGGCTAGATTCATGTAGTCTGGGAAAGGCCCCGGGACCAGAAGGTGTCCCAGTTGACTTTTTTCACAAAAACGCAGACTTGTGGATACCACTCCTGACGAACTTCCTGAACAGTATAGCCCTGGTAGGCCCTCCTCCCTCATGGTCATCAGGGGTCATTGTACCTTTTCACAAAAAAAAGGTGATAGGGCCAACCCAAAGAACTACGGACCAATCTCCTTGCTGAATACAACATCAAAGCATATGGGCCGCCTTTTGCTATCTAGACTAGAGGGATGGGCAAAGAAGAAAAACATCTTAATTCAGGCCCAATATGGATTCCAGCAGAGAAGGGGCACTGTGGATCAATGCTTCACTTTAGCATTGACCATAGCAAAGTATACCAGAATGAAGGATGGGAAACTCTACATGGCATTCATTGACTTGAGCGCTGCGTTTGATTGCGTGGTCCATGATAAGCTTTGGAACATAATGGAGATGACGGGGGTAGAATCATCTATATTACATTTTATCAGGCAGTCGTTTGTAAATGTGACTGCATCAGGGCGCTACACCAAAAATGTAGACTGTAACTGTTCTTTTTAAATCTCCAAAGGAGTAAGGCAGGGATGCGTATTGGCCCCATTTCTCTCTCCATATACACAAATGGAGTGGAGGAAGCACTCTTTTTGAAAACCATTTGCTACCAATACTGGCTTATGGGGATGACTCAGTGCTAATTGCCAGAACAGGCCTTGGGTTACAAAGGCTGATAACCGCGTATGTCACATTTATGGACTCTCTTTGTTTGAAAGTGAATCAAACAAAGTCTTTTATAATAATAGCCGGGACAACAAAAAGAGAAACAATCCTGCAATTCCATGCAGAAGCAGAAAAAATAGAGGTAGTGGATTCTTTCCCATATCTGGGGAATCTTTTTGATAAAGATCTGACATGGGCAAAACTGATGGAAGGGAGAAAGATGGTGATGGAGAGGGGTATTAATGCTGTAAAATCTTTTGCTAGAAAACTGGGTGCTAAACCCCTCTTACCGATAAAACAATATATACCAGGCAAGATTAAAGTCAGCAGCGACCTATGAAGCAGGAGTTTGGGGGGGGGGGGGGCATCAACACCACTACAAACGATTGAAAATACATTTTTTAAATCCATAGTGGGCCTCCTCTCATCTATTGCAAATAGTATCATCCACACACAACTAGGTTTGCCCTATATTTCAGATTACATACAACTAGCCCCACTCCTCCTTTTGCACTCAATCTGGAGAAGAGATACAGTGCCACTTACTCAATCTATAATAAGGAGTTGTTTAACCATGGATAAGTGGAAATGGTCTAGATGGCTCCATGAATTATTTAAAGATCCATTGACCCCTAAGTAGGTCTCCAAGCAGAAGGTTGCCAATATGTTCCTGCTAATGTCTGAGTACAAGTGCAGAGACCAGCAAAAGAGAAACTCACCATCCGTATATACAGCCTCAATCCACCATTAATAGAAGGGGGATTCTCCTATTTAGTGAATGTAAACAGGACCCAACACAGATTCATATTACTCAGGTTCCAAGCGAACTTGATCCCTCTTATGTTAGGGTATCCGGAAAAAAAATATAATCATTCCGAGATTAGTGCATGCCCTTGTGATAACTTGTTATCCCAAACCGAATTGCATTTCCTTTTATTCTGCAGGCTATATAAGAATGAAAGAAATGATTATGTACAACCAATTTAAAATAAAGGACATTTTAAGCAGTGTCGGGTGGCACTTTACTTTTTAAAATCATTACCTGACCCTTTGGTTTGCTACTCAGTAGCGTCATTCTTATGGGTCTGTATGAGGAAGAGGATTGCAACTATATGAAATAGTTTCTGTTGTTTTAAAGATTTTAATGTATCTATGTTTCTATTCTAGAATCATGTTGAAGTATTTGTAAATTTTGCAAACAACAGTCTGTACAATTTTATCATGAAGTATTCATTTGTACTTTTATGATAATTTTTAACTTAATCGAATAAAGAAATGAAATGAAAAAAATTACTCCCACACATCACCCACAATAAAAGTAAATTAAAGGTAAACAGGATTTTAAAAATCTGTTTAAGAATTATTCAAGGTCATCAGGGCAAGACTCTGCAGAACAGAGCTGGCTCTCTCTGGGGAACCCCTGAATGACTAGGGCTCTGGACCAGAGCCCACTTTGCCCATGCCTTAAAACGTCTCTTTGCCCATGCCTTAAAACCTCTCTGATTGCCACCAGGATTTGATTCTCCAAAGCATTAGAGTTTAGTGACCACCATTAAGGAGTTAGCCTCACTTGTATACAGTAGCTTGGTATAGGCACCTCCTGTCCAACACGTATGGTTTAATGGTTAGTTCTTCATTTTGTTCATTGGCACCACACTCCTTTAGATGTTAAACGTGTGCCAACTTTCAATTCTGAGGCACGGAGACAGTGTGGTTTTACCTCTCTCCTTTACCACTGATTGTGCACTCTTTGATTTTTGTAACATCCAAATCTGCCACAGTAGATGGTATTTGCAAACAGAACAGGTGATGGACAGAATGTGGATCAATGTCACACATTCACCCCAGTCCAAAGATCTGGGCCCAAATCCATCGTTTTTTTGCACTCCACACCACCCTGGGTTAGACAATGGCGATATGCAAATCAGCTCTGACCCTGTGCCCCATGGGAACAGTCCAGTCCGAACTACAAAAGCCATGTCCTTCCCTGAACGGAATCAAGCATCCGAGGACCGGACCGGTTTCGAGGTAACACCTCTCATCAGCCCGGCTAGCTTGACTCCAGTGGTGTGGAGTGCCTGGGACCCACGTCTGAGCATCCCCAGCGCACTTATGGCGGCAATTGCAAACAAAACAGGTGATGGACAGAATGTGGATCAATGTCACACATTCACCCCAGTCCAAAGATCTGGGCCCAAATCCATCGTTTTTTTGCACTCAACACCACCCTGGGTTAGACAATGGCGATATGCAAATCAGCTCTGACCCTGTGCCCCATGGGAACAGTCCAGTCCGAACTACAAAAGCCATGTCCTTCCCAGAACGGAATCAAGCATCCGAGGACCGGACCGGTTTCGAGGTAACACCTCTCATCAGCCCGGCTAGCTTGACTCCAGTGGTGTGGAGTGCCTGGGACCCACGTCTGGGCATTCCCAGCGCACTTATGGCGGCAATTGCAAACAAAACAGGTGATGGACAGAATGTGGCTCAATGTCACACATTCACCCCAGTCCAAAGATCTGGGCCCAAATCCATCGTTTTTTTGCACTCCACACCACCCTGGGTTAGACAATGGCGATATGCAAATCAGCTCTGACCCTGTGCCCCATGGGAACAGTCCAGTCCGAACTACAAAAGCCATGTCCTTCCCAGATTTGCATATCGCCATTGTCTAACCCAGGGTGGTGTGGAGTGCAAAATAACGATGGATTTGGGCCCAGATCTTTGGACTGGGTTGAGTGTGTGACATTGATCCACATTCGGTCCATCACCTGTTGTGTTTGCATATTCCGCCCTAAGTGCGCTGGGGATGCCCAGACGTGGGTCCCAGGCACTCCCCACCACTGGAGTCAAGCTAGCCGGGCTGATGAGAGGTGTTACCTCGAAACCGGTCCGGTCCTCGGATGCTTGATTCCGTTCTGGGAAGGACATGGCTTTTGTAGTTCGGACTGGACTGTTCCCATGGGGCACAGGGTCAGAGCTGATTTGCATATCGCCATTGTCTAACCCAGGGTGTTGTGGAGTGCAAAATAACGATGGATTTGGGCCCAGATCTTTGGACTGGGTTGAGTGTGTGACATTGATCCACATTCGGTCCATCACCTGTTGTGTTTGCACAGTAGATGGTATTGGCACAGGTGCCAATATCCTCTCCCAAAGGGGGTCTCATGCAAGTCTGCAAGCCGCCCAAGGCTCCAGTGTACTCGATTCCTCCCTTTGCCCACTGCACATTAGAATTATTAATGTCCAACACTCGACTCAAATGGGAGCAGACAAGGATATTCATTAAAAAAAAACCTAGACAGACTAAAAATTATGAACCATTAAACATCAATCCATTGTAGCGTGTTTTTGGACAACCAACAAATACTATCTATTCTTGTGGCCAGAAGGGTCACTGCATATTACTATTGGGTCAAAAATGACATATAAAAACATTATCACCAATTTATTTTTTCTGTTTTTATTTTCATTATTTTTTAATTTCAACAAATAGTTTTTGGGGGAAAAACATGAGCGAGCTACACAAATGGTAATGTTTTTATAAAAGAGGACACAAATACAATCTAGTGCAAAGTTGAACTAAAAAATTTAGTCTACTTCTTAAATAGGTTTCACAGGTTTCCACAACAATCTGCAAGTAACAAACACAACAAATAGGAACAACCGACTGCCACTTAGAAAAAATGTGGTAGAAATGTGTTTTTGCAACTCTGCTTATTCTTGGAAGCTGGCAAAATTGTGGTCTTCTTAAAGGACACCTTTTGCTGGCCCCATATTTAAAAACTACACTTTCTTGCACATCTCCTTTTTTTCCATTTGCCCCAAAAATGAATGCTGTTTTTTGCCATTTTACCTGTTTCCACTTCGAAAATCTACAAACCGTTGGTGTCTTTAGAATCCCCAAAATATGGGGAAAACAAGACTTCGATTTGGCCTGGGTGCATTTGGTGAAATAAGTTCTGAGGGCTTGAGTGCAAAGTACTACCAGCCCAAAAAAAAAACGGCTCAGCACTGGGGGAGGGGAGGGCGGACGCCTCAGCAGCTAAGGGGTTAAAACAGTGATATTTTCACGAGAAATGGCTGTAGGTCAGCCATTCAAAGCTACATTGCACTTCAATCATCGTATTTAAATCTGGCAATAATATTTTGAGAATGATGCACGGCTAAACGGTGCAGGTACAGGAAGCATGAATGCAGTGCAAAAGAGTGCTGGTCAAAAAAGGACAAACTGTACAACCTACGTTGTATGTGTATGTGTAGGCCTGTTATTTACTGCTGCATTACAGAAAACAAACGCTGTGACTTCTGTTAGTGGAATGTTATCACCCATCATTCCAAACGTTTCCTCCTCCATCATTGGTTTTAAATGCAATACTCTATTCGCAAATTCAAATACAAGTCTATTGTCTTTCTCCGTGTTTGTCTCTGCATTTCTATTTTCTTAATAAAAAATCATAATTAACATATTCAGCCATAAAAGTGAATTATTAGATTTATGTCCTAACCTTATATAAGAAATTGCTGTAAAATAAACATCTATATTGATTTTTATTTTGCAAATAATTGTATACGTTTACAATCTGAAGTGCGCACGTGGAAACGTTTTTGTCATGTGATGAATGTTAACCACAAGCACACTTTTGGGATGACAAAACAGTTCCATTAGAAACCATGGCTTTCCGTCTATTCTTTATAATCGATCAATGTTTCTACTAAATAAATGAGTTTTAATTACTAGGTCGTCATATTAATATCAAATTTTGATCAACTGTTTTAGGTGCAAAGGAGCGCTCTGAAATATATGAAGCATTTGAAAACATCTACCCTATTCTGAAAGGTTTTAAGAAAGCTGCTTAAAATAACTGTTACGATGGAACAGCGGCATTACTGACTGGTGCTTCTCTATCAAGTTGAACTGCGAATATTGTTGTTTAACTTCCTAAAATACTGTTTGAAACGTTCTTCAATCGCGCATGAGTATTCCTTTTATTGTACAGTCCTTTGTAAAGAATTCTTTATTACTTTTCACAATTTGTGCCTGCCAAGTATGCATAGTACTTGCAAAGATATTTATGCACTTAAAAAGAAATGAAAGCAGACTATTTTTGTTAATAGAAAATATGAAGCGTATAAATATTTTTCTATATTGATGTTTTGATGTCATTATTTACTCTCCAGTTAATATACTTCTGTCAGTTAATGGCGCAAAAATGTGCACTTTACATGAGGCTATAAAGCAAACCACTTTTGGAATGCTAGACTTGACCTGCCACTACAAAAAATATTGGCACCAAAAATGTCCTTAGCACTTTACAAATTAGATCTTAAGCACCGTTAACATAAATATGGAACAGCCCTCCTGAATGTCTGGATGACATCCTCCATCTGTCAACAAGCGATCACTCTGCATGCTTATCATTCTCGATCTTTCTGCCGCCTTTGGCTTGGTGGACCATGTAGGAGAGTAGGGTCTGCAATCCTATGATCACCCAGATTTTTTGCTTTTTTTTCACTGGTTTGCGACTTTCTCTGGCTGTGGGCCTGCCAATCAGACCCACAGCCTAGATGTTCTCTCGCTAAATTGACATGTGTACCTTAGGTGCATTACCCAATTGGAACTGGGCCACCTTATCAGACCCTGTAACTCAGGGCATCGGTGTACCCAGGGCCCACCAGGGGCTGCAGCATGTATTATGCCACCCCTGGATGGCCATCTAAATCTGACACAACTGGCTGCATGACAGCTGGGGCAAGGTGGCGTACTCGCCCTTTGCTTTAGATATAGTATACCTATATCTAACCCTAAAATGGACACCCGAATTCCTATCAGTCACTCCTATGGCAGGCCTTGACAATCCGGAAGGCAGAGTGCGTGGAATCGTGTGAATTGGCGCTCTGGCATGAGCCGAGCCCGGTTGCAGCTTGCGGAACCAAGACCCAATGGCTGTTCCATGATAACGCGTACCATATATCGCTAACTTCGGTATCGCATTATCAAGACATGTCGAGTAAGGTGTCATACGAATCGGGATACTGACCCCTCACCAATGCTGGCGACGGGGTTAGCATTCCACCCTTCTAGAGGGACACAACATGTACGTAACTGTGAACCCCGGTTAAAGTTAACTGAAGCCTCGGCTCCACAAAATGGATGCTGCCACCACAGACACGAGTCTGACCTCCTGCTGCTGGGAGTCCTTCCAGCGAGGAGAGCTTGGACAAAGGGTTTCCTGTCCGGGGCGGTGCTCGCACCATCCCGGACAGGGTTTTGTGTATCCTGGGTAGGCAGGGCTTTACAGGAAGGTGACTGCGGAGTGGCACCCCGGTGCTCACTACCTATCTGGCGGCTAGAACCAGTTCCAGGGGCACCCCAGCCCCTGACCTGGGGAAAGTCCGGCATGGGAGAGGGGTGTAACCACCCCCCTTCCTGGTCCCACCCCTAGGGCAGGACCTAGTCGCGTACCCACCCCTTTCTTTAGGATAAAGGCAGGAGCGGGGACCCTTCCAAATTAGATCATCTTTGAATCAAGAATACTTTCTACGAAAGGAACTCTCGACTTCTTCTCAAGATTTCTCCCTTGTGGCTAAGGAGTAGTCACCCTGCATCCGCAGGCACCATCTAAGAACTCTGCGGTTTGCTGCACGTCTTTCCTCAGGAATCCGACTGCCCAGCTCGACGAGAACCGGCTTCCCTGGCACCTCTGACCTCTACCCACATCGTCAGCTCAGCTGAGATCTGTGGGTGCGACGAGACCTCGAGGGACCGGCCATCATCAGAACCTGCACGACTTCTAAACCAGCACGACCGCCGAGGGATCCTCTGGTGAGTGCTTTGGGGTCCGAGAAGCCCCGACCCTGAGCAGCTCCAGCATCGAAGTTCAGCCTCCCTGCATCTCCACGATCTGCGTGGGGCCCTTCTGCTCCTTGCTGCTCATCACGTTGTCTGGCTACTAGCCGCTGGCTTGTGGCCTTCTCGACGACGCCTGACAACCAACGCTGCTGGTCTGGTTGCTCCAGACTGGCCTTTGCTCTCCTCTGAAGAAGAGCACCCCGGACCCTCCTGGTCCACTCAAGATGCCATTTTAGGTCCACCACGTGGCCCTGAATTTGCCAAGGCTTGTTGCCCCAATCCTGGGCCCAGCGACGCCGACAGCATCAATCTTCGTGGGACAGCTCGCACCTCCATCCTTGTCGCCGACAACGCCTCCTGGTCCGTGAGACTGCAGAGCCTAGCGTCGCCCACTCACCTAGTCGAGGTGACGATCATCCGGTGCCCTCCTGGTACCCTCTGACAACTGGCTAGTAGTTACGAACTTGGTCCCCTCTGCTTTCAGGTGTCATCCATCTCTGATCCAGGCTTGGATCTCTACGAACTATCTCCACTGGTCGCCGGCCAGCAACTCCTTCCTTCCGGCTCCTGGTTCGTCAGCGAGGACTCCCGACGTCTGTAAAGACTTGTGCAGCCGCAGCCCCTGGGCTAGGTAACTTCGGCATTTCGGTGCCCGCATAGCCTCATTATCTAAGGGTCCCGAGTCCCTGTCGCTTCCGACTCACCTTATCGGTTTCGCCCGAGAACACTAAACTTTCCGTGCCCTCGGGCATTTGTGTAGATTGTGCACTTGAAGTATTTTCCTAAGAGTTTTGTTGTGTGCTTAGTACCCTGTCCTCATAAAGAGTACAGGGCTGTTGTGATTCTAATAAATACACTGTTTATTTTCATAACGCTTGTGTGGTGTCCTTTCACTTGGTGTTCAAGGGGTATGTGATGGTATAACAGCTGGCTTAACACGTCCTCTAGAGTTTAGCCCGAAGACTGCTCGTATCCACGCTACTAGGATAGCTGGTCTAAGGCTGACTTACAACCAATCACCATAAGGGTCGTTTGGACTGATGCATAGTGATCACTAGAATAGTGAGCACTGCATATCAGGCCAACTTCTCACAGACCATGACATTTTATTTTACCATCTTCAACCTATAGCCCGTCTCTGGTTCAAATTCTTCCAAAGCAGTCAGCCTAGAGTTCAGCTCTGTACTCCCAGTGAATTGTAGGTTCTCACAGAATTCTCCTCTCTTCCCCGCCTCTTTAAAATTCCTTTCAAACCTCTCGTGGATAATATGCATTCCAATTCCACTCCTACATTGATGACACTCTGCTGTACCTTAGAATCATAGGCTCCAAGAAATAATTCAAAAGGGCCGCAAAGATTTTGAACCTTGATGGGACCAAATTGGCTCAACCAATGGCTAAGTAGGAAGCTGGCTCTTTATCTATACTTCTATATCTATACTACTATTATAATGAGAGAACTGTGTCCTTTGAGCCAGGTAAACTCGAAAAGTACACGACCAATCGCAACACCTAATACAGCGTTGGAAAGGGGGGGGGTCCTGTAGATGGACATAGGCTATAAAAAATATAAAAATAAACGTTACTTAAAAAATATACAATAAAAAAAAAGTAGTCCCTATGAAGTAGCGCCGGCCGTGTGCGCTAACAACGTGGACGTGCGTGCTGACATCATCTAGCGCGGGGAGGAGCGGTGGACAGCAGCGATGAAGTCTGGCTGAGATACATGAAGCGCGCGGAGTAGCAGAACGTGTGCGGCTCAGAGAAGCGATGGGAGGAGACGGAACGAGGAGCGGTGAAGTCGGGCTGATGGGAGGAGGCGGAATGAGGAGCGGTGAAGTCGGGCTGAGGTAGGTGAAGCGCGGGAGTGCTGGGAGGAGGCGGAACGTGTGCGGCTGAGTGAAGCGCGGGTAGGAGTGAAAAAGACGTGGCGGGCGGGGGCCGGGGCGGGAGTGCACGCAAGGCAGAACGTGTGCGGCTGAGTGAAGCGCGGGGAGGAGTGGACATGTCGTGGTGGGCGGGGGCCGGGGCGGGAGTGCACGCAAGCCTGAAATGCTGCCCCCAGCCCCCTTCTGCCCCAGGCAACGCTGGGGCGGGCTGCTAGTGTAGTATATTAAAACGAGATAAACTGTGCAAAGAGTCTGGGTATTCTCTTAGGAGTGAAAAAGAGACTTGCTTTAGCAACCCCAAGGTGCTCTTTTAGGGGGTATTGTGGTCGAGGAGCCTTAGGTTTATCAGAGAGGATTTTTAGAGATCTGCAAATACGCACAACAGTCAATAAATGAGGCACACAACTCAATAAGGAGATCCACACCAATTTATAAAAATAACATATCTTTATATATGTTTTAGCACCAGAATCAATTTGATCAGGTAAGTACATTTTTCAAGAGAAATACGTTTGCATTTATATAGTCCGAACTTAGGTCATTTGTCAGAGGCTGCAATGTTATCCTATAGAAGGAAAACAAAGACCACCCTCGAGGACTTGAGGTGTGTATGGGGTTAGGTCAGAGGCAGCTCCAGCAACACGAGGGCAGCCTGGTGCAGTGGTGCAAAACAGCTTTGGAGGCCCAATTCAAGTCGATGGGAATCGGCCTTTGTGAACAGATGCTACTGGGAGTCCAACCGGGCTGAACCAACTGGAGGGAGGCTCAGACCTCACGATGCTCAGGGACGAGGGGGGCACCTTTGGTCCTCTTCTCCATGGGCCTGGGGCGAAGGATACAGAGGTGTCTTTATAAGTGGGATTTTTGTCACCCGTAGTGGTTGTGGGAGGTAGGGCCTGCAACCAGATAGTGCAAGCGGTGTCAGAAAGTCCACAGTGGGGATATCCAAGGTGGCCTTAGAGTCTGGAGTCACTTTAGCTCAGGCTCGGTGGCTCGGGTGCTGTAGGTGCTTCCCAGTATTGGAACCTCACAACTCAGCCTTTTGGTAAGATGCAGGGAAACCGCTCTACTGTTCCACAGGAGTTCCTGTATAATCGAAGAAGTGCAGGCAGTCCTACCAGGCTTTGGAGGATCAGCAGCTTGCATGGCGAGATGACTTTGGTGCAATTGCTGAGAATAGGCAACCAGGCCAAGTCAGTAGCTTCTTCTGCCTTTCTTGCTTTTGTGGCTGTTCTAGACTTTTTCGTCTTGACAGGACACTGAATGTAGGGATGTTAGGGGAGTGTAGAATAGGAGCCCATGGGCTCCCTGCCCTTGGGGTCACTATGCCCCATAGATTACAACTTACTTTGGGAGGTGGTCATACCCTGTCCTAGAATTCGTGATTTTGCCATCACCATGATGGCTAACTTTGAAAATTCACCTCACCTTTAGGTATCCCACCTTAGGGATGGCACTAGCCTGAGGGTGGACACGTCTATCGGACTAGCTAATTTTCCTTCCGGTCCAGATGCCAAATGGCTCTGGATAAAGGGGGACGACTTCCTCTACTCTGAGAGAAACCAGATTTGCATATCGATGGCGGTAGGCCCTTCAAAGCTCTTTTGCCTTGGAATGCTAATTTGCAGGCCATCCTGTGGCAGGAGGTGAAATCACCCCTGACTTACGCAGGATCAGTTTATGGTTCCCAGAGAGCAAAGGCCCTCCCCCTCGGGGTCAGAAACTTGTCTCTGGTGGCAGGCTGGCAAAAATCAGTCAGTCAGCAAAACAGTGGCTGGTAGGTTTTCAGGAGGCACCTCTAAGGTGCCCTCTGTGTGCATGTGTAGCTAATTGTATTTTCATTTATGTCCTCTTGTAGCTTGGGAATTCGTTCTCACCAGTGCCCAGTACATTCTTTCAAAATGGCTTCCCTGATCACTTGTACTAGCAGTAATGGTACTGACCAGCACAGGGGCATATCCGTACATGCAGTCATGCCCTCACGTGTAGTTTTGTGCACCCTGTCCTAGGGCAGTAAGGCCAACGCTAGGGGTGATTTACTTACACTGCATGCAGTGTCGGCATGCATGGTACACAGGATGTGTGACTATTCGTGTTTTCATGTTTGTGTGCACCAAGACACGCAGCCTGCAGTGGCAAATTTGCAGGAGCTTGGTGAGGAGCCCCTAAGGAGGCACAATTCGTGCTGCAGCCCTGGGGAACCCTCTTTAGTGCATCAGGCCCTAGGTACCAGTGATACCATTTACTAGGGACTGTCAGTGGGAACCAAAGGTATTTCCAATTGGCTAAGCAATTGCAGTTTTAGGAAAGAGTTCTGGCACTGGGGGCCTAGATAGCAGGACCCCAGAGCACTTCTAGTCGAAATCACGTCAAATATCAGGCAAAAAGTTATAGTATGTTAAAAATATTTGTGCTCAATTACCTAACGTGTCCTGGCGCTAGCTCTGGTTTAAACACAGAATGAAGAAAGGGCCTAGTTTCTGAACAGCCAGGTTTTCCGCCCTTTCCTGAAGGCAAGCAGATTAGAAGAGGATCTGATGTAAAAGGGCAACAGATTCCAAGCCTTGGAAGTGCAAGAGAGAAAGCTTCTACCACCCAGTTGGCTTGCTTAAATGTAGCAACAACCAGGATTTGGGCACAAAATGAATGACACGTTCTCTTTGGCTCATACCATTTAAAGTTTTGCTTCAGGGAGTAAGGACCTGTTTTACAGAGTGCCTTACAGGCGGTACAAAGGGCCTTAAACTTAATGTGGTGTCTAACCGGAAGCCAGTGGAGATTCTGAATGCCCATGGTTACTGATTTCAATTTGGAAATCTCAGATAGCAACCTGGCAGCAGCATTTTGTAACATTTGCAACTTGTTCAGGTGCTGTTGCTGCATGGTTAGATAAGCATGTTACAATAATCAAGTTTGGATTATACCAGTGATGTGACAACAGTTTTTTGAGAGTTGGAGGGGATGTAGTGGAGAATGTTTTTAATCATCCTCAGGGTGACAAAAGTGGGTGCAGTGACTGAATTAACGTGGTAAGCGAAGGTGAGTTTACTGACCATTTGGATGCATAGGTTTTTCACTTGTTGCACAGGTGTAGGGTAGTGCCGATTTCCCCTGGTAACCAGAATGGTGACCAGAAGGAAGTCTGGGTCCCAAAAAGGATGCCTTCTGTCTTCCTTGAAATTAGTTTTAAGCAGAGCTGCCCATCCATTTACTGAAGGGCAACATCCAATCATGGAATCTAGATCCTGATTATCATGATTAACTAATGACATGACACTGTGCCTGTCATCCGTGCGGGAAGTAAGTGAACAACCATAGGCTCTTATTAGTAAAGGCCAGAGATGAAACACATATGTAAACAATGTGGGGCTGAGCGATAGTGTCGCCCTAAGCAGGGAGGGCCTGCTTGGCCTCCACAAATTCCCCTTGGCTGACAAATGGGAAAACATTCTAGCAGATTTGCAGAAGTTAGATACAGTCTCTGTGGATTTCTCTGCAGGGGAAGGGGATCAGACTGCTTTTGCAGTACATTTGGCAATGCTCTTCTGCCACTACACCCTCGGAGATGAATTTGCGGAAGACGCCTACCTGAGTCAGTTAATGAACTAGCACAAACCTACGAGTAATCTCTTGCACATGCAATACACCTGGATTGGTACTCGATGGAGAGCAAGCAGCAGCATGTCACTAATAGTTAATTCTCCCGTCCTTCAGCTTACTTAGTCCTCATTCTGTTGCATCCTACTCCCACTGTTCAGACATGTGACATAACACTCTTGGATTCCATGCCCTTTCATGTACCCTGTGGTACTCGCATCACATTTGAAACGGAGAAATAACCCTCCAATGTATTTACTTTGATTCTCCTTTCCTGGCACACCATATGCTCAATAGAATTAGAGCTATTCCACGATTGGGGGGTCGCTCTTGTGATTATAGCATGCATGCTACTGTTATTTTGCACTTGCTGTGTTACTATGAAATGTCAATAAACCGTTTACCAAAAAACATCCAAGATAAACAAGTCAAGTGCTCAGATTGTTCACATTCCTAAATAAAGGAAAGCAACAAAATCATAGCTGTAGCTTTAACTCCGATCTTGTTGAGACTGCCAATCAGCAGGTCTAGACTGACTGTCACAAATCACTCCCTGTGCTCTCATTCCCACCACCAGTAGGCCAAAATGTGGGGCTTTCCAGTATTCTAATATGCTTCCAGACACTCCCCTGTACGCATATCCTGACTTTGAGGCATTTGTACATCATTTGAGAATTGACATCCATTCCCAGCCCTTGTCGGGTTTTGTGGAAGCCAGTCTGCTCATTCTGGAAAATCCATTAACTATAATCCCCTTCTCACTGTTTTGTCTCCACCCCTGCAGGCCAAGGATGGGTGTAGGAATTCAGCTCACCTGTGGCTGGCTGCTGCTAGCCTGCTCACACCTGATGCACATGAATACTGTGAGCTCTTTTAAGCCCCAGCGTCCTTCATCCCAGTATTGGTCAGTGTAGCTGTTTTCTGGTGAGACTGATCCTTGTTTCCTGAGCTTTTGATATTCCTTGATTCCTGAGCTATATCTATTCCTTGTGCCTGAATTAGCACTGCCTGCAGTGCTACCTTGTTTCCTGAGTTCCTGAGCTATGAGTATTCTTTGCACCGGAATTAGCACTGCCTGCAGTGCTACCTTGTTTCCTGAGTTCCTAAGCTATAGTTATTCTTTGTTGCTGTTGCTGGGCTTTAGCTATTTCTTGTTCCTGATTTGCACTGCTTGCAGTGCTCGTTTGACTCCTTGTTTCCAAGCTGTAGCTATTTTCTGTTTCCTTGAACCAGTACTACCTGCAGTACTACCTAGACTCCTGAGGCTTTAGTCATTTTCCTGTTCCTGAACTAGCACTGCCTGCAGTGCTACCTTGACTCCTGAAGCTTTAGTAATTCTCTGTTCCGGAACTAGCCCTGCCTGCAGTGCTACCTTGACTCCTGAAGCTTTAGTAATTCCCCGTTCCTAAACCAGCACTGCCTGCAATGTGACCTTGACTCCTGAGCCTTAGATAAATTCTTGTTCCTGCCCCTGCAATGCCTTCTATGCTAATTTGTTTTCCTGAATGCTTAACCTGCACTATTCTAGTATACCCTTGTAGCCTCCCGTTCTGTATATTCCTTTCCAGTCCCTGCCTTTCTTCCCATTTCTTTGGTTCCAGTTCTAGTTTGCTGGCTTTCTAATCTGCTGTCTTGCTTCGGTTTCCTAGTATGTTTGTAACCTGCTTTCTGCCAAGTCTACCCTGTGAATTCCTTTATTTTCTGTTAAGCACTCCTCCTTGCTAGCTCCTTGTCTATTCTGCTTATGTTTAGTTCTACCCCTTTGCTGTTACTGCCTTGCGTGTTCCTGTTTGATCGCCAGGATCCGAGGGCACAGCTGACTACCTATGTGTTTTTTCTTGTTCACTGTGAGTATTGTCTTTGAGTTACAGTTATAACATCACCACAGGTATAAGCTCCACAGACCCTGCCTTTGCATGCATATCCTATATGTGGGTATTTTCAGTCAGTATCTGTAACAGCAGTTGTGGGTGAGGAACGTACGAAGCTTCAGTCTTACAGTGTGGAGCTCCTAAGTGCTTTACCCCACATTCCCTTTATTGTTAATGTTGTATTATGTATATGTCTTGCACGTTCATCCTGGGTGTAGTTAGTCTGAATGCTAAATTGCCTTGTGAGTGCCCTTCCTCTCTGAGTCTTAGCCATCTTGTTCACTGTACAGGCTTCCTCTTTGGATCCCTTTTTCTCCTTGGACTCCCTGTGTGATCCTGGGCAGCACTGTACTACTCTTTCTGTGCACAGTACGTTTTCTACCCAGTCCCTGCTCCAGTCCCTGCCTGTGTTCCTGACATAGTCACATACAGTCCCTGACACTGACTGTATCAAACGCTGCCGGAAGGTCCAACAGAACATGGGCAGCTTTGCCTCCAGCATCCAGGGCCTCACTGATCTCTTCAGAAGCCTTATTTATTTATTTATTTAATTAATTTGTATAGCGCGTTATAACCACCGGGGTCTCTAAGCGCTGTTTGTCCAGATTACGTAGTGGGGTTCGGTATTTACTTGATCTTAATACAACGCCTAGAGGCTGCTCCATGCTTGCTTGAACAGTACAGTTTTTAACTTTTTTCTGAAGGATAACAGATTGCATTCCTTCCTTAGTTCTGGGGCCAGTTTGTTCCACAAAGCTGGGAGTGTGTTGGAGAAAGCACGTCCCCCCACCGTGGCCAGTTTAAAACGGGATTGGGACAAGAGGGTAGCATCCGACGAGCGCAAAGTCCTGCTCGGTGTATATGGGGATAGGCGGGATTTCAAGTATCTTGGTGCATTACCATACAGCGCCTTATGTACGATACACAATCCTTTGAATACAACCCTCTGCCGAATCGGGAGCCAATGTAGCTCCTGCATCAGGGGGGAAGAGTGGGTAGTCCTAGGTTTCTTGTAAATCAGCCGGGCTGCGTCATTCATAACCCCCTATAGCTTATCCAGCAGCCGCTGGGGTAGACCAATATACAGGGAATTTCCGTAGTTCAGCCTAGCCAGGATTGTGGCTGAGACCACATGTCTCAAGGTGGAAAATGAGAGTAGTGCAGAGATCTTCCTCAGTTGTCGCATCAGGCCTATACAGGTGCCCACTACCGTGGTGACTTGTTTTTTCATGGAGAGTTTATCATCCACGTACAGGCCCAGACTTTTGACTGCAGTCGCCGGTTCCGGTGGCACACCCAGCTCCACAGGCCAGAATTTCTCGCTCCAGGGGTTGCCCGTGACGGAAATAGGCAACACTTCCGTCTTGTCCGGGTTGATTTTTAAGGAGTTCTCGGACATCCAATTAACCGTGGCTTTGAGTATGTCCTGCAACCTGGTAGACGCTCCCGGGCCATCATCCAGCCGGATGATTATCTGGGTGTCATCGGCATAGTTGTATACTAGGCAGTCCATCCTATTCAGGAGTGCAATTAATGGCTGCAAGTAAATATTAAAGAGTAGGGGTGACAGGGCAGAACCCTGTGGAACCCCACAAGTAATGGGAGCAGAGGTGGAAAGGAAGTCCCCCAACTGTACTCTTTGTGTCCTGCCCTGTAGGAATGATGTAAGCCATGCATGTGCCGTACCCCTGATACCAAAAGACCTCAACCGCGACAATAGTTGTTCATGACACACGGTATCAAAGGCCGCGGAGAGATCCAGTTGTACCAGGGCGCTCGGTGTTTTTATATCAGCTCGACTCCTCAATTCATCCAGGATTGATAGCATGACTAATTCCGTGCTATGGTTGGCACGGAACCCTGCCTGATTGGACTCCAGCAGGTTGTTGCTCTCTAGATGTCCTGAGAGCAATGCCAGCATATGCTGCTCAATCACCTTAGCCAGAAAAGGCAACTGGGAAATGGGTCGGAAGTTCTTCAAACACTTCGCGTCCGATCCAGGTTTTTTTAGTAGAGGAATCAGGCGAGCCTCTTTGAAAGCTAGAGGGACCTGTCCTGTGTGAAGGGAAGTGTTCAACAGATGCAAAACTTCTTTCTCAATACCTGGCAGTGCCAATTTGAACACATCAGGAGGGCATGGATCAGCCTGAGAGCCGGATTTGACTCGGTCCGTAATCGTAAGTAGTTCCTGTTTTGCAATTGGGGAGAACTCAACTAACGGTATAATATCCGGCGGGGCATTGTGGTCAGGTGGGCGAGGACAGTCGAGGGGCGTAGTTGCAGCAATTTCTCCCAGAATATCGGAGATCTTGTACACAAAGAAGTTCTGGAACCTCTGGCAATCCTCCTGGGCGAACTCAGTGCTTTGCTCTTTGTTTATACTGAGCTCAGCCAGGACCCGAAAGATTTCCTTCTGTGGATTTCTAGCTGCAACTATTCTTTCCTCAAAGAAAGCAGCCTTCCTAGATTGGATGGCTAATTTGTAGGTCGCTAAGGATGAAATATATTCTTTCTTGGCAGTGGCATCATACTCTTTCCGCCATGCTCGTTCTTTCCTCCTCACCTCACGTTTCATATCCCGTAAGGAGTCATTATACCAAGGAGCCCCAGCTCCTCTCTCCACCTTCTTCACCCTACGAAGGGGTGCCACCAAATCAATGGCTCTCCCCAGTCTATGCTGAAGGTGTCCACAAAGGGCATCAATATTAGCGTCCTGCTCCTTTACTGGAGGAGACTCTTCCAGGAGATGCACCATTTTCTCCCCATCAATGTTTCTCCACTTCCGGGCCATTTTCCAACCTTCCCCAGGCTTGGACAAGTGGCCGTTCATTAGAATTCTGCCCCTTATTAAAGAGTGGTCAGACCAGGCGCATGGCAAGATCTCTGTAGAGCCCTGGACTGGCATAGTAGTCCAAACTAAATCAAGCACATGTCCCTTCTCGTGTGTCGGTCCCTTCACCTGTTGAGTGAAGTCCAAGGAGGAAATTGCCTCCTCAACCTGTAGCACTTGCCCCTCTTTAGGGGATTTTTCCCAATGGTAGTTGAAGTCCCCGACAACAATCATTTTATCATATCTCGAACGCAGATCCTGAACCAATCTAGTAAAGAGAACCGGGAATTCTGGCGAAGCCCAAGGCGGTCGGTATACCACCAAAAACACCACACATACCGCCCCCCGCCTGAGCTTTACCCCCATAACCTCTGCGCCCCCCAGAGTTTCGGATAGAAACCTTTCGGCGCGGAGACGGGCCTGATAGAGAAGAGCTACTCCACCTCCTTTCTTAGCTCCCTTCCTATTGAAATGGAGTGCCAGATAATTATCTGGTAGGGCCGCCACTAAATCCGGCGCCGAACAATCCTCCAGCCATGTTTCGGTAAGCGCAAGGGCATCTAGCTCCCCGTCTTCCAGTAGTGAAAAGACCTCCAACTTGTGGCCCTGCAAAGAGCGCGTATTCAACAGGCCATAGTTTAAAGCGTGAGCATTGGAGTCGCGCTGACGCGCTCTTGTGCTCTTAGATGTAATCAGAAGGCCCTCCCGAGCCAGCAGATGTATGCAATCCTGATCAAGGTGGGACTTACCCATGTTAAGCTCCAATAGTTCACATCTAGAATAAAGCAAATTTGGGCCAGGGGTTCTGGCCCCGGGTCCCGGATGGTCACTGATGGGCAAAGATGGGCTCGCCTCTGGGCTCGCCTCTGGCGCGCCTATGGCGCGCCCGCTGCGCGTCACCGCTGCGCGTCATCATGGGGGCGTTTAAATAGCACCCAATCATGCTATGTCTGCAGCAACAGCTAGAACGCCAACAAAGATGGCGTCCCTTGCCGGCACTTCCCCTCCCAAGATGGCGCCTAACCCCCAGTCCAGCTAACGGGCCGCCGAACAGCGGTGCAGATGACAAATTTTATGTGCAGGTATGTCCTAACAAGCCCACTAATCGCAACAAATCGAAAATGAAGTTTTCCCTTTAAAACGCGCAAATAAAAGCGCACAAGACCGCGCTTCAAGCGCCGAGCATGTGGCACAGTTAAAAATTAAGTTCCAGGTCCACAAATTGAATTAAGTATACACAAGTAAGTGGCAGTTATTAGAATTTATAAATCAGCAAGCGCAGCAGCAGAGTGTCCAAAAATGCCTCGCCTACACTGACGCTTACCTGAACAGAGCGAGCGCCTGCTCTGATCGGCTTAAATAGCACCCAATCGTGCTATGTCTGCAGCAACAGCTGGAACGCCAACAAAGATGGCGTCCCTTGCCGGCACTTCCCCTCCCAAGATGGCGCCTAACCCCCAGTCCAGCTAACGGGCCGCCGAACAGCGGTGCAGATGACAAATTTTATGTGCAGGTATGTCCTAACAAGCCCACTAATCGCAACAAATCCAAAATGAAGTTTTCCCTTTAAAACGCGCAAATAAAAGCGCACAAGACCGTATCCAGTACTGTAGCCACTCCTGAAGCTGTACTGCGTGGGATCTAACAAATGATTGGCTTGAATAAAGTCAGATAGCTGAGTATTCATGGCTTTTTCTACTAGCTTGGCAGGCAGCGGAAGATGTGGGGTAGGGTGAAAGTTGTTAGGATCCATAGGGCTTAAACTAGTTTTTTTTAATAAGAAGCAGTATGGAAGCCACCTTTCATGCTTTGGGAAACTGGTCTGTTTTGAACATCAGGCTGAATATAGTGCTTAGGTTTTTGGCCAAAAACTCTGGTACCAGTTTGAGCACATAAAGGGAACACGGATCCAGTGGGGAGCCACACTAAGCAGCTTGGAATAGGTATAAAACGTGATTGGACGTGAGCTGGGAAAATTCTGAGAAGACAGTCTATGCCATCTGTGCCGTCTGTTCTAGGTCTGGTGCAGCCTGCCAGATTTCCTCTTCCATCTTGTCCATAGAGGATTCGAACTTTATATATATTGAATACCCGAATACCCAATGGGCTTAACAGGGGGGAAGATTTACAAGTTTTTCTGTAATTTCACCTTTGAATCAACCCTATTGCTCTTTTGATCGCATTAATTTTTGTCAATAATTTTTAATTTTCCTCTGTTATTTGTGGAAACCGTTATTTAATTGTTGACCCATTTGTTCGGTAGAACTGTATGAATTACAATAAGCTTTGCTACACTAATCTGATCTATATACTTTTGGTCTAGGCATTTAAACTCAATTTAGTCACTATGGCTATAGTGAACTTTACGCATCAGCAGTAATGCTTAAATGTTTTTAACTGTGAAGGGTATCTTTACACTTGCGAAGGTACATGGGATTCATGACATCAACGTGTCATGATTGATTGCTTTCTTAGCATATATGTACTTTTTGCAAAATCTTTATGCACTATTAGCACTTGAGCACTTTTCTTATGATAACATAAATTGGAGGTCGTGTGTAAAGTTTTTTGGACATGTTTTGATATAATTGTGCATCGTTGTATTGACGGTCATAATAATTGAAATTATTCTATTTCTCATTTGGCTTTGATGTATATATCTGTAAATAAGATTATCAATTATTGCACTAGCACTTTATTTTTCATGATATTGTAAAGTCCACTTGAGTATTCGTAATTTTGTACATATGCACAAAACGGAAGTATTTTTTCTATGTCCTTGACCCCTCAAATTCATTGTTATCATTTCTACCTTTATGTTTGACACAGTATTTAAAGACCCCCATTGGTAATTTGAGGCCATGTGATCAAGGCCGTTTTGTGACGGCCGAAACGCGTCATGCCGATGGCGAGGAAAAATAAAGCCACTTCTTAAATCTTACCTTGGAGTATTGGTGATCTGTTCCACGGTGGTGCGAGGAGACGCACTGCAGGACCCTGTGTTTTGATATATATATATATATATATATATATATTTAAAACACATTTTATTGGGTTTTTCAAAGTGCATCATTCAATATAATAACATATATATATAATATCTGTGAGTACATTGTGTCACATTTGGTAACACCGAACTGTCGAATTAGTGAGAGTCTGTGTTTAATACAGCAGAGAGAACATAATGACAGGTACCATGTTGGAACAGTTGTGGTTGCCTGTAATTGTTCAGCCTGGTTTTAGGAATATAACAATTAACTAAGCCTAACACTACATGACGCTCCCCCTAGCGACAGACGCATCCAGTAGACTCTGATTCCATGAGAGACCTGCTGAGGTGATCGTGTTTAGTACTGGGGGGAAGGTGGCTTGGGTACCCATCTGTTTGACTTCGTGGGGTGGGAGACATCTGGGAAATATTGACACCCACTGTGTTCCTAAGTTTGTGTGTAGAAATGGGGAGGGGAAAGGGGAAAGGTGGGCAGGCCAACAAGAATTAGCCAATTCATAACCAACATGGTCCAGAGCTGTGTGAGTGTAATAATGGCATGTCACTAGGTGTTTAAGGTATCTGAAGCCTTGAAACAATGTAGTACAAGGTCCCAGCTCATTGCTATAGGACTTATTACGTAGGCCCCGGCGCTCTTCCCGGCAAAGAGCTCGACTCCCTGCTAGTTCCCAGTGCATTATCTTCTTCTTTCCATGCCAATACCCTGGGTGCGGCAGCAGATTTACACCGCCTGGTGATGCTACGATTGGCCAAAATAAGTGCTAGGTCGGCAAACTTTGCCTGGACTCCATTACCCTTTCCCCGTGGGTAGAGACATAGAGGGTAAGTGTGCCACGATGTGCCTCCCGCTAGACCCCCAGGGCCGACGCGACCTGGAACCAATAAAGGGTGTTATCCCGAGCATGTGAAGCAAATTTGCATCTTGTTCGGGGCACCTGGGACACACCGCTGTAGTGTTGGTGAAAATGGAGTGTAACCTATGCAGTGAGAGGTATGCACGGTGTGTTATCATTTTTGTATGAATTTGAGTCATGAGTTGCGGGATACCTACTTGGGGTATTCTAATATTGTCTTTCACTCTTTGTCTAGAAGTGTTCTATTGCTATCTCTCACTTCCAGGTGTGCCGTACTGGTGAAAGAGGTGTGGGTTGGTGTGAGTAGATAATACGATAAAGCCATGGAATCAAATGCCTGCCAGTCCCCATCAAGTATGGTGGACTAACTAGTTCATTTGTGTCCAGTTCAGTTCCTTCCAGTGCCCAATGTTGCTTGATGTATTGCACCAGACTGGCATATACCATGAAGAGCGCACCTGTGACCCCTTGTTCGTGTATAAAGTCTGTGTTATTCCATCACTGAACAATTCTCCCACTTCTGACATGCCAAACAATGCCCATGGAGAAAGTCCATGTCACGTAAGTGTGCACATGGAGGTGGGAAGGCCGAGGAGTGGTACTTTAAAGCTTAGGTGGTGGTGTGTGCAGTGGATTTCAGGGGTTGGTTCCAATAAGTGAGTGCAGTCTTGAGTAACACCGGGGCCGACGTTGGGACTGGTAGCCCTGGACACAACAGTCTATGAAGCTTCCCCTGGTCTATCATCCGGGGTGTGTAAGCTATTTGTTGCAGGTTTCGTCCCGCCAACCAATATGAGAGCCATTGTAATGGCCCCACCAAACAGTATGTACGAAGGTTTGGTGCCCCCATCCCTCCAGCATCAGATGGGAGCTACAGCTTCGCTAAGCTAATATGACGACGACCTGCATCCCATATTAAATTCAACCAGAAGTGTGTTCAGTACACAGAAAGTTGAGCTCGGACTCATTAATTGTAGACTGATAAAGAAGTAGAAGGTTCGTGTAAGCATCACCGTCTTGGAAATTGCCAGTCGGCCTGCAACTGTAAGAGGGAGCGATGCTCAGAAAACAACCTGAGAATGCAGCAAGACAATTGCCTTCTGTAAGTTTCCATCCAGTAGGTCATGTGGGTCTCTATATATCTGTATCCCAAGGTACCGGAAATTAGTGCAGGGCCACAGCTATCTCATGTTCCCCAAAGGGGATGGCTTAAAGATGGAGACCATCCCTAAAGGGGAATGCATGTGATTTCACGAAATTTAGGGCAAGCCTGTGAGGGATTCAAACTGGGGAAAGGTGCGAGCAACCATATACAAGTTTTCCCGTAGATCTTTAGAGAAGATCATATCATCCGCATACAGTGACAATGCATGGACTGCATGGTCAATAGAACCAGGGACAGTCTCTGGGCAGGCGGATGTGACGTGGGAGAGTTTGTGTATATTTAGAGAGGTACTGTGCGCGGGAACTAAACCATATTGATTGAAGTGTATTAATCTTGGTAATAGTGGGAGGAGGGGACTGCCAAGTATTTTGCTGAGTATTTTGTATTCCGTATTTAGCAATGAGAGTAGTCTATATGCGAAAATGTCAGTGTGGTCTCTGCCAGGGTTTGGTAGCGAGGTCACCAGAGCCTGCACTGTGGTGGGAAGTATTGACCCTGCCTGTAGAGATTCCTGGTATAGCAGCTCCAGCCGAGGGTCCAGCTGTGAGGAGAAAGTGGCGTAAAATTCTAGCGGGAGTCCATCCTGGCGTGGGGTCTTGTTATTAGGGAGATTCCTAATGGCAATGTAGATTTTGGCAACTGTTATAGATGCTGCGAGCAACACTCTGTCATCCGCCATTGCTTGGGGCAAGCGCACTGTGTCCAGGAACCTTTCAATCGCCTGCAGGTCCACCTGGTGTGGGATCTAGTAAAGAGACTTATAATAATCATAGATGGCCTTACTAGTTTAATTCTGGGTGGTTACACAGTTTTACGTCGGGGTGACAATCTCAAGTGTTGCTGTCGATGGGGGAGCATTCCTAATCAAATGCGCTAACAGAGTGCCCAGTCTGTCCGCCTCGGTGTGTACTGTCTGTGTATATGCACAAAAATATATGACCCACAGCTGCTCAAGAGGTTCTGCACAGTCTTTGCAGGAATCCTGGAGTTCTTTTGCCCCGTCTGCACTCTGAGCTGCCTCACACTCCAGTGCACCCAGGCTCTCCTCCACCCGCTTAGATCCCGGGTAACAGTTTTGCGTGCTCCCACCACAGAGCCAATAGCTGTCTCTCGTATGATCACTTTAAATGCTTCCCATTCTATCATTGTAGAGGAGGCTCTATCAGTATTATTTGTAAAATAGTTATCTATGGCCGAAGACATACTGTCACGAAAAACTCTGTCTTCTAGAAAGTGGAGATCATGTCTCCAAGTGGGGACAGAAGTGGGAACTCACCCCAAGAAAAAGTTACTTCCAGTAAATTATATTTTGAAAGTGTTTAACCAATGTAGGTTGTGTGGGTGATTTGGGTGAGTAAGGACGGTTTGCAAAATATGTGGTTTATCCATGTATGCAATTCATGCATTAGGAAGTAGTAAGAATATTCGCTCATACCTATGTTTCGACTATGCCATGCATCCCTCAGTGACCATCCCTGAGACCACATCTGAGAGGCTCTAGCCTGTCGTATTGAGGTCACACCTGGTAGTGGGGGATGGGACCAATCCAATTTGGTGTCCAAGACTGCATTAAAGTCTCCACCCACTATCCAGGGGTATGTGATCCAATTCGCAAGTGCTGCCTGCACCTTGATAAATAGAGTGTCTTGCTCAGTTTTCGGGGCGTGGAGACTCCCAGGCACCACTGGTATGGCAATTCTTACTTAGTGGTAACCAGTTCTGACACAGGGCGCTCAGCAGTTTCAGGGAGTGTAATTTGAAAAGTCACATGTGGTGCTCCAAGGGAAAGGAGTTGGTTACCAGTCAGCTCCACCTAAATCTACAAAGTAGACAGCAAACTTTCAATATTTACCCTGAGCACTCTAAAATCAAATATTCATAATCATATTGTTTTATCAACAATGTATTCCCCAATTGGTACAGAACAATCACGTCACTTCTTATTGTCCATTTAAGTCCAATTCACATGGTCCATTTATTCCAAATGATATTTATTCCTCCAAGTTCATATCCACAGGAAAAAGCAGCCACTGGTATGGCATCCAGCATGCCCCGAACCAGGGTGTATCTACCATTGAGGTCTATATGCATATCTTGTGCGACAAAAGGGACCCCCACCCTGATCCAGATCGCAGCCCCCATGCAAACCCTGAGTATGTTGTGTATAATAGTTGTCCCATCCATTTCTTTTCAAGTTTAGCCACCTCCGAGGTAGACAGATGGGTCTCCTGTAAAAAGACTATGTGTGCCTTACGCCTGGCCAATTGTGCATGTATTCCATGTTGTTTATGAATTGATCCCATCCCACGAACATTCCAAGTGGTGAAGTTATAGTGATGGGTCTCTGACATGTGCGCCTCTAATGTGTTTTAATTTCTGTGCGTTGGCCCAGTTCAGGTCTATAATCTTAAGCAATGTGTGTGTGTGGCACCCGCTGTGAACCCCCAAGAAATCCAAATACAATGTCCAACTGGAGAACATTGTTCGACCAAACATACATAGCAACATGACACAACCATTTTGTTGCGTAACGTGCAGCTGCCAAAGGGGCCATTTAGGCTCAACAGTCAGCGGAGAACTTACTATATATCTGTTCTACATTATTTAGGTGGAGACCATACCGAAAAAGGTATTTTCCTACAGGCTCCAAAATTAAAATTTTGATTCTATGTCTCCCATACCTCCTGAAACATAATGAATCCCTCTGACGTGCAGCCATCCTCTTCTATGATCATGTGCCACTCCATAACAATGTAAGAAACTTCGGCACCCTCTGGGGCACAGCCATGACTCTCAAATTGGAGGCGTTGTAAAGCCAGCCTTTTACCAACTTAAACTGTTCAACAAGACTCTTTCATTCCTAAAGCACACCATATTGCTATGGTAGACTTTCTGGTTAACTCTTGCCTGGACTATTACAACTGTCTATGCTAAATAATAATAATATAATATGCTAGCCTAAATAATATACTCTCATACTCTGGCTGATAAAAAGTCAACACACCATTAGCCACCGCCGAGCTCTCTACTGACTTACAGTCAAAATGAACAATCAGATCACCTCACCTTCAAATGCATAATTGGCTGAGCCTCTATATACCTACAAGACAAAATACAAAAAAAATGCACCAGTCAGGCCCTTTAAATCCACAAACGTTAACCTCCTCATATTCTGAAATCCAATTGCAAATCCAGAGGAGGCACACTCCTTGTGGCGTTTCATACCTGTGAACAGCTGCTCTCTTCACCTGTGGAACTCCAACAACTTCCTATCCTTCAGCAAACTGAAAACCAACTTGTTCTAATTGGTCAACCCTTGGTGCTCTCCCAACTTTTCTCTCTACCCTCCCAGACGCAATTCAGTGTGCAGTGTGCAGTACAAATACTGTAAAAAAAATTACTAACTGCTGTGCTTTTGCGATCTCGAAAATCGTGGGCAGCTACTTGTAATGCCCTACTTGGATGTATGTCAGTACAACGTGATCTTTTAGATCGCGGTACTTGACAACGCTGCCATTACAACGCAAGTCGTTACAACGACTTGCGTTGGAGGGAGTGGATTGTGGAATATTATAATTTTATACTCCAACACCAGTCCACGTAACAGTAGGGAAGGTGTAGGAATATACAATTACAATATTCCTTAACCAACAGCGCCATCCAGCGCAAGTCGTAGTAACGACCTGCGTTGTAATGGCAGCGTTGTTAAGGTAGTGCAGTGTAAACACCGTGTTGTAAACGATGTCCCCCCCTACTTTGTTATACACATCCATGCAGCGCAATATGGTCATATTGTTCCACACTAGATCCATTTTTCTTAACACATGGCAGATCCGTTTTTAGGTCGAGCATTGGAGACCTCTTATATATACTTTAGTTTATACTTATATGTGTATGTACTTTGTGAGCTCTGGAGATCAGCCCTAGTATTTGTCTGCTTCAGCATAGAGACTTTTTTTCTGTTCAACTTCCTCTATTTAACTGTTATGATTGAAAACGACCAGTAGAGGTCAGTAAAATACCAGATTTTCTTTCAGCTTGTTCAACTGCCTCTATTTATTGTCTTGATAGAAAACAACAAGTAGAGGTCAGTAAAAAACCAGAATTGCTTTCTGCTTAGGGACTTTCTGTTTTTTTTTTATTTTCCTGGCAACTACCTCTATTTAACTTACTTGTTAGAAAATAATCAGCTGTGGCCTGTAAAATCCCGGAATCACATTAGCATTCTCTAGATTCCAGTCCATAGAAATTGTCTTCCACGAGCATCCGTAGACACTATTTTTTTTCAAATCTTCAGTGATATGACCACCGAAGGCCCTGATTTTAGATTAAAAACAGAGCTTTGGACTATAACATTTCAGCTGAAAGGCAATATTTCTCTCTGTGTTCCCATACCTGGCGTGTCAAGCAGTTTGGTGCTTACTCTCCCCCCATGTTAAAGAACAGTAGATGTTTCAGCACCCAGGCTAATGTGCTGCATAGCTCAATACATATAAGATCTCAAAGGTGAGACCGATTGCATTGCACATGCTAGTTATACATGAATAGAATGAGGATGTGCTTCTACAGCATGGGAGCTCCCACAATCAGATGGTTGCTTTGGTCAAAATCTCATGACAGTACAGAGTGGGATTTTGGTACAGGGTTCAACATTTGAAACAAGTTTATTGAAGAATGTACGTCCACCTTTTTGGATGTGTTTCTTTTTAAATAATTGTCTACTATGCTGTGGCCGAGGGGTCTAATTTCTTAATTCGGAACCGCCAAGATGAGCCTTTTTTCTCAACCCACTCTGGTGCCTGTTTATCATTTTGACTAAAAGCAAGGTCAGGTCAAGCCCGTAAGGGTTGAGGACAGCTATCTCTTTTTCATTTCTGGGTAAAGATCACGTTAGACAGTGTTATGGTTCTGCAGTATTCTGCTTTTCACAGTTTGTTTTGGCTTTTAACCAATTGCCCTCGTTTGGTGGGCATTCGAGTGTAGATTTTTAAAGTGTGGAGTCAATACCTGTGAGTAGTGAAGGGGCTCTTCAAGATCCGTTTTGTGTCAGCTGTTTGATCTACAAACTAAGCTTGGTATTTAGTTGTGTTCTACAAGTTAATGTTCAGTATAGAAACGTGCTCTGCCCTATTTTGCCCTTAATTTCCAAACACTCTGCGGGTCATCATGATCAATTATAAGTCTTGATACCTGGTAATGCAATGTCTTTCCACAATCTTTTTTTTTTTTAATTCTTATTATTGGAACAGATGTTGTGGTTTTAGTATATGTAAAGCCACCCACTCCCTATCGCAAGGCCTCATTATGAGTTACCTGGTAACTCCATGGGGGAATACTGGGGCCTGAATGAATGGTTATCACCTGTATCTTCCCATAAGTTAACTGTGAATCACAAGTTTAACTCCAGGGAAAGTGGGAAATAATCTTCATAACCCAGATTCACTGGCTCATTTTACACAGCTGTTCTCCAATTCTGGGGGACTTAATGTTCAATTTAACACTTGCTTTGAGCAGATGGAAAATCTGGGAGCACACAGCAGGTTGTTATGTGGAGGTTATGGGCTGGGGTGGGTAAAGTAGTGGGTATCAACTTCGATCACAATCTAGGATGTCTGAAAAGAATTAAATACTTCTGAGATGGTGTCAGCCAGAAGAGAGCCATATGCTCCATAAAATGAAGTTGGAAAGCTATTTGGTGATGGCCTTTCAGCTAGGTAGTCTTTTGACAGCCACCCTGACCTCTTCAACTGAAATATCCTCTTCCATTGCTTAAAATTCACCTTGGAGGTCCGCAGTATTAGTATTAAAGCTCCAAAGATACTTTTCTTGCTTAACTGGGTAAAGGCGTTTGTGTTGAAAGCTGATAGAGTAATAGGTCTGAAACATCGTAAGGATTTCGGGGGACTGAGTACTTGTTGCCCTTGTCATACTCTACCTCTCTGATATGATTGTGTGTGAGTCTGCCTTAGTTTATAGTCAATAATCTGTATGCTTTGTCTCCTTTTTTGTAATATGCTAAATATATAGGAGTTGTTTCGCTGCATTTCTCAGAAGCAGCTGCTCCAAATATCCTCTGAATTTGTGTAGTTTCCTGCCTGAGTGATTTCAGAGAGTGACATTGCATGTGGCGAGCCTCATCTACGTAGAGGTGCAGCTTTAAATCTGTTTTCTTCTGTTTGACGAGCCTTTCAAATGCCGCTGGGTGTGAGATCAGCTCTCCCCACATCACTGCATTTGCCGCCTCCATAAGTGTAAAATATTCAACCTTGCTATTGACGTTCCCTATAAGCTATCTTTCTATTGATTCTTTAATGTATTTCCTAAGGGTGGGGCCCCGTAAAGCTATTTTATTTGGCGTGGATGAAGTTTACAGCTGTACATGTGGGTGCATGATCTGACAGTGTTTAAAACCCCGATAGAAGAGTCCAAGACTCTTTGCTTCAAATCCCTCGAAATTAAAAAAATAGTCAATCCTAGAGCAGGATTTGTGGAAATTAGAATAGAATGTGTAATTTCAATCATTGTCATATTGAAGACCCCAAATATCCATAAGGTTTAGGTATTCAATTCCTGGGGTCAAGGATCAAGGACAGCACTCTTCCTCATCTGATATCAGTCCTTAGTAAGGTGCATGACTGTTTTAAAATCATCCACAATTATAAAATCCCCGGAGGTGTATTGCGACAGCTGTAAAAAGAGACTAGCGAAAAATCGCCCCTTATCCTTTCCAATTGTGACATTCTGTTCAACTGATCTTCCCTTCTCATCTATGTATTTAGTATTTATAGAAAGGTCCAACCTTTTGTTTACCCCTCTCGTTTTAGTTAAGTGGCATGTATTTGGATGGGGAACCATTGTGAGCACAGCCTCACAATAAGTTTGTAAAGCAAGTGCACCTCTTCGAGAAAGAGTACATCTGCGCTTTACGTTTAAGCCATTGAAGTATTGCTCTACATTTAATCAGGGAATTACATCCCTATACATCCAAAAATACTATTGTTAGTGGGGCCATCAGATATATTTGTATGAATTTCTGTCGCAAAGCCCTTATAATATTAAATAATAGAAAATGACATGATTGAGGAAGTGTGCAAACGAGTTCCCAGATCTCCCTCTTGAGTGTTTTGCCCTATGCTGGAACGCTAAAGCTGCAATTGCCATGTTCCATCAATGAGGTATCAACATACTTGCATTAAAATAGGAAAAAAGTACAACTAGACCAAAAACAGTAACTAGTGGTAATAAACATACAGTGAGCAAACAAGTAGCTCATTGGCTGTCATATCAATGCAATATTGAAATCACCATGGAGTGGCAAAAAGTTTAAGGTGGGAATGAGGGGCTAGCTCGGAAAATGTAGCGTCAGCCCCCACTTTCTTTTTAAATTCTACAAAGATTAGAGTTATCTGTGTTGCTGGTGATCATTTGAAGGAGCTGGAGTTGCCATCTGTATACACAGCAATGGCAGGCACGCTTATGATCTTCAGAGGTTTAAGGGCGACTTCCTCTTTCACATTGGCGGCAGAGCCGTTGGCTTTTTTTGCGAGTTGATTTTGATGTTTGAAAAAAGCATCCTCCCCGATGTCATCTGGATTGGTCCGTTAGGTTTTTTGTAGTGAGGGAGCTGTAGTTGGAAGACCCAAAGCCTCTTACACTTCTTACCTCTGGTACTACATGGCGCTTTTTGTGAAGAAAAGGCAAATGGGAGCCCCCTCTATTAAGGATTTTTGTCCTTTTGGAGGAGGGCGGTGATTTCTTTATATTCCCTTAACATGGCCAACGTGTAAGCAGTGATTTCTTGAAAGAATGTGATTGTATCGCCCCTAAAAAGCAGTTGTTCTTGTTTAGGGTCCTCGGAGAGAATTATTTCTTTCTCTTGGTAATAATGCACGAGTGTCATATGGTAGAAGATTTCCCTGTTGTAGGAACGTCGAGTGTGCTCTATGCATTCGATCTAGATAATTAAGGCTATCTGCCGGTATTTCCGCAAGAGTCTGAACAGGACTTGCACATAGGATTCCAAGTCAGGGGGAGCTACATCTTTGGAGAGGCCACTGTTGCGGATTTTATTATGCTGTGAGCGATTCTCAGAGTCATTAATCTTATCTAGCAGCATTTGGTACTGTTGTTCTGGGGCATTAATCCAAATGGTCTGTTGGTCCTTGTTAGAAATGGGGGTCTCTAGTTGGCTTCTAGTCAGAGTAAGGGGGAAGGTAACACACTCTAGATAACCCCTGCTCACCCCCATGGTAGCTTGGCACGAGCAGACAGGCTTATCTTCAAGGCAATGTGTAAAGTATTTGTATCAACACGCTGAGTAACACAGTGATAACACCATAAATGTTCACCACACAGGTTTAGAAAAATACAGTATTTTTATCTAAGTTTCACAAGACCAAGACAACAAAAATCCAACATACACAATGAAAGTTATTCTTTGAAATGTTCTTTGAAACGTATTCATAAAAAGCAAACTTATAGTTTCTGTATTCCTTGTATTAATCAAATAAAATATCACCAATCAGTTCTCCTGAGTACCTGCATGTGGCGCTCTTGTGGCTACGGGACTTTCTCCCACAAGCCTCCTGGCTCTATGGTCAGTGATTGCAAAAGTATGCCCCCAAATGCTGAAACAAACAGATTCAGAGGAACAGGCCTTGGTGCCACAGCTCTTCTGATGTGCCTGTACGGGCCGTACGTATTTCTTCAAGAAGGTAGACCCCACCACTTAGGTAAAGGCTTGCACAGTCCCTGGTGGGCCCGATAACCAGACCACGGGGCTCACAACAGCCCTGCTGTCACGTAATAGGCCCACGGCCACACGATATGCGGCCGCTCAGATATTAGGCTGGGATCACACTCGCACATTTCCTGGGCAGGTCAGCCAACCAGACCAATGCCCAAAACAGTTCCCGCCGATTCCAAACACGCTCAAGGCAACAAGCAAGTGGCAGTATTGATCTGCACGTTACCTGGGGAGCCGGTCTCTCGCTGCTGTCCGCACCTTGGTTGGTTCTTGGACGTGAGTCCTCTTCCCGAGGACGCTTCACGGGGGGAAAGGGAGAGCCTTCCCTGACTCAATCGCGGCTTTCCTCTCTGGCTCGGCTCTGACGTCCTGTTGGGCGGCTCCCTCTTCGGTGGGCACATCTTGGGCGAATGCCAGTTGCCAGGCAAAGCCTCGCAGCCGAGGAGCACAGCATGGCTTTGCCTTCGCTGATGACTTGGGCCAGCGGCGGTGACGGGACATGCTGCAATTCGATCAGATTAACTTCTGCAAAACTGCTCTCAGTCACAAGCTGGGTGCTGGCACACACACTCAGTGGCGTAGAGGCGATCTCACAAGCAGAAAGGGCAGTCCTTCTCAGTGTCTTCCGCTCTTCTCCTCAGCAAAGGTTATTCTTGATTCCAGGATGATCTAAAGTACAGGGGTTTCAGCTCAAATATTTATACCCCAAATGTCTTTGTTCTCTAGGTGTAAGGGGTCCTGAACCCAGTCCAAACCAGTTCTGGGTGCACTCTGCCAGTGCACAAATTCTTCCTTTGTCAATGTGGGCCAGGGTCTTCAGATGCACCGCAGGAGGTGGAGCCAGTCTTTTGTGGAAGGCAGGCACAGCCGTAGTCAGGGACAGGTACTACTCCTCCCACTACTCCAAATGCAGATTGGCCTATTCAGCCAAGGCTGACTCACCCAGACTCCTGGAGCCACCCCAGCCCCTGTCACTTCAAAGCCAGACAGTCAATCCACACCCAGGCAGAGGCACACAGAAAGGTTGAACAAGAAAATAGCCACCTTCTAAAAGTGCTATTTTCAAACACAGAATTAAAAAACCATCCTTACTAAAATATGGTTATTAAATTCTGAGTTCAGGGATACCAAACTCCAATTTTCTATCTCACTCCTATGGGAAGATATGCTTGTAAAATGTCACACAGCATTTCCCATTCTGTCCTATGGGTATAATAGCCTTTCAATAGTGAAAAACAAAATTGGCAGTATTTCACTATCAGGACATGGTACACACACCAGTACATGTCCTACCTTTCACATACACTGCACCCTGCCTAGGGGGGGTAGTTTGGGCCTTCATAGGGGTGTTTTATGTGTAAGGAAAGGGAAGGGTGGTAGGACATGGCAAGTGGGTGCACTTGCCAAGTCAACATGGCAGTTAGCAAACTGCGCGCAGGCACTGTGGTGGCAGGCCTGAGACTCATTTTTAGGGCTACTCATGTGGGTTGCACAATCAGTGCTGCAGGCCCACTAGTAGCATTTGACTTACCAGCCCTGGCATGGGTAGTGCACCTTACTAGGGACCTACTGGTAAACAAATATGCCAATCAGGGAGAACCAACCACAATATCAATATATACAGGGAGCACTTGCACGTTGACACTGATCAGCAGTGGCAAAGTGCCCAAAGCAACTAAGCCAGCAAAAACTAAATTGTGCACAGCATCAAAAACACAGGAGGTAGAGGCAAAAAGTCAAAGAAAACTACACCAAGGATGCCACGTCTAACAGTCCTCTTCATGGTCATAGTCAGCCAAGGAGTTCTCTAAATGATCTAGTCACACTTCAGTTATTTGAAGAGAATGAGCCAAGTGCCTGATTAAAGTCTTTTTGAAATCCAGATACAGAGTCGGGATGTCACCTTTTTTAATAGATGCCAGAAAGTCAGGGGTCTCAAAAGCTTCAGAAGATTTAATGACTTCCTCTCCCTTTTACACATTTGGCAAAACAGTTTTCTGGGCCTAGAGTACGTCTTTAATTGAAGCCACTTTGGATGTTTTAGATTGATTTGTCACCATGGCCAATGGCTAAAGTGCCAGACTAGCCATGCCAGAAGCCAAGTCTTACATTTAAAGTTATTGTGCCTGTGGTTGCCAGCCACTACAATTATACCCAGGGGCGTAGCTTTGTCAATAAGATTGGGGGGTGAACTTCAGATTTTCTGACAATCAGGCTGGCATAAACGGTTTAAATACAAAGCAGGGTGCATGAGGGGAGCCTAAGGGGCAGTGGAAAAGGAAAGGAAACTGGATTGGTAGGCGTACTAAGAGAAAAAACACAATATTTTGTAAAATATCCAATAATCTGAGGACCTTCTAAACAAAGAGGGAAGAGTGTGTGTATGCGTGTGGGTATGTTTTTGTCTGTGTGTATGTAAACATTCTAGGTCGAAATCCGACTGATATCTCATTGCCCTAACCGACAATGATGCCAAACTTTATGCCAGCTTGTTACTCTATGATCCTAAAGCCTGGGCAGAGAAATGCCAGTTTATTCCAAGAAATCAATGCAGCTTTAGCGATAAATTAGGTACCACCTCAACTTTGATTGCTTTGTCGCACATGAGGGCCAATGCTATCAGAAATAAAAGGGTGCTTTAGTCCTGCTTTGTGGACTTCAAAGCCGCTTTTGACAGCTTAACAAGAGGTCCCCTTTTGGCACAAACTGCGGGGATGGTGTCAGCCAGGTGCCCTGTCGACACCTGGCAGGCTGCACATACGAGGAGCAGAGAGGAGCGGAGGACGAGAAATGCGAGGAGAGGCCCATTGGAGACCCGGAAGGCCCAGCGTTACTGTACAACACTTTCATACCCGGTGGCCCAAGGAAGGGAGAGGACGCCCCGGGCCTCAACGCCACAGCCTTGCTTCTGGGTCGTGGCCCAAGGCAAGTGGCCCTAAGGGGGTCGTTTTGGTGGGGTTGGTGGAAAGGGCATGAATAATTGATGCACTGGTTCCTGTCGGCAATTCCCCACATAATCTACACACCCCTGACCCTTTCCCATCCCCACACAAACGCTGGGTGACGGTGGCACAAGTAAAACTAGAGAAGGACAGACCCAAGCTAATCCCAGCTCTTTCTTTTCTTTTCTTTTCTTTTCTTTTCCCTTCTTTGGAGGCCGGCTGGAACAAACCCAGGGGGCTGGAAGACAAGCCATAAGACGTCCTGGATAAAAAGCGGTCCGAATATCCAAAAACCCAACCTGAACTACTCCATTTGTTTTGTTGAACTTAGAACCTATTCCTTAGAAGCATTTGTTGAACAGCAGGAGTCTTGCTAATAAAGATTTTTCTTTAAACAGATATACCATGTAAATCTTCTAAAGAGATGGCAAGATGCCCAACCATTCTTGGTGGTACCTAGTCTAGCTTTTCTAGCCTGTACCTCCCCACCAATAGACATCCCTTTCATACCAGCCCAGGAAACTGTAGACCAGCCCGAACCCACCGGAGAGATTTTAACCACTACTCAAAGGACTCAAATAGGGACCTTGCTGTCAACCTTTCCTGGCCCGTTCTCCACTAGTCCAGGGCTAACGTCCCTAGTTCAACATGAAATCACGCCAATAGTTCCAAAGGTTGTAAAACAAAAACCCAGAGGCTGTAGAGAAGGAAGTGTCTGAGATGCTGAAGGCATGTATAATATAGCCCTCTCAAAGCAACTGGTGCTCTCCGGTAGTACTCGTACCAAAACCAGATGGCAACTGGCGTTTCTGTATTGATTTTAGGCAAGTGAATACCATCACAAAATTTGAAACCTACCCAATGCCTAGAATAGATGAGATGGTGGAACGCCTAGGAAACGCTCAGTATTTGTCAACCCTGGACCTGACCATGGGATATTGGCAAATTCCGTTGACCCCCAACTCCAAAGAAAAAACGGCGTTTGCCACACCTTCAGGTCTGTACCAGTTCAGAGTGCTTCCTTTCGGGTTGCATGGGGCGGCAGCTACATTTCAGAGGGTAATGGACCGCCTCCTAAAACCACACCAGAAATACGCCGAAGCATATCTTGATGATATTGTAGTGTTTAGTCAAATGTGGGAGGAGCAATTGGAACACCTGAAATCCATTTTCTTAACAATACAGGGTGCTGGCATCCCTATCAACCCAAAGAAATCACTTCTAGGAACAAACAAAATACAGTACCTGGGTTATACCATACAGGAAGGACACCTAAAACCCCAAGTGAACAAAATAGAAGGTATCAATTCCATCCCCAGACCGACCACAAAAAAGGAAGTTCGCTCCTTTTTGGGATTTATAGGGTATTATAGGCGGTTCATACCCAATTTCTCCACCATCGCTAGCCCTCTAACTAATCTCCTATTTAAGTCTCGTCCCACCCGCATACACAATTGGACTTCAGCACAGGAAGATAGTTTCAAGGCCCTAAAGCGTGCTATATGCACTGCCCCAGTGCTAAAATGTCCCGATTTTGAGGGTACCTTTGTACTCCAAACTGATGCTTCTGGCTATGGGATAGGTGCAGTACTATTCCAGCCTGACCCCTCCGATGAGCTAAAACCACTTTTGTATATCAGTAGGAAATTGTTCCCAAAAGAGACACACTATTCCACAATAGAAAAAGAATGGCTAGCAATTAAGTGGGCAATAGAGTCCCTACAATACTATATATTGGGTAGATGTTTCTTTGTCCTTACTGACCACGCACCCCTGGCCTGGCTCGCACAGAACAAAAACACAAATGCTCGCTTTTTAAGACGGTTTCTCGCCTTGCAACCTTTTTCGTTCTAGACCCTGCATATACCCGGTGTGAAGCAAATAAGTGCTGACTATCTATCTCGGTACCCGTCTTCTGAATGGCCCCAATGTCCATTCCAAAGGGGGGAGATCTGTGAGACGGAAGACGAGGAACAAGCGGACCGGAAGTATGAAGAATCGGGCTGGGACGTTAGAAAAGGACCGCAAACAGCCCGCGGTCAGAACGTCAACGCTAGAGGAGGACCATAAGAGCGAGGAAACAAACACTGAATGTCGGTGCAGTTCAAAAACGGAGAGCAGCGGAGCGGAACCGAGGAGGCAAGGAGAAGCAGACTGCACGTATGAGGAGAAGAGAGGAGCGGAGGACGAGAAGTGCGAGGAGTGGCCCATTGGAGACCTGGAAGGCCCAGCATTACTGTACAACACTTTCATACCCGGCGGCCCAAGGAAGGGAGAGGACGCCCCGGGTCCCAACGCCACGGCCCTGCTTCCGGGACGTGGCCCAAGGCAAGTGGCCCTAAGGGGATCGTGTTGGTGGGGGGGATTTCACGAATAATTGATGCACTGGTTCTTGTCGGCAATTTCCTACACAATCTACACACCCCTGACCCTTTCCCATCCCCACACAAACGCTGGGTGAATGTGGCAGAAGTAAAAGTAGAGAAGGACAGATCCAAGCTAATCCTGGCCCTTTCTTTTCTTTTCCCTTCTTTGGAGGCCGGCTGGAACAAACCCAGGGGGCTGGAAGACAAGCCCTAAGATGCCCTGGACAAGAAGCGGTCCGAATATCCAAAAACCCAACCTAGACTACTCCATTTGTTTTGTTGAACTTAGAACCTATTCCTTAGAAGCATTTGTTGAACAGCAGGATTCCTGCTAATAAAGATTTTTTTTTAACCCGACCTTTTTGTGTCTGACCCTCTGGCCGCCTACACAGCTGTATACTAACTCCAGGGTGCAGGTCAAACAAGGAGATGGCTCTTGTATCTCAAGGAAGATCCCTACAAATTCTCTGCTGAAGCAAGTCTGCATGATTGTTGAAACCCCTTGGTGAAGCAAATTGCCCCCTGCCCAAACTTGGTGGCCAACATATGACCCATTTGCTATATGCAGATGATCTTGTGCTCCTCGGCCAGACAAAGATCTGCCTTCAGTGGAAGCTTTTCACCCTGCATGCCTATACTGTCGGGAACAAGCTGGAAATCAATCAAACAAAAACCAGTACAGTCACATTCAGGCCAAAATTAACCCGTCATAGCATGTGGCAGCTTAATGGTGTATGGCTCCACCCCAGAAGGATTATATCTGGGCATCCTCCTAGACAGTAAAGGATCATTCACATCTCACCTGGGTTCGATAAACATCAGAGGTTCTAGCTTAATGTATGCTCTTTAAGCTGTCGCCCTGAAACTACGAGGACCAAGCCTTGACCCCTTCTCCAGGTGATGAAAGCAAAGGTCATCCAATGGGAGTGAAATTACCCAGAGCTGGAAGGCTAGGACAGTAGACAAACTGATTACCTGACTTTACAAAGCTGTTCTCTGCCTTCCAAAGAGAGAATCACCAGCGCAAGTGAGACTCAAGTACAGCATTACAAAACAGCACTGGGCCAGGGGCTGCTGTTTACTTAACTTCTGCCACAGGCTCAGTTTTACACCAGTAGATTCCATGCATGGCCTAATCTGGTGCGAATTTGAGGGCGCCGGTCCAAAATCGTCAGACAGGCAACATCTTGATAACAAACTGTCTGAATTCTCATTGACTGCGGCTTAGAGCAAACATCTTTCTCATCAGGTTTTCAAGAAACTAACATCTACGGTAAAAAAAAAACTGTCACTAAGTAAGTGCTCTAATGCATGGTCAGTTATCAATTCCTATTTCTCCAGCAAGAAACAGAATTATATCACCTCTATTTACCCTTTGTGGATTAAGGCTAGACTTTTGGCATTAAGACTGGGTGAGCCGAATCTTTGGCATGCTCATCTCTTGCATGGTATCGCTCAGTACCCCACGACACAAGATGCCATCTTTGTGGCCAAGGAAAAGAAACTCTAATCCACATCCTATGTATCTGCCCTTCATTGCTGCAGCAAACGAGAATAATTTTCTCTGTCCTGACTTCATCCGAGTTCGCACCTGCTGGCAGGCAGTTATTGCTAGCCTGAATCCTTTTAACTCATTACTAAAGTTCAAAACTGTCAAGTTTCTACGGCTGGTTCAATCAATCAGTGATCTCATTAAGGATGACTACTCACCCGTGAAGGTCCCAAGGTGCTTAGTGTGATAGGGGGGATTGCGGTTCAGTCGAAGAGCCGGGTCTTGAGAATATTCCTGAATATAGTGATAGTCATTGCCTGAGGTGCAGAGGCAGGGAGTTCCAGGTCTTCGCAGCAAGATAGGAGAAGGATTTTCCTCCAGCCATGGTCTTGAGGATCCATGGGATGAAAGCCAGGGCCTATTGGGTGGAGTTGAGATGTTTGGTGGGAGTGTTGAAGGAGCTGCAGTGGCGGAGGTATGGCGGTCTGGCATTGTGGAGGGCTTTGTAGGTGTGCGTTGAAGGGGATTCTTTTGTTGACAAGTAGCCAGTGAAAGTCTCTCAGATGACCAGTGATGAAATTACAATGTGGGATGTTCAGGATGAGTTTGGCGGAGGCGTTCTGGATGGTCTGCAGTTTCTTTTGGAGTTTCTGGGTGGTGCTAACATAGAGTGTGTTGCTGTAGTCTAGTCTGCTGCTGACAGGCGCATGGGTGACTACTTTCCTGGACTCAGTGGGGTTCCACTTGAAGATCTTATAAAGAAGGCGGAGTATGTGGAAGCAGGAGGAGGAGACTGCATTTATTTGGCGGTTAATTGAGAATGAGGACTCTTGCGTGGTCCATGGATGTGGGGGGATTCTGAGAGCTGCGGGCCACCAAGAGTTGTCCCAGGTGGAGGGGGAGGAGCCCAGGATGAGGACTTTGATGTTCTTTGAATTAATCTTAAGGCAGCTGTCCTTCATTCAGGTGGCAACTGCCTTCATCCTGTTGTGGAAGTTGCTCTTGGCAGCTGTGGGTTTGTCTGTGAGGGGGGGAGAATCAGCTGGGTGTCATTGGCGTAGGAGACAATGTTGAGTCTGGGCTTCTGACGATGGCTGAAAGCGGGGCCATGTAGATGAAGAAGGTGTGGCTCAGGGAGGATCCCTGAGGCACTCCACAGCTGATAAAAGAACACAAGGGGGTACTAGTGGTCTATATATAGGCTGGTAAGAATAATGCTTACTTAGAGATATAGTGTGTGTGCGAGGACTACTGAGTGAAGAGAAGAGAAAAGAAAACCCATCAGCCCACCCAATGGCGGAGCTTCATCATCTGGGATTTTACTGTATATACTGGTATCCACCAAGTTCCTCACTAACAGAAATCGCAAGGGAACTATTGGTTATGGATCCACCAGTGATGAACAGCCAGAAGAGTGTTATGGTTGGACGCTGTGGGAAGAGAAAGTGTTGCAGTGCTAAAAAAAAGGTGTATAATAATGTGATGTTAAAATTGACTATCATGGTGCCTAACAAAAAACTTTATTAAGAGGGCCACCATGATGGCAAAGTTTAAAAGCAGAGTATGGATAGAATTTCAAACAAATATTACTTTCAGATGGTAAATGTACTGGTCAACATGTTTCAGCCACTCATGGCTTTCTTCAGGACCTATTATTAATACTACTGCAACCGTGAAGACAAAAGTGAACTCAATTGTCCAAAGGACCATGCAAAAAACATGACATACCATGAAGTGATGCTAAATGGTAGGCTATGAAGTCATGGTTTAAGGGGATCTTCTCCTGAAACAGAACAAGATACATGCAAACACACAGTCATAAACAATGTAAAGCAATATATACATGGTAAGTTAACATGTACCAACCTAAGAGCAATAGCTCAGTACGAGAAGTTTTATTATTTTAAATCACTCACCCAAATTCTACTTGGGAGTAGCCTCCCCTCGCCTGGGAAGTCCCCCTCTCTGCGTTCAGCCAGTGAGGAAGGAGGGTATCCAATCCAGGGCATTGTCGTGGATGCCGGAGTCATGGAGTCTTGCGCAGAGGGTGTGGTGGGAGATAATGTTGAAGGCAGCTGAGAGGTCCAGGAGAATTGGGCTGCAGTCTCGCCTCAGTCGAGGAGGGTGCGGATGTCGTCTGTAGCGGCAAGTAGAGCAGTCTTGATTCTGTGGTTACTTCTGAAGCCCAATTGGGAGAGGTCTATGATGTTGTTTGTTTCGATGAACTCAGAGAGTTTGGTGTTGATGGCTTTTTCAATGACTTTGGTTGGGAAGAGGAGCAGAGAGATGGGTCTGTAGTTCTTGAGGTCCTTCCGGTCGGCAGAGGGTTTCTTCAGCAGGGGTTTAATCTCTGGGTTCTTCCAGTCTTCTGGGAAGTTTGCAGACTCGATGGAGCATTGATGGTGCGGCAGAGTTCGGGTGCCGGCTATGTTGAAGATGTGGTAAGGGCAAGCATCCGAGGGGGCTCTGGAGTGGATTCATAATCCTGAGGGTGTCGTCAGAGGTGAGTGTAGTCCAGTTGGTCAAGACCTGTTGGGGGCTGGAGCCATTGGGCGTAGTGGTTGCGGGTGGGGTGGGTGAGTCTTGGGTTGCAAAGCTGTCGTAGATATCCTTGATCTTGCGGTGGAAGAAGGTGGTGAGGTTGTCACAGAGGTCTTGAGAGGGGAGAATGTCTGCTGTCTTTGAGCTGGGTTTGGCAGATTCTTTGACCACGGTGAAGAGTTCAATCAATCAGGACATTTGTTAAGCGTGCTACCTGTGAGGGTCTCAAGGCGCTGGGGGGGGGGGGTGGGGGGGGGGGGGTTGCTGCTACTGATCGAAGAGCCAGGTCTTGAGAAGGCTTCTGAAGGCCAGGAGGTCTTGGGTCTGCCGTAAGTTGGTGGGGGGGGGGGGGGGGTTTCCAGTTCTTGGCTGCGAGGTGGGAGAAGGATCTGTCACCGGGGGTTGTTCTTCGGATGCGCGAGACTGTGGCGAGGGCGTGGCCGGCGGAGCGGAGCTTGTGGGTAGGGGCGTAGAAGCTGAGTCGTCTGTTGAGGTAGGCTCGGCCAGCGTTGAGGAGGTCCTTGTGTGCGTGGATGAGGAGCTTGAAAGTTATCCTCTTGTTGACGTGGAGCCAGTGTAGGTCTCTGAGGTGGGGTGTAATGTGTTTGCGGCGGGGGATGTCGAGGCTCAGTCGTGCCGAGGCGTTCTGGATGCATTGCAGCCGTCTCAGGAGCTTGTTTGATGTTCCTGCGTAGAGGGCGTTTCCATAGTCTAGCCTACTGGAGACGAGGGCCTGGGTGACTGTTCTCCTTGTTTCGGTGGGGATCCACTTGAAGATCCTGCGGAGCATTCGTAGGGTGTTGAAGCAGGACGAGGAGACGGCGTTGACCTGATTAGTCAAGTCGAGGATGACTCCCAGGTTGCTTGCGTGGTCAGTGGGTGTCGGGCTGTTTCCGGTGATGTCGGCCACCAGGAGTCGTCCCAGGCTGAAGGGGTGGAGCCGAGGATGAGGACCTCCGTCTTGCATGGTCTACCATGATCTTGCTGCTCCTCCATCTTTTCTCGAGTAGTCTGAATATGCGCCAGGACTTTTGGAGGGCAGGGGACAACCTGCTGGCTTTCTTGGAGAGCTGCTTGACTGAGGCGTTCCTGAGGGGAGCTAGTGTGTTGGCGCAGTCTGAGATCCAGTGGTGGAGGTTGCGTACTGAGGTGTTGGTGTCTGTACATGTCTGTGGTGGGGTCTTACTGAGGGAGGTGGTGAACCGAGCTTCTGGGAGGACTGCTGTGGGCATGGTGGTGTATGGTGAAGGAGAAGTGGACGCAGTGGTGGTCGGTCCAGTGTGGCTCGGAGATGTGGCTAACTGAGATGTTGCTTGCGGATAAGATGGGGTCAAGTATGTGTCCTGGGGAGTGTGTTGGCGTTGTGAGCAGTTATTTGAGTCTGATTTTGGTGTGGTTCTGCAGTAGGGATGAGGTATTGTGGTATTCGAGGTTGTTCAGGTGGAAATTGAAGTTGCTGAGGAGGATGTAGTCCACTGAGGCGAGAGCATAGTGAGCTGTGAAGTCGATTATGCCTTTGTTAAAGGGTGGGTGGGGTCCGGGAGATCTGCGGACAAGGGTGCCGTGGAGGATGGTGTTCAGGTTGGTCTGGATCTAGAAGTGGGGGTGCTCCATGTCGGGTGAGTGGTCGTCAGACTTTTTTTATGAGGCGGACGGTGTCTTTGTGTACGATGGTTATGCCTCCTCCCGGTCAGTTGACGCAGTCCTTGTGAATGATTTTGTTTGCGTCTGGGTTGCGATGCCCAGGACTAAGCTGGAGTTCATCCAGGTTTCTGTGAGGAAGGTGACATCGGGGAGATGGAGTCAAGCAGGTCCCAGATCTCCATGGCGTGTCTTTTGAGGAAGCAGCTGTTTGGTAGGATGCATCTGAGGTGGTCAGGTCCGTGTCTTCAGGGTAAAAAGGCACAAATAAGGAGAAAAGAGAGAAAGTGACAAGAAAACAGAAATAGAAAAAAGGAAGGTGAAAAAGATAGAGCAGAGGATCAATAAAGGCATAAAGCTGGAAAACAGCGCTGCCAGAGGCGGGGGGGGAATGAGCAGTGGTAAGGGAAAGGAAAAAAAGACGTGTTAGACCTGGCTTTTCAGCAGGTTTATCCCCAGTCATTTTGCTTTTTGGCCTCCTGTTAATGACCTGTTTTTGTTGGTTTTATGATTCTGGGCACTTTACCATCACTAATCAGGGCTAAAGTGCACATGCTTTCCTTGTAAATTGTGTTTATGGATCAGCGTTATCATGATTGGCTTATTTGATTTGCTACTAAGTACCCTAGTACAGTGAACTGTGTGAGCCCAGGGCCTGTAAATCAAATGCTGCTAGTGGGCCTGCAGCACCTTTTGTGTCACCCACACAAGCAGCCTTTTAAAGGGTACTCAGACCAGCCACTGCCATGTCTGTGTGCAGTTTTTACTGGCATGTTGACCTGGCAAGTGCACCCACTTGCCAGGTCCTAACCTTCCCTTTTATTGCATTGCATGTGCCCTAACCGACAATGATGCCAAACTTTATGCCAGCTTGTTACTCTATGATCCTAAAGCCTGGGCAGAGAAATGCCAGTTTATTCCAAGAAATCAATGCAGCTTTAGCGATAAATTAGGTACCACCTCAACTCTGATAGCATTGGCCCTCATGTGCGACAAAGCAATCAGAAATAAAAGGGTGCTTTAGTCCTGCTTTGTGGACTTCAAAGCCGCTTTTGACAGCTTAACAAGAGGTCCCCTTTTGGCACAAACTGCAGGGATGGTGTCAGCCAGGTGCCCTGTCGACACCTGGCAGGCGGCACATACGAGGAGCAGAGAGGAGCGGAGGACGAGAAATGCGAGGAGAGGCCCATTGGAGACCCGGAAGGCCCAGCGTTACTGTACAACACTTTCATACCCGGTGGCCCAAGGAAGGGAGAGGACGCCCCGGGCCTCAACGCCACAGCCTTGCTTCTGGGTCGTGGCCCAAGGCAAGTGGCCTTAAGGGGATCGTTTTGGTGGGGTTGGTGGAAAGGGCATGAATAATTGATGCACTGGTTCCTGTCGGCAATTCCCCACATAATCTACACACCCCTGACCCTTTCCCATCCCCACACAAACGCTGGGTGACGGTGGCACAAGTAAAACTAGAGAAGGACAGACCCAAGCTAATCCCAGCTCTTTCTTTTCTTTTCTTTTCTTTTCTTTTCCCTTCTTTGGAGGCCGGCTGGAACAAACCCAGGGGGCTGGAAGACAAGCCATAAGACGTCCTGGATAAAAAGCGGTCCGAATATCCAAAAACCCAACCTGAACTACTCCATTTGTTTTGTTGAACTTAGAACCTATTCCTTAGAAGCATTTGTTGAACAGCAGGAGTCTTGCTAATAAAGATTTTTCTTTAAACAGATATACCATGTAAATCTTCTAAAGAGATGGGAAGATGCCCAACCATTCTTGGTGGTACCTAGTCTAGCTTTTCTAGCCTGTACCTCCCCACCAATAGACATCCCTTTCATACCAGCCCAGGAAACTGTAGACCAGCCCGAACCCACCGGAGAGATTTTAACCACTACTCAAAGGACTCAAATAGGGACCTTGCTGTCAACCTTTCCTGGCCTGTTCTCCACTAGTCCAGGGCTAACGTCCCTAGTTCAACATGAAATCACGCCAATAGTTCCTAAGGTTGTAAAACAAAAACCCAGAGGCTGTAGAGAAGGAAGTGTCTGAGATGCTGAAGGCAGGTATAATATAGCCCTCTCAAAGCAACTGGTGCTCTCCGGTAGTACTCGTACCAAAACCAGATAGCAACTGGCGTTTCTGTATTGATTTTAGGCAAGTGAATACCATCACAAAATTTTAAACCTACCCAATGCCTAGAATAGATGAGATGGTGGAACGCCTAGGAAACGCTCAGTATTTGTCAACCCTGGACCTGACCATGGGATATTGGCAAATTCCGTTGACCCCCAACTCCAAAGAAAAAACGGCGTTTGCCACACCTTCAGGTCTGTACCAGTTCAGAGTGCTTCCTTTCGGGTTGCATGGGGCGGCAGCTACATTTCAGAGGGTAATGGACCGCCTCCTAAAACCACACCAGAAATACGCCGAAGCATATCTTGATGATATTGTAGTGTTTAGTCAAACGTGGGAGGAGCAATTGGAACACCTGAAATCCATTTTCTTAACAATACAGGGTGCTGGCATCCCTATCAACCCAAAGAAATCACTTCTAGGAACAAACAAAATACAGTACCTGGGTTATACCATACAGGAAGGACACCTAAAACCCCAAGTGAACAAAATAGAAGGTATCAATTCCATCCCCAGACCGACCACAAAAAAGGAAGTTCGCTCCTTTTTGGGATTTATAGGGTATTATAGGCGGTTCATACCCAATTTCTCCACCATCGCTAGCCCTCTAACTAATCTCCTATTTAAGTCTTGTCCCACCCGCATACACAATTGGACTTCAGCACAGGAGGATAGTTTCAAGGCCCTAAAGCGTGCTATATGCACTGCCCCAGTGCTAAAATGTCCCGATTTTGAGGGTACCTTTGTACTCCAAACTGATGCTTCTGGCTATGGGATAGGTGCAGTACTATTCCAGCCTGACCCCTCCGATGAGCTAAAACCACTTTTGTATATCAGTAGGAAATTGTTCCCAAGGGAGACACACTATTCCACAATAGAAAAAGAATGGCTAGCAATTAAGTGGGCAATAGAGTCCCTACAATACTATCTATTGGGTAGATGTTTCTTTGTCCTTACTGACCACGCACCCCTGGCCTGGCTCGCACAGAACAAAAACACAAATGCTCGCTTTTTAAGACGGTTTCTCGCCTTGCAACCTTTTTCGTTCTAGACCCTGCATATACCCGGTGTGAAGCAAATAAGTGCTGACTATCTATCTCGGTACCCGTCTTCTGAATGGCCCCAATGTCCATTCCAAAGGGGGGAGATCTGTGAGACGGAAGACGAGGAACAAGCGGACCGGAAGTATGAAGAATCGGGCTGGGACGTTAGAAAAGGACCGCAAACAGCCCGCGGTCAGAACGTCAACGCTAGAGGAGGCCCATAAGAGCGAGGAAACAAACACTGAATGTCGGTGCAGTTCGAAAACGGAGAGCAGCGGAGCGGAACCGAGGAGGCAAGGAGAAGCAGACTGCACGTATGAGGAGAAGAGAGGAGCGGAGGACGAGAAGTGCGAGGAGTGGCCCATTGGAGACCTGGAAGGCCCAGCATTACTGTACAACACTTTCATACCCGGCGGCCCAAGGAAGGGAGAGGACGCCCCGGGTCCCAACGCCACGGCCCTGCTTCCGGGACGTGGCCCAAGGCAAGTGGCCCTAAGGGGATCGTGTTGGTGGGGGGGATTTCACGAATAATTGATGCACTGGTTCTTGTCGGCAATTTCCCACACAATCTACACACCCCTGACCCTTTCCCATCCCCACACAAACGCTGGGTGAATGTGGCAGAAGTAAAAGTAGAGAAGGACAGACCCAAGCTAATCCTGGCCCTTTCTTTTCTTTTCTTTTCCCTTCTTTGGAGGCCGGCTGGAACAAACCCAGGGGGCTGGAAGACAAGCCCTAAGATGCCCTGGACAAGAAGCGGTCCGAATATCCAAAAACCCAACCTAGACTACTCCATTTGTTTTGTTGAACTTAGAACCTATTCCTTAGAAGCATTGGTTGAACAGCAGGATTCCTGCTAATAAAGATTTTTTTTTAACCCGACCTTTTTGTGTCTGACCCTCTGGCCGCCTACACAGCTGTATACTAACTCCAGGGTGCAGGTCAAACAAGGAGATGGCTCTTGTATCTCAAGGAAGATCCCTACAAATTCTGTGCTGAAGCAAGTCTGCATGCTTGTTGAAACCCCTTGGTGAAGCAAATTGCCCCCTGCCCAAACTTGGTGGCCAACATATGACCCATTTGCTATATGCAGATGATCTTGTGCTCCTCAGCCAGACAAAGATCTGCCTTCAGTGGAAGCTTTTCACCCTGCATGCCTATACTGTCAGGAACAAGCTGGAAATCAATCAAACAAAAACCAGTACAGTCACATTCAGGCCAAAATTAACCCGTCATAGCATGTGGCAGCTTAATGCTGTATGGCTCCACCCCAGAAGGATTATATCTGGGCATCCTCCTAGACAGTAAAGGATCATTCACATCTCACCTGGGTTCGATAAACATCAGAGGTTCTAGCTTAATGTATGCTCTTTAAGCTGTCGCCCTGAAACTACGAGGACCAAGCCTTGACCCCCTTCTCCAGGTGATGAAAGCAAAGGTCATCCCATGGGAGTGAAATTACCCAGAGCTGGAAGGCTAGGACATTAGACAAACTGATTACCTGACTTTACAAAGCTGTTCTCTGCCTTCCAAAGAGAGAATCACCAGCGCAAGTGAGACTCAAGTGCAGCATTACAAAACAGCACTGGGCCAGGGGCTGCTGTTTACTTAACTTCTGCCACAGGCTCAGTTTTACACCAGTAGATTCCATGCATGGCCTAATCTGGTGCGAATTTGAGGGCGCTGGTCCAAAATCGTCAGACAGGCAACATCTTGATAACAAACTGTCTGAATTCTCATTGACTGCGGCTTAGAGCAAACATCTTTCTCATCAGGTTTTCAAGAAACTAACATCTACTGTAAAAAAAAACTGTCACTAAGTAAGTGCTCTAATGCATGGTCAGTTATCAATTCCTATTTCTCCAGCAAGTAACAGAATTATATCACCTCTATTTACCCTTTGTGGATTAAGGATAGACTTTTGGCATTAAGACTGGGTGAGCCGAATCTTTGGCATGCTCATCTCTTGCATGGTATCGCTCAGTACCCCACGACACAAGATGCCATCTTTGTGGCCAAGGAAAAGAAACTCTAATCCACATCCTATGTATCTGCCCTTCATTGCTGCAGCAAACGAGAATAATTTTCTCTGTCCTGACTTCATCCGAGTTCGCACCTGCTGGCAGGCAGTTATTGCTAGCCTGAATCCTTTTAACTCATTACTAAATTTCAAAACTGTCAAGTTTCTATGGCTGGTTCAATCAATCAGTGATCTCATTAAGGATGACTACTCACCCGTGAAGGTCTCAAGGTGCTTAGTGTGATAGGGGGGATTGCGGTTCAGTCGAAGAGCCGGGTCTTGAGAATATTCCTGAATATAGTGATAGTCATTGCCTGAGGTGCAGAGGCAGGGAGTTCCAGGTCTTCGCAGCAAGATAGGAGAAGGATTTTCCTCCAGCTGTGGTCTTGAGGATCCATGGGATGAAAGCCAGGGCCTATTGGGTAAAGTTGAGATGTTTGGTGGGAGTGTTGAAGGAGCTGCAGTGGCGGAGGTATGGCGGTCTGGCATTGTGGAGGGCTTTGTAGGTGTGCGTTGAAGGGGATTCTTTTGTTGACAAGTAGCCAGTGAAGGTCTCTCAGATGACCAGTGATGAAATTACATTGTGGGATGTTCAGGATGAGTTTGGCGGGGGCGTTCTGGATGGTCTGCAGTTTCTTTTGGAGTTTCTGGGTGGTGCCAACATAGAGTGTGTTGCTGTAGTCTAGTCTGCTGCTGACAGGCGCATGGGTGACTACTTTCCTGGACTCAGTGGGGTTCCACTTGAAGATCTTATAAAGAAGGCGGAGTATGTGGAAGCAGGAGGAGGAGACTGCATTTATTTGGCGGTTAATTGAGAATGAGGACTCTTGCGTGGTCCATGGGTGTGGGGGGATTCTGAGAGCTGCGGGCCACCAAGAGTTGTCCCAGGCGGAGGGGGAGGAGCCCAGGATGAGGACTTTGATGTTCTTTGAATTAATCTTAAGGCAGCTGTCCTTCATTCAGGTGGCAACTGCCTTCATCCTGTTGTGGAAGTTGCTCTTGGCAGCTGTGGGTTTGTCTGTGAGGGGGGGAGAATCAGCTGGGTGTCATTGGCGTAGGAGACAATGTTGAGTCTGGGCTTCTGACGATGGCTGAAAGCGGGGCCATGTAGATGAAGAAGGTGTGGCTCAGGGAGGATCCCTGAGGCACTTCACAGCTGATAAAAGAACACAAGGGGGTACTAGTGGTCTATATATAGGCTGGTAAGAATAATGCTTACTTAGAGATATAGTGTGTGTGCGAGGACTACTGAGTGAAGAGAAGAGAAAAGAAAACCCATCAGCCCACCCAATGGCGGAGCTTCATCATCTGGGGTTTTACTGTATATACTGGTATCCACCAAGTTCCTCACTAATAGAAATCGCAAGGGAACTATTGGTTATGGATCCACCAGTGATGAACAGCCAGAAGAGTGTTATGGTTGGACGCTGTGGGAAGAGAAAGTGTTGCAGTGCTCAAAAAAAGGTGTATAATAATGTGATGTTAAAATTGACTATCATGGTGCCTAACAAAAAACTTTATTAAGAGGGCCACCATGATGGCAAAGTTTAAAAGCAGAGTATGGATAGAATTTCAAACAAATATTACTTTCCGATGGTAAATGTACTGGTCAACATGTTTCAGCCACTCATGGCTTTCTTCAGGACCTATTATTAATACTACTGCAACCGTGAAGACAAAAGTGAACTCAATTGTCCAAAGGACCATGCAAAAAACATATGACATACCATGAAGTGATGCTAAATGGTAGGCTATGAAGTCATGGTTTAAAGGGATCTTCTCCTGAAACAGAACAAGATACATGCAAACACAGTCATAAACAATGTAAAGCAATATATACATGGTAAGTTAACATGTACCAACCGAAGAGCAATAGCTCAGTACGAGAAGTTTTATTATTTTAAATCACTCACCCAAATTCTACTTGGGAGTAGCCTCCCCTCGCCTGGGAAGTCCCCCTCTCTGCGTTCAGCCAGTGAGGAAGGAGGGTATCCATTCCAGGGCATTGTCGTGGATGCCGGAGTCATGGAGTCTTGCGCAGAGGGTGTGGTGGGAGATAATGTTGAAGGCAGCTGAGAGGTCCCGGAGAATTGGGCTGCAGTCTCGCCTCAGTCGAGGAGGGTGCGGATGTCGTCTGTAGCGGCAAGTAGAGCAGTCTTGATTCTGTGGTTACTTCTGAAGCCCAATTGGGAGAGGTCTATGATGTTGTTTGTTTCGATGAACTCAGAGAGTTTGGTGTTGATGGCTTTTTCAATGACTTTGGTTGGGAAGAGGAGCAGAGAGATGGGTCTGTAGTTCTTGAGGTCCTTCCGGTCGGCAGAGGGTTTCTTCAGCAGGGGTTTAATCTCTGGGTTCTTCCAGTCTTCTGGGAAGTTTGCAGACTCGATGGAGCATTGATGGTGCGGCAGAGTTCGGTGCCGGCTATGTTGAAGATGTGGTAAGGGCAGGCATCCGAGGGGGCTCTGGAGTGGATTCATAATCCTGAGGGTGTCGTCAGAGGTGAGTGTAGTCCAGTTGGTCAAGACCTGTTGGGGGCTGGAGCCATTGGGCGTAGTGGTTGTGGGTGGGGTGGGTGAGTCTTGGGTTGCAAAGCTGTCGTAGATATCCTTGATCTTGCGGTGGAAGAAGGTGGTGAGGTTGTCACAGAGGTCTTGAGAGGGGAGAATGTCTGCTGTCTTTGAGCTGGGTTTGGCAGATTCTTTGACCACGGTGAAGAGTTCAATCAATCAGGACATTTCTTAAGCGTGCTACCTGTGAGGGTCTCAAGGCGCTGGGGGGGGGGGGGGGGGGGTTGCTGCTACTGATCGAAGAGCCAGGTCTTGAGAAGGCTTCTGAAGGCCAGGAGGTTTGGGTCTGCCGTAAGTTGGTGGGGGGGGGGGGGGGGGTTTCCAGTTCTTGGCTGCGAGGTGGGAGAAGGATCTGTCGCCGGGGGTTGTTCTTCGGATGCGCGAGACTGTGGCGAGGGCGAGGCCGGCGGAGCGGAGCTTGCGGGTAGGGGCGTAGAAGCTGAGTCGTCTGTTGAGGTACGCTCGGCCAGCGTTGAGGAGGTCCTTGTGTGCGTGGATGAGGAGCTTGAAAGTTATCCTCTTGTTGACGTGGAGCCAGTGTAGGTCTCTGAGGTGGGGTGTAATGTGTTTGCGGCGGGGGATGTCGAGGCTCAGTCGTGCCGAGGCGTTCTGGATGCATTGCAGCCGTCTCAGGAGCTTGTTTGATGTTCCTGCGTAGAGGGCGTTTCCATAGTCTAGCCTACTGGAGACGAGGGCCTGGGTGACTGTTCTCCTTGTTTCGGTGGGGATCCACTTGAAGATCCTGCGGAGCATTCTTAGGGTGTTGAAGCAGGACGAGGAGACGGCGTTGACCTGATTAGTCAAGTCGAGGATGACTCCCAGGTTGCTTGCGTGGTCAGTGGGTGTCGGGCTGTTTCCGGTGATGTCGGCCACCAGGAGTCGTCCCAGGCTGAAGGGGTGGAGCCGAGGATGAGGACCTCCGTCTTGCATGGTCTACCATGATCTTGCTGCTCCTCCATCTTTTCTCGAGTAGTCTGCATATGCGCCAGGACTTTTGGAGGGCAGGGGACAACCTGCTGGCTTTCTTGGAGAGCTGCTTGACTGAGGCGTTCCTGAGGGGAGCTAGTGTGTTGGCGCAGTCTGAGATCCAGTGGTGGAGGTTGCGTACTGAGGTGTTGGTGTCTGTGCAAGTCTGTGGTGGGGTCTTACTGAGGGAGGTGGTGAACCGAGCTTCTGGGAGGACTGCTGTGGGCATGGTGGTGTATGGTGAAGGAGAAGTGGACGCAGTGGTGGTCGGTCCAGTGTGGCTCGGAGATGTGGCTAACTGAGATGTTGCTTGCGGAGAAGATGGGGTCAAGTATGTGTCCTGGGGAGTGTGTTGGCGTTGTGAGCAGTTATTTGAGTCTGATTTTGGTGTGGTTCTGCAGTAGGGATGAGGTATTGTGGTCTTCGAGGTTGTTCAGGTGGAAATTGAAGTTGCTGAGGAGGATGTAGTCCACTGAGGCGAGAGCATAGTGAGCTGTGAAGTCGATTATGCCTTTGTTAAAGGGTGGGTGGGGTCCGGGAGATCTGCGGACAAGGGTGCCGTGGAGGATGGTGTTCAGGTTGGTCTGGATCTAGAAGTGGGGGTGCTCCATGTCGGGTGAGTGGTCGTCAGACTTTTTTATGAGGCGGACGGTGTCTTTGTGTACGATGGTTATGCCTCCTCCCGGTCAGTTGACGCAGTCCTTGTGGATGATTTTGTTTGCGTCTGGGTTGCGATGCCCAGGACTAAGCTGTTGCGTCTGGGTTGCGATGCCCAGGACTAAGCTGGAGTTCATCCAGGTTTCTGTGAGGAAGGTGACATCGGGGAGATGGAGTCAAGCAGGTCCCAGATCTCCATGGCGTGTCTTTTGAGGAAGCAGCTGTTTGGTAGGATGCATCTGAGGTGGTCAAGTCCGTGTCTTCAGGGTAAAAAGGCACAAATAAGGAGAAAAGAGAGAAAGTGACAAGAAAACAGAAATAGAAAAAAGGAAGGTGAAAAAGATAGAGCAGAGGAGCAATAAAGGCATAAAGCTGGAAAACAGCGCTGCCAGAGGCGGGGGGGGGGGGGAATGAGCAGTGGTAAGGGAAAGGAAAAAAAGACGTGTTAGACCTGGCTTTTCAGCAGGTTTATCCCCAGTCATTTTGCTTTTTGGCCTCCTGTTAATGACCTGTTTTTGTTGGTTTTATGATTCTGGGCACTTTACCATCACTAATCAGGGCTAAAGTGCACATGCTTTCCTTGTAAATTGTGTTTATGGATCAGCGTTATCATGATTGGCTTATTTGATTTGCTACTAAGTACCCTAGTACAGTGAACTGTGTGAGCCCAGGGCCTGTAAATCAAATGCTGCTAGTGGGCCTGCAGCACCTTTTGTGTCACCCACACAAGCAGCCTTTTAAAGGGTACTCAGACCAGCCACTGCCATGTCTGTGTGCAGTTTTTACTGGCATGTTGACCTGGCAAGTGCACCCACTTGCCAGGCCCTAACCTTCCCTTTTATTGCATGTGAGTCACACCTGTGGTAGGCCCAAGGTACCCCTGTGGGCAGGGTGCAGTGTATGTGAAAGGTAGGACATGTACTGGTGTGTGAGACATGTCCTGATAGTGAAATACAGTTTATTTTGATTTTCGCTATAGGAAGGCTATCCGTCCCATAGGATAGAATGGGAGTTTATTTATAACATCTTATAAATATAACTTCACGTTAGGGCAAGGTAGAAAGATGGAGTTTAGTATGCCTGAACTCAGAATACAAACATGCATCTTTTAGTAAAGATGATTTTTATGTTGTGTGTTTGAAAATACCACTTTTAGCAAGTGGGTATTTTATTGCTTGCCCATCGTGTGTGCCTCTTCTGGTTTGTGGATTGACTGTCTGGATTTGGAGGGACAACAGCTGGGGATGTGCATTGTCTTCAGACAGCCACTGGGGGGTTGAGGTGTGTCCAGACTTTTCTGGATGAGTCAGGGCTGGACTGAATAGACCTGGGCTGCATCTAGATTGGTGGGAGGGGACTTACCTGCACCTGAATAGGCCTGGTCTACCCTGGACAATGCTGTCTCCTCCTGCCAGAAACCTTGAGCAGTGTGGACAGAACTGGTTTGGACTGGGCACAGAGCCTCTGTGCCACAAGAGAACAAAGAGAAATTGAGTATAAATAGTGGGGCCCAGACCCCAGAACTTTAGATTACTTCTGGACTCAAGAGAAACCTCTGCCATAGAGAAGAGCTGGGAAAGCTGAAGGAGAAGTACTGCCCTATTTGCTGTGTGTTGTTGACCTGCAGTGGCTGTTTCTGCCAAGGAGAGAACCAAGACTGTGCTGTGTATCATGCTTGAAGAAGCTTTCCAAGGGTTCGGTGTAGGGCTTGCCTCCTATTCCGAAGTCTCAGGGACACAAAGCCTTCATTTCTTCTGTCCTCCTGCACTTGGAACAGCTGTTTCAGCTGCCACAGAGGGAAATAGCAAAACCGACGCTGGTAACAATGCTGCAACCTGCAACAAAGCTGTGGGCACCGCTTGTGAAGTGCATGACGCAACGCCTCGACTTGAACCGTACCCCAACGCCTGCCTATGCCGTACCATGACGACTCTGACACGATCACCGAGGTCGCTGCTTGCACCAGACGCTCACGATGCACCACTCTGACTCGCACCGCAACCCCGACCTCATAGATACGGGTGCTTCATCATTGTGGAGCCGATTCCTGATGTGGTTGACCTCCCAAATCCATCAACCCCCCATCATCCTAAGGAACCGACTCCACAACGTCACCTACTCAGTAACAGTAAGGAACTAACTCCTCACCTCTCTTGCATTGCAGTAACGAACTGACGCCCCGGTGCCGTGCACCATCTTTGTTTTCATCATTAACCAAGGTACTGTGACTCCGGGCCCAACGCCATGCACCTCACGGTCGGTTCTGTAGTTTGGGAATTTTCAGCTATCACAGCGTTAAATAGCCCCAGGTGGAGCTATTTATTGTCACTAGCTTTATTTCCGTGAATAACCTATTTCTGATGACATCTTGACATATGTATGGTGGATTTTTGTCATTTTGGTCTTGTTTTGTTTAAAGATTTCCTATTTTTCTTAACTGGTGTGGTGTCCATTTGTAGTGTTTTCACTGTTTTACTGTACGTGTGCACAAATACTTTACACACTGCCTCTGAGATGAGCCTGTCTGCTCATGCCAAGCTACCAAGAGGGTGAGCAGGGGTTTTCTAAGGGTTTAACTCCCTTACCCTGACTAGAAGCAAGGGTCCCTACTTAAAAAAAGGAGGAAAACATTGCCAGCTAGAGACAACCATTTCTAACAAGGAGCAATAAGGGGAAAAGAGAGCAAGTAACAAGAAAGCAGAAATTGAAAAAAAATGGTGAAAAAGAAAGAGCAGAGGAGCAAAAAACAGAGAAAGCAGAAGACAGAGAGCAGAGCAGCAGCAGAGCAGAGATGTTCCACACTGGACCACCAGGGATAAGGCGCCGGCGGGCGCCTGTGGGTGGAGGAGTACCTTGAACGAAGGACCTGGAAGGGTTAGGGGGCATCAGCGACCAGGAGGAGCTGTGCGGCGAGGGAAGCAACTTACTGACAAGTTGCAACCAAACTGGACAATATCAATTCTACCATTGTGTGGTAACATGCTGCCAAATGCTGTAATTTTAATTGTTCTGCTTGTTTGTTTTCTAGTGTGCACTCTTTATTCTTTGTAACATCTTTCCTATTTATCATTGCATCTACAATATCAAGTTGAGCTGAGCCCGCCAAAAATGTCACGCTCATTACGCTACACCTCTAAGATTAATTACATCACTGTCAGCACAGTTTGCAGGCTGGGTTTAGTCATGCTTCCAGCACATTTTGCACATTGCACTTTAGCGACGATTCATCCTGCTTACTACCTAGTCTCCTATTGCCATAAATGCCGGGGAAAACTGCCAGAGAAAAGCTGCTGTGTCCCGCCAGCCAACAAAACAGGTGATGGACCGAATGTGGATCAATGTCACACATTCATCCCAGTCAAAAGATCTGGGCCCAAATAGTTCGGACTGGACTGTTCCCATGGGGCACAGGGTCAGAGCTGATTTGCATAAAGCCATTATCTGACCCAGGGTGGTGTGGAGTGCAAAAAACGATGGATTTAGGCCCAGATCCTTGTACTGGGGTGAATGTAAGACATTGATCTACATTCTGTCCATCAAATTGTTTTTTGTAATTTTCTCCCTGAGTGTACTGGGGTAGCTCAGACGTGGGTCCCAGAGCCTCCACACCACTGGAGTCAAGCTAGCCGGGCTGATGAGAGGTGTTACCTCGAAACCGGTCCGGTCCTCGGATGCTTGATTCCGGTCTGGGAAAGATATGGCTGTTGTAGTTCGGACTGGACTGTTCCCATGGGGCACAGGGTCAGAGCTGATTTGCATAAAGCCATTATCTGACCCAGGGTGGTGTGGAGTGCAAAAAATGATGGATTTAGGCCCAGATCCTTGTACTGGGGTGAATGTAAGACATTGATCTACATTCTGTCCATCAAATTGTTTTTTGTAATTTTCTCCCTGAGTGTACTGGGGTAGCTCAGACGTGGGTCCCAGAGCCTCCACACCACTGGAGTCAAGCTAGCCGGGCTGATGAGAGGTGTTACCTCGAAACCGGTCGGGTCCTCGGATGCTTGATTCCGGTCTGGGAAAGATATGGCTGTTGTAGTTCGGACTGGACTGTTCCCATGGGGCACAGGGTCAGAGCTGATTTGCATAAAGCCATTATCTGACCCAGGGTGGTGTGGAGTGCAAAAAACGATGGATTTAGGCCCAGATCCTTGTACTGGGGTGAATGTAAGACATTGATCTACATTCTGTCCATCAAATTGTTTTTTGTAATTTTCTCCCTGAGTGTACTGGGGTAGCTCAGACGTGGGTCCCAGAGCCTCCACACCACTGGAGTCAAGCTAGCCGGGCTGATGAGAGGTGTTACCTCGAAACCGGTCGGGTCCTCGGATGCTTGATTCCGGTCTGGGAAAGATATGGCTGTTGTAGTTCGGACTGGACTGTTCCCATGGGGCACAGGGTCAGAGCTGATTTGCATTAAGCCATTATCTGACCCAGGGTGGTGTGGAGTGCAAAAAACGATGGATTTAGGCCCAGATCCTTGTACTGGGGTGAATGTAAGACATTGATCTACATTCTGTCCATCAAATTGTTTTTTGTAATTTTCTCCCTGAGTGTACTGGGGTAGCTCAGACGTGGGTCCCAGAGCCTCCACACCACTGGAGTCAAGCTAGCCGGGCTGATGAGAGGTGTTACCTCGAAACCGGTCCGGTCCTCGGATGCTTGATTCCGGTCTGGGAAAGATATGGCTGTTGTAGTTCGGACTGGACTGTTCCCATGGGGCACAGGGTCAGAGCTGATTTGCATAAAGCCATTATCTGACCCAGGGTGGTGTGGAGTGCAAAAGACGATGGATTTAGGCCCAGATCCTTGTACTGGGGTGAATGTAAGACATTGATCTACATTCTGTCCATCAAATTGTTTTTTGTAATTTTCTCCCTGAGTGTACTGGGATAGCTCAGACGTGGGTCCCAGAGCCTCCACACCACTGGTCAAGCTAGCCGGGCTGATGAGAGATGTTACCTCGAAACCGGTCCGGTCCTCGGATGCTTGATTCCGGTCTGGGAAAGATATGGCTGTTGTAGTTCGGACTGGACTGTTCCCATGGGGCACAGGGTCAGAGCTGATTTGCATAAAGCCATTATCTGACCCAGGGTGGTGTGGAGTGCAAAAAACAATGGATTTAGGCCCAGATCCTTGTACTGGGGTGAACGTAAGACATTGATCTACATTCTGTCCATCAAATTGTTTTTTGTAATTTTCTCCCTGAGTGTACTGGGGTAGCTCAGACGTGGGTCCCAGAGCCTCCACACCACTGGAGTCAAGCTAGCCGGGCTGATGAGAGGTGTTACCTCGAAACTGGTCCGGTCCTCGGATGCTTGATTCCGGTCTGGGAAAGATATGGCTGTTGTAGTTCGGACTGGACTGTTCCCATGGGGCACAGGGTCAGAGCTGATTTGCATAAAGCCATTATCTGACCCAGGGTGGTGTGGAGTGCAAAAAACGATGGATTTAGGCCCAGATCCTTGTACTGGGGTGAATGTAAGACATTGATCTACATTCTGTCCATCAAATTGTTTTTTGTAATTTTCTCCCTGAGTGTACTGGGTAGCTCAGACGTGGGTCCCAGAGCCTCCACACCACTGGAGTCAAGCTAGCCGGGCTGATGAGAGGTGTTACCTCGAAACCGGTCCGGTCCTCGGATGCTTGATTCCGGTCTGGGAAAGATATGGCTGTTGTAGTTCGGACTGGACTGTTCCCATGGGGCACAGGGTCAGAGCTGATTTGCATAAAGCCATTATCTGACCCAGGGTGTTGTGGAGTGCAAAAAACGATGGATTTAGGCCCAGATCCTTGTACTGGGGTGAATGTAAGACATTGATCTACATTCTGTCCATCAAATTGTTTTTTGTAATTTTCTCCCTGAGTGTACTGGGTAGCTCAGACGTGGGTCCCAGAGCCTCCACACCACTGGAGTCAAGCTAGCCGGGCTGATGAGAGGTGTTACCTCGAAACCGGTCCGGTCCTCGGATGCTTGATTCCGGTCTGGGAAAGATATGGCTGTTGTAGTTCGGACTGGACTGTTCCCATGGGGCACAGGGTCAGAGCTGATTTGCATAAAGCCATTATCTGACCCAGGGTGGTGTGGAGTGCAAAAAACGATGGATTTAGGCCCAGATCCTTGTACTGGGGTGAATGTAAGACATTGATCTACATTCTGTCCATCAAATTGTTTTTTGTAATTTTCTCCCTGAGTGTACTGGGGTAGCTCAGACGTGGGTCCCAGAGCCTCCACACCACTGGAGTCAAGCTAGCCGGGCTGATGAGAGGTGTTACCTCGAAACCGGTCGGGTCCTCGGATGCTTGATTCCGGTCTGGGAAAGATATGGCTGTTGTAGTTCGGACTGGACTGTTCCCATGGGGCACAGGGTCAGAGCTGATTTGCATAAAGCCATTATCTGACCCAGGGTGGTGTGGAGTGCAAAAAACGATGGATTTAGGCCCAGATCCTTGTACTGGGGTGAATGTAAGACATTGATCTATATTCTGTCCATCAAATTGTTTTTTGTAATTTTCTCCCTGAGTGTACTGGGGTAGCTCAGATGTGGGTCCCAGAGCCTCCACACCACTGGAGTCAAGCTAGCCGGGCTGATGAGAGGTGTTACCTCGAAACCGGTCCGGTCCTCGGATGCTTGATTCCGTTCTGGGAAAGATATGGCTGTTGTAGTTCGGACTGGACTGTTCCCATGGGGCACAGGGTCAGAGCTGATTTGCATAAAGCCATTATCTGACCCAGGGTGGTGTGGAGTGCAAAAAACGATGGATTTAGGCCCAGATCCTTGTACTGGGGTGAATGTAAGACATTGATCTACATTCTGTCCATCAAATTGTTTTTTGTAATTGTGTCCCGCCTGCTAGGCACTGTCTGTGGACGCCCTGGACCGGTGTTAGGAGCAGCTGGTTCGGCTCCTGACAGAGGCTGCTACCCGACCGCCACCTTCACCTTCAAGGCGGGTGAGTTTCTAGCAGAATATGTGATCCCATTCTGCATAAAAAAATCCCGCATACCATCACTCCGCATTTTTTAGGACGCAAATACCATCACTCCGCAAGCCATAGTTCCTCAAATTTTGATACCGCATATGACTTCACTCCGCATGCAATTACTTCACAAATGCATGTGTGGTGAAGTCATAGCTTTGTAAAGTACTTTATTTTTAACAATATATATATATATATATATATATATATATATATATATATATATATATATATATATATATATATATATATATATATAGATATATAGATATATATATATATATATAGATAATATATATATATATAAAATATATACACATATATATATATTTAATTAAAATGAAACATTATTTATTTTAAATTACATTATATTTCGAACTATTTTAATATTACACATATATATACATATATATATAAATATATATATATATATATATATATATATATAAATATAGATATATTCAATTTTTTAAAATTAATAATTACCCTATACACCCTAAAAACTAATCCCACCCTAGTTCCTTTAAATACCCCTGCACCCTTAAACACTAACCCATCCTGACCCTAAAAATACCCCTGTACCCCAAAACCCAAAACAACCCCTGAACCCCCAAAAAAACACCCTGTACCCCAAAACCCAAAACAATCCCTGAACCCTAAAAATACCCCTGTACCCCAAAACCCAAACCTACCCCTGAACCCTAAAAATACCCCTGTACCCCAAAACCCAAAACAACCCCTGAACCCTAAAAATACCCCTGTACCCCAAGACCCAAAACAACCCCTGAACCCTAAAAATACCCCTGTACCCCAAAACCCAAAACAACCCCTGAACTCCAAAAAAAACCCTGTACCCCAAAACCCAAAACAATCCCTGAACCCTAAAAATACCCCTATACCCCAAAACCCAAACCTACCCCTGAACCCTAAAAATACCCCTGTACCCCAAAACCCAAAACAACCCCTGAACCCCCCAAAAAAAACCTGTACCCCAAAACCCAAAACAACCCCTGAACCCCCCAAAAATACCCCTGTACCCCAAAACCCAAACCTACCCCTGAACCCTAAAAATACCCCTGTACCCCAAAACCCAAAACAACCCCTGAACCCTAAAAATACCCCTGTACCCCAAACCCCAAAACAACCCCTGAACCCTAAAAATACCCCTGTACCCCAAAACCCAAAACAACCCCTGAACTCCCAAAAAAACCCTGTACCCCAAAACCCAAAACAATCCCTGAACCCTAAAAATACCCCTATACCCCAAAACCCAAACCTACCCCTGAACCCTAAAAATACCCCTGTACCCCAAAACCCAAAACAACCCTTGAACCCCCCAAAAAAACCCTGTACCCCAAAACCCAAAACAATCCCTGAACCCTAAAAATACCCCTGTAGCCCAAAACGCAAACCTACCCCTGAACCCTAAAAATACCCCTGTACCCCTTAACCCTTAAATACCCCTGCATCCCATAACCCAAACCCACCCTTAAAATACCCCTGAACCCCAAAAAAACCATATACTTACCTTACAACTTACCTTAAAACATATACTTTTACCAATCATGCTTTTACAATGATTTTCGTCGTAAAAGCATGCGAGATAAAAGTATATAATATATAAAGGAATGCGGTATGAAAAAATGCGGAGTAAAGGTACCTGCGGACTAATGGTATGAGGAGTGAAAGTATGTGGAGTAAAAAATGCGGAGTGATGGTATTTTACCTTTCTAGCAACCAGGCGCAGTGGCCGCAGCCTGCATCCGTGGGGGCCGCTGGGCTGTCTTGCCAGCTCCAGTGGCCGCGAGCAGCAATCCGAAGCGGCAGGAGCCACGAACCTCAAGTCAAAAGCGGCAGTAGCCGCGAGCAGGAATTCAAAGCGGCAGGAGCCGGGAAAGTTACGTCAAAAGCAGCAGAAGCCGCCAACATTAATTTAAAGGCAGCAGGAGCTGCGAACATCAATTTTAAAGCGGCTGATGCAGCAGAAACCCCGGTTACGTAAGTGGTAGGAGCCAATAATTCTTCTAGAGGCATTCGGAGCTAAACTGTCTGTGTGACAGTGTGGAATTAGTAGCCAGCAGCCAGTAGCCAGTAGCAGCAAGCGCCAGAGATTTAGTGCGGGCGCCTCTGTGGCAAGGTGATTACTACTGAGGATTGACAGACGAGGCACATGGAGTACTGATTTCCCCATACCCTCCCTATACCTCCACTTTAACCAGTCAATTTAATTTCTTCTTTTATTTTTATTTATTTATTCCTTTACTCCCCCGCTCAGGGATTGAGCGTGGGGGGTAAGAAAGGGGGATAAGTAAGCAAGGAAAAATCAGAGCAAAGTGCAAGCTCCAGAGGGCTTTGATTGCCGGTGGGTAGAGGCAGTTTCTTACGGAAGTCCAGTGGTGCGTGATACAGGAAGGTTTTCCCCTTCCCTGACTAAAGTAGGGGTATAACGTGTAAAATTGTACACCAGCACCACAAGGAAGGAAAATAATCGCAAAACAAATCCATAGGAAACAGCTGCAGTAATTGTTTAGTGAACACTGCCCCCATAAACAACAATAAACGGTATAACATAGTACAATAAAACAACAAACACCCAAATCTGAAGCAAAAAATGAGGTCAGGGAGATCCAGAAAGCAATTGACACAAAAAGTGGGCAAGCAAGGTGGGAAGAAATCCAAGGAGATGGGCGAGTCACCCGAGAAACCAGTTCAAGAAAAGACAAGCCCAATAATTCCCCTACAATATTCAATATTTGGGAAACTGGCTACGAATAGGAAATGTATGTTTCTAAAAGATCCCACAACAGCTATTTTCTCAGAAACAGGCCAACTGGAGGGACTTCCAAACCCATTAACACCTCAAAAAAATCTTTTAAGATCTGAGAACAACAGCTTGGAGACCAAAAACATACAGAACAATAGTCACCTAGTCATCCAAGCTCAAGCCCATGCCTCTGACTACTCGGACTATTCACATTCAACACCAAAATCGGTATCAAATTTAGTACCATTCAAACATATGCTAGAAGAGATACATTTGGAAACTTCAGATAATCCCAAATCTGCAAATACTAAACAAAATAACTCATGGCTGTACTCAATTTCATCAACAAACAATACGGATCTCCTGCAGGCTTTGGAAGCCGAGACTTCCAACGTCCCAGAGAATAGAAAGAGCAGAGAATCAATAGGAAAAAGGATAGAGCCCACGCATCCAATAATTGAAATATAAAGTACATTGGAACAGCCTATCCAATATCAGAGCCTAATAAGTCACAATACGAAAAAAAGTGATCAAGATAGGACGGTACGGCTGCATAAAAGTGACCATTAAGAAAATGGGGTGACCCATAAGGTGTGGACCTGGGTGTTCAATGATATAAAAAAAACAGTGGTCCTAGACCTATTAATTATACAGAATGACTTAAATCAATTATAATATCCACAGTATTTTGTAAGTAGAGCAACCTCAATCGGTCTGCTCTATTGTACTGAAAAAACTTTGTACCACAAAATAAACCTACACCACCGTTAAAAGAAATTACTTTTGATTTATTAACTTATTCATCATCTTTTTTTGTTTTTTTGTATTTTAACAATTCATTTTATACACAATATTTCATTTCAGAATTGATAAAAACAGCAGAGGTTGCCCAAGAGAGGAACTGTGCAAAAAAGGGGTGGTCAAAGGTGTGAAACAAGTGAACAGAAAGGAAAAACAAATTAGTGGATAGAAAAAATTATTCACGTTATTTGAAAACAATACCGGACCTATATTTAGCCGTATTGAGACCCTGGCCAACCTTTCTTTAGGTTTTTTGAATCAGAACACTTTTATAAGTAGACATATATCTGGAAGATATTTTGCACTATATAAAGTTCTTTAATAGTTGGTCCAAGGGTAATTAGAAGATACCGTCGACGTTTCGACTCGTCTTATGCCCAACCGGTGATTTAAACCTGGGGATTACGAGTCTTCATCAGGACTGGAGAAACAAAACGAAGGCAACCAAGGGATAATCTTAACCCTATGAAAGATAAAGTTGGAGATTACTAACAGAGGTGGGTAGGTTTTTTGCAAGGCCGTAGCCCATGAGAGGTGTTATGTTCTTACCCTTCAATAATGCGAGAGCAAGAGGAAATGGTCCTGAGTTCCAACTTTCCATATAATATCCTGTAAAGCAAATAGTAAAACCCAGAATTTATCTAGGTCTAAACAATTCTCTAAACCCATACATATGTTAGAGAAGAGATTATTTACCTTTATTTTTTGGATTCCATCCTCACCACATATTGGGAGGGATACAGTACTTCATGTATGCATCATGGTAAGTTAATACCTACAAATAATTATATCGGTATCAGTGTATATTACACCAAAAATGCAAAATGTGCAAATGAAAACAGGGTTAATTCCCAAAGATTTACCTTGGAGTTTTTAGTCCATTAGGTTCTAGAGAGCTCCAGTTGATCAATCAGGTAGCTACAAAAAGAGACACAATGTGGTCTCACTTAGAATATACATTGTTCATCAACAAAAAGGAAATACGTATTTCGAAATTTAAAAACCGGTATAAGCCCCATTTACCTTATATGCGCACTTTCCGATGCATATAGTAAGGGCGCCTATTCCTAGGGTCAGGTTTCTGTTGGAAAAGGAGACACGGATTGTTTAATGTCTCACTCGTGGTTGTACAAGTAGTTCCGCTACATAAACCTTAAAAATCAAGGCTTATGAAAACCGTAACCGGCCTCAGAAACTCTTACCTTTCTGCCGGTATGTCGACCCGTGTACTACAGCCAAGCCTCGCTCTGTTCAAGGACGCCGCCGTTACTGCTACAGTGCCTGCGCGTGTAGTTGTACCTGGCCGCCTCTAACAAAACCAAACATAGACAGAGGACTGCTATTGGAAACCACTTAGCGGTGCTACAAGGTGCAAAGTAAGATGTCAATAGTCTCTAAATAACCGGCAAACATTAACAAAAATTATTTATTTAAGCATGATGCAAGGTATTATAAAAAGTGGCGGGCTTATCGATATTATAACATTTTTTAGCGATTTTTCAAAAATTATATTGAATGAATTGCCGAGCCCAAACTAAATACCACGAATTGATGTCAGCATTGGCGGCGTCCTAAACACGATACTCCGATTCTATTACCGAAGTATCGACTTCGCAATAGAAACAAACGATGGACAATTCACTTGTCATAGCTGAGATTGTATATAGGTATTATCGGAAAAGGACGCTTAGGTGTATTAACGATCATAGCTCTATTTAAAATCTAACCAATTAGCTGGATATCATCATGGATTTATATACCAATGAGAATGGCAATCGGTATAGTGAAATATACATATACACTTCATAGATATCACAAATAAAACACCTTTTGCTGTGCTTACAGACAATCGGATACATGAAAGCATATATATACACATTGGATCATGACAACACAGCATATATATCAGAAAGATGAAATCAAATAAGCACAAACAATGTTTGCTTTCATGTATCCAATTGTCTGTAAGCACAGCAAAAGGTGTTTTATTTGTGATATCTATGAAGTGTATATGTATATTTCACTATACCGATTGCCATTCTCATTGGTATATAAATCCATGATGATATCCAGCTAATTGGTTAGATTTTAAATAGAGCTATGATCGTTAATACACCTAAGCGTCCTTTTCCGATAATACCTATATACAATCTCAGCTATGACAAGTGAATTGTCCATCGTTTGTTTCTATTGCGAAGTCGATACTTCGGTAATAGAATCGGAGTATCGTGTTTAGGACGCCGCCAATGCTGACATCAATTTGTGGTATTTAGTTTGGGCTCGGCAATTCATTCAATATAATTTTTGAAAAATCGCTAAAAAATGTTATAATATCGATAAGCCCGCCACTTTTTATAATACCTCGCATCATGCTTAAATAAATAATTTTTGTTAATGTTTGCCGGTTATTTAGAGACTATTGACATCTTACTTTGCACCTTGTAGCACCGCTAAGTGGTTTCCAATAGCAGTCCTCTGTCTATGTTCGGTTTTGTTAGAGGCGGCCAGGTACAACTACACGCGCAGGCACTGTAGCAGTAACGGCGGCGTCCTTGAACAGAGCGAGGCTTGGCTGTAGTACACGGGTCGACATACCGGCAGAAAGGTAAGAGTTTCTGAGGCCAGTTACGGTTTTCATAAGCCTTGATTTTTAAGGTTTATGTAGCGGAACTACTTGTACAACCACGAGTGAGACATTAAACAATCCGTGTCTCCTTTTCCAACAGAAACCTGACCCTAGGAATAGGCACCCTTACTATATGCATCGGAAAGTGCGCATATAAGGTAAATGGGGCTTATACCGGTTTTTAAATTTCGAAATACGTATTTCCTTTTTGTTGATGAACAATGTATATTCTAAGTGAGACCACATTGTGTCTCTTTTTGTAGCTACCTCATTGATCAACTGGAGCTCTCTAGAACCTAATGGACTAAAAACTCCAAGGTAAATCTTTGGTAATTAACCCTGTTTTCATTTGCACATTTTGCATTTTTGGTGTAATATACACTGATACCGATATAATTATTTGTAGGTATTAACTTACCATGATGCATACATGAAGTACTGTATCCCTCCCAATATGTGGTGAGGATGGAATCCAAAAAATAAAGGTAAATAATAATCTCTTCTCTAACATATGTATGGGTTTAGAGAATTGTTTAGACCTAGATAAATTCTGGGTTTTACTATTTGCTTTACATGATATTATATGGAAAGTTGGAACTCAGGACCATTTCCTCTTGCTCTCGCATTATTGAAGGGTAAGAACATAACACCTCTCATGGGCTACGGCCTTGCAAAAAACCTACCCACCTCTGTTAGTAATCTCCAACTTTATCTTTCATAGGGTTAAGATTATCCCTTGGTTGCCTTCGTTTTGTTTCTCCAGTCCTGATTAAGACTCGCAATCCCCAGGTTTAAATCATCGGTTGGGCATAAGACGAGTCGGAACGTCGACGGTATCTTCTAATTACCCTTGGACCAACTATTAAAGAACTTTATATAGTGCAAAATATCTTCCAGATATATGTCTACTTATAAAAGTGTTCTGATTCAAAAAACCTAAAGAAAGGTTGGCCAGGGTCTCAATACGGCTAAATATAGGTCCGGTATTGTTTTCAAATAACGTGAATAATTTTTTCTATCCACTAATTTGTTTTTCCTTTCTGTTCACTTGTTTCACACCTTTGACCACCCCTTTTTTGCACAGTTCCTCTCTTGGGCAACCTCTGTTGTTTTTATCAATTTGGAAATGAAATATTGTGTATAAAATGAATTGTTAAAATGCAAAAAAACAAAAAAAGATGATGAATAAGTTAATAAATCAAAAGTAATTTCTTTTAACGGTGGTGTAGGTTTATTTTGTGGTACAAAGTTTTTTCAGTACAATAGAGCAGACTGATTGAGGTTGCTCTACTTACAAAATACTGTGGATATTATAATTGATCTAAGTCATTCTGTATAATTAATAGGTCTAGGACCACTGTTTTTTTGATGCATAAAAGTGACAACACAACAAGTCTTTTTCAGAATAACAGATTAATAGCAGATAAAGTTATAGAACAAGATAGAAATGGAGATAGTAGTGGAGGTACACCCGTATTGGAAATTCAAGAAGGGATCCAGCAGTCAGCGTATTCATCATTATTAAAAGTGCTAGAAACCACAATAACAGTGCTTAATATGCAGTCAGAAAAGTTAGATACCCAGATTGACCTGATGAATATAATCGCCTCATATATCATAGGAATTAATACAAAATTGGAAACGCTAGTGGATCTGACTATTAAGGAGCGAGAAATAAACGCAGTAGTAGGCATAGATTGTGTATGTGGTCCAATAATCGATAAGCTAAGCAATGTTCCAGCGATTTTAACAAGTATTCTAAACGAAAGGAAAAAGATCAACGATGGTGGGGAAATAAACATAAATCGTATAAGTAAGTCCTCAAAACTAAACCTACAAAGTTATATTACTGGTTACACAAATGTACCAATCATGGCAGAAACATCAATGATCTCTACTAAAGCCAAAATTCTCAATATTAATAACAGTAATTCCGGGAAGGATCAACCTAAGATGAGCAGCGATTGGATAAGGATCATAGACAAAAACGTGGCCCAGGCAAATGCTGAGCAGGCCTTACAAGATGGGCAAGACAGAGATATGCCGGCAAACCAAGAGACAGAGAAAAAGAGCAAGGAAATCCAGAAAGAACAATCCTAACACAATACAAGATATAAATACCAGTAGGAAATGGTTCCATATTTTTGAAACCAAAAAAACTAATACAGGTCCTGAAATGCCATGTACACAAATAGACCAAAGGTCTACAGTAGAGGAAGAACGTCAACAAGGAGATTACACCCTGTTGACCTCATTAAGGGCCTAATTACGATTGCGGTTTTCCCGCATCCTCTGGGCCGGCGGAAGCCACCGCCGGCCCGGAGGATGCGGGAAAACCGCTGCGGACTGAAAAAGACCCCCCGCCAGATTAGGATGGCTGGGGGATCGTTTTTCAGTCCGCAGCTTTTCCGCCGCGGTCGCCTTCCGACCGCGGCCGAAAAGCTTTAACATGGCTGGCGGTGTCTATCAGACACCGCCAGCCATATTAGGATGTCTGCGGAAAGATGCCTTTACACGGCGGCATTTCCGCCGTGTAAAGGCATACGGATTTGTGTTTGGGGGCCCGTTGCGGGCCCCCAGGGGTGAAGGGGGGTGGGGGGTGCACATGGGGGGTACCTATGGTACCCCCCTGCATTTGCCTGCACAAAGCGGCAGGCACCGCGAGGTGCCTGCCGCTTTGTGCATGCAAATGCACAACTTACATTTTTATGATTGCGGCGGGTGCTGCTTCAAGCAGCACCCTCCGCAATGATAAAAATACAGGATGTGACCGCCAGGGTGGCGGTCACATCCTAATTTGAACGGAGGGACCGCCGCAACCCCTGCGGACGGTCCCTCCTACTCTATGGTGGCGGACGGACTCAGGTCCGTCCGCCATCATAATCGGCCCCTATGTCATAATATACAAACGGACAAATCACTTAATATGATGCAAACAAATCAAATTCAAAACCTATGTGCACCGGAACGAACTCTCGGGAAGCGACCACCCACTATCAGGAATAATCTTGTGCAAACAATGGGCACCCCAGAGATGGAGCAAAGACACCCCCCACATGAGGTGGAAAAGAAGGAAAACTACACAATCAAAATCAATAAATCAACAGGGGATATCTCAGGAAAGAAACAAAGAGAGGTATCAGAACGGACTCAAGAGAAGCGATCATCGGATTTTAGGAGTAACACAGTGGAAAGAAAGGGCATTACTGAGATGGAGCTAAGAAACTTCCCAAAAGAAGAGTTGTTGAAGGAAAAATTGATAATTAAAATCAATACACAAATAGGTGACAGACATGGAAGTAATCAAAGAGAGGTATCATAACTTATTCCAGTCAAGCAATCATCTGATGCTAGGAACAACCCAGTGCAAATAAAGGGCATCACTGAGAGGGAGCACACAAAATCTCCGTTAGAAGACGTATCTAAGGAAACATTTATAATCAAAATCAATAAGCGACCAGGCGATAGACATGGATTCAGTCAAAGTGAGGTACTTCAATGCTCGGCACCTATAGTTAAACCATTGGGAAACAATCAAGAAAATATTTGGAACAAACAGATCATATTGACCCCCCCACTGTATCTCTCAGGGGCAACAAGATCTCCTCAATAGAGGGAACTTATTAAAGACTAATAGCTGAAATTTCTACCTTAAAGCATTTGACCACTTCAGACCTGCTGTCAATTGAATTAATCGATAAAGAAGAAAATAGTAGCATGGAAAAAACACTATCGACCTGGAAAAACGAAGAAATAGTAGCTCTAATAATGAATGCCAGACAAGAGTTCGAAAGTTGGGGTATCACAATGACAAGACCAACAAAGAGACGATATCCCTCACCTCTACTAACTGTACCAAAGAATTCAAAAGAAGAACGACAGAACGTCCCAGTATATTCAGTACTACAAAATGCTAGAGGAAAAATAAACCCCTCTAAAGATGTTACGGGGAGTTCCACCACACAACAAGATGGTAACGAATTGAATTGGATGGCTACAGCCTTAAATTTTCGGAAAACAGAACGACTTGCCACAAAGGGCAAAAGCACCAATAATAGTATTGTAAAATTTCTATCTTGGAATATCTCTGGTGCAAAAAAGGAACTAGAAGAAGATAATGCCCCAGCGTATTGGGAGTATTATGACATCATCGCCCTCCAAGAAACATGGATGATGGAGTGTAAGGATGTGGCTAACTATACACTCCACCAAGTGAAGGCAACCAGAACACACAAATATGGAAGGCTGAAGGGTGGCTTAGCAACTTATATATCAACTGCTCTAAATATAAAAACAAAACAACTACCGAGTACGACATCAGACCTACAAGTAATTAAAATGGTCCAGGGGCCAAAAAATCAAACCACAGTAATATTAATAAATCTCTACTTTCATCCAAACGCGGAAAAAAAGAGGCACAATCTGAAAAACCGATGTTGTTAGTCACTTCTATCAGATTTGAAAACCCAGTGTGGGAGATAATAATAACCGGCGACTTCAATTCATATTTAATCCATACACCAGATGATGATGACCAGCTGATAGCGGACAACGAGCAATGGTCTGTTCCTCCACAATCATCCTCATTACATTAATAAAGAGACATGGCTTAAATGGGCAAAAGCTGGTCCTGACACTAGCACATCTAGGCTTACGAGTCTTAAATGGTAGAACTAAAGATGACACCCCTCCGCAGGGGACCTATCAGGGTGCCCACGCATAGTCAATCTTAGATTATACAATCAAATGCTTCCTTTACTCGCTCGCGTGCCGAAATATAAGATCAAATATTCTACTCAAAGTGATCACTCATATCAGGTATTCAAACTGGAAACAGGCCATCAAAAACATCGTCTGGCCCCCATAGAGATGGGTCAATTGACTACAACAAATCTGAAAAGAATAGGATGGTCAGCAGAAACCCTACCTGAATTAACAGCATTAGCAAAAGAAATATTTGAAGCTAAGAAAACATCTGGCAAAAACCCAGTAGAGAGCTGGTCCATCTTCGCGAATGCACTATTGATTCAGGCACCTAAAATTAATTATGCACAGACTAGAATGTTCAAGCCTGATGTAAACATGTCCAGGAAGGCCTACTCACTAAGAAAAGAGCTGAGAAAGATGGTGAGGAAAAATAATACACAGAACGTCCCAAATCACACATGGCGGGATATAAAGATTATCAAGAGGCTGTATAAAATCCAAATCTGGAAGGATCAGAAAGCGCAACAGGAGACCCTCTGGACGAAGCTACTTTTTAGTGCCAAACAAGCAAACAACAGGCTCTTTTGGGAATTAGTAAATGGCACAATAGGATCAAAAAAAGTGATCAACAATGCCTCGGTAGCAGAGAATGTATGGGCAGTCAATCTAAATAAAATATTTGAAGATCATATATCATCCACAAAATGTGCAATCAATGTTAACAGCAAAACTCCTATCCCAGAAATCTCAGCGAAGAATCGCCCTGGAACACAAGATCTCGGCACCATCATAGCCCTGGAAAGTCAATGCCACACAGTAGAAGATATTGCCAGAATAATAAAAAAGGGTCGCAATGATGGGGCTCCAGGCCCAAATGGCATTCCCCAGGCCATATTCAGGGCTGATCCAGACTATTGGGCAAAATCACAATCAGGTCTCTACAATGAAATCAGTTTAACAAATACCCTCCCCATAAGCTGGAAGGGGTCAATCATTAATACGATCTTCAAGGGAGGTGACAGGGCAGATCCGGCAAATTATCGGTTAATTGCACTTATGGACGTGGAAGCAAAATATTTTGCCTCACTAATCCTGGAGGCCCTGGTAGAATGGTCAAATACAAACGGGCTGATACCATTAAACCAAACCGGATTCCGCAAAGGATGTGGCACTATAACTAATATTTGAACTCTTGCCACAATAGCTGATAAGTGCAAACGTCAGCAAAGGCCACTACAATTGTGTTTTATAGACTTCAAATCCGCATTTGATCGCGTGAATCGTGGGCTACTATGGACCATATTACAGAATCTGGGTCTACCGAAACAATATTACGTCCCATTATACAACTGTACACATGCACGTGGGTCCGTGTGAAAATGGCGATACAAACTGAGTTTGGATTAAAACAAGGCTGTGTATTAGCCCCCCATTTATTTAACCTCTTTATGGCAGACCTCTCACCCTGATTGGATCAAGCAAATACACATCCACTGTGTTTGGGAACATTGCCCATAACACATCTCTTGTATGCAGACGATATATTGTTGTTCAGCCTGACCCGAGTAGGTCTACAAAGAGCACTTAATGAACTCCTGATGTTTGCTAATACCAACGCACTGGAAATTAACAATACTAAAACAAAAACTATGTCACTCACGAAATGCACACGCTATAAATATCAATTCAAAATGGGAGAGACGGGCCTTGGAATAGTAAGTACCTCTAAGTACTTGGGGGTATACATAGACAAAAGACTAAACTTTCAATTTCAGAAACAATATCTTGAAAAAAAAAGGAAATGGAATGATTTATGCTTTTTGTGCTATCGCAAAGAAGCTATATGGTCCTTCATTCACGCCAGTAATTTCAGTGATGGCCGCAAAGCTACTACCTGCAATAACCTATGCAAGCATAGTGCTAAATGGTAAAGATGGAAAAATCCTAGACTCTCTACAAATAAAGGCCTACAAAAAAGTCTTCAGTCTACCACAGTCCGCAGCTCCAACACAGGTCCGACTGGAATTCGGCCTTATTAAGCAGGAAATTGGGAGAAAATATGCCGTGATCAAAACTTGGTATAAACTGTGGCAAAATAGATCTAATATATTAAATGACACTCTGTGGCAATCCCAGGATGATCCAAACTCAAGCTACGGCAAATTCTTGAAAATGTCGTTGAATGACACCGAGACAAAGGATCTATGGGCGAAGAACCCTTCCTTCCAAATCTGCAGTAGCTTAACAAACAAGGCAGCAAAACTACAATCATTATTGGAAGATAAAGGTACCTTAGCAAAAAGATCCCATGGTGGATGGTTCTGCAATCCTATACATCACTCCGAACGGCGTAATATCTCGGCGCAACATACTCGCCCCACATGAAACGCAAGCTAATGGCAACTAGATTCGGGGTATTAACAAGCCTGGCTGAACAACCATCATGGAAGTATACGGGCGTCAAATCTTGTAGCTTATGTGGTGTAGCATGCCAAGATATTATCCATCTAATATGTGTCTGCCCCAGCCTAAAAACGAAACACGTTGCTCTACTAAAAAAGGCTTTTAATGACAGAGGAATTCGAACTTGTAGATCTGCTATCATTAGAAGACTTGGCACTACAGACCCTCAGCTGACCTGTAAAATGATGAAATTCCTATTATTTTATGAGAAAAACTATGTGGCACTTCCAAAACAAAAATGTTTAGAACTTTATTTGCAATCTTATAATAATGTTTAAAATGTTTTATATGTCGCTACGTGCAAAAATCACAACTCAACAACAATATGATGTTGCAGAATTATGAACAAACTTTAAATTGGCCTCATGATAAGGATACTGCTTCCGGTTTTTAGGACTAAATAATTAACATGTTTTTAATTCTTTTCTTTTTCTATTTTGAAAACTTTTTAATCATTTTACAGGGATACCATATTTGTATTATGACATTGTTATGGTTTTAAATACCTTAAACAATAAAGATTTATTCACAGTTATTGCCATAAATGCACTTTTGCACACCGTCTTAGAGGACCAAAAATAGTTTGGCACTGGACGTTGACTAGTGTTTTTACAGTTTGCCATCGTTCACAACCCCTCTTTGCACTCTCTAAATTGCACTGCTTGGTCCTGCATTGGGTCAGTCTGAGAGCAAGATCATTCTGTGACTTTTCTCTTCCTAGTGCTGATTGCAGCAATGGGACGGTGCTCTGCACATTTTGCACATTGTTCCTTCAATTGTGTCGAAGGTTCGTCCTGTTTTACGTGGCATTGATCGGGGAAAAAAAGAGAGAAACGTTTTTCACTTTGCTTTTTTGCCTGTTTTGTCTTCTTAAAATACGGCTCAGCTGAATCTTTTCTGTCCTGAACTTAGCGCTGTTTGTTCTTATAATGTGTTTTTTTAAATCTGTATCGTGAATACTCTTGATTGCTTTGCTTGCTTGTAAAGGTTTTACATTTTTGTACAATAAAATTGACAACGGCCATGACATCTCACAATACCCGACTGAAAGCACCTGTACCCTGCTATTTTTCAGAAAATACAGGGGCAAATTATCAAGGAACAGCGTTACAATTATGGAAGCCGCGATAATGGGCTTAATAATATGCCCTTGAGAATTCCAATAGAAGCCCATGGGCTTCTATTGGAATTCTCTACGGGATATTATCAAGCCCACTATCGCCATTTTAGCTGCAGTTTCCTGCCACTAAAGCGGCGATAATTTTAACACTGTTCCTTCATAATATGCCCCTCAATTATTATGGCGGTGTAACCTCCCCCGGGCTACGCCCCTGATTATACCTCCGCCTGGCTGTAGTTAGGCGCCATGTGGCTAACAAATTCGGATTCTTAGCCTATTATTCTCTGTCATCATTCCGATAAGATTTGGGCGCTGACTTCCACGCCCTTTATCGACTGAGAATGTTACATCTTGCCCTATGAATGCCAGGCTCACTCATCCAGGTGCCAAAATTAACTCAGAAGCGAGAATTTTCCCCTCTCTGGCTTCTCTGACTGACAAATTCCAAAAGTTCAGCAGAATCATCAGCATCCGCTACATCCGTTGTGAATTTCTGGGCCTCTCCTCCTAGCAGGCCCGGCTCCAGGAATTTTTACTTGGGTGGGCCAAGGGTGCCTTTGGGTGGGCCTCTGCGGGCTCGATTTGTGGCCCTCCTTTATCTTTTCTTAGTCTTACAAGGCCCAGTAAAGCGCACTCTTTTCCAAATCTCTTTCTAAATATTATCACTCTCAAAAAGTGTTTTTTTCCATGTAATGTTCCTTTGATGGGAAGAGAAGGTTTCTGAGGTGGGAGTATCAGGCAAGTGACACTTCTCGGGCTCCCTCAGCAAGCCTTCAGGGAGAATTCCTCTTCATTACTTCATCCACCTGACCCCAGACTCTGCAACACACTCACTCCCTTACAGACTTGATTATCCACTACTCCTCTCCAGTGCACCCTATCTCACAGCTGACCTTGGGCCCCAGCCCCATGACAGGCACCATCGGGCTCCACTTTCATTTTTCCCGGTAAAAACATTAGTAAAATCACCTTCAAACCTAAAACATTGAATATGTAGCAGTAAATATAATGAGCACACACTTTAAAGTATGATCCACAGTAGTCCTTATGACCGAACTGTTAATTAAATAAACAAAAAAACAGAAATTCCATGCCAGGGCCGGCTTCAGTGCTGATGCAAAAGTCTTTTTTTGGTGCCGCACCAATAACCTCTTTCTCCGTAAATACCTTTACTGCCACCTTCCAACAGTGCCCCTCATCCCTCCATGGCCCCCCCGATTGACCTCCTCCTCGGATTCCCTCACTGCCATACGCCACAAGTGCCCCTCATCTCCCCATAGCCCCTCCCCTTATGACCTCTTCTTTCCCTGCCAACCTCCACCAGTGCCCTTCATCTCTCTCTAGCCCCTCCCCCTCATGACCTCCTCCTCAGCCTCCCTCACTACCAACCTCCACCAGTGCTCCTCATCTCTCCCTAGCTCCCCCCTCCACCCATGACCTCTTCCTCGGATTCCCTCACTTCCTCCCTCCAACAGTGCCCCTCATCTTTAAGTAGCCCCTCTCTCATTTGCATTTCATTTGTTGTATAGCGCTACTCATATCAGTGTAGGGTGTCACAGTACTTTACATCACGCACACATTACAGAGACAATGAATCATACAAGTATGTAAAAATGTATATCTATATCTACCCAAACATACTCATTTTAGCAACATTAGAATAATGAAAGACTGGGGCAGTTATAACTATATCACAAAAACAAAAAAAGCGAAGTTCTAACTATACCATTCATGTTTGTATGCAGCTCTTTGATGACAGTTCATTGGTCACTGTCCTATGTTAGGATTGTAACTTCTGAACTCCAAGTAACACAAGGTTCTCTGTGACAAAGGCAGGAACCACTGAGCTATTCACATAAAAAACAGTTCATCTGCATTTAAAAACGACTAACATACCAATGATTGCTCTCCAGCAGGATCATTAATCACCAGCGTTAACTGGACATTTTGTATTGTCTTATTGTTGTCCTGCATCAGCCATTGATAATGATAACTCATCTCATCTCAAATAACTTTATTTCGATTCCACAAAGAAATCATAAAAGTATACATCATTATAAAAACACAAGCTACAATAAAACCACGGTAAATATTTACATAATGCTGATTTTCATAAACATTCCCTATTGGTTTCTAATAGCAAGAGCTGATCTAATAGAGGTAGGAGAATTAATGGTACCCCTACCTAGCAAATGTTTGTGTAGGGCTGTTGGTCTTGGTGGGGGGATAGGAGGGGTACTCGGATAAAAATCATGCAGATCCCAAACGGAGATGGAGCCGTCATTATCGTGGGGCTGGGAGGATCGTAAGTAGGGGACTGTGTGCCTGTCCCTAAATTTGACTAGAACTAGGTCCCCGGGAATTTCTTTAGGTGATGACCCTAACCAACCCACCCTTCTAACACTCAGGATACCACCGTCTTTATTGGATGGGAGGGGTCTATTTTTTGATAACCAAAACAGGACCTTGTGCAATAGGTCCTGATGCCTTTCAGGTCTCCCGTGGATGGGTGCAGGTACTCCTGCAAGAACAAGCACAAAGGGGGCGGCTTCTGGAGGCAAATCTATACAAGCTACTCTGTTAGGTTCTGCTCTAATAGCAGAGTATTTAGGTAACGCAGGTTTACGGGCAATTTTGGTGGCAGTTGAAGGTAGTCTCTTGGGAGGTTGTCTATCGGTTAGGACATTTTTTGTGGTATTGATCGCAGATGTATGGGCGATTTTGGTAGCGATGTGAGGTAGACAGTTGGGGGATTGACTAACAGTTGGGACAGTATTAGTAGTGTGAGGCACTTTGGGAGCAATAGGGAGAGTGGAACAATTAGATCTAACAATCATTGCGGGAGAGAAAGAATTGGCTTTAATAATAGTCTCTAGGCTTGTCAACCTGTCCCCTAAGATGTTGATTTGGTCAAGCAGGGGTTCTATTACAGATCTTAACATCAATTCAAACTGGGGCAATAGTTGTAGTTGGGGGGATGCTACTTCGTCAGCCAGAGTTTCAGTGTGCATCTTGGATAAGGTAGGATTTATGGCAGGCGATGAGGAATCAGTACAGAGTCTTTGTATTTTGACTTCGGTTTCGTGGTCATTAACCCCGTCATGCTTCCTTTTCGCATTTTGGCCTTGTGACAGTCCACTAGCTTGACTGTTATCCTCCTTAGGTGATAGGGGTAGGTGGCAAGGTCTATCTACACGGGGGTCGGTAGTAGAACCTTTTACGGGGGAAGGGGCTATAACAGGAAGAAAGTTAGTCCCGCACAAAGCATTTAATTCCTCCCAATAAGTCAGTTTTTTCGGACTGACAGGGGTTTGTGGAAGGGTTTGAGTTGGATCTAGGGGTTGACGGCAATCAACGGTATCTGTTTCGCTGATAGTGGTAAGGGTCCTATGGCTCTGAATGTGCATGTCCATTTCCTGGCCCGGGCATCGTTTTTGAATGAAAATTGGATAGGCCCCCTTAGATGTCATGATTTGTGTATTATGACTATGTTGGTGAGTCAGAAGTCCATAGGTCGTAATAGGCACTATACCTTCTCTTATGGGGATGCCAAGGGGAGTGGCCCGTCCCGTCCTCCTCGTGCCGCTGAGGGCCGTAGAGGGCCCGCCCTTTGCCCGGGCTTAGCCCCGGGCTGTGTCCTGCGCGTGTCCCGCGCCGCGGGAATAGGAGCGGGATTAAATCAATGGAGATGGGGGGGCGGGAGCGCCGAGGGAAGAGGCAGCAGCTGTGAGGCACCGAGCCTGCTGGTCCTTGCAGTCCCTCGGCGTGCAATACACTTCCTTAGCCTTTCCCCTCAAGGCAGCCCACAAAGTTCAAAAAGCGCTTTCAGAGCGCAGGGATCCCACGTCGTTCTCCCCAGCAGCAGCCCACCGTGAACGGCACCCGCGGAGCGGGGGCCGCAAAAAGTATTTAAATTATCCAGGTGGGGGGTGGGAGCGCCGAGGGAAGAGGCAGCAGCTGTGAGGCACCGAGCCTGCTGGTCCTCGCAGTCCCTCGGCGTGCAATACACTTCCTTAGCCTTTCCCCTCAAGGCAGCCCACAAAGTTCAAAAAGCGCTTTCAGAGCGCAGGGATCCCACGTCGTTCTCCCCAGCAGCAGCCCACCGTGAGCGGCCCCCGCAGAGCGGGGGCCGCGAAAAGTATTTAAATTATCCAGGTGGGGGGTGGGAGCGCCGAGGGAAGAGGCAGCAGCTGTGAGGCACCGAGCCTGCTGGTCCTCGCAGTCCCTCGGCGTGCAATACACTTCCTTAGCCTTTCCCCCCCATGCAGCCCACAAAGTTCAAAAAGCGCTTTCAGAGTGCAGGGATCCCATGTCGTTCTCCCCAGCAGCAGCCCACCGATAATGATAACAAGAATTGGCCTAGCCAATAGGTCTCGCCTTTGGGACCTTATAAGTGCTTAGTTATCCAGCACAATATCCTTGGTGCAACAACATCAACTGTTGCATGGGTAAACACTTATAATGTCCCAAAGGCAAGACCTATTGGCTATGCCAATGCTTGTTTCTTCTGCTTTGTTTTTCTAGATGAACAGTGATATGCAGAAGGATGATATTATGACAACATGTTTATTTTTTGTGCACTTTATGTAATTAAAGAGCGTTATTTTAAAAATGACTTATGTTAAACTGATATAAATATATTTTGCAACAAATATCTAACTGCTTTTTAGTGTGTTTAATTTTACAATACAGATTCTACTTTTATTCTCCACACCTGCACCCATCCTGTCTATTTCATATTAAAAAGCAAAATACCAAGGCTATTTGAGTATTGTGGGAAGGCAAGCGTTTGACCATGACCATGTATTATAAAGTATAAAGTACACCCTAGCATACATTAATGCGATATTGCAAGTTACCGCCAAAACCTTATAAAGGAACTTTGCCTTCATCCTCATTCTTCTATATAGTCATGAAACTTGTCTGTAACGTGCTAAATCCTTAATATGTACAGTAGGGTTATTTAAGCCATATGTAATATACCTACATGTAGGTTTGGGCGTTATGATGAGCTAAAAGGTAGTGCCTTCCTTCTTGGGTGCTTTTACCGTTTTAGCACAATTCTGCTCATCAGAACCTGTGAAAGTGTTTTAGGCCAATCTGCTTTTGTCGCCTCTGAAAACTAGCATTTCATTTTTCTTCTATTTCTTTTGAGCAGTTTTATATAGCGCAAACTGGGCCTGAAGGTATTGGTGCTCTTTTCATGAGCACTTGTAACATTAACACAAGGCCCCAGTCATTTTTAAGCACAGAGCGAATAGGTGATTTGCCCAAAGTCACAGGACGTTAAGCAACACCAAGACTTGAACCAGGTTACCAAGGTCCAAAGTCAGCACTTCTGGTCATAACGCCTCATCCTCCCACCATATTTTCTTAAAACTCTTTTTTTTGAAACGCCAAGATGGGTCTTTTAGACAGAGCTGCTAAAGGCAGTGTGTTTCTGTTGGTGTTTTTAGGGCTGCAACACAATGCTGCTTTTCATTGCTTGTGAAGAGCAGCAAGCTGGCTCAACTTTAAAAATACACCAACACAGGCGCATAGTCTATCGGTAAAAGATGGCACTAGGCAATGTGTCAGTGTTGATGTTGGTGTTTCTTGCCTCAAGAATAGACTGGGCTCGGATCGTGTCAGGCTCAAGGGTCTATGAGGACCCGAGTCAGAGCCAGGCATCGGTCTCGAACCAATCTCGAGCTTTAAGGGGTCGTCCACCAGTATGAAAATACTGGCATGATGGGCGCCTGATAACCAAAATTCACTCTCACTTGTTTTGTTCACTAATGAACAGACACCTACGTCCGTTTATAACAATCACTGCTCCAGCACACACATCTGTGCATTCAGTGACCCCATGCGATCATGTGAGGAGTGGGATCCTAGCATTGAACAGACAACTTGGGTTTGATGCACTTTACTGTAATGTACAGTGCATTCTGAAAGTGCTTCAGTGCACTTCAGGCACAGCACACGCATAAGGTGCTGTGATAGGCCCTTTGGTTCCCAGCTCATCTAGGAGTAACCAGATTGTTAGCATCAAAATCAGGGACGTTCCACAACAAAGCAGGAGAACACCTGCGCTTCGTTCGTGCACAGAGAGTGCAGCTGGCAGCCCCCATAACCACGGAAAGCACACACAACAAAGCACCGCGTAATGACATTTACCTTTCACACAGCTGCATCTCTTAAGTGAACTGCTTTCTGATCAGGGCTTCCACCTAATCCTCCCCAGGAACTTATGAGAACTTGCCGCCCTCGCTATTGCGTCGACCTTCTCCAAAAAAAATGACGTGTTACATTTACTGAAATTTACTGAGACAAAATGGTGAAAAACAGTGGTGAAAACGGGGAGTGTCCATCTACACTGGAGACTCCTGGTTTACCTTTGTTCCACCTCTAAGTGGAAAACGAAGCCTCATTAACATGTGAATGGTCCTTAAAGACCCGTGAAGGACTCGGGTGCGGCTGCGATAATTTCTAAAACTGTCTCTATGTGTGTGCTCCCTGGAAGCTGTATTCGGCCTGGCCTGATGCACACGACAGGGGAGGGTTTAAGCACTTTGATCCCAAACGCGTTGCGCTCAGCCTGCCTTCAAGCCCTCGCTGCGAGGGCCAATGATCCTGTTTGGGTGGGCCAGGGTCATGTTTGGGTGGGCCTGGCCCACCCGGCCCACCCGCTAGAACCGGGCCTGCCTCCTAGCCACCCTCCAGGCCGTGAACTGAAAGCAGGAAGGGTCATTGAGGACTTAACTCACCCAGGCATGTGTGTGTGCTGTGAACAGTGTTTTCTTCTCGGGTGAGTGTAAACTGCTCCAGCTGTGCACAGTGGCTGGGTCTGCCTTACGAATCCTGTGGCGACAATCTTGGAAACTGTTGTGTTCGTTTCTCGATTGCCCCTTATCCTGGGTGCCAAACTCAGTGTTTTTTCCCTGCTAAACACAGCACACTGCTACCAACTTCTAGGGTCGATCTGTGTGAAGCCAAATGAGAATAGCCTACGGTAGTTGCCTTCATGGGGTTTAGCAGGAGCCCAACACCCGGAGCCTAGTGCATTTGCATCTTTGCTGGTCCCTACCCTGGCCAGGCTCCCACATTTGTGGGTATTAACCTACAGCTACAGGGAGCCCATGCTCAAAATCCCCAAATCCTCACCATAGTCTAAATTCATGACATTGGAAAATCTGTCATCCTTCTGAAATTCCAACTAAAGGGATTGCAATTCACATTTCAGAAAAGTACACAAATCTTGATTCTCTGCCTAGTGATATGATATTTATGATAACAAAATAATACTATTGCACACCTAAATACCACTTAGATGTGCAAAATGTTTTGAAGGTGTGCTTTGGAGGAAAGGAAGTGAGGGCCTTATTTACCAGAGGGTTGCTTCACGTTTGCACCACGCAATATGTAACATGTTGACTTTTTGAAGACACACTAAGCCCCTTTGCGTGCCTCTGAGTGGTTTCATAAATCTGTAGTAAAGCAACACAGAGCAAATCGATGCGTTACTCTGCCCTGGATAGGCGTTCCATGGGCGTTGCATGGCTGTTCCCATGCAAATACCATGGATTTTGACGTATTCCCAGATTTTCAAAAACTTGTAAACCTTGGGATGCAATAACTTACACCTTCCCAGGGGAGGCATAACAAGGAGAAATATCTCAATTTCTCCTTGTCTGTTCCTCTTTCTATGCAGCACACTTACAAAGAGAAAAATGCCTTGCAGGATTGATTTTGTGCAGGAAGATGCACCTTCCTGCATAAAAGAATTATGCATGCAACACAGGCACCCTTGCACCATGGTGCAAGTGTGCTTAAGTTTGAGCTAGGCTGTCAAAAGGGCACCAGCACAAGGTAAAGGACAGAATGGTGCCATATTGCCTTACATATTGTGCATTCTTGACACCCACTGAGTGTGAAGACACCAGGACCAACCGGATCCATGCAGCACCAACCCCCAAGGTACTGGATGCTCTGCACCAAACACCAAAAGTGAGAGTCCAGTCCTGATTCCCAGTGCACCACAAGCGAGCAGCCATCAAGGGACGTCAGGATCACTGGGACACCCTTCTTGAGTGGCCCACTGTCCTGATTTTGCCCCTGCCAGCTGTTTGCCTCAAACCGCAAGAAGCATATCTGCGCACCAGCCCAGCCGCCCTAACCACTGTTAGACCTGACATCATTGGCTTGAGTCTCTCCTCCATTTTTTCTGTTTGCCTCCACTGCACTGTTGTACGATGTTTTGCTGGATAATGCTTTGGGCGCTGTGCCACTGCTGATCAGTGCCACAGCGCAAGTGCTCCCTATGTTAAATTGATGTATCGATTGTATTCCATGTTTGGCTTATTTGGTTTACTGTCAGTCCCTAGTCTAGTGCACCAGGAGTGCCGGGGCTTGTAAATCCAAATGCCGCTCGTGGGCTTGCAGCACGTGTTGTGCCACCCACAAGAGCGGCCTCGTAAAAGAATGTCTACGGGTCGGTCATTGCGAGACCTACGTGCAGTCTGGTACTGTCACGCGGGCTGCGCAAGTATACCTACTTGCCAGTCCCTCAAACCTCCCCTTAACTTCATGTTAGTCACCCCTATGGTAGGCCCGCAGGCAGGGTGCATTGTAAGTATAAGGTAGGACAAGCCTGACCAAGTTGGCATGTCCTAAATAGTGAATGACAGCCATCTTCGTTCTTCACTATTGAGAGGTGACCCGCTCTCCGTTAGTTAGAATGGGCCGCCGGGATTATTAATGCTATGATCCTAGCTGGCTCGGGGAGCATGGTGCAATGTCGAGTTTGGTATCCCTGAACTCAGGGTTTAAGTACGCATCCGCTGGTGTGGATGGTTTTTGGACTCTGGGTTTGAAAATAGCACTTTTTAGAAAGTGTCTATTTTCTTGTCTAACCATTTCTGGTTTCTGCTGGTCTTGCGTGTGTGTGACAGGAGCTGGGTGGCTCCAGAGGTCTGAGTGAGTCAGTGTGGGATGAGTGGGACATTTGCATTGAGAGTAGGGGGAGAGTAGTTGCTGATAGCCTGCCCTGCTTGATACAATGCTGGCTCCACCTCCTGCCAAGCGGCTGATGGCTCCGTGCCTGCCATGGACGATCCTAGCCGCACCTCCTACCAGGAGGCCGATAGCTCTGCTCCTGCCGGTGACAATGCTGGCTCCACCTCCTGCTGGGCGTCTGAGGACCCAGCCCTGCTCAGTGAATAGGCCAGGTGCCTCTGCCTGGCTCCACCCACAACAGACCCAGGATGTTGGGCAATCCCCCTGCATGGACAAAGGGATCAAAGCCAAAAAGGGGTATAAGAGAAGGACCCCTGAACCAAGAATTGAGATCACTTCTGACAAGGAACCCTGAAACCAAGGACAAGAAGCCTGCTGATCCAAGGACACGCCTACCCCTTCTGCCATTGTGCTGTTTGCTGGAGGGAATCCTGCAGTGCTTCTTTATTTTTGCCAAGGAACCAGGAGAGAGGAACTGTGTGTGTACTCTCACGCTTGCTAAGAAAATCTCCAAGGACTGGAAGAGTGCCAGTCTCCTGTTGAAGTCACAGGGCTAAAGGACTTCATCTGCTACAAATGCTATTTGCTGGAACCTGTGAATCCAGCGCCTCTGAAAGACACCAGCAATCTTGACGCCGACGGACGTCGCTGAATCCAGCTCGACACCGTTAGTAACGGCTCAAGTGTCCCGCTTCCTCGACGCCGGCCGCCGTGCCTGATCGACACCAGCAGCGACGCCGGTGAGTAGTGAGTTCGGCTCCAGCTCCAAAGGACCTTGTGTCTGCACCGCTGCTGATCGCATCGACTTCGTGCCTTCTCGACGCCGTGAGCGCTGCTCACTCTTGCAACAGCATCATCGACATCGACGACTACTGAGGCCTGATCGACACCAAAGACGCGACACCGGATTGCTCGACGCCGCTGATCATCGTGTGCTTCATTCTCCAAGGTACTGTGTTGTTGGGGGTCCGTGTGACTCCGGGCTCGACGTAGCGCTCCTCGCGGTCGACGCCGAACCTTTGGATTACCTTTGCCTCGACGTCGTGTAACTCCCGTGGGGGTTACATTGTTGCCAAGAACTGTGTTTCCAGGAAGAAGAGTTGCTTTTGATACGAAAGACTTTGTGCTAAAGAAGAAACCACATTTGAACTATTACTTTCCCTTCCAAGAATATTTATTGAGATTGTGTATATTTTTGTCGTTATTGGGTCTTGTGCTAAGCCTTATATAAAAATACTTATTTTTATAAATACTACTGTGTCGTGTCCATTTGTAGTGTATTCACTTTATTACTGTATGTGGTCATAAATGCTTAGCACACAGCCTCTGAGATAAGCCTGTCTGCTCTGCCAAGCTACCAAGGGGGTGAGCAGGGGTTATCAAAGGGTGTGATCCCCTTGCCCTGACTAGAAAAGGTATGTCCCTATTTGTCAGAAGTGTATACCTCTGCCATCTAGAGACAGCCGGTTCTAACATTGGACGCAGCAGTGAGGATTTTTGAACCTTGCATTTATGACCCATGTGCAGTGATTAATGTGCGCTACATAGTGAAAGCAGACGATAGCGCAGCCACAATCTAATTTGGAAGGATCCTATTTTGGTTCTCATCTTTTCTGAAACTTGATTTTTTGAACACTGCCAGTTTTGACCATGAGTGACACCGGAGTCACTACCCCTGTTGTTGTCGTGGAGGAATTCGACAGAACGAAGATAAACGACTACGGCTTAAAGGAGCTGAAATCCTTTTGCAAGCAGTTGAAAGTGCCTACCAAAGGCATCTCAAGAAAAGAGGAATATCTCAAAGCATTGCAGGCCTGGTTAGAGGCCAGAGATCCCACTGATCCGGTGGTGGAACCGCCAGTGGAAGGGGATGAGGAGGCGCCAGTGAATGAGCCGGTGTCCTCTCCCGGAAGCAGTGTTTCCTCCAAAGGCCTTTCCCCTGAAGAAAGAGAAGAAAGGGCGAAGGAGCGTGCATACAACATGGAAATGGCAAGGCTAAAGATAAATGGGCAGTTGGAGTTAGAAAATGCAAGAGGTAGGAGAAAAGTTGATTTGGAGACCAAAAGGTTGGATTTTGAACGAGAGAAGTTAGCTTTGGAGCGTGATACCAAGTTGAGGGAATTGGACATCCAAGCTAAGAAGTTAGAATTGAATCCCTCTGGTGGCAGCATCCCATCTGGGCCTGCAGAAAGTAGGTTTTATTTTCCCAAAGATGTGATAAAAGATTATCATAGGAACGAAGATATTGGTCAGTGGTTTAAAGCGTATGAGTTAGCATTGTTGGCCCACCGGGTCCCTGAGAAGGATTGGGGAGCGGGGTTGTGGGGTCACTTTGTGAATGAGGGAAGAGATACCCTGTTAGACATGCCTGTTGAGGATAGGATGTCGTATGCTCATATGAAAGATGCTTTAATGTTGCGGTATGGCCTAACCCCCGAGAAGTACAGACAAGCTTTTAGAGAATGCAAGAAGTTGCTTGGTACGACGTGGGTTGAATATGTGTCTTATTTTTGCAGAGCCATGGATGGTTGGGTAAAGGGCAGCAAAGTGGAAAGTTATGAAGCTCTTTATGATTAGTTTGCTTGGGAGCACTTGTCTAATAACTGTTTTCCAGAGCTGCGCCAGCACCTGATTGATAGCAAGATATCTAACCCTAGAAAACTTGCTGAGGAGGCGGACCGCTGGGTCAGTACCAGGGTCCACAAGGGTCCAGTGGGAGACTCAGCCAAAGGTGGGCAGGGTCCCCAGCAGAAGAGTGGGGGGACAAGGGTAAACAGAAGGAGTCCCAGAAAGGCCCCCAAAGTAATCCCCAAGGGAACCAAGGGAAAGGTTCCCAGCCTCCCCCTGAGAAGAAGCCAGGGGCCCGACGGGTAAACCTGTTCATAGGGGCCCCCTAACCTGCTACGTTTGTGGGCAGGTGGGACACCGGTATTATGACCCCCAGTGTCCCATGAAAAATTTGAATGCACCGCCGCGTGCACCCCCCGTCAGTTGGCGAGTGTAGCCCTGGGAGGGGAGGAGATGGTTGTCCCTGGTGGGAGGGGTCCCGCAGAAATGTCCCTGGTCTCGCTAGGAGACATGCAAATGGTCCCTCCACCCCCTCTGCCTAGTAACATTAGTAAATATAGGCAGTGGGTGACCATTAATGGCCATAGAGTGGAAGCTCTCAGAGACACCGGAGCGAGTGTGACAGCTGTCAAGTGTCACTTGGTGTCCAGAGAGCAGGTGGTTCCCCACGCATTCTACCCTGTGATAGCTGCTGACAACTCCCAGAAAGAGTGTGAGGTAGCTCAGGTTTCCTTTGAATGGGGGGGAGTTTCAGGTACTCTTCAAGTTGCTGTGAGGCCCGCCATGCCTGTCGATTGTCTCCTGGGCAATGATTTAGAAGACTCCCCTTGGGCTAAGGTGGAGAGGGAGACACATTTGAGAATGTTGGGTGTGCCAGAGTGGGTGTGTGCAACCACTCGATCGATGACAGCAAGTAAGGGTGTTGATGGGGTCCCGGAGCCTGAAAGTACGGCCCAGGACCCAGCTGTAAAGAGAAGAGGCAGGAGGCGCGGGAAACCGGCCCCCGTAGTTCCCGTGGTCCAGGAGGAGGTAGACCCTGAGGGGGATACCCTGGAGCCCACAGGGGAACAAATTGCTGAACTGGGAGACCTGCCCGAGCTGACCCATTGGCAGCAGGATGGTGGTCCCTTCAGGGAAGAATTCTGTGCAGAACATAAAGTGTGCCCTTCTCTTGTGGGTATGAGGCAGCAGGCCTCAGCCCAAACCTCAGGTGATCAGTCAGGGTCACATTTTGTGTACTGGGAGAACGACCTCCTGTATAGCGAGCCTAAGGCTGCTGAGCCTGGGTCAGCCCGTGTGCTGGTGGTACCCCAGCGCTTCAGAGCCTTCCTACTGGGTTTGGCTCATGACGTTCCGTTAGCTGGACATCTGGGGAAGGACAAGACCTATGACAGGCTTGTCACCCATTTTTATTGGCCTCAGATGCGAAGGGATGTAGACATCCATTGTAAGACTTGTCACACTTGCCAGGCAAGTGGGAAAAGCGGAAGGAAGCAGAAGGCTCCCCTCCAACCTTTTCCGGTGGTCAGTACCCCCTTTGACCGGGTGGGGATTGACATTGTTGGGCCCCTGGACCCCAAGACAGCCCTAGGCAACAGGTTTATCCTGGTCTTGGTGGACCATGCCACACGGTACCCGGAAGCCATCCCTCTCCGAACAGTGACAGCCCCCGTTGTGGGATGGGCACTGATGGGTGTTTTCTCCCGAATGGGGTTCCCCAGAGAGGTGGTGTCAGACAGGGGCACCAACTTCATTTCCAATTACATGAAGTCTCTGTGGAAGGAGTGTGGGGTGACCTACAAGTTCACCACTCCTTACCACCCTCAAGGTAATGGGCTGGTTGAGAGATTCAACCATACCCTTAAAGGCATGATCATGGGTCTTGAAGAACCAATGAGGCGGAAATGGGACGTCCTCTTGCCATGCCTATTGTTTGCTTACCGTGCCGCAGAAGTCTCTAGGGTTCTGCCCCTTTGAGCTTTTGTATGGTCACCCGGTAAGAGGACCTTTGAGTCTGGTCAAAGAAGGCTGGGAGCAATCTCCCAGGAAACCTTCCCAGGATGTATACAGTTACATGCTGGCCTTTCGGAACCAGACTCAGCGCTTCAGAGATCTTGCTCAGGCAAATCTGGAAGCCAGCCAGGAGGAAATGAAGCGTTGGTACGACCGGAATGCCACTCTGGTAGAGCTTCAGCCTGGTCAGGAAGTTTGGGTCATGTCCCCTGTGGAACCTTGTGCGCTCAAGGACAGGTGGACTGGACCGTTTAAGGTTGTGGAGAAGAAGAGCGATGTCACCTACCTGGTGGACTTGAAATCTCCCAGGAACCCCTTGAGGGTCCTGCATGTCAACCGTTTGAAGCCCCACTTAGAAAGGTCCGAAGTGGGCATGCTCCTAGCTACAGATGCTGGAATGGAGGAGAGTGAGCATCTTCCTGACCTCCTGTGTGCTAAAGAGCAAGACGGGTCAGTGGATGGTGTGGTCCTCTCTGACACACTGACCCTTGGGCAGAAGCAGGATTGTCGCCAACTGTTGGGACAATTCCCTGATCTGTTTTCCTTGGTTCCGGGTGTCACTCATTGGTGTGTCCATGACGTTGATACCGGAGACAGCCCTCCTGTGAAGCACAAGGCTTACAGGGTGACTGACAAGGTCCGAGCATACATTAAGGAGGAGGTCTCCAAAATGTTTGCGTTAAGGGTGGTTGAGTCCTCTAGCAGTCCTTGGGCCAGCCCAGTGGTCTTGGTCCCGAAGGCTGCAGCGCCTGGTGCTTCACCGGAACTTCGGTTCTGTGTGGATTACAGAGGCTCAATTCAGTCACGAAGACTGACGCGCACCCCATCCCCTGAGCTGAGGAGCTCATAGATCGGTTGGGGGCTGCCCGATACCTTATTACGTTTGATCTGACGTCTGGGTACTGGCAGATCGCCTTGACTGATGGGGCAAAGGAGAGGTCCGCATTCTCCACACCAGATGGGCTATACCAGTTCCGGGTGATGCCCTTTGGGATGAAGAATGCCCCTGCCACCTTCCAGAGGTTGGTCAACCAGGTCTTGGCTGGACTGGAGGATTTCAGTGCCGCCTACCTGGACGACATCGCAGTGTTCAGCGCCAGCTGGGAGGAACACTTGCGCCACCTCCAGGAAGTGTTGTTGGCCCTGCGCAGAGCAGGCCTCACAATCAAAGCCAGTAAGTGCCAGATTGGGCAGGGTTCTTTGGTGTACTTGGGGTACCAAGTAGGGAGCGGCAAGGTTGCCCCCCTGCAACCCAAGATTGATACCATCCTGGCTTGGGCGCCGCCCAAAACCCAAACTCAGGTGAGAGCCTTCTTAGGACTCACAGGTTATTACAGGAGGTTTGTCAAGGATTACGGTAACATTGTGCACCCCTTGACTTCGCTGACTTCCAGGAAGCAGCCACGAAATATGATCTGGACTGATGCCTGTCAAACGGCCTTCGATACCCTGAAAACTGCAATGTGCACAGCACCTATACTCCAGGCACCCGACTTTTCGAAAGAATTTATTGTCCAGACGGACGCTTCAGAGCATGGTGTGGGAGCTGTTCTAGCTCAGGTGAATGAAGAGGGCCGAGACTTGCCTGTAGCCTTCATCAGTCAGAGGTTACTTCCCAGGGAAAGGAGGTGGAGTGCGATAGAGAGAGAAGCATTTGCTGTGGTCTGGGCGCTGAAGAAGCTAAGACCCTACCTGTTTGGGACTCACTTTCGGGTTCAGACAGACCACATGCCCCTCAGATGGTTGATGCAGATGAGGGGTGAGAATCCGAAACTGTTGAGGTGGTCCATTTCCCTACAGGGGATGGACTTCACGCTGGAACACCGCCCTGGTACGGATCACGCCAATGCTGATGGTCTGTCCAGATTTTTCCGCCTTAGTGATGAGGACTCCCTAGGTCAAGGGTAGTTCTCCCCACATTTCAGCTGGAGGGGACACGTGTTAGACCTGACATCATTGGCTTGAGTCTCTCCTCCATTTTTTCTGTTTGCCTCCACTGCACTGTTGTATGATGTTTTGCTGGATAATGCTTTGGGCGCTGTGCCACTGCTGATCAGTGCCACAGCGCAAGTGCTCCCTATGTTAAATTGATGTATCGATTGTATTCCATGTTTTGCTTATTTGGTTTACTGTCAGTCCCTAGTCTAGTGCACCAGGAGTGCCGGGGCTTGTAAATCCAAATGCCGCTCGTGGGCTTGCAGCACGTGTTGTGCCACCCACAAGAGCGGCCTCGTAAAAGAATGTCTACGGGTCGGTCATTGTGAGACCTACGTGCAGTCTGGTACTGTCACGCGGGCTGCACAAGTATACCTACTTGCCAGTCCCTCAAACCTCCCCTTAACTTCATGTTAGTCACCCCTATGGTAGGCCCGCGGGCAGGGTGCATTGTAAGTATAAGGTAGGACAAGCCTGACCAAGTTGGCATGTCCTAAATAGTGAATGACAGCCATCTTCGTTCTTCACTATTGAGAGGTGACCCGCTCTCCGTTAGTTAGAATGGGCCGCCGGGATTATTAATGCTATGATCCTAGCTGGCTCGGGGAGCATGGTGCAATGTCGAGTTTGGTATCCCTGAACTCTGGGTTTAAGTACGCATCCGTTGGTGTGGATGGTTTTTGGACTCTGGGTTTGAAAATAGCACTTTTTAGAAAGTGTCTATTTTGTTGTCTAACCATTTCTGGTTTCTGCTGGTCTTGCGTGTGTGTGACAGGAGCTGGGTGGCTCCAGAGGTCTGAGTGAGTCAGTGTGGGATGAGTGGGACATTTGCATTGAGAGTAGGGGGAGAGTAGTTGCTGATAGCCTGCCCTGCCTGATACAATGCTGGCTCCACCTCCTGCCAAGCGGCTGATGGCTCCGTGCCTGCCATGGACGATCCTAGCCCCACCTTCTACCAGGAGGCCGATAGCTCTGCTCCTGCCGGTGACAATGCTGGCTCCACCTCCTGCTGGGCGTCTGAGGACCCAGCCCTGCTCAGTGAATAGGCCAGGTGCCTCTGCCTGGCTCCACCCACAACAGACCCAGGATGTTGGGCAATCCCCCTGCATGGACAAAGGGATCAAAGCCAAAAAGGGGTATAAGAGAAGGACCCCTGAACCAAGAATTGAGATCACTTCTGACAAGGAACCCTGAAACCAAGGACAAGAAGCCTGCTGATCCAAGGACTCGCCTACCCCTTCTGCCAGTGTGCTGTTTGCTGGGGGAAATCCTGAAGTGCTTCTTTATTTTTGCCAAGGAACCAGGAGAGAGGAACTGTGTGTGTACTCTCACGCTTGCTAAGAAAATCTCCAAGGACTGGAAGAGTGCCAGTCTCCTGTTGAAGTCACAGGGCTAAAGGACTTCATCTGCTACAAATGCTATTTGCTGGAACCTGTGAATCCAGCGCCTCTGAAAGACACCAGCAATCTCGACGCCGACGGACGTCGCCGAATCCAGCTCGACACCGTGAGTAACGGCTCAAGTGTCCCGCTTCCTCGACGCCGGCCGCCGGGCCTGATCGACGCCAGCAGCAACGCCAGTGAGTAGTGAGTTCGGCTCCAGCTCCAAAGGACCTCGTGTCTGCACCGCTGCTGATCGCATCGACTTCGTGCCCTCTCGACGCCGTGAGCGCTGCTCACTCTTGCAACAGCATCATCGACATCGACGACTATTGAGGCCTGATCGACACCAAAGACGCGACGCCGGATTGCTCGACACCGCTGATCATCGTGTGCTTCATTCTCCAAGGTATTGTGTTGTTGGGGGTCCGTGTGACTCCGGGCTCGACGTAGCGCTCCTCGCGGTCGACGCCGAACCTTTGGATTACCTTTGCCTCGACGTCGTGTAACTCCCGTGGGGTTACATTGTTGCCAAGAACTGTGTTTCCAGGAAGAAGAGTTGCTTTTGATACAAAAGACTTTGTGCTAAAGAAGAAACCACATTTGAACTATTACTTTCCCTTCCAAGAATATTTATTGAGATTGTGTATATTTTTGTCGTTATTTGGTCTTGTGCTAAGCCTTATATAAAAATACTTATTTTTATAAATACTACTGTGTTGTGTCCATTTGTAGTGTATTCACTTTATTACTGTATGTGGTCATAAATGCTTACCACACAGCCTCTGAGATAAGCCTGTCTGCTCTGCCAAGCTACCAAGGGGGTGAGCAGGGGTTATCAAAGGGTGTGATCCCCTTGCCCTGACTAGAAAAGGTGTGTCCCTATTTGTCAGAAGTGTATACCTCTGCCAACTAGAGACAGCCGGTTCTAACATTGGACGCAGCAGTGAGGATTTTTGAATCTTGCATTTATGACCCATGTGCAGTGATTAATGTGCGCTACATAGTGAAAGCAGACCATAGCGCAGCCACAATCTAATTTGGAAGGATCCTATTTTGGTTCTCCGCTTTTCTGAAACTTGATTTTTTGAACACTGCCAGTTTTGACCATGAGTAACACCGGAGTCACTACCCCTGTTGTTGTCGTGGAGGAATTCGACAGAACGAAGATAAACGACTACGGCTTAAAGGAGCTAGAGACAGCCGGTTCTAACAACCACTATGCACTGAGTCACCAGGCCTGGGTACTGAAGAGCCAGCTGCGCAGCTTCGCTCCCAGACCCCTTACGACCTAAGCCCCCATTAGGAAGCTCTCGGACTTGTCCCCAAGTCGCCCTGTGCAGCCTGTTCCCAGGTTCCCCCTCTTCAATGTAGCATGCCCAGCTACAACCTCAGCAACACCCTGCTCCTGGTAAAATCCGGGCAGTTCCCGCTGGCAGAACTGCTAGTAGTACTTAGGACCTTGGCAATTACAACTCGGAACCTTGAAGGTGCACCCCTGAAACTGACTATACCTACCTTTATGCTTCTCTGATTTTTCTTCCCATAGGATTGCATTGTGCATAAAGGTGCACTGGTTTGAACTTTTACTTACTTGTGAAAATTTCTAACTAAAAACATTACTTGCTTTTGCACTAAGTTCTTGATTTTACAAAATGTATAAAAAGAAAGTATTTTTCTAATTTGGACTCGGATTTACTCTTTGAGTGTGTGTCTCATTTATTGGCTTTGTGAGTACAACAAATGCTTACCCCTACCCTCTGATAAGCCTAACTGCTCGCCCACACTACCACAAAAGAGAGCGTTTATATTATCTACTTTAGCCTCTGCAAGCCAATTGGGGACCCACTGGATGCTCCACACAGTTTACTTCTTTTTAGGACACTATATAAAAAGCCAGCTTCCTACATTTGCAGCTCAGTGGTGGGGTCTATGACTTAGTGTTTGCTGATACCACTTGGTCAATGAGTGACTACAAGACTAAATAAAAATAATTGGCTTTAGTTAAAATTGCACTTTTCTTGATCAGTCGATTTTTCTAAATTCTGTTATAGCCTTGGTTAAATCCCTGAAGTTTAAAACTGTTTAGAATGTAAAACGTATTATAGTTAGGACTGAAAACCTTGAGTTAGGATTTTTGCAGCTCCAAAAAGGTCCCAATTTTAGTGTGATAATGAGTACCCTAGAGGATGTGGCTAAGGAGCTCGACCTGAATCCTTATCTGCAGCTTAAATACCCACGGTTAAGGACCCTCTGAAATGCATACAAGATAAAACCTGGCTCACACCCTACCACTACAACGCTTCAGAAGTTGTTGGCCGAGTATGAGCTGGCCCGTCATGTGGATGAGGCCACTGACCCTGAACATCAGGGTGGAGTGAGTGTGGAGGACAATACAGATCTTCCCTCACTTCAAGACGTTGTGGTACCTGTCCCCGGCAACTGACCCAATGTGTCATGGGCACCTACCTCTAGCGATTATGGCGCAGGTTGCTCATGGTACAATGAAGAACTCTCAGATGAAGAGGTTCTTCTTGAAAGATTGCCCTGGAGAATAGCCCTGGAGGACAGGATACTCGCTATAAAAAACAGAAAGGGAAGACATGGGTTTAGCACCCATGAATGGTGGCAGTAACATAATACCTAGGGACAGAGAGGAAACCTTTGACCCTAAAATCCCCAAAGGAATTGTCCCAAAGTATACCGAGGGTGATGATATCACCAAATTGGAATATAACTATCGAGAGAGCCTGTAGGGTGAGGAGGTTTAACCAGAAGTATTGGGTCTCTCTACTTTGGGAACTATTCCATGGTAAGTGCGGGATAGACTCCTGATCTTGAACGAAGCAGATGCTGAGTTCTACCACCAAATGAACGATATCCTGACTGAGTGCTTTGGCCTCCCCACTAAAGAGTATAGAATTAAGTTCAGGGGATTCAGAGAACCCAGTGTCAGTCCTGGGTTGATTTAGTAGATTTTTCAGTGAAGGCACTAGGTGATTGATTGAAAGGAAGCCAGGTGCAAGACTAGGATGGGCTGTATAATTTGATTATGAAAGAACATCTGTTGAGTAACCAGGTTTCTGAAAAGTTGCATCAATACTTGGTGTACTTAGGTCCTACTCCTCCAAAATAATTGGGAAAGAAGGCAGACTCCATGGTCAAGACTATGATGACCAAAACTACCACTGGTGGGGATAACCAAAAGAAAGGGGTTACTAAATCTCCACAAGGGAAAGAGGGTGAACAACGTAAGGATAAAAGTAGAGTGTTTTCTAAAGGCCCCCAAAACCCTGCTCAGGAGGGTGCGCCCCTAAACTACCTTCAACCAAAAACTTATTACCAAGGAAAGATTTGGGATCCCAAAAGGTGTGGTGTCATAAGTGTAGGCCGCTGGGACAACGAACTGGAGACTCTGCATGTCTCAAAAAGAACCCCCTCCTGCTCCTCCAATTAGCTCTGGAAAAGCAAGTCTCCAGGTAGGATTTCTAGTGTGCCCTGATCAAATCAAAGAACACACTGAAGCTTCATTAGTCTATGAGGGTGGGATGGAATTTGCAATGTTGGCTGTTCGGCCTACCCTTAGTAAATGGGATCAGAGTAGAAGCCCTGAGAGATACAGTTGCAAATGTCACCATAGTGACTGAAAAACGGGTATCCTCAGAACACCTTACTGGACAGACTTATCCAGTCACCAACGTTGATAATGTCACTGAGGTCCATACCCTGGTGATGGTGTCCTTTGAGTGGGCAGAGGTTGTTGGCCTGAAACAGATAGTGGTCTCTCTGCAATTCCAGTTGCATTTCTCCTAGGGAATAATCTGGAGTCCTCAGCTGTGGCTGAGGTCAAGCTTAGGTCCCATGCAGAAATGCTGTGAATTCCTGAGTGGTTGTGCATAAAATCCCGAGCACAGAGCAAGGCCAGGGTGAAAAAGAGGTGTTGGAGTCTGAAAGTATGGCCCAACCCTCCAAGTGTTAAGGTAAGAAGTCTGTGAAGCTAACTTCTGAACAGCCACATGCTCAGGTTCCCTCTCCCTAGGACGAAGACCTGTCAGCCCCGGAGGGAACTGAGCCCTGGTAACTTGGACCTTACACAGCAGAGCTCCGAAGGCCCAGGGGGACCCTCTAGGGAAGGGCTGTGCCAATATCAGAGGACCTGCCCTACTCTTAAAAGCCCAAGACAGAAAGCTGCTGCACAGGAAAAGGGAGATGTCAGTAGCTCCTACATGACTTATTGGGAGGAAGGGCTCCTGTTCACTGCGGTATCACCAGGAGTGGAGTAGTACCTCTGCAGTTCAGAGAGTTTCTCCTCACATGGGCACATGGCATCCCCCTAGTTGGGCATCTTAGCCACAGCAAAACTTGGAGCAGGCTACTCAGCCACTTCTACTGGCCAAACATATGCCAGAAGGTAAAAGAGTTTTGCAACTCCAGTGCCAACTGTCAAGCCAGTGGCAAAGCAGATGGCCACCCAAAGGCCTCCTTAATTCCACTTCAAGTGGTTGGGTTATCCTTTGAAAGGGTATGGCTTGACACTGTCGGTCCCCTTGACCCTCCAACTGCTTCAGCGAACAGGTTCATGCTGGTAGTAGTGGCTCAAACTACCAGGTTCCCTGAGGCAATTACCCTTAGGACTTCCATGTCTCCTGCAATGGCTCGGGCCCTCACTGTTATTTTTACCAGAGTGGGTTTCCCTAAGGAGGTGGTGTGGGACAGAGGTACAAACAAACAAAAACAACAAATTAGAGAAGGGCCCAAGGGAATATTTTAAGACCTAGCATGGACACAACTCCTATTACTACTATATCACATAAAGAATGTCCATGGGTCTGAATACAGCGAACCTACTACCTTTGAAGATGCAATGTGAAAAACAACACAGGATAAAAATGTGTAACTAATCCTGGAATTCTCCTAAGAAATAAGGATACCCATCAGTCACCACACGTTACCGCTCGTCATCATCTGGGACACCTTTTGGACCTTCGCATTTTGAGACATCAATGATGAATTAGGACTAGATGGAATGTCCTACAACAAATTATGAATCACCGTGCGGTCCTTCTGATGTTGACTAATAGTCTGGTGTGATGGGTAAACCAAAAAATTGCAGTGCATGTGAAAGTGAAAGAGTGAATTAAGATTGGGTGAATGAGCAACACACCATTTTATTATTTTTACTCAATTCCCCAAGATTAAAACCAGAGCAAAAAAAGAGCAGTTTTAAACAAATATCTGCCCAGATAGAGTATAGGTCGACATGTTTCAGCAATAAAAATGGATCCTATTGTCCTTGCCTTCCTCAGGACCTTTGATAATGATTGCTACTGCAACTTACAGAGTGAACAAAATAGTGTTAACAATTAAAGAAAAAGAACGTTATCACTTGGAATACTAGGTGTCTACTGATTCCTTTCTGCATATGGACTGATTTGTCACTATTTTGCAGGAGGAAAAAGCCTCACCTCACCTGGCTGCGGCTCCGGGAGAGGAAGCACCGCTCTGTCCGTCGGCACTTCTCGCCGGCGTCCAAGCCGACCAGGTGATAACGTTCTTTTTCTTTAATTGTTAACATTATTTTGTTCACTTTGTACGTTGCAGTAGCAAGGTTGGGAGAGACCTCTCAAAGAGCCTAAAGAAGATATTGTGGACTATGTGCTAGGCTGGTAGAATACATGGGCAAAGCAAACAAAAACCTAAAGACCAGCCAAGAGCTTCAAAAACTCTGGTATGACCAAATGGCTGCCCTGGTGGAGTTTCAACCAGGGCTGAAGGTATGGATATTAGATCATGTGGCACATACGGCCCTCCAGGACAAATTGAGTGGTCCCTACCCTATCCTTGAGAGGAAAGGTAAAGCCACCTACCTGGTGGACCCAGATACTACCAATACCTCCAAGAACGACATACATGTTAATCTCCTAAAGCTTCTCCACGACAGGGGTGAAGTGACCATGCTGATGATCACTGATGAGGATCAGGAAGCAGAGAGTGAACCTTTCCCTGACCTCCTCTCCAGCAGTCCCAAAGATGGGTCAGTAGATGGAGTGGCCTATCCCCTATCCGGACACCCTCTCTGCCCACAGCAAGCAGACTGCAGGTAAGTCCTGGAGCAGTATGCTGGGCTCTTACCCTTAACTCTTGGGCAGACACGCTGGTGTAACCTTGACTTAGACACCAGAGACAGCTTGCCTGTCAAACACAAGATCTATCAACAGTCTGACCATGTGAAAAAAAACATCAAAGCTTAAGTCAGCAAGAAGTTGGAGATAGGGGATATAGAACCCTCTGACAGCCCTGGGCTAGCCCCGTGGTCTTAGTCCACAAAACTCACTCCAAGGATGGGATACCAGAAATTTGGTTTTGTGTGGACTACAGTGGTCTCAATGCTGTCACTAAGACAGATGCTCACCCTATACCCTGATGAGTTGATAGACAAATTGTGAGCAGCCAATTTTTTCAATACCTTTCACTTAATCTCAGCATACTGGCAGATTGGCCTAACGCCAGAAGCAAAAGAGAAAACAGAATTCTCCACACTATATCGCCATTATCAGTTCACTGTTATGCCATTTGGCTAAAATAATGCCATTGCTACCTTCCAAAGGTTGGTGAACCAAGTCCTTGCTCAGTTAGAAGCTTTTAGGGCAGCTTATCTAGATGAAATTGCTGTCTATAGTTCCACCTGGCACAATTCCCTGATCTACCTTGGCAAGGTTTTGCAGGCCCTGCAGACTGCAGGCCTACCTATCAAGGCATCCAAGTGCCAGATAGGGCAGGGCACAGTTGTATACTTGGGACACTTGGAGGCCTTTATAGCCCAAGATATAAACAATTCTGGACTGAGAAGCTCCAACCACTCGGACCCAGGTCAGGGCATTCCTTGGCTTGACGGTGTATTACAGAAGGTTTGTGAAGGGGTATGGTTCCATTGTGGTAGAACTCAGCTCCAAGTAAATGCATAAAAAGATCAACTAGACAGTTAGTTGTCAAAAGGCATTTGACACCCTGAAAAAGGCAATGTGCTCAGCACTCATTCTCAAAGCTTCAGATAACTAGTCTAGACAGTTCATTGTGCAGACTGATGCCTCTGAACAAGGGATAGGAGCAGTTCTATGCCAAACCAAAGATGATGGCCATGACCAGCCTGTTGCTTTTACAAGCAGGAGATTACTCTCAAAAGAACAGTGTTTGAGTGCCATTGAGATGGAGGCCGTTGCTGCGCTTTGGTCCCTGAAGAAGCTGAGATCATACCTGTTTGGTACTCACTTACTTGTCCTAACTGACCACTCACATCTCAGTTGCCAGATGGAGATAAAAGGTGAAACCCCAAAACTTTTTAGGTGGTCCATCTCCCTACAAGGAATGGACTTTACAGTGGAAAACAGACCTAGGACTGACCATGCCAATGGAGATGGACTTTCCAGGTTCTTCTACTTAGACAATGAAGACTCTCTTGGGAAAGGCTAGTTTCATCCTCTTCCATTTGGGTGGCGGTTGTGTAGGAAAGTGCTCCTTTTGACATGGTTACTCCTTACTTTGTGGCTGGTATCTGATGCAACTGTGACTGAAAGCATGCTGCGTTCCTGCTAAGTAGGTTCCCAGCACCAGTGTTCTTTCCCTAAAACTATACTATAGTTCCACAATTGGCACCACTTTAGGCTCCATGTAAGTCCCTGGTAAGTAGTACTCCTGGTACATAGGGATTGGAACTAAAGAGGGTGCCTGTCCCAATGCCAGTGGTATCAAAATCAAGGAACCACTAACCTCGGAAGATGATCAGCAGGAGCGATGATATACAGTGAGCCCCCCTTCTTCTCCTGGACGCGCCCACTCACAGAATGAATTCTACACTACTATGCATAAGTGCATCCCGGAGAAAAGGGAAGTGGGAAAAAATAAGAAACACTGCCGGATGGACGGGTCCTCCAGTCCTGTTTCTGTTCATCTACTGTTGGTGTATGTGCTATTTGTTAATATATCAAAATGACACTACGCTCAGGGAGGTGCAAAAAAGTTACTCTTACTACTAATGCAGGGGTGGTCACAGGTACTCCTGACCATTTCATTAAATGGGCAACTGGGATCTTGGAAAAAGAAATAGCCCTTACGGAGAAACGCCTGTCTATAGACCTTTTAACAGGGAAACGTTCATCGTTAGGCATGATTGGGTCAGCGGCGACTCGGGAACCTATTCCACGAAGTCCAAATGATGGATTTTTAAGTAAAATGGAAAAACTTGTCAAATCATTGATGTTACCCCTACTGGAAAGAACAAAAGTAATTAATTTAAACTTGACCAACTAGAAAAGTTAGTAACTGCGAACACACGTATGCTGGATGTGCTGGCAAAAGGTACAGAGAGCCAAAGTGTTAAAGCTCCTGCTTTTGCAGCCCCAGGGCCTAGAAATTCTACTAAGGCCGTTCAACCAGCCAACGCTGTAAGTTCTGCAAACCCAACCCCTCAATCATGTGTAGACAAAAACCCCATAGTGAGCACTGAAGACAGGGGTGCAGGGGCGGGTATGGTGGCTAGCTCGCAGTCTACACTGCATGCAAAACCAGTAGGAAGATAACCAAAGGGGCATGCATCATTGGGAAATAAAGATTCTACAAAACGGCTGCCTTGCCTAAACCTTCCCCCCGAATCCGTACCGTATACAATCATACTAACGGGCGTTCTGGGGATTAGGTTTGAACAATTAGAATCACACAGGGAGCTGAAAAATAAAGTCATTTTTTGGCTTAATAAAAATAGAACACTCCCCCCCTCTTCTAATACAGAGATTTTAAACGTTAGAAGGGTGAGTTGGGTGGGCCGTAGTACCAAGGATCTTGAGGGTGACTATGTCATTGTAAACTTTAGAGACCCATGGGTAGTCGATTATATTCGCCGAGAACCAAGGTTTGCTAGAATGGGAGATATTCAATCGATAGGCCTAGACTACTTTTATCCCCATGTGAGCAGTGGTCTACCTCGCCCATTAGACAGCCAATGTAGGGGGAGACCTTATGGGGAGAATCAACCTGTTTGGGCAGCGCAGTATCTGCCATTGAGAAATCAGTTTGAGTCACTCATAGGGTTGGAGGGGGTGGATTGACTCCCGAACGGTTCTAGTGGGAATATTATGTCTAAGGAAATTGGTAGGGCATTCTCTGGTAACTCAACTAGGTTGGCGAGGGAACACACAGCAGAAGGATCAGCAGTGGCTGGAATGGAGGCTGGTAGTGATATGAATCCAAGTGTCACTGCTTTGATGGATTACCTTGATGATGGTCAGGGATGGGAAAATGATATCCAATTGGAAGTAAGGACTACACAATGTGTAGAAAACATACACCCAGTACCATTAAGTAACCAATCTGATGGGTGTGCTTTCCGCTTAATTTCATGAAATATAGCAGATCTTTCACATAGGAAACAGGATGAGGCATGGACAAAATATATAGAAAGTTTTTACATCATCTGTCTCCAAGAAACCTGGAGCAGAAATGATCAAGACTTGGATGGATATCAATCTTTTAATGTGCATGCTGAACCTTCACAGGCAGGAAGGGCAAAGGGTGGATTAATGACTGCTATTTCTGTAAAATACAATACAGTGAAAACACTTAAATTAGTGGACTCTCCTTGGTACCAACTGCTTCTGATTGTAGAATTGTTCCCAGTTCCTTTGCTTCTGATCAACTGGTACTATAACATCTTTGATCCCCATACCACATCTGTTATTGACAAATTACAGGAGGAGATAACCAAATCGGCTAATAGTTCACCCTCCGTGTTTATTATGTGGGTAGGGGATTTCAACTGTTCCTTATGCAAACTTAGTGGGTCTAGGGCCTGTGGTTTGGCTGATATTACTGAGCAACCACTGGCGCATTTTAAGCACTCATTATAAGGAGAAGCACTGAACAATATCATTATGATAAATGACCTTTGTATTTTGGACATGCCATTCTCTTTTTCCTTGAGAATACCAACTCATCAAGGGACGGGGGGTCACATGAGTGTAATAGATTTTGCAATTGTCTCTAGCAGGTATACTCATTTTGTTGATAAATTTAAGATAGAAGTAAACCCCGCAAGTGACCATAATACCCTTGTTTTGAAGTTGTGCCCTGTGATTGAGAGGAATCAGTCTTCTGAATAACCAATGAAATATAGCCCAAATCAGGGTGTAATTTTAAAATGGGATAGAGTTGATGCGAGGAGGTTGGAGGAATTTTTTTTTTAAGCAAATAGTCTAGAGATAGATATTTGTTTAACGCCCACCTCCGAGTCTGAAATGATAATTCTGAACTTTGAAGCTCTTTGTGGAAGTGTGGCAACGCACCTTCTTAGACCGGTAGGCAAGGTAGAATCAAGGGAGCATAAATGGTTTGATGCTGAATGTTCTGCAGCACAAACGTCATTAAAAAAGGCATTGCACCAAGTCCCCCGGGATAAGGAGCTGGTCAAAAGCGTAAGGAAGACATACAATGATACTATTGTCAAGCGGAAACTAGAATTAAAAAAGAAAGCATGGGATGACCTTGAAAAAGCCTCAGATTTGAGAGATAGTAGGTTGTTCTGGGAGGTAATAAATTGTCCCTTCCTAAATAGTCAGGAAAAAGGTAACATGGTTACTCATATAACGGGGGAAACCTGGGAAGTCCATTATGCTAAAAATTTTAATCCAAAAAACGTTTGTCTGGCAACTAATAGTGAGGGGCATATTGATTCTCATCCTGAAACAGCTCTAACACTTAGTCTCTCACTTTCTCTCTCTGAAGTTGAGGAGGCTCTAAGGAAAGGTATCTCGCTAAAAGCCCCAGGTCCAGATGCAGTGCCATTGGATCTTTTTAAATATAATATCGATGTGTGGGCACCATTATTACTTAATGTTTTTAGTGCGATTGTGGTCGGCGCATCCCCTTATCATGGAAAGAGGCGGTAGTTGTACCAATTTTTAAAAAGGGTGATAAATGTGACCCGTGCTGCTACAGGCCAATTTCATTAATAGATGCTTCTTGTAAGCTGATAGCTCGTTTGGAGACATGGGCAGATTCTGGACTCACAGTATGGGTTCAGGAGAGGCAAGGAGACGACAGAGCAGTGTCTTAACCTTGCCCTAATTATGGGTACGTACATGAAGACCAGGGGTGTTTCTATTCACCTGGCCTTCATGGACTTATCCAGTGCCTGTGACATGGTATGTAGTGATCCAGCGTCACTATTGAAATTCTGTCTCACATGCGTCACCATTCACTACCTAATACTCACCAAACTAATTAATACCAAGGCCCATGCAACCGGGACAGAAAATCATGAAGCTGAATCATGTGGCCTAATTAATCACACTATCAAACTCATATGTACATATTTACAACTGCAGTATAACATTTATATTCATAGATTAACAAGGAAACATTTAATTAGACCATGAGGCCAATGGAAATAAGCTAATGGTAACGACTGAATAATCAAGACCAGCTTGACGTTTAAAGTCTTTTTATTTTTAAAGTTTCAAAATTTCAAATCTTTATTAGCTCATTTATTAAATTCAAGCATTTATTTAAATCAGTTTTAATCATTTAATTATTGGCTCAAAGGTCTGACACTTCAACATTGCACAGAATAAACGAATTAAAGAAAACATCAACCCTAAACCATATTGTTAAGCTTTCTGACCTGAAAGAGAAAAATCATTTATTAGGCAATCATGTCTTACGTGTCCAAAGGAAAACGGACAGCACTTCGCCCTCAGGAAACAGTCAGCCCGCCCCCCTCAAGAGGCCAGGTTTTTATACCTTTCTTACTTACTAATCTAACTAAAAACGATATTTTTGCAAAAAGCAGCAACCTAATTGGTTGTCATCCATCAGACCACCGAGAGGCCAACGCATCAGTCTCAGTGACATCATTATGTCATTGTCCATTGACACGAAGCAACACTGACTTCCCAGAGTCGCAACATTTAACTAAATGTTCAAATTTATTTCCTCCAGGATTTTAGCCAAGCCGCCTCTACACGCTTCCTTGGCCTTGGCGCTTTTGCTTTCGGAGCTTGATGTACAGATCGTCCATTGTTTGAGCTTCTGCACGTTTCCGTGGAAGTTTTTCAATGAAAACACCATCACTGTCGTGCTCTGCTCCTTTTGTCAGGCCAACCAACTTTTCATTAGAACTAGGCCTCAAACCTTTCACTCGAGCTAGTATTTAAACAAACACAAAAAGGTGATTAATTCAAGTAAAATAAACCCTTCTGTTACCCACCCTTCATTGCTAATATTTTAACCCATTAATAAATGTCACCTAGCAGAAGCAAACAAATAAAGCAGCACATTTAATATCTACCATTCTTCTTAAAGTCCAGCTGGATTCTTTATATATCTGAAAGAGTAAAAAGATGGACGAACAAAACATGGATAAACAGTCACGACATAAGACAAACACTTAAGCACACATAATGAAAGCACATGCCATAAAATGATCAGCCGCATTCATTGTGACAAGGACAATAGGACGAACAAGACAATATTAATCATGTGTTACATGACAAACTCGCAAATGCAACATGAGCACATAATGTTAGTCCCGCGTGTTTGTGAATGTAATTTTACTCTAGGTTGAATTAATAATACAAATCATACAACAATTCATTAATAAATTAGTTCATGAAGCTCAACATCGTGATGGCCGCACGGTAGCTCGGCTCCGCCGGCCTCCCTGCCCAAACTCATCTATCCTGCCGCCCATACTGCCCAAAAACGATAACATTTTATAGATGAAGGTCTGCTGATACTTACCACCGTCCTGGTGGCTCCGGCGTTCAGTGGGTCCGCAGCGGCGTCCTCCCAGGAAGTGCGGCCTCCGTGGGGTGGAGACCGGGGCCTTGCCTTCAGCGAGTAGCCGGCGAGACGGTGTCGGTGGCGGCCTCGGGTGGAGGATGGAGGCCGGTCGGAAGAGGCCGTTGTGCGAAAAAGCCGGAGGCAACTGAACGCGCCTGGGACTACCGTCCAGTGATCCAGAGGTGAGGTGCGGCAAGTTGTGTGTGGGGGACGCCGTGTTGGTGGCTCCCCCCCTTGTTGCCTTGCCCGGCCGTTCCGAACTTCATCGCTCAGTGGCGGAGAGTGGCTCCAGCGGAGCGATGGCGCCGGCGGGTCCCCCTCTTTTGGTGGCCCTCATTTCTGCATCAAGGTTGCTGTTTGGATGCTTGAGGGGGATCCCACGGGGGCCCTGCTTGTGAGCCCGCCCCAGGAGTTGGTTCCGAAAAGACGGCGCTGTAATCGCAAAATGGCGGCTGATGCCGTATGCTGTGGAACGACCCGGGATGTCGATGCTGTACTGTGCTGGGGCCTGCACTGGGGAGCGTGAACCCACGATTGGTGACGTCCTACGAGCGCTGAAGATTTGGCAAGTGACCTTGGCCCGGGATTCTTGTGTGCAAGACAATGTGGTGACCGCCATTGCTCCCGGGCCGTCCCTCAGAGATGCGGATGGGCCCGAGGTGTTTGCTGTTTGTTTCCCGCATTTTGGTGGGGGTAGCGATGTCTTGGTTCGCATGCGGGAAGATTTGCTGGTGATCATTGACACTGGTGTACATGACTGCCGTAAACTGCTTTTGCATTATCGTCGGCGGTGGAGATCCCATGGGTTGCTTCCATTGGCCGTTCAGCGGCTGCTCCACGGCCTTTTCTCTCCGCTTTGTTTTATGCCCGTTACTTCGACATACATCGTGGCGATAGCTAAGAAAGGACTGGGGTGAGCTCGGTTCTTAATCCGGAGGACTGCTGTTCGGTGCACGGAGTTATGGACTGCCCCAAATTGAGATAATTTGTCGAATCCTTACTATGTATGGCTACCTGAAAACATGCCAGTTTCGTTTTGGGCTGCACTAATTGTTTGTATGGGCGGGGGTGGGGGCCGTGCACCTTGTTACATGGTATCCTCCCCCCTGGCTTTCCTTTTTCCCTTTTTATCTGTTTTCTTTCCCTTTCCCTATATTATCTCATTCTATATTTCGGGTTCATGTTTAGGGCGACAGGCACGCTGCTGGGAGGGGTAGGCCATAGCCTTCTGCAGGGGTGCAGGGTGGGGCGGGTGGATTGGGGTCTATTAGATAGTTACTTGTTTCTATGGCTCTTTTGTGTCCTTTTCTTGGGTCTCCATGACTGTGCGTGATTCCCGCGGGGTGAGTGCCTGGGGGGGAGGATTGGGTATTATTATATAATATGGTACTTTCAGGTTCGGCTTATCCTAACTTAGCCGCCCCGTCCCTAAGAATGTTTGCTGTGTGGATTGTTGATCGCCATTATCGCCGTGGGGCGGGTACAGTAACGTGGAGTTCCCTTTTCCTTTTTTCTAGTATTTTCGTTTTCTTTTACTCTCCGGGTTGGGCTGTATAATGATTGCAACTTTATCCGTCTCACTGATAATTTGACTACTATGAGAGTGATGTTCTGCTTGTCTTTGGGCACATGAGGTTGCGGGTGGACACTGACCGAAGAAGAATTGCAAGGGCATCTATGGCTTGAACGCTTTGGACTATTCTGATGACAGATCTGTGGATTCCCTATTATAATGTTGTTGGTTCTGTTCCCCGCCATGTGTACCAGGACGCTTACTATACAACCGATCCTTTATTCTTTTAACATAAAATTAACCTTCTGTGATCCTGTGCCGGGGGGTTACACTCAGTTAGCATTATGGACTCGCAGCATTGTGTAGTATTGCGTAACCACTCCGTACTTTATATTGATATTGGTGCTTTCCAGTTTGTTCTGTGGCCGGCCTCTGGGTTGTAGGCCCGTATTTGTATGCAACCATCTACACAAATAAAGGTTTTCAAAAAATGAAAAAAAAATAATAATAAATAAATTAGTTCATGTTACAGAGAATTAACTTCGCGAGTCAGAATAAAATGAATTCTGAAACTCGCTCCATCAACTCCCTCATCTGGTGATTTAAAAATCACCAAACAACACCCAAATATTTCAGGAAAATTTTGAACCCAATTTAGAGACGTCACACCTTGAATTCTCTCAGTATTAGTCTCCCTAAACCCCTGTTTCTGCTGTCTGGTCAACACTTTCAAACTGAGCCCTTCGCATCTCTTCTAACTCATATTCCTTCTTCTGTTCCTTTCTGAGTTTGTAAATCCTCCTCTTTTCTTTCTGATGCTTCTTCCTTTTATGAATCATGCAACTAATTTTTAGCAGCAATATCACTATAATGATGACAATTACTGGATCGAGCACTTTGCCAATGATGGAGCTACCAATTTCTGAAAAACATTCTTTTATTGCCTCCATTCTTGTGCCTATTCGTTCTGTGAAACTTTCTTCTTCCAGGGGTTCTATTTCTTCATGAAACTTTCTTAATAAGCGACTCTATATTCCAACTCTTGTCAGGAATATAAGACAACAATGCTGGACATGTAAGACCCCACAGACTCCTCTCTCTTTTGCAAGCAGAATGTCTAATGCAAGACGATTCTGCATAACCATGCTTCTGGTAGCAACAAGTTCTGTATTGACTAATTGGAAACCACTTGCAGTATCAGTTGACAATCTATCTACAATTGTAGAAACCTTTCTGATTTTGATTAAATTCATGGTAATTCCTACCATAGGAATGACAGCATCAAAAATGTCTCCCAGGACTTCTGTAAAACCTTCTCTTTTGTACCTATTCAGATGTTCACCAAATTCAAAAGTACCCTTTTCATTTCTGTCAACATGAAAACATTTTGGAAAAACTAATCCAAGATAACATGTCCCATACCAATGGTCTGGGAGGCTAAAATATGCCTTATTGCCACAAATAAAATAAATTCCAGGAAAAATTGGATCCTTACCACCTTTAAATCCCCATCCCCCTATGATACGATAAGTATCCTCACATTGACTAGCACCCACAAAAAAGTTATCATAGAGTGTGTTATCTCTTCTAATGCAAAATTTACCACTAACTGGTTCATCTATATGAATAGCTGCATTTGTGTTAACACCGTTAAGCTTAGAGTCCTCCATTTGCCAGTACTTGGACTTGGCATGTTTAAGCATCTAATTTCTCTTGTAAACAACCCTTCTCTCCTCAACCATGTTCAGGAAAGTCTTTTCTTCTGCTCTCATTTTGCATGTTAAATTATTTCTATAAGCATACTCATAGTTAAGTTCATTAGTAACTAAAAAGAATTCCCTCATCTGTTTCGCAGGCTTTACTTTGTTCAAGCTATTTACAACTTTGAGATTTGCAAAAACCTCATCAAAGTCTGAATAATAATACTCCAGACAACCAGTTTGATAAAACAGGCTAGCAATTACACTGCAAGTAATGTCATATATGAGAGGTAACATATTATAAGTCACCCCCTCTGAAACAGAAGCAGGCAGCTTCACACAGACATAACAATCTTTAACATTCATTACTTTAACATATTCAGACAGAAGCCTTGAAAATGAATTGCTTGAGAAATCTCCAACAGATCTATCTTGATGGATCTTTGGATTATGCTCAATAACTCTGCTAGACTTGCCAGCATATTTCTCATGTTTAGTCTCTACCTTACTTGTTATGTTAGTCTTGAGTTTTTGTTTGTCAATACCAAAAGGGTAAACTACAGCTAATATTAACCAAACTAAAATTAATAAAACCACACAAATAGAAGGCATTTTGCAACATCTTCTCATGATAGAACACCTTGAAGTATCTGAACTAGGCATTTTGAAAAACGATCAAAATTGAAAAACAAAAATTTTAAATAATGTGAATGTGAGTTAACTAAAATATAAGTGTAAAGCTAAACTATATCCCCCCTTTAAAAATTTTTTTTTTTTTAAAAGAGAAACCCTAAACAGCTTTTCTTCAACCTTGCGTCACATGTGCTTTCCAGCTAAACACAATTTCTTCGACCTAAAGTCACCTAACACATTTTCTTCAGCCTTATGCCAGGAAACAAAACCCATATCTAAAATTTAAACAACAACAATCTTTGTCACTAGCTTCTTCCAAATCTTCCTGGCTACTGCTTTCCACTTCAACAATTGGCGGTATTATAATGTAGGTCCACTCTGGAGACTTATACTTCTGATTTGGCTTTATTACTCTTTTTGTTTTACGTGTGATTACTTCAATCTTTTTATTTTCGTTTTTCTTATCAGAGTCACCTCCCTGACTAGATACTTCGTTGATCTGCTCTTTTGATTTCTTCACCAGTTTGAATTTCAAATTATCTTCAGGCCAAATATCTCATTTTCTCAAGATTTTCTTCTTTGGCACGTTTTCGTTACTTTCAGCTTTCCAAGCTCTTTTTCTGAATTTTCTTATTTCAGATTTTTCATCACTCTCATCAGTGTCTGTATCTGAGACTTCAAATCTGTACCTAGGAACTTCTTTACTTGGCAGCTTCACTCCATTACGAACAACATCCTTACAGCTGGTACTTGGTAATTCCTCCTCTTCTTCAGGAATCACCTTTAGCTTCCCAGTTTCAGGTTTCTTGCTCCTGCAGACAGAGTTACTTCTTTGCTTTTCAATGCTCTCCTGGACTAGATTTCCGTCTTGCTCAGAATCTTCTGCTCCTGAATCTTCTTTTCCTATTTGAGATTCTTTTTCTAGCAAGTCTTCATCAACACCTTGATCTCCACTTTCGATACCCAGATCTTCTTCATTCAAGTTCTGATTCTCATCTAGATTTTCTTGATGTTGATTTTCTTGCTGATCATCAGACTCGGGATCTTCTGGATCTCCTTCTGAATCTGAATCAGTTGTTGCCTCACTGTCTTCATCAGAATTCTCAGGAGGTGGTACGCGAATTGTATGGCTCGCATTCACCCACCTTTTCAGCCCTTTAAACTTGACAGCATTTGTTGTGACCAAAATGACTTGTCTTGCTTTTTGCCACCTTGGTACAAAACAATTTCTTCTTCGATTAACTTTAGTCCTCACCCAGTCTCCAGGCAACAAATCATGTGCTTGTTCTTTCTCCTTTGAAATTACATCTGTTCCCACCTGATGAAATACAGAATTAACTACATCAGAAAGATTCTGACAGTATTCAATGATTGCACTATCATTAATACTCAATATTTTGCCAACTGGAACAAATGCTTGCCTCATTACTCTACCCATTAGAATGTCATGGGGACTAAGGCCTGTCTTTTTCTCTGGAGTGCTTCTCAATGACATCAGAACAAGTGGAAGAGCATCTGTCCACTTCACTCCTGTGGCTAGACACATTTTTGAAATTCTGTTTTTGATAGTTCCATTTATCTGTTCAACAACACCTGATGCTTCTGGTCTGTATGCACAATGCAGCTTTTGCTCAATGTTTAAAGCTTCACAAATCAATTTCATCAATCTGTTTTCAAAATGGGTTCCGCAATCACTTTCAATGGTCACTGGAAATCCATACCTAGGTATGATCTCCCTTAAAAGCAATTTTGCCACAGTGACTGAGTCATTATGACGAGTTGGGAAAGCTTCCACCCATCTTGAAAACAGACAAACAAACACAAGCACATATTTTAACCTGTTGTGCAACGGCATCTCAATGAAATCCATCTGCAATCTGGTAAATGGACCACCCTCCCGTCCTATGGTTCCCATGCTTACAACAGTTTTCCTATTCGGATTCATCTGTTGACAGGTCAAACATCTTTGGCAAAGTGACTCTGCAATGATTCTAAATTTTGGACTGAACCATGTTTCTCTGAATAGTCTAATCATTGAATCTCTCCCTAAATGCCCTGGACCATGGTACATCCTTGCCATGTCAGCAATCATGCAGTTTGGCATTACAGGCCTTACATCTTTGTAAACCCAAACTCCATCTTCCTCTCGCTGTCTGCATTCTGCTTTTAACCATGAGTTTTTCTCTTCATCTTCTGCCTCATATTGTAATTCTTTTACCTCCTGCCATGTTTCAACTACAGAAATTAGCATGAGAGAATTCAACATGTGACTTTTGTCTTTTTCCCGATTGATTGAATAATTGTTCTTTGTGCAGTACCTTGCGATTTCATCAGCATAAGCGTTGCCCTTAGTGATGTAATCTTCTCCTTTCTTGTGAGCAGCACACTTGACAACAGCAATTTGCTCTGGTAATTGAATGCCATCAATCAATCTCTTGATCAATTTTGCATTTTTGATTGGCGTACCCGCAGAGGTCAAATAACCTCTTTGAGACCATAGCTGTCCATAGTCATGAACTACGCCATATCCATACTGACTATCAGTCACTATGGTTACCTTTTTACCAGCTGCTTTTTCACAAGCTCGAATTAAACCAATTAGCTCTGCAATCTGAGCAGAACGAATTCCATCGAGAGGTGAATCCTCAACAACCTCTGAAACTGTACACACAGAATATGCTGCTCTCAGAATCCCTTCATCAGTTCTCAAGCAAGACCCATCCACAAAGTACACTAGATCTGATTCAGGCAAAGGAACATCTTTTATGTCTTGTCGTGGTTTTGTACAGTAATTTACAACATCCAGGCATTCATGATCAATGTCATTTTCATTATTTACCTCAGTAACGACTCCATCTGGCAATAATGTGGAAGGATTTAGGTTCACGCATCTTGCAATTGAAACGTTATCTGATCCCAGAATTGTTTTCTCATATTTTGTCAGTCTGCTACTTGTCAAATGTTGAGTTTTACTTCTGTTAAGAAGAATTTCAACTGAATGAGGTACATATACTTTTACAGGAAATCCCATAATGATACCCTCACTTTGTTCAAGACTTACACTTGTTGCAGCCACTGCTTTTAAGCAACCTGGCAAAGCTTTTGCAACAGGATCCAAAACAGCTGAGAAATATGCAATTGGCTTCCTCAGTTTTCCATGTCTCTGTATCAAAACAGACAATGCACATCCTTCCCTTTCGCTACAGTACAATTCAAATTCTTTCTCATAATCTGGCATACCCAGAGCTGGAGCTTCACATAAGCTTCTTTTTAATTGTTCAAAAGCTTCCAGTTCAATTTTTGACAATCTGATTGGATCTTTTATGTCAGCTTTTGTTAGTCTTTGGAGTGGTTTTGCAATTACCGAAAATCCACTAATCCATTGTCGACAGTAACCAATCATTCCCAGAAACATTCTGACCTGTCTTTGTGTTGTCTATGGCTGAATTGCTCGAATCATTTTAATTCTTTCAATTGTCACTTGTCTTGTTCCTTTTGCAATTCTGTGACCAAGAGACTTTACTTCTTGTTTACAAAACTGCAATTTTGCAGGTGACACTTTATGTCCCTCATCTGCCAATCGATTTAAAAGAGTAATGGTATCAGTTACACATTTTTCTCGTGTTTTTGCTGCCACGAGCAAATCATCAATGTACTGAACCAGTGTAGAATTACCAGGCAATATCAGATCTTCCAGAGACTTCTTTAATAACTGATTAAAGATAGATGGACTCTCAGTATACCCCTGTGGGATATGACACCATGCGAATATACGATTCTGGAACCTAAATGCAAAAATTTGCTGGCTTTCTGGATGCAATGGAACTGTAAAGAAGGCATTACACAGGTCAATGACCGTGTACCATTCTGCATCATGCGGAATCTGATAAAGAATTACCGCAGGGTTTGGAACAATTGGGCAACATGAAACAACAATTTGGTTAATTTTTCTCAGGTCCTGAACAATTCTATATGTTCCGTTTGGCTTTTTAATACCCATAATCGGTGAATTACATGGGCTGCTCTCAATTTCTTTTAGCACACCTTGACTTATGAATTTTTCAATCACTGGAATGACACCTTCAATTGTCTCAGCTTTCATTTTGTATTGAGGAACATTTGGAAAATCTATTCCCTGCTTAACAGTAATTTTTACTGGATCTACATTTTTCATAAGACCCATGTCATTCCCAGTTAGGTCCCAAATTTCTGGATTAACTGGCTTTTTGAGCTCTTCTGGCAAATCATTTTTATCGATAACAGGAAACAGTAATGTCTTTTCTTCATCAACCATTAACATTGTCAATTTATAAAGCCCATCTTCTTCTGATGTTTGCATTTCAATGCCATCTGGTGAGCAATATATCCTGCAATTCATTTTGCATAATATATCATGACCCAACAGATTCACAGGACTGCTGTCACAAACTAGAAACCTATGTTTATCTTTGTAATTTCTGATTTCTACTTTAACTGGTTCTGTAAAACTTGTTTTAATTTGCTGATTAGCTACACCTACAACTTGGATGGACTCACCAGAGAGAGGAAGATTTTCTATTTCTGCTGATCTAACAGTAGAATGGGTAGCACCTGTGTCCACAAGGAAAGTGATATCAACGTCATTCACTTTACCATTTACAAATGGACCAGACTGATCTACCTCAAGAGTGGGTCCAAGAACACACTCTTCTTCCTCTCTCAGGCACCGTCATGAATAATCTTCCGAAGAATCACTCTCTTCTTTATCTTTCAGCCAAAATTGAGAAGCATTTGACATGGTAACTCTTGATACATTATTTACCTGATTACTTCCACAGAAACCTGTTTCGGGTGTAAATCTCTGAGCATTAGCACTATTAGGGAATGGTGCTTGTGGTACCTGACTCTGCTGAATTTGGCTCTGCTGTATTTGGTTCTGCTGAATCTGGCTCTGCTGATTTGCTAACTGTCGCTGTAGCTGTCGCTGCTGACTTACCTCGTTTAATTGTTATTGTAGCTGTTGCTGTTGCTGCTGATTTAACTCACACTGCACCTGTGGATTCAATGAATTATTTTTAAAATTTCTGGGCGGGTTTTTACACTCGCGTTTCCAGTGTCCAAACTCGCCGCAATTAAAACATGGGAGCTTTTGTTTTAGCTCTTTAACATTTACATTAAATTTAGGCTTGTTATTATTATTAAAATTATTCTTACATTTGCCTTGATTCTGCTGCTGCATAGAAGCTAACTGCTGTTGTTGCTGTTCTGCTACCTTCACTTGTGCCCACATTGCTTTTTCCTTGAGGTTTTTCTGCTTTGCATCTATCTCGTGACTGCAATATTTTGCCTTTCTCAGGATGTCATCAACTGAAAGTGATTGCCAGCACACAATCCCATTTTTAATCATCTCACCAATTTCAGGTCTCAGGCCATAAACAAATCTGTAAATAAAGTGGCTCATGTCCTTTTCACTTAATTTTTCATAACCACTGTACTGTTTGAAGACTAACAGTAACCTTTCATAAAATGAATGAACTGATTCTTTTGGTTCCTGATTTGTTCTGTCAATTTTAACCCAGTCCACTTCTTTCGGGGGAATTTTCCCTTTCAGCCAATAAATTACTTTATTATAAATGTCCATGACATCTTTTGATGGGGCACCTGTAATTGTGTCTCGGGCAGGTTCTTCTTTTGGCCAATCCACATAAATTTTGCATTCTGTCCAAAGATCTGATGGGACAACAATGTCAAAGAATCCATCCAGATCAATCCACAGAACTTTTGACACTTTTATAAATCTGTCTGCCTGTCGATACCATTCAACTGGCTTCTCTCTCAAACGAGGGAAATCATTGGTAAACAGTAGAATATCCTGTCTGGACCAAGGAACATGCACATACCCTCCTCCTGCTATTTCCCTCATTGGAAATTCTGAAACCACTTCGTTTCTCAACCTTTTATCCTGTTCTTTATTCTTTGACAATTTTATTCTCCATTTACCTAATTCACCTAGTTTTCTGAGAAAACGTATTAATTCTTTTATATGGGCCATTCTTCCAGCAGCATTGAGATTATCAATATCCCTTTCAGAAAAATCCACTCTGTAATGTTTCTGCAAATGTTTCTGTTTACTCAAATCAATTTCTAAATCAGCAGCCATTTCTTCCAGTTGTTCATACCTGTTTTTTGTTTTCCACTGGATACTTTTGCAAATAAAAAGAAGTTCATCATACTGATACAATTTCAAATTATCAGTACCAATTGTGCCAATAATTAATTCTTCTAAATCAGCCTTTAATTTCGCAACATCAAGCTTTTTATAATCAAAAACTTCTGGAGACAATGCATTTTGGGTTAAATCTATTCTGTTTAGACTTCTTTCTGACGGACCTGGATCTGATTCTGCCACAGATGGTGTTTGCGAACCTGACAGACTCCCATTTAAAGTTAAATTTGGCATCATAGATTTTTCTCTATGTGTCTCCGAAAGTTCCGAATAAAATCTTTCAGCCACTTTTTGAATTTCTGCATTTAATGGAACTGTTAAAGCTGAGTGTCTATTTTCTCCTTGATCGAAAACTGGTACGACAGGACCAATAGTTACTGGTACTGTCACTGCTTCCATGCTTTTTGTCAATTGTTGAATTAAATCTTCCTTCGCTTTATTGTAACTAGAAATTTCTGGCATGTCTGCAAGTATTCTTTCCTGATTTCTCACAACATTATTTTCCTGTTGAGAAAATCTATTTTCTCTAGGTGTACTACAATTATTTATTGACCTTTCAGGTAATTTTAAAAATCTGGGAGAACCTTCCTCAGCTTCTCCCGGAGGTGCACTTGGAGAAGTTCCTGTAGAAACTCTCGGGGTAGATTGAGAATCTACTTGATAAGGTGGCGGTTTGCGTTTAGTAGCATAAATGTCTTCTAAAACTGCATCATCTAATTCCTCATCAAGTTTCTTTTGAGCTTTCTTTTGTTCTAGATCTTCGGTAATCATTATTCTCACTGGATACAGACCATCATACATGTCTGCCTTTCTCCAGCGTCTCACTTTGTCTTCATGTGTTCCTCTATTTAGAATATACTTTGAATTTCTAGGTGCCAAGCATTTGCTTTCACGCTCAAGTTCCATCATCTCAACTTCCCATTCAATCAATGCCTCAAATTGTGTAGGTCTAGGCTTCGGCACAAGATCCATCATTTTTCCTCTCAAGTTTCTCAAAACTTTCATATTAAATGACGCATCTTCCGGCCCGGCTAATACGCCATCATTTTTAGTATAATGCATCCAATTGTCAAACCAAATTACAGTATGATAGCCATATTCGCCTTCCATATAGGCTGCAGGTGTTTTGTACTTATGAAGTAATTTACCACCACGCGTTTCAATTTTCTTGTCAGGTTTAAATAAATTTTTCACTTTCTGAAACCATGAAGGCTTCTTTATCTCACTATCGTTCCAATAACTCATGTTTTAAATCAAAATCGTTTAATCCGAAAGCTTCGAAATGTTCTCTTGGTGTTCCGCTATTCCAGCCAATCCGTGAGCGAAAGACACCAACAAGCCAATTTCTATTTCTATTTAAAAATATTTATACAGCGCACGTACACCAGCGGTTTCATGGCGCTAAACTGACAGAGAGCTAAACATGAGGGGAGAAACTGAGGGAGTTAGTTAAGAAATTTTGCAAAAAGATGTGCCTTGAGCTGTTTCCGGAACAATAGGTACGAGGTGGAAGCTCTGAGCTCCAAAGGCAGTGAGTTCCAGAATATCGGGGCGAGGGTCGCGAACTTAGAGCCTCCCCATTTCTTTCTCCGGAACCGTGGGACCGTAAGAAGTGATTGGGTAGAGGACCGCAGTTCCCTGGGGGGAACATAGGGAATAATTTCAGATGAGATGAAAGCCGGGGCCGTGCCCAGTCGAACTTGAAAAGTGAGAGAGGCAAGCTTGAACTGGACACGGGCACAGACCGGGAGCCAATGTAGGGACCTCAGAAGGGGAGTGACATGATGGGATTTAGGGAGTTTAAACACCAGGCGCGCCGCCTGGTTTTGGATCTGCTGCAACCGCCGAAGACTATATGCAGGAATACCTGCATATAGGGCGTTGCCGTAATCCAGGCGGGACACGACCATGGCAAGGGTAATCAGTTTAAGTGCATCAAATGAAAAAAAACGGGACACCTTGCGTATGGTACGCAGTGCCAGAAAGGAAGAGGAAACCACAGAGCTGACCTGGGAGTGAAGGGTGAGTTGGGAATTGAGCTTGATGCCAAGAGTTTTTACTGAGGTCGAGGGGACAGGCGGGGGACCAAGGGAAGGGGGCCAAAAGATGGGGGACCAGGGGCTGGATGAACCACCCGTCAACACCAGCTCTGTTTTGTCTGGGTTGAGTTTGAGATGATTGTGGTTCATCCAGTCACGGATGTGAATCATGATGGTTTGAAAGTTGAGAGCAGAGTCAGGGGAGGAAGAGAGGTTAAAAACAAGCTGGAGGTTGTCCGCATAATTAAATACGGCGACCTCCATTTGTTGCAGTGAAAAAATGAGAGGGGAGATGTATAGGTTGAATAAAAGGGGAGAAAGGGAGGAGCCTTGGGGAACCCCGCACTGAACATTACGGAAGTCCGCAGTGAAGTCACCCAGGCGGACAGCCTGGGTGCGGTCCCTCAGGAAGGAGGATAACCAGACCAGAGCCGTACCCCCGATCCCCGCCGCCCTGACACGGGAGAGCAGGATGGAATGATCCACCGTGTCAAAAGCGGCTGAGAGATCGAGGAGGACTAAGGCCTGAGGTTGATTGGTGTCCATACCCTCCCTGAGGTTGTCAAGGACCGAAAGTATTACGGACTCCGTAGAGTGTGCGGGGCGAAACCCAGCCTGGCGGGGGGCGAGGACCCCATTCTTCTCCACGAAAGAGCTCAAGGCAGAAGTAACATGGCGCTCGAGAACTTTCGCCAGAAACGGCAGGAGAGAGATGGGACGGAAATTGGCTGGAACTGAGGGATCAGCGCCCGGTTTTTTCAATATGGGGACGATAACAGCAGATTTAAGTGAATTAGGTACCACGCCCTGAGAAAGAGAACTATTAAGAGCGTGGAGAGGGGGGTCAGGACAGCTAAGGAAGATGTGACGAAGAATATGGGCCGGGCAGGGATCCAGAGGGGAACCAGATTTGACGAGTGGGATTATAGCAGTCAGAGATTCTTGAGTAAGAAGTGGAAGGGCAGTGAGATGTGCCTTGGGGGGAGGGCACTGTGGGTCCACAAAAGAAAGGGAAGGGGCGGGGATGTTGGCTTTAATAATGGCGATTTTTTGGATAAAAAAGTGATTGAGGGAGTGACAGAGATCCAGTGAAGGGGTAGGTTTGAGGGAGGTTCTGTCCGAGAACGCCAAGTTATGGATAATCGAAAAGATTTCCTTCGATTTGTTATCGGCTGCGAGTATTTTGGAGGAAAAGTAGATGGTTTTTGCCTCCAAGATGTTTTTTTTGTAGAGAGCCAGGATGTTGATGAACTCTAGTCGCAAAGATGGGCAATAGTTTTTCCTCCAGGCTCGCTCCGCGCGGCGGACCGCTAGTTTAGTGGCTTTGAGATCTTGATTGAACCACTTATTGGCATCCTTCTCTCGTTTGGTAGAGACCCGCTTCAGGGGGGCAACAGAGTCACTACCTGTAGAGAGCCATTGACCAATGGCTGTGATCTGGGAGTGAGTAGGCAGGTTTTTCAGGGAGGGAAGGGAAGTGGTAAGTAAGGAAACTAGACTATCCGGGTCCACTCGGCCCCATGCACGCACCCAGATGTTTTTCTGGAGTGAGGGTTTGACCTGGGGGTGGATAGGGAGAGAAAAAGAAATCAAATGATGGTCAGACCAAGTGCAGGGCAAGACAGAAGGGGACTCTACTGGGCAGTTTAGAGACCAAATCTGGTCAAGTGTATGACCCTTGATGTGAGTTGGAGAGTGAATATGAGAAATGAAATTAAGAGAGTGAAGAGTATCTGAAAATTCTTTGGAAGATGGACATTCCGCTGGGTCAGAGGGCCAAAAATTAAAATCACCCAGGAGCAAAATGGAAGAATTATTAACTGTAGCTGTAGCTAAGACTTCTAGAAAGTCCGGGAGAAATGATAACGGGGATTGAGGGGGACGATAGATGAGTATGCAGGTAAGTGGGGGTGAGATGGAAGTGGTACGGATGGCTAGATACTCCGTAGTGGCAATATCTGGTAGGGGTAAGGTTTGGAATGGGAGGTCGGTTCGAGCAATGACCGCCACCCCGCCCCCGGCTCTGCCATTTAAGCGATCGGCGCGGATCGCGTAATATGGCGTTGGAAGTGTAGCCAAAAGGACAGGGAGGGAGTCATCGCAGAACCAAGTTTCCGTTAGGAAAAGCAAGTCGGGGGCCTGAAGATCCAGTAGAACAGAGAGCTCATGGGCATGAGCTACTGCAGACCTAGTGTTTAAATAGAGAGCCGTAAGGGGTCTAGGGGCAGCAGGAGTGGCGCTACCTCTAGAAGGAGGAGAAGGGGTAGGTTGGGGGAGAGGGATAGTAGAGGAGGCAGAAGGAGATAGGCCAAGAGACATAATGCGGGAATGAGTTGAGGCAGGTAATGGCCAAGGGCCCTGGAGGCAACGTAGTTGGGGAGAGGAATAGCTGGTAAGGCGGGCAGAGTGGCATGCCCCTAGCCCCGGCCGGTCGCGGACGAGCGCAGACGAGCTTGCCTTAAGCGCGCCTTCGGCGCGCAATCGTCGCGCCCGCTGCGCTCGTCCGCTGCGCTTCCTGCCAAGGCACATGATTTATGATGATTGGAGGGGGCGTTGGAGGGGGTGTGGCCAACCGAGGTGGGCGTGTCTCGTGGCGCACCTCGCCCTCGAGAATGGCGACCAGGAATTAGGGAATCGTTGCAGCGTAGGACCGCTGTTTACAAGGAACAGGAAGTGCAAGAAGCCACGTCACCACCTTGCTCCACCAATAGAAATACAGTATTCAGAACTGACCAATCTGGTACCAGCTCGTCACTGTCACGTGAACCAATCAGTGCGCTTTCTGTGACGTATGTTAGCCAATCACAGCGCGAACCAAAATGACGTACACTGCCACTGCAGCTTCTCTGCGTGTTACTCCGTAAACTCACCCCTCCTTCACAAAACTTTTTCACAGCGCCATTTTAAACAATACTTTCCAATAAATTTTAATTAGTAACTACAAATAAGCAAACCACTTGTCTGTTTCACTAACAAAGTGATAGTTTTACAAACATTCAGAACTCTCTATTCGCATAAAATAGATGACGCTATTTCCATACGATCATTCACGCATTCATTACGGTAAACCTAATCATACACACACGAAATCTTGGCAGGACTTGAACCAACCACAGAAAACGTCAAACGTTAATAAGAATAGACGACGCTATCTCACCCTTCTCTCAAGCTTGGATAAATCCTATTACTCTTTTCGCAAAAAGTTTTAAAACAGGCTCACCAGGTCCCTATGCTTAATGCTACGATTTCATAGGCAATCCTCACTATTACATTCAGCCAGTCACATCTAAGGTCCCTAAACTTGTGTTGTACGTCCACAACACGTGATATATTCTATACCACAATTTTGAAACAGAACAAATGCACTGTGTAACTCTTCTAGTCACACTGCTCTTTGCCGGCAAATAACCAGGAATTTTTCACACTGCTGGAAAAATCCTTTCGACTACATACAACAAATGAACAAACCTAACAACATTTTTTAGATATGTATCCTATGTAATTTACATGTAACATGTATGTTACCATAGCAACCGGAATCTGCTACCAAAAGATTTGATCCAGCGTCACGATTGAAATTCTGTCTCACATGCGTCACCATTCACTACCTAATACTCACCAAACTAATTAATACCAAGGCCCATGCAACCGGGACAGAAAATCATGAAGCTGAATCATGTGGCCTAATTAATCACACTATCAAACTCATATGTACATATTTACAACTGCAGTGTAACATTTATATTCATAGATTAACAAGGAAACATTTTACGAGGGGTCCACAGTACGTTTTTTCCCGGACTTTACGCTCCAAGTGCAGCAGGAGCGGCGCTCTTTCCAGGGGGTCAAGGCGGCGCTCCGTGACCATGGAGTTCGATACATGATGTTCTTTCCCGCAAAACTAAAGATTATACATGAGGGCAAGTCCCATTTCTTCACCTCGCCAGCGACGGTACAGGAGTGGATTGATGCAACGTTGGCAGTGGCCCACCCTCTTCAAAATGGCGGACAGTGGAGAGACACTGGGCACCCCTCTCCGGGTTCGGCGACGGGGGGAGCTGAGGCTGGGGGGCAGAGTCAACGATCCTGGCGTTCGAGGTCAAACAGTCCCCGTTGGGACTCACCCGGAGGAAACACAGCGCGATGAAGCGGCACGCACAGGACTCGGAAGGAGCTGGACAGTAATGTATAAAGTGTGATTGTCTGTGTGCCTGGACGCTCCAAAGGGACAGAGTGAGGCCTGCCCATGGACTGAGGGCCGGGCTCCCCTATAGTACTCGCACACCCATGGCCTGAGGGACTGAGGGACCTGGGACGCTGCGGGAGGGCGGCCGGGACGGAGCTGGCCACGTAAATCCCGAGTTAGAAGTTCCTCGGTGTCTCACCGGGGTAGGGTTGGGCGACAGGCGCTCTGCTAATTGGGGTGGTGGGTAGTTTGAAACCCACAGAGCAGGGGGCAGGGAGGGAGGGGTTTGTTTTTGCAGAGGTGGGCGGGATGGTGGGGGTCCCGACAGGGAGGAGAACAAGGGAACTGTTGGATGTTCAGGTTACTGTTTGCTCTGTTAGAGCCTTTGGGGGGAGGGAGGGGCTAGTGGATTCTACAACTGTAATGCTATGCACCGCTTGCCCGAATTGCTCATGTTGGGGGGGATGTTGGGGGGGTGGGGGTGTTGAAGAAGTTTCACGGTCACGAGTAATCCGCACTGTCAGGTACGGATCTGGCACCAAAGTACGGGCGAACAAGGCCTCGCTAAAGTGGAGTCAATTGTCTAGCAGATCCTTGATCAACTGCACTGCATACACCAACCAAGAGGGAACCGGGGAGGGGTGGAGAGTTGGGGGTCCTTTCCGTTCCCACGGAAGATGTAGCCGGGTAGTCAGCCGCAGCACCGGGGTGGTGGGGCGTGGCACCCTACACAATAACGGCTATGGCTAGGAGGTGGGAAAAGAGTCTTAAAGTCCTTAGCTGGAATGTAAACGGGTTAGGAGACAAACTCAAACGCACCATTGTCCTACAGTTCATCAAACGACACCAGCCGGACGTGGTACTAGTTCAAGAAACTCATCTGCTGGGGAACACTTGTCAGGCCTTAAACAGGTGGGGATACACTCTAGCAGCTCACTCCGGCTTTACCTCCGGCTCCCGTGGGGTGGGGATCCTCCTGCGTCGCTCACTGCCCCTCCAAATAGACCTCACTAAATCTGACCCACAGGGACGCTTCACAGCCATGTCTGGTCGATGGGAGGGCCGCACACTTAACCTACTTTCGCTCTACATCCCGCCAGACTCAGGCCTTCACGGACCTGGGCGCACTGCTCCTCTCCCTTCCTGATGGCCTATTGGTGCTAGGTGGGGACTTTAACGCAGTGGTGTCAGGGACCCTAGATCGGCAGCCCCCTAGAGATCTGCCCCAGGGACAGGGGTGGCTGCCGAACTTCCTCGAGGCCTTCGGGCTCACAGACGTTTGGCGCCTCCATCCTGCAGGCAGAGACTTTACATTCTTCTCCGGGGTCGCATCATTCCTTTTCGCGCTTAGATTACATCCTTACTGTGCTACAACATGACATGACATTACGGGAGGCAACACTTTTGCCCAGGGGCATCTCAGATCATTCACCGGTCCTAACACACGTGACAATCGGAAACAGTTGTGAGGGCTGCGTAGCGCCAATACCTGCATGGCAGTTAAACCACGAGGGCACCAGGAAGGGCATATCAGACTCCATCACACAGTACTTTGATAATAATGTGGGATCAGTTGACTCCCCCGTCACTTTGTGGGAAGCGTTTAAACCAGTGATCAGGGGGGAGGCGCTCTCAACCATCTCGATTAGACGGAAGGAGCAACGCAGACAGGTCGCAACACTTGAGGCAGATCTCGTAGACCTGCAAAGGGAGGCGCTAGACACTGGGACTAGGGAAGTTAGTCACAACTTGCAGTTGAAAACAGCGGAATACAGAGCACTGGTTACCCAAGAAGCTCAAACTATGGCCCGGCACAAGATGGGCAGACTCTATGATCAAGGCGACAAAGCCGGGAAGCTTATAGCCTGGCTTGAAAAAAAACAGCAGGCCAGTAGGGTGGTGCCGGAAATACGCACTGAGTCAGGGGTCGTACTCACAGAACCTCGGGAGATAGTGAGAGAGTTTGCTAGACATTACCAAAGGGTTTACCGGCGAGAATCAGATCGCCCGGAGGAGGACTCTATAGACCTCCTAACCGATATTCGGATGCCTTCCTTATCGGATGATGATCGGGAGGCCTTGGATAGCCCGCTTACCGAGGACGAACTACAACGTGCAATAGGAGACCTCCGCCCTGGGAAGGCACTAGGCCCCAACGGCCTTCCCATAGAGCTTTACAAGCTTAAACCCGATGTCACCAGTAAGTACCTAAAACCCATGTTCGACGAGAGTAAGAAGAAAGGGGTGTTGCCTCGTGATCAGCGCATAGCGACCATAGTGGCGATACCGAAGGAGGGGAAACCCCCAGACTTATGTGCTTCATATAGGCCGATCTCGCTCCTCAACGCGGAGCCCAAAATACTGGCCAAAACACTCGCTAATAGGCTCCAGCCGATGCTTCCCACGTTGGTCCACCCTGACCAATCGGGATTCATGCCCCACCGCAACACGGCTCTCAACATCAGACGGTTACATGGCGTTCTGGGACAGCGCCACAGGCTGCGGGAGGATGCAGTGGTGGTCTCTCTGGACGCCACCATGGCGTTCGACACCCTGGAGTGGCCATATATGTTCGCAGTCCTGCGCAAGCTGGGCTTTGGTCCTCAATTTATAGCATGGGTGCGACTCCTATATGCAGAACCCCTGGCGCAGGTACGTGTAAACAACAAGGTGTCTGAGGTTTTCACACTCGAGAGAGGGACTAGACAGGGTTGCCCCCTCTCCCCTCTTCTCTTCGCCCTGTCCCTTGAGCCGCTGGCAGCCTGGATACGACAGGACGTTTACTTGAAAGGCATAGTCTGGGCGGAAGGGTGGGAGGACAAAATATCCCTCTACGCCGACGACATCCTCTTGTACCTATGTAGACCGCGCAGGTCGATAATGGCAGCCCTTGATATATTTGCGAGCTTCGGTCGCAACTCTGGCTTCCGGGTAAACTGGAGCAAATCATATCTCTATGTCCTGCATGGTGACCCCCCGAGGCTCCCTGACACATGCCCTATCACGGTAGCAGAGGACGGATTCAAGTACCTGGGTGTGTACATAACCACGAACAAAACCCTACTACACGATCTAAACCTCAAACCGCCGTTAAGTCGGCTCCAAAGGGACGCCAAATCCTGGCAGCACTTACCACTGTCTCTACTGGGCCGGGCAGCCCTATTTAAGATGCTGGCGCTGCCGCGCTTCCTCTACGCGCTACAAAACTATCCAGACCTAGTCCCTAACACATATTTTGCAGCAATAGAGGCGGCACAGCGCGACCTCCTCTGGGCCGGGTCACCCAGAATCGCGCTGACCAAACTGACGCTGGGGTGGTATGATGGCGGTATAGCCCTCCCAGACATTCGTAAGTATTACTGGGCAGCCCACCTCTCAGCAATCAACCAGGGGACGTACGGCGCGGGGAACGATCCCGCCTACGGTATGGACAGATGGTTTCTTCCCGGGGGGAACTATGAGATAGCACTCTACTCTAAGCGGGGTGCACGCCAACTCACTGGACCCACACTACATGCGGTACAGGTGTGGCACGCTGCCCAGAAGAAGCTCGGATGGTCAGGAGTCCTCACCATGGCCACACCACTTTGGGCCTCAGAACAACTCGGCAACCTCGGACGTACTAAGGGCTTCCGCGAATGGGACCTGATAGGAATCTCCCAAATCAAGGATATCTGGGGGCCCAAAGGGATCCACGCGTTCGCCCACCTACGGGACACATACGAGTTGGCGCAAACTGAATACTATCGATACTTACAGGTGAGACACTCCTTACAGGCAAATATCCCACCAGAGACTACACTACCACAATCCTCCCCACTTGAGGATAGGATACTCGATGGGCACATGACAGAACACGCCATATCACTCACATACAAAAAACTAATTAATCACCCCCCTGACATGCTCCTACCCCTTAGAGAGAAATGGGTTGCTGATGGGCTTGAGATAGACGAGGAGGAATGGATGTATGCCTTGGGCTCACCGCGTGAGGTAGCGATATCGGCCCGCCTGCGACTAATCCAACTGAAGGTACTCCATAGAGTGTATGTCTCCTGTACAAGGTTACACCTCATGGGGAGGGCTGATACTGTACTCTGCAGGAGGGGATGTGGTGGCACGGGTACCTTTTTCCACGTGTTGTGGGGTTGCCCCAAGATTCAACGGTATTGGAGAAGGGTGGTGCAGTGTATGCAGGAGGTATGGGAGGTGGAAATTCGCCCAGAGGCAAAGAGGTGTCTTCTTAATATCTGGGAGCCAACGGACCTGTCACCGAAAGGGAGGCTCTGGGTTATGCTCGGACAAATGGTAGCAAAAAGGAACATTGCCAGACTCTGGGGCAGTCCGGATCCACCTAAACTAACAGATTGGCATAGCGATATGGACTGGTGTATGCTACAGGAAAAGACTGTGTATGTGGCGAGGGGGTGTCCCCGAAAATGGGTGGAAGTATGGTCCAACTGGAACGATTACAGGGGGGGTATCTGCGAGCCTCCGTCTACCACGCAGGCGCGCGCAGAAGATCTGTAAGAATCCTAACGACCTTGTGGTTCCAGGTGCTTAGAGCTGGGAAGTACAATTGCATCGCCTGTGCAGAGGTGAACTTACCGTGCTCGACGAGATGACCGTGTGGGGGGGGTGGGGGGTTTGTTCGATTGTTGGGGTTCATTTTACGATATTCTTGAAACGTACGCTCATGTTTATGGCTATAAAAAATGGAAAATCAGACCTACACTATCCTTCTCTGAACAGTGTGACACCTGCACTTTACCACGCCGCCGTGCCCCCGGGATGACGGCTTTGGGCTGTGTAATATCTGAAGCAATGCACGTGTTACGTACTGCGTGGCCAGCCCGAGGGGTTGTAGGCTGGAATCTGTGTACCATGGACGATCAAAATAAAGGTCTAAAAAAAAAAAAAAAAAAAAAACAAGGAAACATTTAATTAGACCATGAGGCCAATGGAAATAAACTAATGGTAACGACTGAATAATCAAGACCAGCTTGACGTTTAAAGTCTTTTTATTTTTAAAGTTTCAAAATTTCAAATCTTTATTAGCTCATTTATTAAATTCAAGCATTTATTTAAATCAGTTTTAATCATTTAATTATTGGCTCAAAGGTCTGACACTTCAACATTGCACAGAATAAACGAATTAAAGAAAACATCAACCCTAGACCTTATTGTTAAGCTTTCTGACCTGAAAGAGAAAAATCATTTATTAGGCAATCATGTCTTACGTGTCCAAAGGAAAACGGACAGCACTTCGCCCTCAGGAAACAGTCAGCCCCGCTCCCCTCAAGAGGCCAGGTTTTTATACCTTTCTTACTTACTAATCTAACTAAAAATGATATTTTTGCAAAAAGCAGCAACCTAATTGGTTGTCATCCATCAGACCACCGAGAGGCCAACGCATCAGTCTCAGTGACATCATTATGTCATTCTCCATTGACACGAAGCAACACTGATTTCCCAGAGTCGCAACATTTAACTAAATGTTCAAATTTATTTCCTCCAGGATTTTAGCCAAGCCGCCTCTACACGCTTCCTTGGCCTTGACGCTTTTGCTTTCGGAGCTTGATGTACAGATCGTCCATTGTTTGAGCTTCTGCACGTTTCCGTGGAAGTTTTTCAATGAAAACACCATCACTGTCATGCTCAGCTCCTTTTGTCAGGCCAACCAACTTTTCATTAGAACTAGGCCTCAAACCTTTTACTCGAGCTAGTATTTAAACAAACACAAAAAGGTGAATAATTCAAGTAAAATAAACCCTTCTGTTACCCACCCTTCATTGCAAATATTTTAACCCATTAATAAATGTCACCTAGCAGAAGCAAACAAATAAAGCAGCACATTTAATATCTACCATTCTTCTTAAAGTCCAGCTGGATTCTTTATATATCTGAAAGAGTAAAAAGATGGACGAACAAAACATGGATAAACAGTCACGACATAAGACAAACACTTAAGCACACATAATGAAAGCACATGCCATAAAATGATCAGCCGCATTAATTGTGACAAGGACAATAGGACGAACAAGACAATATTAATCATGTGTTACATGACAAACTCGCAAATGCAACATGAGCACATAATGTTAGTCCCGCGTGTTTGTGAATGTAATTTTACTCTAGGTTGAATTAATAATACAAATCATACAACAATTCATTAATAAATTAGTTCATGAAGCTCGACATCGTGATGGCCGCACGGTAGCTCGGCTTCGCCGGCCTCCCTGCCCAAACTCATCTATCCTGCCGCCCATACTGCCCAAAAACAATAACATTTTATAGATGAAGGTCTGCTGATACTTACCACCATCCTGGTGGCTCCGGCGTTCAGTGGGTCCGCAGCGGCGTCCTCCCAGGAAGTGCGGCCTCCGTGGGGTGGAGACCGGGGCCTTGCCTTCAGCGAGTAGCCGGCGAGACGGTGTCGGTGGCGGCCTCGGGTGGAGGATGGAGGCCGGCCGGAAGAGGCCGTTGTGGGAAAAAGCCGGGGGAAAAACTGAACGCGCCTGGGACTACCGTCCGGTGATTCAGAGGTGAGGTGCGGCAAGTTGTGTGTGGGGGACGCCGTGTTGGTGGCTCCCCCCCTTGTTGCCTTGCCTTCATCGCTCAGTGGCGGAGAGTGGCTCCAGCGGAGCGATGGCGCCGGCGGGTCCCCCTCTTTTGGTGGCCCTCTTTTCTGCATCAAGGTTGCTGTTTGGATGCTTGAGGGGGATCCCGCGGGGGCCCTGCTTGTGAGCCCGCCCCAAGAGTTGGTTCCGAAAAGACGGGTTAGACAAGATCCCTGGAGACTTATATAAACACGATCTAAAAGTATGGGTACCTTATATTAACTACCTGTGCAATAAGTTATCCAGTAATTTAGATTTCCCAGAGAGTTGGAATGGAGCCGAAATTGTTTTAATTATTAAAAAAGGAGACAGGATGGAGCCCTCCAATTACCGGCCAATCAGCTTAATGGACATACTCCAAAAAATCTACGCACGACATATTTTATTTCGTGTTAATGATTGGCTGGATGAAAATGCAATTTTAAGCAGATATCAAGCTGGATTTAGACCCAAAGTAAGTACAATAGACCAAATTTTCCGATTTTGCTGCCTCTACTGGAAATATGTAAAGATCAAAAAGGGCCAATTATATGTCGCATTTGTCGACCTAAGGGCAGCGTTCGATTTAGTGCCTTGCAAGTTACTATGGGAAGTATTGAGTGCAGCAGGGATGCCAACTAATTTACTAGCTCAGATTAAAGAGCTCCATAGAGGCAACTTTGCGAGAATACGTTGGGGCCCTAATGGAGAGCTAACCCCAAAAATTCCCATCGAGCGTGGTGTCCGCCAGGGGTGCGTCCTGACCCCTACACTCTTTTCCCTTTTCGTAAATGACATTCCTTTACATCTTGAGGGATGTGAAAACGACTCCCCTAAACTGAATGGAGAAAAGGTAACTTCCCTACTATTTGCCGACGACACTATCTTGATTTCCCAGACCAAAAGAGGTCTCCAGGCTCTTCTGAATTCTTTCAGCAAATATTGCAGTAAGAAGGGACTGGAGATAAATGGGAAAAAGACCAAATGTATGGCCCTTAATTCGACTAAATCAGATAAAGGCTGCTTAACCCTAAAAGGATTAAAACTATAATCGGTGCCCCGTTTTGTCTATTTAGGGGTGACAATGGACTCTAAATTTTCGTGGAAATCCCAACTGGAAAAAAGTAAGATGACATTTTCTCAGAATGCTAAACCTATTCTCAGGGAACAAAGCCTGAGCACTAGCAAAGCCGTATCTCCGGCGGTTCAACTTTTTAAATTTAAAGTACAGCCAGCGGTGCTTTATGGCTCAGAAATCTGGGGCCCCGGGTCCAAGGGCACTTTTAGTGTCTTGGACAATAATTTCATGAGAAGTTTGGTAAGGGCCCCGAGAAGTACTCCCCTAGTGCCTCTCCAATTGGACCTAAATTTTAAAAGAACGGACCACCATATCATAATACGCCCATTACTGCTATGGGTTAGGCTATGGCGGGTACCAGAATTACAAGACTATAGGGATGGGCTAAAAGAAATTATGGAGCTTGACACCTTCAGAGTTATTCCGTGGTTCAAACATGTCAAAACTTGGCTTAACAATCTAGGTCTGAAACATTTCTGGGAGAACCCGGACCAACTACCAACTAACTCGAAACAAATACTACAAAGGGCCTTCTGGACCTACATTATAAACATGACCAAAAGTGCCTCAAACGGTGGGACCCTAGTAACAAAGTTCCTCACTTTCAAAGACGAGCCATTCTTTGAGACTTTCTTGGATGAAATAGAACCGCCACTCGCAAAAACCCTATTTTTAAAATTCAGATATGGCAATCTCCAAATAGCCTCAACCTTGGCTCGTTGGACTAGTGGACCAAATACTCCAAATCCAGCAAAAGATGAACTTTGCCCCATGTGTGAAGGCCACCAAAAAGAAAACGAGCAATACATCCTATTTTTCTGTCCAGTATATGCACAGGCCAGGAAAAGATGGATAAAACCGATATGCCTTGCGCTAGGCGTGAGATCATGTTCACAGGCCCTGAGAATTCTCTCCACTAACACAACCCAACCTATAATATTTAGTGTTAGTAGATTTCTGCATTGTATTTTTTTCTAGAGGAAAAAACTGGGATATCATCTGTAAATGGAACTAACTCCAGAGATGGAACTGATACATTTTTAAGTAATTAGTGGTGGGCCATTGCAGAACCCTATTGTTGTTGTGCATACTTGTCTCTATTACAAATGAATTGTTTTAATTTATGGATTTTATGTTCCATGCTGTACAGTTTTTATGTATGTATTGAATTGTTTCTTTTATGGCAACAAAGCCGAAATAAAGAATTGAATGAATGAATGAATGAATGAAAGAGTAAAAAGATGGACGAACAAAACATGGATAAACAGTCACGACATAAGACAAACACTTAAGCACACATAATGAAAGCACATGCCATAAAATGATCAGCCGCATTAATTGTGACAAGGACAATAGGACGAACAAGACAATATTAATCATGTGTTACATGACAAACTCGCAAATGCAACATGAGCACATAATGTTAGTCCCGCGTGTTTGTGAATGTAATTTTACTCTAGGTTGAATTAATAATACAAATCATGCAACAATTCATTTATAAATTAGTTCATGTTACAGAGAATTAACTTCGCGAGTCAGAATAAAATGAATTCTGAAACTCGCTCCATCAGTAGGGATAAGCTATGGCGGATAATGGAGGCCATGGGGTTTGAGGAACCTTTGGTTACCTTACTCCGTAGTTTACACGCTGCTACCACTGTGACCATTAGATAGGGCACGGGGGGGAGAGAAGACAAAACCCATCCCATCAGCTGAAGGTGTAGGCCAGGGCAACATCTTGGCTCCTTTTTTGTTTTTAGTTTATACAAATGGTTTAGAAAGGTTTCTGTTGGAGAACTGCTCAGATTTTCCTAAAGTAAATGGTAAACAGATTCCTTTGTTATCCTATGCTGATGACACTGTATTAATGACCCTAACTGCTAACAGTATGCAAACCTGCCTGAACGTATTCAATAACTTTATGCAGGACCTAGATCTTAGGGTCAATTTTACAAAGTCCTTTGTTATGGTATGTGGCACCAGAGGGACAAAAACCCGTAGGTTCGCAGTAGATAACCGGATTATTGAAAAAGTTGAAAATGTTAACTATTTGGGAATCCTATTTAATAAAAACTTGAGCTGGGATTCATTAATAACGGCTCGTGTACAAAAGACCACACGATCCATATAGGCCCTTTTTCGTTTTTCGAGCAAATTGGGTCAAAAACCAATTGCCGAATTGAAGACCCTGTACAAAGCTAAATGTTTGCCTGTCGCTACCTATGGGGCGGGGGTGTGGGGACACATAAATGTACCCAGATACAAGTTATGGAAAACAAGTTCTTAAAGCGTCTTTTATCAATTCCAACTTGTTCTTCAAACATTTTTTGTCATACAGAGATGGGCATAGAATTTGTGAGTGATATTATGCATGTCTCTCCATTACTTCTATGGGGGGAAATCTGGCTATCTAAAGATTTGCAGCTCTCAATGGAAATTCTGAGGGATTGCATAAAACTAGATTTTGGCATGCAGATCCCATGATTATCATATGTGAAGGAAACTTTCTATAAAATTGGTCAGGGTCAGTCAGTCAGTCAGCCAAAACTCTTTATTTCGATTAATTAAAATTATAAAAGAAGCAGCAATACATACATACGTTGTGCATAAAGTGGGTAAAATAGATACAAATAAATAAATATGCGTACATTTGCAAATATTCATGTATATACACTATTTACAATTCATGATTTGTACGAAACAGTTAATAAACAAATGTCTCCGCTTAGCTTATAAGACCGCTATGTGAAATACAATATAAAAACATCTTTCAAGTTTCCATGATTAAAAGAACAAAAGTGCCCCCCTCTCGACCTGCTGTACTTAATACATACAGATACTTCTTTTGTTATTCAATCTAGCTGCGGCCACCAAAAAGCTTGCTACGATGAAAATAACACGCACGCTACTCAGCAGTTGCAGATATAAAAGTGCAGGCCTTACCTGCAGAAACCCAGCTTCTCGTAATATGGGATATACACATTTTTTATGTGCCTTGGAAAAGTTTTCACAAAACATGGTCAGGTGTCGAGAAGTTATCACAAGAACATGGTGCAGATTCATCTGGTTTACCCCATTGCGGGAAAGTTCCTAGAATGAAGTGAATTAAGTTGAACCTAAATCTTGTCAACAGAAAGCGATGGAAAGGCTTAGTGACTATCTTCAGGTAAGGTTCAATGGATGGGGAAGTCTGTAAAACATAAATACTTCTTGCTCCTGGTTTTTTAAGCTCCACCTCCTCCCTATCTGCCTCCAACATGAACCGGAAGTTATGTTTAATCCATACCAAATCCTCTTTCTTAATTCCCTCTGGGGCTGTATACAGTTCAGGATGTCCCAGTCAAACACACGCCGCTCTAACGTATGCCAGCCAAGGGATTCTGTCTGCCTTGTCGAGGGCCAAGCAGTCTTTTAGGATAAGGTGGTTGAGAGTGATATCCTCATTGAGCCACGTCTTTGCCCAACAGATCAACGGGGCTGCTTTTAGATAGTCTGTGATGTAACCCACACCTAATTCGGAATGTACAGACAAAGTCGGGGACGACTGAGGTACCGCCAACAGGGATCCAAGGAACCTGTTTTCTGCTAGTTGTATTTTACCCACAGGCGCGTAACCCCATATCGATGCCCCATAGGAGGCAATCGCACATCACTTAGACTTGTATATTTTAAGCATGGCCTCCATGGGCCTAGCTCCCAGCCTTTTGGCGAAACTAAGGAGGGCTGCTGTGGATCTTACAACGGCATTGCTTGTATGCTTCTGCTGGGGGCCCCAATTACCCTTCTCATCGAAGAGTACACCCAAGTAGGTGAATACTGGGACCCTAGAGACTTCCGCACCCAAGCATCTGAATGTTTTAACCTTACTGATCTTCCTGCGGGCCCCAACGATCATTACATGGGGTTTGTTACTATTTACTTTTAGATCGAGGGACTCCATGAATGTACCAAAGTTATCCAGCAGCCTCTGTAAGCCCAGGCCTGTGCGAACAATGAGTACGGCATCATCCGCGTACAGGAAGACCGGGATACCCGATCCCCCTGCACGCGGAATGTCCGCACTGGCCCCAGCCAGAGATTTTTCCTGGTCAGGGTCATATTTATGAAAATCCAGAATCTATTCAGCAGGATACAAAGATTATAATTAAAAGCGCTTACCGTAATACTTTCGGTCTGTTAAACAATAATGAACAATTCCATATCAAATGGGTAAATTGCAGTACCAATTTTATTTATCATTTACTGCACATACTCAATGGCGTTTGTATTTGACGAGATTGCGACTAAATATATTGCACTTTCTTTTTGCTTTTCCGAAACAAGAGGGTTGGTGTGAGAGGCTACCACCTTGTCCATGTGATAACAAAGCTCAACAATGCACTTTACATTTTGTTCCTTTTTGCACCTTGTATAAAGATCCAAGAAATCGGTTTATTAAACCTATTTTATTGGATATTCGCCCCTGCAACTATAAAGAAGGATATGAGTACCTAAAATTGTTGCCTACCGCTGCCACGTCTAGCGCCATGCTTAGTTTTATGAGATTGGCACTTACCATCAGAAAACGATGGTAAACAACTTTTACAACGACTTTTACAACGCACTACCATTACGACGCAACTTTTACAACGCAAACCATTACAACGCATTGCGCTGGGGGCGCTCTAGGATAGGGAATAGGTTTAATGTACTATCCAACACCTTCCCTACTATCCACGGGGACTGGAGTTGGAATAGTAAATTAAACTATTCACTATTCAGCGCCCCAAAGCACTATGCGTTGTAAAGGCATGCGTTGTAAAAACCACGTTGTAAAGGCATGCGTGGTAAAAGCATGCGTTGTAACTTCATACATCCGAAAACGATATTGAAAATTTTGGTTGCTTTAGCGGGAGTACTGTGTAATTACTTGATGAAAATTTCAGGGCAATGTAAGCTTGCATGCATTCAGGGTTGAATTGGTCTACATCTGATACTCAGGATTTAAATAGCACAATGCACTTTATTGTTATATGTCTGGTTCTTTTTATTTCCTTTTTCGATGTATTGCAACTTTCTTTGGGTAATGTGTTCAAAATGTGGTCGAGAAAATGTATTATTTGGAAGTAACCTGGACCTGTAGATCCGATAAACCATTTGTAAAATTGTGTTTTAAAAAAAAAAATGTGTGTACTTTTATGATTCTTTTTAGTTTCAAAATGTATTTTATTGGATTTTCCAGCAGACAAAAACAAGGACATCACCGCATATTGAAAAGGCAAGAGGCATATACAGTGGACGGGACAGACAAGCATGTCTTCCCTAACATTGATTGACAGATGTAAACACATATGCCTAGCTGGCAGTAAGACATCCTGGAAGCAAATGACTTGCGATGCGATAAAATGACATAGGAAGGACAACAACAACCAACAACCCCCCTCCCATCCCCCTCCGAGCCCCCACCCCCGCCCCGACCAGTGTGCCTTGTAGTGCCGGAAGGTCCGTCAGCAGGTCCGCAAAGCGGAGAGCCCCCCCTTGGGAAGTCACTGAGCGTCACTAGTGACATCAGTAAGACGCAAAATCTTAAGGTATTTGGGGCATGTGATTTCATTAAATTCCCTGGACAGAAGGGTCAGCAGTGGAAGCCACGTTTTCTGAAAGGCATCTGCAGTCCCGGTGAGTGTTGCCTGTATGCGTTCCATCCCGAATGTAAACCAAAGTTTATGGAGCCACCCCGTGTGTGTAGGGCTGGTTGTGGAACCCCATAGAGATAGTATATGTTGCGTGGCTGCTTGCATGGCGATTCCCATCTGTCGGCCCCTCAATGATTTCATGGGGAAGGTTAGAGCATTGGGGAGACCCAGCAGAGTGTATGCAGGGAATCTCGGGATTTCAGTGTTAAAGGTAGAGTCAATATCGTCCAGGACCAACTTCCAGTAGTCTCCTAGTATCGAACATTCCCAAAGGAGGTGGGTTAGAGTGCCCTTTTCCCCACAACCCCTCCAGCAAAGCTCACTACGCGCCGGGTTCCCCTTGTGTAGGCGAGCTGGGGTGAGGTGCCAGTACATAGCCAATTTCACAGCAGCCTCCCTCGCCTTCGTGTTGCCTGTCGTGCATGTAGCCCTATAGTAAACGTAACTCCATTCTTTATATGACAAGGTTCTCCCCAATTCAGCCTCCCATCGTTTCTGACTAGGTGTTTTCTCCGAAGTGTGTGGTGGTGTGAGCATTTTATAGAGTTCCGAGACAAGGTGTCTATCTGAATCTTTAGTAAGTAACCATTTTTCAAAGGTGGACATGGGGCGACACACCATCATTGCAGTGTCCGGTGCAGTGAGCCAATGTCTTAGTTGAAAATACTGGAATAGGTGAGGGTTCTGAATGTTGTACCCTTGCTGAACATCTGTGAGGGGGAAAAATCCCAGTTGGTCAAAAAGATTGCCTGCTGCACGACATGCCGTGCCGCGCCATTGGAGGAAAGCCCCTGCACTATTGCCCGGAGGGAAATCTGGGTTGTCCAAGATGGGGGTGAAGGGGGAGGGAAAGGTTGTTAACCCGTGTTTGAGCGCCACCCTGTCCCATACCTTTAAGGTCGTGCGTGTGATAGGAGACCGCAACATGTAACGTGGCCGGTGCTGCCGGGCGAGGAATGGAATCCTCCAAAGCGGCATCTGAGCCATAGCCCTGTCTTGAAAGAGCCACCTTTTTTCCGACTCAGGTCTGTACCATTCAAATAAGTAACAGAGTTGAGATGCCTGGAAGTAACGCATCAGATTGGGGACGCCTAGGCCTCCTTCATCCATGCTCCTGTAAGCCAGTTGTTTGTGGACACGTGCCCGTTTACCCTCCCAGACAAAGTTAAGCAAAGTGTCCTGTAAGTCCTTCAAAGTGCCAGCGGGGGGCGTAACCGGGATGGTCTGGAAGAGATATAGGATGCGAGGTAGTATAGACATTTTCACTGCCGCCACTCTGCCCAGCAAGGAGAGGGGCTGTTTAGACCACCGTGCCAGATCTGTCCGGATCTGGGTGGTGAGAATCTTATAATTGGTCGATACCGTTAAGTCTGTAGAGGAGGTGAGGGTAATCCCCAAGTACGGTACCTGGGCAGCCAGCTGGAGACCACTTCCGTGACCAATAGCGTGGGCATTCGCGCACGCATTCCTGCCCAACGGCAGTATCAAGGATTTGTCTATATTAATTCGGAATCTCGAAACGGATCCGAATGAGGCAAGTTCCTCCATAAAGGCTGGTATGGAGCTGTTAGGTTGGTCCAGGGCAACTATAACGTCGTCTGCATATAAACTAATGACGTGAGGTTCATGTCCGAAGTTAATGCCTGTAATTCTTGGATTATCTCGGACCTTCTGCGCCAGCGGTTCGATATACATGGCAAACAGAAGGGGGGAAAGGGGACAGCCCTGTCTAGTGCCGCGTTGAATTTCAAACGGAGCCGAGCGCAGGCTTCCCAGGCGGACCCTAGCTTGCGGATGGTGGTAGCAGCTTGCGATACGAGCACAAAAGCGGTCACTAGGCCAAAGCGACGCAAGACCTGCTGCAGGTAAGTCCAATTCACGCAGTCGAATGCCTTCTCCGCGTCCACAGCAAGCAGTGCGGAGTCTGAGGCCTGGAATTGCGACTTGTCAATGAGGTGGAGCACCCTCTTGGTGTTATCGCTGCATTGCTGGCTCATCACAACTGCACTGCGATCGCATTTAGACGCTTTAGCGCTTTTAATTTACCCGTTTTTGTCCTTTTATTCTGCTGTTACTTTAGAGTACAGTTCTCCCCTGTTTTTAATCCCCCTCCGCATTGCCGCATTATAATTGTGCCAGTCACCGCTATTTTTGCAGGTCGGACCCTCGCGCTTTCAAATTGGTGGGCGCCATCTTTGGTGGGTGCTAGGGAAGCGCTGCAACACTTCGCACTCTAGCAGTCAGGTGGACTGGCTAGAGGCAGTTCTTTGCACTCTCCATTTAAGGGGCTTGAGGTAAGAGCATTTCTTCTGGCTCATCACAACTGCACTGCGCTCGCATTTAGACGCGTTAGCGCTTTTAATTTACCCGTTTTTGTCCTTTTATTCTGCTGTTACTTTAGAGCACAGTTCTCCCCTGTTTTTAATCCCCCTCCGCATTGCCGCATTATAATTGTGCCAGTCACCGCTATTTTTGCGGGTCGGACCCTCGCGCTTTCAAATTGGTGGGCGCCATCTTAGGTGGGTGCTAGGGAAGCGCTGCAACACTTCGCGCTCTAGCAGTCAGGTTGACTGGCTAGAGCCCTACATTAACCAGATCTCATGGCGCGCAGTGTGTGCGCCACAGTAACGCCGGAGTCACGCCAGAGTCCAGCCCGTCTGCGCCCGTCGGCGCTGAGTACGGGCTGGACGGCTGGACGGTTGGTCAGGATAAGGTTGGCCCTTCGACATTGAAATATTCACTACAGGAGATATTGAGTCTTAAACCTCTTGCATTGTCATGCTTTCACAAAAGTTCCCCTGACGATCTTCTATTACCTACAGGGTGCGGCTGTTTTCAGGTAGGTCCTGGGGGTTCTAATTTACCCTCCCCTTCCTATCCCATAGAGGCCCATGTTGAGTCGGAAGTAAGTGCGTTGAGTGAAAATTGTATTCTTATCAACGCTCGCTCACTTATCAAAAATAACATTGTCTTCAAGGAGTTGGTACTTGAGAGGAAACTGTCATGGGCCTTTGTCACTGAAACGTGGGCAAAAGACTCCTCAGGCCCTGACCTTGTCGAAGCGGTCCCTGAAAGGTACTGTCTGGTACGTCAGGAGAGAATGGGCCACGTAGGAGGCGGGCTGGCCATCCTGTGTAAAGATAGTTTTCACTGTCATACGATACCTATCTCTGATCCCAAGGATGCTTTTCAAGTGTTATATTTCTCCCTGACTGACTCCCATAATCCTGCATTCAACGGGATTGTGGTTTTTCGCCCGCCCGGTCCCAGAGCAGACTTTGGTCAGAAGCTGCTTCGTGTTCTTGAACCCTATTTTGGCCGCGAAAATCTTACTATTCTAGGAGATTTTAATTTTCATTTAGAGATGTTGGAGACTCACGACACTCTTTCCCTGCTGGAAGTTATGTCAGCCTGTGGACTCACCCAATTGGTGAAAGGGCCCACCCACCGAGCGGGGCATACGCTCGATGGGATTTTTTCTAATGACCAGAGGCTGACGGTAATGGATCCTTTCTTCCTTTCGTGGTCAGATCATCTGGCTGTTCCCTTCAATCTGGCTTATCTGATCCAGGACATCTTTAGGAAAATTCCGAGTACGACGAAATTACGTAGGAATTTTAAAAACATCACAGAAAGTTCCTTTAACCCGTAGACACTTAGTCTGTCCACATCCCAGGAGAATAATGTTCAGTCGGCGGTCTCACAATATGAAAAGACCATTAAGGAGGCCTTGGATGAACTGGCTCCCATTCGGCCATGTTACTCAGCCAGGAAAAGACCTTCAGCCCCTTGGTTCTCAGAGCATTTAAGACTCCTCAGACAGGAAGCCAGGAGACAGGAGCGCTTATGGCATTCTAGCTGGGACCAAAGGGACAAGGAAGCCCACAAGATCTTGATAAAGAAATACAAATTGGAAGTGATTAGGACCAAACAAGAATACTTCACGGCCCTTACAACCTCACTTTCTTCTCCTAAAGAGCTCTTTAGGATAGTGGACTCTCTTACTACCCTTCAGACCCCGGACCCAGTAATTGCATCTCAGGAGCTCTGCGATAGTATAGCTTCCTTTTTTTGTGTCTAAAATATCGGACATTTACATCGCCTTGGAGTCGCAGAGATCTCTTACTACTGAGCCCCCAGCTCCCGCTGACCTGGTCCCCGCTCTCGCGGAGAGACTCCTGTCGGGAGGCTTGGAATCCTTTCCTCCCCTCTCTTTACAGGATTTAGAGACTCTTCTCAATAAAACTAAATCCGGCTCCCCGCTAGATGTCTGCCCGATTAAGATCCTCAAGCAGTGTAGAGAATCCCTCCTACCCCCTCTTGTTGACATCATGAATAAGGCTATGAGGGATGGCATTTTTCCCCAGCAGTGGAAAAATGCTGTAGTAAAACCTTTGCTCAAGAAACCTTCTCTTGACCCTGGGGTATTAAAAAACTTTCGCCCCATCTCACTGCTCCCGGCTCCCGCGAAGATGTTAGAAGCTCATTTAAATAAACATCTTGCTGCCTTCGTGGAGAGTTCAGGCTGTTTGGATCTTTCCCAGCATGGTTTCAGGAGGGAACACAGCACTGAGTCTGCCCTCACAATAGTGCTTGATAATATCCGCACGTGTGTGGATGGGGGACAGACCTCCCTCCTGATCCTTTTAGATCTCACGGCTGCCTTCGATACCCTTTCTCCCTCGGTTTTAACATCTTGCCTAAGGGAGATTGGGGTTCAGGGGGTGGCCCTGGGGCTCCTCACCTCTTTCCTCGATCACAGAGAGCAAAGGGTGATGCTGGGCAAATTTCTATCTCCATCCCTGTCTGTGCAATGTGGGGTCCCGCAGGGGTCGGCGTTAAGCCCGACCCTTTTTAACATTTATGTGACCCCCCTTGCCAGACTAATTCGATCTTTTGGGATGGAGGTAGTTTCCTATGCGGATGATACACAGATCCTCGTCTCTCTCTCCCAGTCAGTTACGTCGACTGCCTCCAATTTTAGATCCTGCATGGAGGCAGTCGGCCAATGGATGATTCACAACTCATTGAAACTGAATGGGGAGAAGACTGAGGTGATGGTGTTTGGAGGAAAGGAGGAGATATGGTCAGCTGAGTGGTGGCCAGACTCATTGGGAGTCTGTCCTGATCCTACCTCCTCAGCCAAAAATCTTGGGGTTATGATTGATCCCATCCTCAGTATGCGCCAACAGGTTAACAGGACTGTATCAACCTGTTGGGGCATCATTCGCATACTAAGGAAAATTAGGCACTACCTTTCACAGCAGGCAAGGAAACAACTCGCTGTTGCCCTCCTTGGCTCCCATCTGGACTACTGCAATGCGCTGTATGCGGGACTGAATAAAAGTCTGCTGCAGCGCTTGCAGGTGGTCCAGAACGCAGCGGCCAGATTTGTCCTGGATCTACCCCGGTGTGCCTCGGCTACCTCTGCCAGGAAGCAGCTTCACTGGATTCCCATTGAGGACCGTATACTCTTTAAGACCTTGTGTATGGTCTATAAGGCCCTAGTAAAAAGCAGCCCTACTGGAATTGGATCCATTTTGTCTCGTTACAGTCCAGGTAGGAACCTTCGTTCTTCCAATAGACTGCTTCTTTCAGTTCCACGCATCCGGAAAACTAGATGGGGTGGTAAAGCCTTTTCCAATCTGGCCCCAAAGTGGTGGAATGCCCTTCCATTGGAATTAAGGTCCCTTCCCACTTTACAATCATTTAGAACTGCCCTGAAAACTCGTCTTTTTGTGCAGGCCTACCTGTAGTTGTGCTCTGCCTTTTTGATCCTTTTTGGTAGGCGCCTTGACACCTTTGGGTTTAGTCGCGCTATATAAATTGCAAATAAATAAATAAATAAATAAATAAGGTACAAAGCCTGACTGGTCGGGCTCTAAAAGTCCAGGAAGGCAGGGCCCAAGGCGCGCTGCGAGAATGCCCTTAAAAAGCTTTAAGTCAAGATTCAATAATGAGATAGGACGGAAAGCTGAGCAGTGTGTAGGCTTCTTACCGGGCTTCGGAAGCACCACCACTTCTGCGGCCAGCATGTCCGGAGGAATGGCGCCCATTCCTTCAAAAGAGTTAAAAAGGCGGGTAAGCACTAGAGCCAGCTGGCCGCCAAAGGTTTTATAAAAACCCGCCGAAAAGCCATCAGGCCCCAGGGATTTGAGCGGGCGTAACCGGGATATAGCTGCCAGGACTTCATCTTGGCGGATAGGGGCATCTAGGGCTTCCGCGTTAGCCTTGGAGATTTCAGTGAGACGTTTCATGGTCAAGTAGGCCTCAATGTCTCCGGGGGGGTCTCCTCCTCCCCATACAGCGAGGCGTAATAGGAACGGAAGGCCTCTGCTATCTGGGCCTCGTCAGCAAGTACCGCCCCATTGGCGCCTATGAGGCCGTTGATCTTTGTTCGTTGGGTTTTGGCTTTCAGAGCACTGGCAAGTAGCCGACCCGTTCTGTTGCCTCCGACATAGTGGGTATGTCGAAGACGGAGAGCCGCGAATTCCGCCCTATCCGTATCGAGGCTGGCAAGCTGAGCTCTTGCTGCCTTTAGCTGTTTCCAAACGCGTGGGGCGCAAGTGCGACTATGGACTCGTTCGAGCTCCACTACACGGGCTGTAAGATCGTCCCTTTTACTTTTGCGGTCTTTGGCTTCAGCTGCTGCTATGGCTATAAGTTCTCCTCGAATGACTGATTTCAGGGCGCCCCAGAGAGCTGTAATAGATATTCCGGGTGTGTCGTTGGTAGCCAGGTATTCAGTTATGTGCTCGCTAATTCGTTTAGTGACGTCTGGTCTCTGCAATAGAGTTTCATGTAGGCGCCATGGGCCCCTGGGCCGGTGGGCCACGCGAAACGTAAGCAACAGTTCCACTGCATCATGGCCAGAGATGGCTGCCGGCACTATGGTGACCTCCTCAAGGTTGTTAAGTAAATCAGAAGAACCTACGACATGATCGAGTCTGGCATATGTGCGGTGCACGTGCGAGTAGAATGTGAATTGCGATGTGTTTGGGTGTTTGGCCCTCCAGAAATCTACCAAGCCCCTGTCCTTCAGCCATACATGACCATTGGGCGAGATGGCACCGGTCCCGCCATAGCGGTGTCCAGATCTGTCTGCCTGCGCATCCATGACGATGTTGAAGTCTCCACCCAAAAGTAGGGATGCATGTGGGGTCTGAAGCGCTTCCGAAATCGCGCCTTTTAAGAAGGCCTCCTGTCCTGTGTTTGGGGCATAAAGAGAGCCTATTGTAAAGTGTGCATCACCCAACTGAAATGCATGTACCAAGAGGCGACCCTTGACCCTTGATCTCACCCACCTTATTCCCTATCTTTCCCTGGAAGTTTCTTGATATTAAAATCGCAACCCCAGCTGTTTTTGTAGGGAGAGAGGAAAAGAGCTGTTGTGGGAAGGCGCGGGAGCGCATTCTATGCCAGTCTTTCTGCAATAGGTGTGTCTCCTGTAGCAGGCAAATATCTGCCCCTGAATGTTCTAAGTAGGAAATAATGGCCCGGCGTTTAATGGGGTTATTCAGCCCTTTCATGTTGAGGGTCAGTATCTTAAGGGTCACATCAGGCATGGTGCAATAGGATATGGTTCAGCTCTAAGTAGGTGACCCGCAGGTCACTCCGCAGTCGCGCAGCAGATTGCAAGGCTGGACCCTCCCGGCAATCCCACAGACCCAACATCAGACCCTTTATCCAAACTGGTGACATACCACTGAATCGGCACCGCTTAGACATAACCCCTGTAGCAGTGATATAATCGACTGGCACACTGGTCCCCACCCCGGAGCCCCCCCTAGCCCAACAAGCCCCCCCAAAACAACCCAAAACCACCAATGGCTACATCTTCGCTTGTGTAAGCTAAGATCTCTGCGAGCAGAAGCCCTACAACCCACTCCACCCCTCAAATTCCCCCCTCCCAACCCCAACTCCCCCGAAACACATAGTCCCAGTCCTGTTAGTCCACACAGGGCTGTGGTAAAGAGTAGTGAAGGGGTCATCTCCGACTGCGGTCCCTCCGGTCCCCCCGCCCAACCCACCCACCCCCCGGGCAGAGTAAGCGCAATAAGGAATCTCTCTCGCAAAAGTGTTTATCATTCTGGGGACGAAGTTTCTTTGGCCACCTCCGCTAGTGCAGTCTCGCGTTCTCGGGAGATGACAGAGGCATCTGGTTTAAGTCGGTGTGTCGGCGAACGTTTGTAATGCACAGTCTGCCAGCCCCCTCTGGGCGCCCCCTGAGAGCTTCTGAACACCGGCTCAGTGTCGACCTGGTCAAGGCCCAAGAGTGCACAGGTGTCCTTGAGTGAGCGCAGTTGATGCAGCCGGCCATTCCATTTGAATATGATCTGAAACGGGTGGTCCCAGGAGTAAGGGATCTCCTTCTGCTTTAGGAAGTCCGTCACAGGTTTGAATTCTTTCCTCTTTTGGAGAGTAACAGAAGAAAGGTCCTGATATAGAGCGATGGGATGGCCTTGAAATTGAAGGGGCTGGGCTCTCTGAGCCTCTCGGAGGATCCTCTCCTTAAGGGGGAAATCCGGGAGGAACGCTAAAATATCCGGCGGTGGGGCCAGAGCTCGACGGGGCAATCCAACCCTATGGGCCCTGTCGATTCGAATGGCAAAGTCCGCAGATTCCCCCAGGACACTGAAGAGGGATTGTAGGTAGCCCGTGACATCAGCCCCGTCTTCCTTTTGAGGGACCCACCGGACCCGTATATTATTGCGGCGGGAACGGTTCTCAAGGTCCTCCGCATGGGCCTGGAGGTCCAGCTGCTGGTCAGCGAGGCGCAGGATCTCCTGTTGAAGCTGCTCGATTTCACTGCTTCTGGTCTGGTCAGCCTCCTCGATGGAAACCACTCGCTCCCCAAGGCCCTCCACATCACGACGGAGCTCCGGGACCTCCCCGGCCACCTCCTGCTTCAGGGATCGGAAGTCTTCCCTAAGTGAATTGAATAAGGTTTCCAGAAAAGACCTGGTGATTGGTACCTGGTCATCAGTTGAGACTGGCGGTTGTTTAGCGGTTACCGGGGAGGGGGGGTCCTTGCCAACTTTGGGCTGCGACTTGGCCAACATCTCCGGAAGTGTTTGGGATCCCCTCTTCCCCCTCTGCGCCATATCGTGGGCTGTCCCTGCAGAATCGGGCAACAGGTCGCAGGAATCTCGGGGGGGCCCCACAGTACCGTGGCGTGTCTCGGTGGGGTCGCGGTGCAGGTCACTACACCCCCTTCGCTTCTGTCGCCCAGGTCGTAGGCCTTAACCACTGTCCACAGGCCCACAAGGAACGCGGCAAGGTCAGTGCTTCTGTGGGTGACCCAAAGTCTTAGCTAGGCGTAGTGTAGCAAGGTAGTAGGCCACAGTCTTCCGCACCCCACACAGTTCACCAGCGCAGCACCCGGGTGGTTTCTCAGGCCCAAAGCGTGACCCTTTGCAGGGCTTTACTGCATCCCACCACCGGGGGCTCGATTATGCCCCCCGAGCTGATCAGAGCCTCCACTTCTGCCCAAGTCCTCCTCACCTCTGATTGCCGGGGATCCGGAGCGGTCTCTTGGAGCAGGCCCGGGCCGTCAGCTCAGCAGGGATCTTGACTCCAGGCGGGGCTCGGCGTAGGTAGGCCGCAGGGCCGTATCGGAACTCGGCAGCCCCTACTGCGCCACCGGGCGCGATCCTCAACGGCGGCAGTGCCGCGCTTTCCTCTGCTCCCCCCGCCGGTATTCCCCAGGTCCGTCAGGGCTCCCTGGGTGGCCGGCCTCCACGCCGCGGATATCCGGGCAGCAGGCCTCAAGCCGGGGTCTCGATTTTGAAAGCCCCCGCTGGGGCTTCTCAGTCCTCGGTTGGAGCCCAGGCGGTGCGCTGTCGCAGCGGGCCACTCGGTAAGGGAGCCACAGCGGGGGACTCGCTCTCTCTCCACGTCCCTCGAGGTAGACGTCGGCCGGGTGATTTCGCCGAGTCTCTTGGCGGACTCTAGCGCGGCAGCGCGGCCGCCATTACCGGCACTGGTGCAGCGTCTCCCGGCAGCTTACGCCGCGCCAGACGAGCGGGCCAATGGTGATTTCTTCGGGCCCCCTGTGTCGTCGGGTGCCCCCCACGGTGTTTTGGACTATGTTGGGGAGAGATTCGGGCTGTGGATGTGGCAAACGGCGGGATCGGGCAGGGAGACTCGGAACCTGCGTCCGATCACGCCGCCATCTTGGACACGCCCCCCTTTATGATTCTTTTTGATGAATCGAAATAAAGTTTTATGATGATGATGCCCAATTAATTGCAAAACCAGAGTACCTCCCAAATATTGCCAGGACATCAAGAAAACAAATCAGAGAGTCCCTAGGAGTGGCGAGGTAAAGCAAAATATCGTCTGCATAAAGCGAAATCTTATCCTCCCATTCTGGCGTCCATAGCAGCCCCCTAATCGATCGGTCCCAACGGACCAACGCCGCCAACTGCTCAAGAGCCAGGGCGAAAAAAAGTGGGGACATGGGACACCCCTGGCGCGTGCCTCTACCCAGAGAGAAGTCCGCGGACCTACGGTTGTTCACCACAACTCTGAAAGGGGACCCTCATTCAAGAGACGGACCTAGTTTATAAACTCATGGCCAATACCCATCTTCCCCAGGACTGCGAATAAGTAGGGCCACTCGACCCTGTCAAAGGCCATAGTTGCATCCAATGATACCAGCACCGCTGGCTCGTGTATTTTCGAGGCACCGCCTAGTATCCCGTGTAGCCTTTGTAAATTAAGGGCCATATTACGATGCAGCATAAAGCCCGATTGATCCGGATGAACCAGGGTGGTAATGACCTTGGCTAACCTAGCCGCCAGTAGTTTAGCAAAAGCAACTTAGGCTCAGCGTTAAGCAGCGAAATAGGCCGATAAGAGAAGCACAGTGTCTTAGGCTTCCCGTCTTTATGAATGACGACAATATTCGCTACTCTCTGATCATATGGGAGCTGACCCCTCTCTTTACTCTCAACAAACATGGCGCGGAGAAATGGAGCTAGCACATTTGCGTTTAGTTGATATAGCTCTATGGGGATTCTGTTTGGGTCCAAGGCCTTCCCGGAGTGGACACCTCTGATAGCCTGTGCTACCTTATCATTCGTGAGAGGGGAGTCTAGGTATTTCCTATCTTCTTCCGATAATGAAGGCATACAAATATCCTGTATCATAGCCGCGCTATCTGCCTCCGTATAGATTCCTGCAGATGTATACACCAAACTGTAATAATCCGAGAACTCATCTGCGATCATTTGCAGGTCTGTCATCCTACCCAAGTCACCATTCTGCAATTCTGGCACCAACCTAGAAGCCCACTCCCCCTTTTCCAGCCAGGCAAACAATTTCCCGGCTTTGTCACCGTGTTCATATATCCTGCCCAGGGTGTTGGCATGATGTGCTTTGGCCCTGTCTCTAGCCACGCTCTTATATCATCCGGGAGGAGTTTCAGTCAGTGTGTTCCCTCGGGGGTCACATCCCGGGATACCGCCGCCTCCATCTTAGTCAACTCCGCCTCCATCCTGTCCACCTCAGCCCGGCCTTTCCTCTTTTTTCCAGAGACTAATGATAAAACTTCCCCTCTAATGACAGTCTTGTACACCTCCCACAGAGACCGCGCAGAGTCGACCGTTCCCAGATTTTCATGAAAGTACCTTTCTGTGCTCTGTATAATCGCCTTCTTGGTGTCCGGGTCTCTCAAATGCCATGCATTTGGGGGAGCAATTCTGCCCACATCGCACTGCCCCACCTCCACCCGAGCCAGATCAGAGAATGATCAGAAACACCCCTGCCCAAATGTCGCACCTCTCGGACCGATGCCGCCTGCGCCGCCGGTATTAGCACATAATCTATTCTGGATGGGGTGTGATGTGCAGCAGATGTGTTTGTGTAATGTGCCCCACTTGGGTTCCTCAATCTCCACCAATCCGTAAGCCCTGTTGTTTCTAGGAAGTCGGGCAGCCACCTCTGGGGCGGCATCAGGAGTCGGGCAGGGTGCCTATACACCTCACCATTTATAACAGCGTTGAAGTCCCCCCCTATCACCAATAGCCCCACAGGCAAAGTCAGGAAAATCTCACACGAGTCTCGGAAGGTGTCAGTCTGTAGGCCCAGTGGAACATACACAGACACAAAGGTGACAGTCCTCCCCTCCCACAACCCCGAAACGCCAATATATCTGCCTCGATTGTCAGTCCAAGTGGATTGGATCGTTAGTGGGAAGGAGTTCCTCACCAGGATTCAGTCCCCCTGAATCCGGCATGTGCCATCAGCTTATAACCGCCCTTATGTAAGGCCATGCAACGATTGCCAACCAGATGCGTCTCCTGCAGCAACAACACATCCGGGGAATGCCTCCAGACCAACTGATTATCCATCCCTCTCTTAATTTTATCCCAGAGTCCATTCACATTCCAACTAAGTGCGGTTATCCCCGATCCCTGCCTACCAGAAGACCTTGTAGTGGTAAATCATAGCTAAGTCACCTGATGCAATGAAAAAATGAAGACAAATTGCAAATATAGCTGCACATAATACAATCACAATTAAAATTAAAAAAACAACTCTCGGTTCCCCAACACCTTCCCTGCACCCCTCCATATAGCTTACACTCATCCCCAACTAGCAGTGTGACTTTCGCCCCCACACTAATCTATAACTAACTAAAGGTAGAAAATGGAAGGAGGGCCCGAAAACCCGCCCGCCCCCCTCCCCCCAGCCTCATTGCTACTACTTCAAAACGGGCCAGCCCACAGTAATCTCTAAACTGTCAAGTCAACTCAGGAGAACAGCTGTAGACCCGCCCCGCCCCCTGGTCATACTATAATTGATATGGGCATCTTAAACAAAGTCCTAGCTTCTCACCTTCCTGCAGAACTGTCCACGCAAGTCGATGTGGAAATTGCAGCCACATTGACGGACTCCTGGCTCAAAAACGCCATCAACATCTGCCTCCCTACATCGCTAAAGAAGGATGCACCTCACAAGACTCCAGCTCCTTGGTACTCGGAGGCGCTAAAAGTTGAAAAATCCTATTGTAAGAAGCTTGAGCGCATCTGGCGTAAAGACTATTCCCAGCTTGCTGCTTTCGCCTATAAAAACGCCCTCAAAATCTACCACAAAGCCTGCGCCGTTGCCAGGGCCAAATTTGTGATGAAATCCATAACTGATGCTATTGACAAATCTAATGTCCTGTTCGGATTAGTCAAGAATCTTGCAGGTTCTCTCGCCATAGCAAAAGCTCCCCCCCTGTCGAGTCGTAGATGCCACAAAATTACTCAGTTTTTTACTAATAAAGTGGACATGATCCATCAGGACATCTCCACTAGTAATCGCGAAAACATCCAAATGACCCAATCTAATCTAATCGCCACGTGGCTCCTATCCTTTGCCCACTACACATCTGGCCCGATCTGCATCCGGATGGCCTCCATGAATTGTTCTGCAAAATAAAATCTGGCTCCCCATCGGATCCCCTGCCTATTGCTGTACTTCGGTCTCTGGATCCTCTGCAACTGTCTGCGATTTGTTCCACCTTGAACTTATCTCTTAAAACGGCCACCGTCCCTGCCATCTGGAAGCATGCAATGGTCACGCCTCTGTTGAAAAAGCCAACTGCAGATGCCGAGCTCCTATCTAACTATCGCCCCATTTCACTGTTACCTGCGTTTTCGAAGGCTCTCGAACGTCATATCCATCATCACCTTACTCAGTTTATGACCTCTAATAACCTACTTCACCCTTCGCAGTCAGGATTCCAGCCTGGCTTCTCTATGGAAACAACACTTTTGGGCATCACGGAGAACCTCCGGTCCTTGCTTGACAGAGGGGAGACGGCCGCGCTGATACTACTTGATCTCAGCGCGGCGTTCGACACCATCTCACATAAAATCCTTCTGGACGCCCTGCTATCATGGGTGTGGAAGGTTTGGCCCTGGGCTGGCTGGCCTCTTTTCTTTCTGATCGCACTTTTCAAATTTTCTCTCACTCCGCCACTTCCAATACTTATTCCCAGCCTCACGGTGTCCCTCAGGGCTCTATCCTTAGTCCCCTACTTTTTAATTTTTACGTTACCCCCCTGGCCCACATAGCAGATAGCGTTGGTCTTACTCTATTCACGTATGCCGACGACTCTCAGGTTGTCTTTTCGCTCACTAAATCTGAAAAGGCCTCCACTTCCCGCCTTCAGTCTGGACTTGGAGAGATTGCTAAGTGGATGAATTTCAACCTCTTCAAACTAAATGGTGGTAAGACGGAAGTCCTTGTCCTGGGGCACAAACCTGATCTCTGGACTTCAAGACACTGGCCGACTGAACTGGGCCCTCTTCCTGTACCAGTGGAACTGGTACGCAATCTTGGAGTTGCAAATGACAGGGACCTGACAATGCACTGCCAAGTCAGTAAAGTATCATCCACATGTTTCACCATCATACGTTGGCTGCGTAAGATATTGTGGATGTTGCCAGATGACACTCAGAGGTCGGTGGTGAACTCCTTGGTCACCTCCCGGTTGGATTATGGCAACATACTCTACCTGGGGGCGGCCAAGTCATTTACTCGCCGCCTGCAGTTGGTGCAAAACGCTGCAGCACGTCTCCTTAGCGGCTATCGCAAAACCGACCACATATCTAGTCGCCTGTGTGATCTTCACTGGTTGAAGATCGAAAACCGAGTAAAATTCAAGGCGCTTAGCTATATGCAAGCATAAAGTGGCACCTAGCTATTTACAGACCCTGCTGAAAGCTTATTCCCCCACGCGTTCCCTTCGCTCCTCCTCCCAAATTCTTTTTTCCGTTCCTAAGGTCAAACTCTCTAGAATGGGCGGCCGCTCGTTCACCTACCTGGGGCCCAAGCTATGGAACTCCCTTCCCCTGGTCATTCGATTTGAGGATAGTTATATTCGCTTTCGTAAAGCCGTCAAGACCTGGCTTTTCGACCAATAACCGTTCTTGGCCTTCCATCCTTCTCTAACCACATTATCTCAGCGCCGGGAAACCCTGTTCGGGTAGCTGTTGCGCTTTAAAAACTCAAATAATAAATAATAAATAAATAAAACAACTTAAATCCTGCAGTCTTCATTGAGCGTAGTCTTATTGTTCATTCGCTTCACCATGATCCCGACTCTCCGCCTCGTTCAAGTGCACACCTTCCAACCAGTCCGACGCCACCTCAGGGTTATCAAAAAAACAGGCCTTCCTGCTGAGTTCCACCCGGAGGTGGGCCAGAAACATCATGGCGTATATTAGCCCCTTGTCTCTCAATTTCTTCTTCACCGACAAAAAGCGCTGACGCTGTTTCTGTACCATTTGAGTGAAGTCCGGAAAAAAGGAGAGGGTTGCATTTTCGTATCTCAATTGGGACCCCACTGAGCCGCCTGTAGGATCGCATCCCTGTCACGGAAATTCAGGACCCTCGCAACCATAGGACGGGGGGGGCCCGGGCCGCGGCCGCACCCCCGCCACTCTGTGTGCATGTTCAATCATGAAGAAGTTACTTAGTCCTTTGGGCTTGAGGTGGTTGAGTACAATGTCTTCGACGAACAGGTCCGGCTTGGTCATCCAGTTTGCAGCAATGCCACATCGTCAATCAGGCTGGCCGTCTTGATTTCCAGCATTTTCACTTTCTCGCTCGCCTTTGAGAGATCCGCTCGTATCAGCCCCACCTCGATCGTAACTGTGTCGAATTTATTATCCAGCGCCTCCATCTTTTGGCCCAGGGACACCTGAACTCCGTTTATGGGCGCCAAGAGGTCCGTTAATGTTGGTTCAGTGGGAGTGGATATTGCATCCTCCCCTCTGACTGGGTCTTCTTCGATTCCACTGGGGACCCTTTGGGCATGGTGTATCTATCCAGCTTGTTGGATTGGATGTTTCTGGACCCCTTGGAAGATCTGGGCTGGGATCTATCGGTGTCTGTTTTAGTCACCATCCTGCTTCCTTATTTGCTTATGCTGGACATTAAACAGGGGACCTCAATTAGGGTCAGGTTCACGGGGCGTCTGCACGCCCCTGGCACGCACCAACTTCGGCCACCTCAATCCCGCTTCCCCAGGAGCCTCTGCTAGCTCATACCTGGTCACCCGGTCAGCAGGCAGGCGGTACCGTCGTCACAGCTACCAATTTCTCATGCACACAGGGAGCAGATCCCCAATCGCCAGTTTCCGCGCCACTGCCCGCAAGGCTGGTGGCCCGAGTCAATCCTCCAGCCGCAGGACCCAACCAACCCAGGTGACGGCACTCCACTCCTTAGTGCAGGTCTGCCTCCACTGCCACCGGACAGGTCACCCAGGCCCCAGATTCAATACAGAGGATGAGCGTGTCCTTCGAAAGCTGTATCCACGTTGTGGCTCCACATATGTGTAGTCTCCGCTGTGCCCCCTTATGCGCCCACGAAGCGCACCACGGCCAGGCAAAGTGCCCCAAACCAATATGCCTCCAGCGCCGACCCCCACTCAGTGCGGATGATGGGCACTCCCCTTCGCACCGCCTGCACCCAGTGTTAGCCCCCTTGATATACAGCAGTGCCAGGCGGGCAGAGGAGTCCCTCCACGACCGTCCCAACCAATCCATCGACCGCCAGAGCCGGATGCTATTCAGCTGTCTTTTCCGCCGCCTCTGCGTGGCACAGTACCCCGCAGCCCCCAGGCAGCACCACTCTGTGATCCACGGGGCCGGGCAGGCAAGACATCCAACGCCCGGGTCCCCCGGCTCGGCCCACCCCTCCCTCACTCACCGCAGGCCCGTAGAGAGCCGCGGGGGCACCGGGGCTGACCACTGGGCCGGACCGGTAATTTCGGGCCAACGGCCCCCGATGTTGTTGAACTCGGCGGTGGCCAACACCTCCAGGCGAATCCCCGGCTTGAGCATGCCGCAAAATGCCGGACGCCGTATCTCGGCTGCCGGGCGACGTGGACGTCCCGTTTAAACAGCGAGGGGCGTCGCTTCATCCCCTGAACCTGGGAGCAGGGCTCAGACTGGAGAGGGACTGCAGGATGTTGTGGCTGAGAAGGGAGGCCGGCGGAGCCGAGCTCCTACGCGGCCATCTTGGTCGACAGGTAGGCTCCTCCCCCGTAAATGCCACTTTTAAGAAAGTTGACACTTTCTTGAGCCTCTGCCAGTGTTCGGGGTCACATGACGGTGAGAGGCTCTAATGTTGGAGTTTGTGAATTGCTTTCAGTCAGTAATAAAAGGAGGCTAAGGTGCAGACAGGATGAGCCCTCCTTACAGGATGACTGGGAAGGGGCTGAGCCCAGCCTCACTAACACTTCAAAGGGCTTAGCCTCCTGCACACACAAAGGACCCCAACACTAGGCCTGCCCTGCCTTTTGTCACTGCCTGACAGTTTGGAGCCTTAACAGGGGAAGAACTTTCCTGAACCAGATGTGGGGGTAGGATAAGGAGTCTACACACAAACAAGGTTGGCACCTGGAATAAATATTGGATTTCCAGAGGCACTCATCAGAACACTCCTGAACCTATGGAAGTTACAGGAGAAGAACTGTTCTACTACCAGATAACGGCAATGCTGCTTAAAGGACTGTCTTGCTGTCCGAGAAGGAAGACTGGACGTGTTTGCCTTCATCACAGGCTAACCAGAGTGAATCCAAGGGTCAGTTGGCAGACCTCCTGTGTAAGCTACAGGGACCTAACAAGCTTCGGAGGCCATCCTGCAACTGCCTAGCTGACCTGCTGCACCTGGACCCGCCTTGACATCCAACTGGACCTGCCTGAGCCCTGCTTGCCTGTGCTGGAGTGATTCCTGATCCCCAAGAGGTGCCTCCGCAGGTCCTGAGACCTTGGCAGGTGTCAGGTGAAAATCCTGAAATGTGGGCTTGTCACTACCGCAAACCGGCCCATACGCACCAAGACTCTGCGGCCATTGACAACTGGTAACAATAGGTTCCACTGAGACCTGCTCTTTGTGCCACTAGCTATTGCCAGCGACGATCAGCAATGGGAGACCTGCACTTTCCGCTACAGCAACAACAGGTCAGCTTCCTCCTCACAGCCTCCTCCACCCCATCGTGCCAGACTTAGAAGGTAACTTTTTCAATGGAACTTGCATAGTCCCTGTATCTACACTGTGGCCGAGCTGAAAAGATTTTGAAGGGAGCAGGGGCTACCAGTAAACAGGAGCTCAAACAAAGCCCGCAGAATACCTTCAGCGCCTCGGAGGAGGCCCGCCAGTGTTTACAGCCCATGAGCAAGAGGAGGATGAGGATGTGGAGGTGGAGAAGCAGGAGGAGGAAGAAAAAGAGGAGGGGGATGAAAATTTCCTGACCATGACCTCAGAGGAGAGAGAGGAGGGACAACAAGAGTGAGGCCACCTGCTTGAGACAGAGCAGGCAGGCAGCATCTAGTCCCGAAACCTGTCCCTGAAAGAAACTGGAGGACAGAAGAGTTGAGAAGTAGTTTCAATTGTAGTTGGGAAAGCTAAAAATGGAAGCAACCAAAGAGGAAGCTGTTGCAAAGAGGGTCCTGGAGGAAAAGATACTTACTCTGGAGAAAAATAATGTTTTACTGGTTAAAGAAATGAGTCAAAAGGGTCTGAACCTCAAAACCAAATAGCTCTCAGGGTCCAGCAATGGTGGCAAAGACAGTACAGTGTCTAAATGGAGACAGAAAGGTCCACATCCCAAAAGACCTGGTGCCATAATTATTGGGTAGGGGGTGATATTGATAAAAGGCTAGCAGCCTATGACGTAGCCCTCCATTTGCATAGGGTCTCCTAGGAGGATTGGGGGATTAGGCTATAGAAGCACATGCCCTTGTTTGGAAGGGATACCTTACTGACCCTAGAGGTAGCTGAGGTAGGCATCAATGCACATATGACAGCCACCCTTTTCACCAGGTTTGCTCTTACCCCAGATATATAAAGACTAAGGTTCATGAAAAGACACAAACTGTTTAACCAGTCTTGGGTGGGTGGTGTGGATGACTCCTGTGAGGCACTGAATGGCTGGGGAAGGGCAACAATGCGAGAGATGTTGATGGATGATTTAACCTGATCTTGAGGGAGCACATGCTTAATACTTGCTTTACAGAGTAGTGCCAACACTCTATTGATAGTAAGCTCACTACACCCAGACAGCTTTTAAAGGAATCAGACATCTGGGTCAGAATTAGAGTGTCCTAGAAAGGACATAAGGGATCACCAAAAGACTGGACAGGGTCCCCATCAGAAAAAAGAGGCAAGGGACAAAAATGAAAAAAAGAGTTCTCAAAAAGCCCAAAAATAGTTCCATGGGGAAGGTTTCTCAATCCCAACCTGATCAAAAGATAAGTTGCTATCCTGAGAAGTAGTCCTCAGGACTTTTCCCCCCTAAATGCTATGAGTACTACAGGTACGGGCATGTCAAGGCGGACCCTAATTGTCCTAAGAGACATCAGCCCCTCATTGGTGGGAAGCCACAGGGAATGGCCTGTGCAGTGCTTTGGAGAAGGTACCCCCAGTTAGTGTGGAGTGAAGTGCAGAGGTTACCCTGGTACACCTGGGTGACTGACAAATGGCGCCAAAGGCTCACATGTCTAGCAATACTAAAAGGTATATGCAGTAGATCACTATCAATGGCCATTGGGTGGAGGCTCTGAGAGACAAAGGAGCCAGCATGACTACTGTCATGTGTCATCTGGGGTCCTCAAAGCAGGTAATTCCCAACGGATTCCACCAGGTTGAAGTAGCTGACAACAATGAGTGTCACTATCATGTGTCTAAGGTTCGCTTTGAAAGGGGGTGTCTCAGGTTCCTTAAGGGTAGCTGTGAGTCCAGTCATGCCTGTGGATTGTTTGCTTGGTACCCACATAGAGCACAGTATCTGGATGGAGATGGAGCTCCAATCCCACTTAGAGATGTTAGAGTTGCCTGAGTGGGTTTGCTGACCACATGGTCCATCACAGCCCAAGAGGGAAATCAAGAGGACCTGAAGCCTGAAAAATAGCACAGGTGCCTGCCAAAAAGAGGACGGGAGGGGCTGTTTGAAACCTGCTCAAAAGACTTCCATGGTGCAAGAGGCAAAGCCTGAAGGTAACGCCCTGGAACCTACAGGAGAGGACACTCGTGCCCTGGAGGACCTACTTGAGCTGGCCTGGTGACAAGCCTAAGGGGGGTGTTACGATTGAGTTCCATCCATTTAATACACCCATAGGTTTGCTTTTTAATCACCTGGGTTTAGACTTTTTGTTATGGGTGAGTCTCACTACTTGCATCTCACCCACAGTAATCACATGGTAAATTTACTGCACATGTTTACCGCCTGTGTCTACCTATTCAGATAAGGCCACTGTGACGCAGCTAGGGTAAAGAGCAAGTGGCTGGTTACAGATGTGCCGGCTGTGCGTGTGATACTACAGTTGTGGCAGCCCAGCAACTGCACACAGGTAAATTGGCACAGAGGGGACTCTTTAAGGTCAGGTTTTAAACTGGGTTGAGCCTCATTATATTAGTGGGTACTCATAGGTAAGGTAGGCAGGGTTTACTGTTTTATCTGCAGTGACACGGTATTATACACACAGCGAAAATATGCCTTAGAGTGTAGTTTTGCTTCCCTTAGGCGTGCAAAGTCCCATAAGGTATGAAACTGGGTTGAAACATGTGCACCCAGTTTGAATGCACAGGTCCCAAGATATAACATGTACACTTTATGGGTCATCCAGAATTTTCATATTTCTCTCGCTCTGCTCAGGATCAGAGTCCAGGGGCCATATGATATCAAAAAATAATTTTTAGATTTTCAAATTGCAATTTTTAGCTAATTGTAATTAGAGAATCGCAAAATGCAATGTATGTAGGATTTGCAAAAAATGTTGCAAATCCTACATATTCCTTATTTGAGAATCGCAAATTGAGATTTGCAAATAAGGAATACCTTCCCATTCATTCCTATGGGCTAGGCGGCCCATATGAATGATTGGGAAGACATTCTCAATTTGCGATTACCAATTAGAGAATCTCAAATTGAGAATGCATTTTCAGGGTTGCAAGGTTGCACCCCTGAAATATGCATGTGTGCACATTTTGCGCACATACCTGCCCTAAGGGCATATATGTGCGACATATGGCACTTTTAAAAAATCAAAAAAGTGCTTTTTTTAAAGAAAATCGCAAATTACCACCAACTTAAAGTTGGTGGTAATTTGCAATTCCTTAAGGCCGAACAGCAAATTTCTGGTGCTTCCAGAACTGCATTTAAGGAATCGCAATTTGCAATTCCTTAATTGCATTTGCAAAATAGAGAGTCGGAAATTTTGGAATTCTCTATTTTGCAATGCCTTTTGGGATGATACATCCCAAAAGGCTTTTTCCAATTCGCAAGCGGACAGATTCTGAGAATCTGCCCGTTTGCAAACGGGAAAAAGGCTTGATACATATGGCCCCAGGTCTTTTATAACCCTGCTAGCCAAGTTAATTAAACCTCTTCCCAGCAGAGGGAACAAAGGCCTCCCCACACAGAGAGAATAATTAGTAGTGCTTCACATAGCTCTGTTAATTAGCTGCCACACGGTACCAGGGTTGGCACAGCCCAAGCCCACTGAGCAAAGGAGGAAGCCTAGACCGATTGAGCCAATACTGAAGTGGTTCACCTTTGCGTATATTATGGGCCAGTCAGAGCCCTTAAGGTGGAAATGGGACTTCCTCTTGCCATGTCTATTGTTTGCTTACAACATTGCGGTATCCAGCTCCAGCTGGGAAGACCACCTGTTCCACCTCAAGGACCTGCTTCAGGCCCCGTAGAAGGCAGGCATGACTATCAAGGACAGTAAGTGCAAGAAAGGGAAGGGATATGGGGTTTACTTGGGCCACCAAGTCGGTAGGGGCAAGCTACCACCTCTCTCTTCCAAAATCCAGACCATCCTGGCTTGGTGAGAGACCTCTTAGGGCTCACCGGCTACTACACGAAATGTGACAAAGGGTATAACACCATTGTTCCCCCCCTAACACAGCTGATTTCTAAGAAGCAGCCCAATATGGTGATCTGAACGATGGTGTGCCAGAAAGCTTTTGACAGCTTAAAGGAGGTCATGTGAACAGCTCTAGTGCACAAAGCCCCTTATGAATTAGTTGTCTAGACAGATGCATCAGAGCATGGATTAGTGGCAGTGCTCTCACAGCAGACCAAAGAGTGTCTAGGCAACCTGTAGCTTTCATTAGCCAGTGGTTATTTCCCAGGAACAGAGGTGGAGTTCAATCGTAAGGGAAGCCTTTGCATTAGTCTGAGCAATGGCAAAGTTTTGTGTTTGGGACTCTCTTCTGGGTTCAGACAGACCACTAACCTCTCGGATGGCTACTGAAGATGAAGGGTGAGAATCCAAAGCTACTGAGGTGGTCCTTCTCTCTGCAGGTAATCGACTTTTACTCTGGAACTGACCATGCCAAAGCTGACAGTGTTTCCAGGTTCTTCTGGGGTTGAGTAGTTCTTCCTGCACTCAGGTGGGGAGACAAATGTTAAACATGACATCTGGTATTCCCCCAAACCTTTTGCCTCTGTGCACTTACCACTGCTAACCAGTACTAACGTGTTTGCACTCTTTACCTAAAACATGGTAAAATTGGCCTACACCTGATTGCTCCATTTAATTTACTTGTAAGTCCCCAGTAGATAATATTACATGTACCCAGGGTCTGTAAATTAGATGTTACTAGAGGGCAGCAGCACGCATTGTGCCATCCACTAAAGTAGCAGTTTAAAACATGTCTCAGGCTTGCTACTGCAGCCTGAGGTGTAGTTTTAAACTGTAATTTCAATATGGCAAAATAAACCTTTTTCCAGGCCTAAACCTTCCTTTTTAATATATATGAGAATCCCCCAAGGTAGGAAGTAAAGGCTCATAGGGCAAGGTGCATTGTATTTAAAAAGTAGGATGTGTGTAACTTTTACATGCCCTGGTAGTGAAAAACTCCAAAAGTCCCATTGACTAACGCTCAGTTACCTCATTACATTTAATATGTGCTATATTTTGATAGGGAGCAGATAGAGATATGCTGTTTGTACTCAAATGAATTGTAATTTAAAATCTTCCTTAAAGGTAAAGTTGGATTTTAAGTTAGAATTCTGAAAATGTTTCCAGTCCAGGGAGGACCAGGCCTGGCAGTTCGGGCTGGACTGTTACTGGACTGGACTGTTACCCTTGGGGGCAGGGTCAAGACTGATTTGCGTATGGCTGGGTCCAAACTGGAATGGCATGGTGAGAAAACAAACAATGGATTTAGGCCAAGATCTCTGTACTAGGGTGAATGTATGACATTGTTCTGCATTCTGCCCATCAATTGTTCTTTTTACACTTAGAAAGTTGGCACTTGTTTGTCCCAAACAGTTGTGCTTTCTGCCAGTGTCCTGGGTACCATGACTGTGAATGGCTCTTATGTTGGGGTTTGATTCTTGCTTTCAGGTAGTAACACAAAGGGGGCTAGTGGTGTGGACAGGCTGGGCCATCCTGGCAGGATGACTTGGGTGAGGCTGTACCTAGGCCAAATCACATTTCAAAGGGCCTCCTACCCTCTCTCTAATGCCACCGAGGTTAGAGGGCCCTGAGACGCATGAGGCCTGGCTCTCTGCACTGACAGATGTCAGTGGCCTCTGTGGCTTGCTGTTATGGTGGACAGAGGTGCCCCTGGGGAGGGGACTGGAGTCACACTCCAGGGGTGGACTGGGCCACACCACTGTATTGGCCATATGGGTACTGTCTGCCTGCTGGGACACACCTGTGAGCAGGCTATGGTTAGGTGCTGCACAGATGGTGTCCATAGAGGGGTTCCCCATGGGTTAGCTTAGTGGGCCCTGAGAGTATGGACAGAGGGATCCAACTGTGTTCAGCAAGGCGTAGAACTAGAATGTGCCCTGTGGACCAGGTCTATGTTCTTTTTCCTTAAGCAGGGAAGTCCATCAAGGGATTGATTAGTCTACCCTGGCTTTAGGCTGGGGGGGAGTTGTGTTAGACTTGGCTTTTTCAGCGGGTTTACCCCTAGACATTTTGCTTTTTGGCCTCCTGTTTTTGACACTGTTTTAAAACTCTGGGCACTTTACCAGTGCTATTCAGTGCTAAAGTGCATATGCTCTCCAGGTAAATTATGTAAATGGATTAGTGTTTCAATGTTCGGCTTATTTGATTTACTACTAAGTCCCTAGTATAGTGCACTGTGTGTGTCCAGGACCTGTAAATCAAATGCTGCAAGTGGGCCTGCAGCACTAATTATGCCACCCACACAAGATGCCCTTCAAAGTGTTCTCAAACCTGCCACTGCAGTGTTTGTGCGCAGTTGTGACTGCCATGCCGACCTGGCAAGTGTACCCACTTGCCAGGTCCTTACCTTCCCTTTTCTTACATGTAAGACACCCCTAATGTAGGCCAAAGGTACCCCCTAAGGTAGGCCAAGGTGCAAGTGAAAGGTATGACATGTACTGGTGTGTGTGACATGTCCTGAGAGTGAAATACAGTGTATTTAGTTTTACTCTATTGAAAGTCTATCTGTCCCATGGGATAGAATGGGAGACACTTTGTAACATCTTAAAAGTATAACTTCCCATTGTGACAAGATGGAGAAATGGAGTTTAGTATGCCTGAACTCAGAATGTAAAAATGCATCTTTTAGTAAACATGATTTTTAGGTCTCGACTATTATATTCCGCAAGGAATAAATAGACGAGAGTATTGTGGGCAAACCAAGCTCTGAAACCAGCGGATTTCGGACAGTTCGTGTGGCTTACTGAAGCGGAAAGTGCGTCCACATCCGCGTCCACATCAAAGCCATCAGCCTCCCTCCCACAGGCATCTGAAGCTTCCCCCAGCATGCGCTTGGCCTCAGGCATTTCTCCTCTCCCCTAATTATTCACCCCTGCTGTGGCTGCCCACGGCCGGCCGTACTTTCACTTTCACGGCCGCCAGGCCGTGTCTCGCATTTCTCCTCCCCCCTATTATTTACGGCCATACTTTCATTTTCACGGCCGCCAGGCCGTTTCTCTTTCAACATCCTCCCCCTCCCAGTGTACTTTTTTTTAAACTTGTTTCCAGAGCTGATTTCAGCCACACAGTGCCAGTCTGCAAGGAGGCACTCATTGTCCCACAGGTAATTATTCTAGGATGGAGCGCTTGCTAACATGCTAACTATTAGAGCAGTTTATCTTCAGTTTCTCTGCTGTGTTCTTTATTTTCACAGAACGACTGCATTATCAGCAGCCCAATTTCACGGCAACTTCCGGGCGGTTGACATGCTTTTATCAAATCCTGTGCCCTGATAAGATCGTTATTTCAATCACTTTCAGCCACGTTGCATTAGCCATGCAGCGCCAGTCTGCGAGGAGGCATTCCTTGCCCCGTAGGTATTTATTTGAGCATGCAGCGCATGCCAGCGCGTCAATGATTAGAGCAGTTTGTTTGTTGTTTAGTTAAACTGACGTGTTCCTTACCTCCATAGAACGACGGCACTATCAACAGCTTAATTTCACGGTTATTTTCAGGCCGTCCACACGCCATCACTACATTTTGTGCCCCGACAGGATTGTTATCTTAATCACCACACAGGCACACCTGGCGCCAGTACCTTAATTATCAGGTACCCCAAATCTTATGATTTTGGAGCGGTGGGCTTATTATCGGCATTTGTTTCTACATTAATTTTTAGGCATTCTATATATTATTTACAGTTCTCCCATTTTCTACATAGCATTAGTCATGCAGCGCCAGTCTGTGAGGAGGCATTCCTTGCCCCGCAGGTAATTATTTGAACATGCAGAGCATGCCAGCGCGTCAATGATTAGAGCAGGTTGTTTGTTGTTTAGTTAAAACTGCTGTGTTCCTTACCTCCACAGAACGACTGCACTATCAACAGCTTAATTTCACGGTTATTTTCGGGCCGTCCACACTCCATCACTAAATTTTGTGCCCCGACAGGATTGTTATCTTAATCACCACACAGGCACACGTGGCGCCAGTACCTTAATTATCAGGTACCCCAGATCTTATGATTTTGGAGCGGTGGGCTTATTATCGGCACTTGTTTCTACATTCATTGTTAGGCATTCTATATATTATTTACAGTTCTCCCATTTTTTGCCCCTATTTAGTGCACGTTCCTGTGCAAATTATAAATATCCTAGCAATCTATTGCCAGCACAACGCGGACAGAATCTCCAAAAATGCCGGTTTTTGCTGCATGTCCTCATCTTAATGCATCGTTTGCAGCATATCCATTGAAACGTGAATTTCACTCTTCAGGTTTGTCACATCATGTTAGTAACATTGAGTTTTTCGATATGTATATACATCATTACTGAGGCATGATGCTGATATACATTTAATCTGGGTTCTGCATCGCCCGAGATACTTTGTTACTTAGGCACTTTATTTACACACTCTGTGGTGTTGCCTGCCAAACGGGTGAGATACAGTTTCATCATTATTTTTTCTCGGTCTGCATGATTAGCGGAGTTTCTTAAATAATTGGGAGTGTTACCCCCTAGACGTGAAATGCACGAATGATGCAGTTTCCAAAACGGCAATTGGTAAATGAAAAGGTCATATCACCACGAGCATTATGTTTGGGTGTGTCTTTATACCTGGAGAATTTGTCAGCGTTGCTATTAATAGGTGCAAGATCAACTACATATGATTCTATTGAGAATAGTTGCCCTTGAAGTGCCTGAGGAGTAGTTTAAATTTGGTTATTCATTTCACTTTTGTTTCTTTCAGCCGATTTAAATTCACTGTCATCACTTTTAATAATCAAGGCTGGCCACATCCTTATGCCCTCTGTAGGTGCAAGATCGACTACATATGATTCTATTGAGAATAGTTGCACTTGAAGTGCCTGAGGAGTAGTTTAAATTAGGTTATTAATTTCACTTTTGTTTCTTTCAGCCAATTTAAATTCACTGTCATCACTTTTAATAATCAAAGCTGGCCACATCATTATGCCCTCTGTTAGACTCGTTTTATGTGCCTTTGTGCCCTCTGTTAGACTCGGTTTTTGTGCCTTTCTGCCCTCTGCATCACCACATCATCACTCAGCGCTACCCCAGCATCACTCAGCACCCCCACAGCATCACTCAGCCCCACCCCAGCATCACTCAGCACCACCCCAGCATCACTCAGCACCACCCCAGCATCACTCAGCACCCCCACAGCATCACTCAGCCCCACCCCAGCATCACTCAGCACCACCCTAGCATCACTCAGCACCACCACAGCACCACTCAGCATTACCACATCATCACTCAGCGCTACCCCAGCATAACTCAGCACCACCCCAGCATCACTCAGCACCACCACAGCACCACTTAGCACCACCACATTATCACTCAGCACCACCACATTATCACTCAGCAGCACCACTCAGCACCACTACAACATCACTCAGCAGCACCACTCAGCACCACTCAGCACCACCACAGCACCACTCAGCACCACCGCATTATCACTCAGCACCATCACATTATCACTCAGCACCACCACATTATCACTCAGCACCACCACAGCACCACTCTGCACCACCACAGCATCATTCAGCACCACTCAGCACCACCACAGCACCACTCAGCACCACCACATTATCACTCAGCACCACCACAGTATCACTCAGCACCATCAGAGCACCACTCAGCACCACCACAGCAAAACTCAGCACCACCACAGCATCATCACAGCACCACCACAGCACCACCACAGCACCACCCAGCACCACCACAGCATCACTCAGCACCACCACAGCATCACTCAGCACCACCACAGCACCACTCAGCGCAACCACAGCATCACTCAGCGCAACCACAGCATCACTCAGCACCACCACAGCATCACTGGTTCAAATATGTTGTCTCAATGTTTCAAGCTTTATTGCAAATGTCACAAAAAGATGTAAATATTTCAATTATGTTCTTGGATTTTCGTCACAATAAAATACACTGAACATAATCTTCACAAAAGTTATTTACAAAAGTTTAAGCTATTGCCATTATAAATTACAATCACTTTTATTTAAGTATTATTGATTTAAAAAAATTAAAAGCCATTGTTATTTGTAATATCAATACATCTAAGTCACGTAAATACAAAACATGTTGCATTACAAATGCTATAGGTGTTCCATTTGCGAAAGTTATAACTATTGGCATTGTAAATGACAAAGCTATTAATTTAGCTATTTTCAAAACCAAAACATAAATTAAAAAAATTCATTTACAAGACCAATAGCTCAAACTTTCCTAATGCGAGACCTATTGCATTGCAAATGCTTGTTAAGTTGTGTGTTTGAAAATACCAATTCTAGGGAGTGGGTATTTTCTTACTTAGCTATACTGTGTGCCTCTTGGGTTGTGGGTTGGCTGTCTGGCTTTGGAGTGACAGGGGCTGGGGATGTGAATTTTCTTCAGGCAGCCACTGGGGGGTTAGGGTGTGTCCTGCCTCTCCTGGATGAATGAGGGCTGGGTTGAATAGACCCTGGTTGCATTTAGAGTAGTGGAAGGAGATTTCCTTGCACCTGAATAGGCCTGGTCTGCCTTGGACAATGCTGTCTCCACATCCTGCTGGTAAGCTGGGCTAGAGAGGACCAAACTGGTTTGGACTGAGAGCAGACACTCTCTGCCTAAGAGAACAAAGAGAAACTGAGTATAAATAGTGGGGCCCAGACCCCAGAATTTTAGAACTCTTTTGGATCAAGGAACCTGCCAAGAAAAAGAACTGAAAGAGCTGCCAGGAGGAGTACTGCCCCTTTACTGTGTTGTTGCCTTGCTGGGCTGGCCTGCAATTGCTGCTTCTGCCTTGGGTAGTGAAAGGAGTGGACTGAACTTTCTTCACTTGTTGCTGATTATCTACAGGGGATTAAAATATAGCTTGCCTCCTGTTCACGAAGTCTCAGGGACAGCAAAGACTTCACTTACCTCTGAGTACCGCCTCTGGAACCATGGGTTTCAGTTGCCACAGAGGTGGAAAGCAGTCAACAGCCATGGCTCTGTGTCCTGAAGGTACCGCAGAGGACACCGAGTGTGGTACGCATGCACCCAGATCGGAAGACCACCACAATTCACAGCAGTCTCTGTAACCAGGATCACTTGAAATGGACCATGCCACCAAAGCTCAAGGCAGTTCTTCCTCTCATGTTTCTTAACAACAAGCCAGTCTCTGGCGTTGAGGTCATGAAATTGCTCATGATCTGATGGTGCTGTTGCTGCTTCAACCTGGTGAAACACCAAATTAACTATGTCAGCTAACCCCTTACAGTAATCGAACACCAAATAATCTGATATGTTCACAAGCATGTTGGCAGGCACAGCAGGTAATCTCATAGCTTTCCCCATAACGAACTCATATGGCGATAGTCCTGTTCTTCTGTCTGGGATTCTGTGGAGTCTTATCAGCACAAGGGGCAAAGCATCGGGTCATTTCAAATATGTTGAAGCACATACTTTAGCCAACCTAGATTTCAAAGTGCCATTTATCTGTTCTACAACATCTGAAGCCTCTGGACAATAACTGCAATGCAATCTTTGCTCCACCTGTCCATAACAATCTCATTATTGAAATGAGTCCAAACTCCAAAGTAGTTGGAAATCCGAACCTCGGAATGAGTTCTTTCAGCAGTAACTAAGCTACAGTCAGATTGTCACTACTTCTAGTAGGATAAGCTTCCACCAAACAAGAGAATATGCGCACCATCACCAAAATGCATCTCAATCCATTACACACAGGCATCTCGACAAAGTCCAACTGCATCCTGTTAAAAGGTTCTCCTGGCCTCCCAATATGACATTTCTCTTTCCCGCATTCATTTGCTGACAGGTCACACACCTATGACACAATGCCTCAGCCATCACTCGGAACTTTGATTTAAACCATGTTTGCCTGAACAACCTCACCATTGCATCCCTTCCTACATGCGTAGGCCCATGAATATCTCTCGCCCGTCAGGTACAACATACTAATAGGCAACACTGGTCTTGCATGGCCAGAAACCCAAATGTTGCCATCTCTTTTCACACATCCTGCTTTGGTCAAACCCAATTGCTTTTCCATAGACACTTCCTCTTACAATCTCTTCACCTCATCCCAGGTATCAGCAACTGTCATCAAAACGTTGAAATTGGCCTCATCTGTTCTTTTGTTTCTGTTTTCCCTGTTGAAAAAACAAGCATTCAGTGTACAGTAGTGTGCAACTTCATCAGAGTAACGGTTCCCAACTATAGTTGGCAGGACACTTAACAGCAGCAATTTTTTGAGGCATCAGTAAAGCGTCCAATAGTTTTCTCACAGTTTCTCCAGTGCGGATTGGTGACCCCGTTAAGGCCATGGCACCCCCTGAGACCATAACTATCTGAAATCATGCACCACACCGTACCCATATTGACTGTCAATTAATATGGCAACTCTGAGCTGGTCTGAAACACAGCATGCACGTGTAGGGACAAATAATTCAGCCACTCATGCTGAGAATTTATTTATTTATTTATTCTGAGTTTATACAGCGCCTGGTTACACTAGCCAGTGTGTCCCCGCGCTATTCAGTGGCCAAGGCAACTCCCCAGTACAGCTCACAAAACTAATGCAGTTAACCTTTTGGGAACAAGTGTGTTTTAAGTTCTCTGCGGAAGACTTTTTCCGAGGGCTCCGTCCGAAGTCTAAGAGGAAGAGCATTCCACCTCCGGGCCACCAAAAGGCGGAAGGATCTGCCACCCATCATGGCCCTAATGGTCTTTGGGATACACATTAATCCAGTACCCTCAGACCGCAGAAGCCGTGTGGGTTTATACAGTGTGAGTAGGTTCCACAGGAAACTGGGGCCATTCCCATGAGCGATCCGATGGCCTATGCAGAGGGCTTTGAACTAGATACGCTCCTTGATTGGCAGCCAGTGTAGCGTCTTCAAGGCCTCCTTGGAGGGAGATCTTTTCGGCAGCGTCAATACTAGGCGTGCAGCAGCGTTTTGAATATGCTGCAGTCGCTGGAGACACCTCACATTGGCTCCCACATATAAGGCATTCCCGTAGTCCAGCCTGGAAGTAACCAGGGCATGGACCAGGGCCCTCCTAGCTGACACTGGGAGCAAGTCAAGCGTTTTCCTCAGACAACGGAGGATGCCAAAACACGTTCCAGCTACACGTCTAGTATGATACTCGAAAGATAGTTTCGAGTCCATCCAGATACCAAGGTTCCTGACCTGATCTTTAGGTTGGGGAAGAGGACCCGAGATCTGGGGCCACCATGCAGATGTCCAAACTGACGGAGACTTGCCAACCATTAGCACCTCCGTCTTGTCCCCATTTAACCTAAGGCAGTTATTTGACATCCAGTTGGCCAGGTCCTGAAGACAAGACGCAAATCGACTGGCTTCCTGCTCAGCTGGCTGTGATAGAGCCACAACCAGCTGAGTGTCGTCAGTGTAAGTCACCACATCAACCCCATGTTTCTCCGTGATCAATGCCACCGGAGCAACATAGAGGTTGAATAAGGTGGGGCTCAGACTGGAGCCCTGCGGGACTCCCTGGGTCAGGGCAATAGCCCTAGACCTATGGAGTCCTTGCTCCACACAAAAACTGCGTCCGTGGAGAAAGGATTCCAGCCATTGCCACGCTTTACCTCCGACTCCACCCTCCCTCAGGCGCTGAAGCAGAGTGTGATGTGCCACCGTGTCAAACGCGGCACTGAGATCAAGAAGGATCAGTGCCGCTGTTTGACGTTCATCCACATGTTTCCGCTCCATCTCCGTGGAGTAGAGTAAGGACGACTCTGTAGAATGGAGAGCGCGGAAACCTGCCTGAGTGGAATGTAGCAGTTGGTGGGTTTCAATATGAGCCGAAAGACGTTGATTAACCAGTTTTTCCGCTATTTTAGAAATATAGGGAAGGAGTGAGATAGGCCGTAAGTTACTCATTTGAGTTATACTAATCTGTGGTTTCTTCTTAAGTGGGAGTACCACCGCCTGTTTCCAAACTGTCGGTACCCTGCCAGAGTCAAAAGACAGTGTAAGAAGATGCCTGACATACGGTGCTAACGTCTCCATATTGCCTCTTAAAATTTTGGCTGGGGCCGGATCTCTAGGAGAGCCAGATTTTATGCCTCTGGCCACTTTAACCAGTTGGTCTATGTCCGGGGCTGTAAAAGCACACAGACTGTCTGTGACCAAGGGTCCCTCCTCCATCGGTGTTTTGCCACCGGCCCAAGCTCTGGCCGTACTTGGAAAAGCAGAGTAAATATCCTGCACCTTATTATGGAAAAAGTCGGCTATCTGATTGCAAGATTGCACAGAAGTCACCACTCGTTCTTCAAGAGAGGCCAATGAGGATAACTCCTAGTATACTACAAATAGTTCTTTAGCGGAGCAATCAGCCTTGTCAATCCACTCAGTGTAGTAAGCAGCACGGGTTTTCCTTATCAGGGCATGATACCCTCTAAGACTCAGTTTATATGTCCTCTCATGGTCTGGCAAGTACCCCTGTCTCCAAATTCTTTCGTGACACTTACAGGCTGTCTTAGCCCTTTTTAAGTCATCGTTAAACCACGCTGCGGATTTAGTTCGCCGCGTGGGTCCCCTATTAGACCAAGGGGCAGTTTCATCCAGGGCAGCCTGGATACGGAGGTCAAGTGTTTCGCAGGCCCCATCAATTGTTAAATCGAGGCTTTCCGGTGGTCCCCCCTGCACCAAACTGGTCCTAATATCTGCAGGGGAAAACCTAGCCCATTTCCTCTGTTTCTTAGAAGTGCCATCTACTTTCCCTGGGATAATTCCCATGGAGCAGTTGATCTGAAATGGCATCAAAAAGTGGTCAGTCCAGACCATTGGTTCTGGGGAATCAACTTTAAGAGTGTCCCAGTTACGGAAAATTGGGTCTAACATATGTCCGAGTCGATGTGTGGGTAGTTCAGAGTTCAGAGCTAATTGCAGGGTTAACAATTCATTGCGAACCTCTTGGGCCAGAGTACTCGAGGCATCATGAAAATGTAAATTGAAATCACCCAGCAACAGGAATTTCTCATAGCGCAAAGCTGGGGATAGTATATTTTGCATAAGACTGGCAGCAAACTGGCTACTATTTCCAGGGGAGCCCTTTAATTATGTAGTTTTTAGACACAGTTATGGAAAAAGTGCCCTCCTCCCTATCAGATACCGAGGTCGTCTCCATGGTGCACTCAATCTCGTCCTTATGAATAACCGTGATCCCTCCCCCACCGCAAATGTACACGTTTAAAATGTCACAATTAAAATGTGTTCAAATTCAGATTTTTAAAATAGCATTAAATCAGTGAGCGAGTGTAGGAAATCACCTCAGCCACCAAGCGAGCGCAGGAGGAAGCTGCCACCGACCCCTTTGCTCCTTGAAACCAAGTACCTTCCACCATCCTCAAAACAGTACAGACAGCATAGGTAGACCTCAAGTTTCCCTCATGATCCTTCAAACAAGAGACATCCACAAACAGTATTTGGCCAGGCTCAGCTTATGGCTCGTCAGTAATGTCAGGAAAAGGATTGTTGCATTGTTCAGTGACATCAAGTAGTCATGTTCTCTTTTATTTCCATCCCCATCACAATCAGGCAAAGTTAAAAAGGTTGCAGGATTTACCACAGAGCATTGTTTCACGGTAATGTTTTCAGCAGCCAAAATTACCTGCTCTTACCTTGTAAGTAGGGCTCCCGGTTTATGGTATTTATTTTTTGTCATTTCCGTCTGTATTTATCCATATTTATTTTTGGGCATTTTTTCTGTATTTACCCACATTTATTTTTGCCACAAGCAAAAGATGACGCTACAGCTATTATTTTTCCACATTTATTTAATTTGAAAACACAGCGAAAATAAAATGCCTTTCTACACTTGAAGTTGAAGGCATTGAGTAACCTTAGTGCTGCACTACTTCTATAATATACAAGAAATGCATTGCATTTGTTAGTATCACAGAATTAATTGGTCCAACTTTCGAGTGCCATGCTACATACATGAGCTGCAATTCCCATAGTAAAAACGTCTGCATTTTCATAGTAATTCATTTTTTATAATGTATCCTTACCGGTGCTTTGGTAGCCATAGTTCATTCAGGGCCCCTGTTCTCTTTTAAACTGCTTGTCATTAGATTAAAAATAAAATCAAACAGCCCTGAGCACACCGAACAAGTACTAAAATCTACAGAGCTCCTAAACTGGATGTGCTCTCAACGTCGAATCTCCACTGATTTTTAATTGCTGGACGCCGAAAAACATTCCCTGGCAACAGGGAAGGTAATGGGGGATTGATGTACTTGACTTATGTTGGGCTATCAGTGAACATCATTGGCAAATTACACTCACTCACCTCAGACACTCACATGCGGTGCACATGTTATGTTAAAGGTAGATGGCCCATTGTTATTCTAAATGTGATAATCATCTGAAGTCAGAATGACAATGGGCTGTCCACAGCCTGTGCGATGTAGGGGAGGGGCTGTTGCATCCCGTGGAGTTCCAAAGAGAAGTGCAAAGTGTGAGCTGGCCCCAAGAACTTTCTAACTCCTGGGGCTAATCGCAGGGGAACAGCACAGTTTGATGAAATGTCCAGAATTACGGACAAAAGGCATCCATAAAAGGAATGATGCTGCTGAAAATAAGTCAATGGAGGTGCATTAGTATGCATAAACAACGCTCCCCTGCCTACTCCCTTAAACAATTTAACTCAGACTGCGAGCAGCGACGTCGGCTTCTGATCCGCGGCTCAGATGCCCTCCAAAGTCTGATCTTTATTTCTTTGTCCTTAAAGTTTTTGAAACACTTTCAGGCCAACTCTGTGATTTGATTCCCCTGCAGGAGGAGCTCTATTTTTAGATCAGCTCACAAACCGAGACTAGAATGGAATAGAGAAGGAAATATCCTTAACGTTCACCCGAGGTGTGCTTCCTCACTGATTAGCATATGCCAGAAGGCGACCTCATCCATGCACAGTTTTACTAGTATTTTGCCGTTTTTAAATATAAATACAGGCAAAGGAAAAATAGTTTTCCGTCTGTATTTATATGTAAAAATCCGTTAAAGCAGAAAACCAGGAGCCCTACTTGTAAGCCTACTGTTAGTCAAACAGTGAGTATGTGTCCTTAATAATAGCAATTCCACGGTATGCAGAACATAGACAATTAAAGGGTGACTGTTAGACCTGGCACCTTGGCGTGAGTCTCCCTTCCACTTTTTGCTGATGTGCCTCAGATGTTTTGCTGGTGTTCGATGCTCAGGGCACTGCACCATGGCCGATCCGTGCCACAGTGCAAGTGCTCCCAATGTAAAGTGTATGTGTAATTGATTTCCACAATTGGATTATTTGGTTTACTGTCAGTCCCCAGTAAAGTGCGCAAGGCGTGCCGGGGCTTGTAGATACAAATGCCACTAGTGGGCCTGCAGCGCTGGTTGCGCCACCCACAGAAGCGGCCTCGTAAGATATGTCTCAGGTCCGCCATTGCTGACCCCGCATACAGTCCCGTACTGCCACGCTGACTGTGCAAGTGTCCACGCTTGCCCATCCCAGAACCTTCCCTCACCTTCATATCAGTCACCCCTATGGTAGGCCTACGGGCAGGGTGCATTGTAAGCGTAAGGTAGGACAGGCCTAGAGTGTGGCATGTCCTAGTAGTGAATTACCGCCTCTCTCGTTCTTCACTATTGAAGGGCTACCGGTTCTCTTAGGCCAGATGAGCTGTCGGAGCTATTACACGCTATAGTCCCGGCAGGCTCAGGGAACACAGTAGCAAGTCAAGTTTAGTATGCCTGAACTCAGAATAATAAAATACTTCCTTTAGTAAGGTTTATTTTAATATCCTGTGTTTGCAAATGCTACTTTTAGAAAGTTAGCCTTTGCTCGCCCAACTGTTCAGCCCGCCTCTGCCAGGATGTGTATCTGCTGTCTGGGTTTGTGTGAGTGACAGGGCTGGGAGATTCCCGGGGGATAGTCGGGTGCTGAAGGTGGTGAATGAGATGCTTACACCAGGATGGGTGGGCGAAGTAGTCCTTGACTCTGAATAGGGTTGTGCTCCACCACCACAATGCTGGCTCCACCTCCTGCGGAGCATCTGATGTCTCTGCCCTGCACCCTGAAAGAAGACGGCAGCGTCCTGTCAACAGGCTCAGGCCTCCTGGCCTGCAAAGACAAAAGAAATGCAGTATAAATATAGGAGCTCCGCTCCTTGCAAATCAGATCCAGTTTTGACCACGACGAACCTCTGCCTGACTAGAAGGACCAAGAGAAGCTGAAGGACGGAAACCAGTCTTTATCCCGTAAGACTGGCCTGCAGTGGTGCCTTGCTGAGAATGGAGAGGAAAGGACCAGATAGGACTTTGTAGACTTGTGCCTGAAACCATCTCCAAGGGCTTGATCGAGAGCTTGCCCCCTGAACGGTACCCCAGGACCATTGGGTTCTATCTGCTTGTGCCCATCTGCTGTTGGGCCTCAGTTCCTATTCCCTCTCCAGAGTTGTGACTCGGGTGCCTTCGCCCTCTCCCAGGTCGTGACAGCTCGGAGCTTGGTCGCCCCGCCGTAGAGAGCCCCGCTCATCCCTGAGCCGCTCTCTGCTTCAGTGCCGGGCTGCCTGCTCTCCTGTCACCCCGCCGCTTACGGAGCGAGCTACGCACCTCTCATCTTCTCTAGCCGGAATCTGCACGGAGAGCATCTCATAGCCTCGGACGGTCCGTACGTCGTAACATACCCGACTGTCTCGCTTTGCGCTCCTGCATACCAAGGCTCGTGCCGCACCTCAAGAAAGGCCTCCCCGTACCGTGGTACCAGAAGCCTGGTGCTGCACCCGTCTGCCCGAGAACTCGACGCCCCTCACAGATCCATGAGTCAGACCCGGCGTGCTAAGAAGTAGTACGCCCCGCAGGCCTGAACGGTGCCTCGCCCTGTGAGCTGCACCGATCCCTGATCGCCGCAACCCTCCACAGTCTAGCTCCTTCACCTCGCTCCTCGCGGGGGATTGAGCCGGAAGATCCTCTGGAGAACCGTCGGCCTCATTCGGGGTCCGCCCTCACAAGTAGCCGTGCCTGAAACGCCTCGGACTTCCACCAGCAAGGTACACTTGAATCCATCTCGAGTTCCTATCGGATCCAGGGTCCGCAACATTCTTATTTCCTTGTCATCGTACCTTGCAGAACAACGAACATTGAAAGACTAAGTTTGCCTATTGTAATCTGGTGACCTCAATTTACTATACGTTATCCTGGTCTTGTGATAATCCTGCTTGAATCTATCTTTCATATAAAGTATACGTATTTTTGATACAACCATACGACTGGTGTCCATTTGTGGTGGGTCAGTGGGTTTACTGTGTGTGATCATGAATACTTAACTTACTATCGACCTGAGGATTAGCCTTGTCTGCTCGTGCCACACTACCTAGAGGGTGAGCAGGGGTTATTCAAAAGAGTAGTCCCCTTGCCCTGACGTGGAGCTGAGGGCCCTTGATTGTCACAAGGTCATACCTGTGCCAACCAGAGACCTCCAGTTCTAACAGTGACCCATCACGATGCCTTTGCATCTCTCTATGCAGACACCTGTTGCTGCAATGGATTTGAGACATCTGGGTACCACAGATGCTACTGGATCTAAAGTAGCTGAAAAATAAGCTTCTGATCTACGGGCATTTCCATGGCTCTGAGTTAACACTGAGAGAGTTAACACTGAGAGCACAACCCTCACTTTCATGGTAAAAGAGTAAAAACGCTTTGTTGTAATCTGGCATTCCCAGCGCAGGAGCACTCTCTCTCAACTCTAGAAATGTATTCAGTAATTGTCCCAGGGCACCAAATCAGATACATCTTTGTATGTCAATCTCTGCAGAGGTTTGGCCACTAGGGAAAAGCTGGGTATTATATGTCCATTCTCAGCCAAATGGTTCAAAAGGGTAATGGTATCAGTTTTACAAGCAACCAGAAGGTCATCAATATACTGCACCAGGACTGAATTACAGGGCATAATCAAGGACTTGAGATTCATCTTCAGAATCTGGTTAACCCCTTCGATGCATGTGACAAGGTCAGCTCGTCATGGGCGTTACCTGCGCGAGTTGACCTTGTCACGTAACGCGGGATTTTTAAAATCGCAGCGCTCAGCGGGAAAACCGCTAGCGCGCATGCGGTTAAAGATAGACAGGCTCTCTGTATACCCTTGAGGAACACGACACCATGCGGCAAGATCACCTCTACTCCAAGGTACATGTACGTAACCCCCACTAGACTCTTCTTTAAGCTGATAAGTTCCAACTCCTGTAACTCTTTCCCCAAAAGGAAATGGTTCTCCTACTGCTCTCTTAGAACCCTTTCTCCAGACCATTTGTCTTCTCCCACTTATCTAATGAACTCTAAGTTTGAATGCATGCAATTAATTCCCTAATTTGATTTTTCAGTCCGGGTGTTCTCAAATCTTCAATATCCCGGTCACTGAAAGTGAACCTATGGCCCTTCTGCAAAGACTTCATTCGTCTAAGATCAACATCACATTTTTTAGCTAGTTTGTGTAATTTCTCATGAGCTTGTCTCATCTCCAGGTAACATCTTTGGCCATGAACACCAGTTCTCTTGATTGATAGGAATCGATTTGATTTAAAATCAAAACTCCCACTTATCATTTTATCCAATTCAGTTTTCAATTTGACCATGTCAATCAAGTCTACCTTTACAGCTGCCTTTATAGTTCCCTGACTTGGTTCAGTGATCTGACTCTCATTAACATTGCCACATTCTTTCAACCACATCTCTAAATCTAAAACTACAAATATATGGTGACTCTCAGGTGTCTTCTGCATAAAACGTTTCTCAATATCATACTGATACTCACTCCAGTAAGTGTTTCCCATACAGGTGAATCCATATCTGCCAATCCAGGAAAATACCTTATGCGTTCTAACCCAGTCTGGATTGATTGATTGATTGATTGACTGCAGAAAGATCTGTAGTCACTACATAAGGGGTAATTGCATTCATCCGAGTTAATGGAACAAATCTTGTCTTTGGACACTCTGTTCTTTTCTGTGGTGTCCCTCACTCTATAGCTACGGATGTTGTCTGAGTTTCATTCCCAGCTAAATTTGGATCAATGATTGGAACAATAGGACCAATGGTGACCTGTACCATAAGAGCATCCGGAATCTTTGAGGCAGAACTAGTATTGCAATGCCCTGACGCTTCGGGGCACACGTTCTCATTTGCTCCCTCGCTCTAGTTTGGACATCGCCAGTCGATATAACCCTCACGAAACCAGGGCCAGGAGCCATATGGTGCCGAAGCATTTCCAGTATCACTGGTAGCATCTGGACTTCTCCCACTTCAGGGGTATGACTGGCTACATGGATGTGGACGTTCTGTCAACAATACATCCAATAAGCTATCACTAGTATCACTATCGCTGTCTTCATGCCCTTTTCCCTTTTTGTCTTTTCTGCTTCTCTTTCTCCATATCACCTCCATCAGTCACCAATGCTGGGTACAATCTCGCTCCCTCAATCATATCTACTCTCCATCTCATTTGTTGTTCATCCCATCGCGCATTTGCAAATGTACAAATGGCTTTTGTCATTCTCCATTTGTATTGGTCTCTCATTTTTACATGTGCTGCCCTTTCCCATGCATTAAGTGGTTCAAACTGTGTAGGTCTAGTCAACGGCTTCATCGCAAACAACATACCCCTCAAATGATCAATTATTCTCAATTTGAATGTACCACAACATGGACATGTTAATGAACGTTCTTTCACAGTGATCTTGTGCCAATTTTTAAACCAAACAATAGTATGAAGCCCTACATTTGTTACCATATATTAAGTGGCGCCTCTTTGGCCATCCTAGTAGGAACACCTGCATCTCCTTGAATCATATTGTCGTGTAGTTCCTAGGACCTGCGTATTTTGGATGACCTAAACTGAGGGTTTTGTGTATAGACAGACTCTGGACACCCCCACAAGATGAGTCAGCCATTGGACAAGCTAGCTCTACAGTGCTACTACCATCCCCCTGTATTCTACAGTGGTGTGTGTAGTTTCTGGCAACCACTGAACATGACAACCCTGATTCCTCAGGTATCGTGGGAACAATACTGTATCTTTTGCTCACTCACTCCTGCTTGCTTTTCTCAGAATGCAAAGAATGACGATTTGAACAGTTTCAATAATTATTTATTGGTCAAGCGTCAGTCTCGTATGAAACATGTCAGCTGCGACAATCAAAAGACAGGAGCAGACAAATGTAATCGCTAGTACCAATATCGTAAAATTAGATACATTTCTACCATAGTGCTAATAAGATTAATAAAAGCATATTATATAAAACAATAGCATTGGCGTACTCCTACGATGCGAAGCCTACCTAACTGTGCCTAGCCTAGAGGTGTAGGTGAAGCATGTGTGTGTAAGTGCTTGGATATGTCCTAATGGAGCTAAGAATTCCCTAGGGAAGTGCTAACACCTCACCTGATGGTTCTGAATGAAGGATCCCGTCTCTGCGTTGAGGATGGCACCGCGTGAGGGAAGTCAGGTCTCTGCCTGTTGAAGGATCACCATGAAGAGCCTCGGTCCAGTTCGGAAGGAATTTGCCTCTGCCTGTCTAAGGGGGAGTGAGGGTCTTTTATTTTAAAGTGGGCACTCCTGGGTTTTACTAGAATTTATATGTTTTGAAACCATTCGCTAATCCCCTGCTAACCCTTTTCTAAACAAACATGATCATGCACAGCTGGCTGTTGGCCATGGATGAAACAAAGTGGTTAACCTTGTACAGAATACATCTACTGTGCCTGGGGACATGTTCATGTATGTCAGGTAAGGGGATTAAGATATGGTACCAAGACCAGATAACAACTTCAACAACAACTAATCACCACATTCACAAGACGCTTGTAGGAAGATTGCTCTGTATATGGTATTATCGCTAGGTTGTTGTACTGTGCACAGAGTCCATGGGTTCTCCAAAAGTGTACAGGGGTCAATGTAAAACCCAAAGTGCTATATTAGTGGTAATGTGGGTTAGGAGCCAGGGGAGTGTAAGATATTTATTGCACAACGGTGATTAATAATTGACACACGACTCAAGAACGAAATTCAGACCAATTTTAGAAATATATACTTTGTATTTTATTTGAAGCCCAAGATCTTCGCAATAAGGTATGGACGCTTTTAAATAAAAATACTTTTCATTCATTTCATTTCATTTCAATCTTTATTTCGATCTGTTTAGATCATAAAAGAGATACAGACAATTTAAAATCAATTTAGAATGATACCAAGTAAAACAGGATTTAAGAAGCATTACAATTAGCCTGTTAAAATCAATTACAGTGCATTACATTTAAAAGTCATCCGTACATTTCATTTATCGTGAGTCTATATCTGACTTTAGGTAGCGGTACGGGTGTGCCACATCGCTGTTAAAAATGTTGCCACCGCAAACACAATCGGGGGTGATAGTTCCGTCTTTAATATTCTGTAAGCTGGGAGGTAGTGCCTGAAACCTAGGTTTTTAAGAAGTGGGACAAGCCAATACTTCCTAGATCTTTGATAAGCATTACAGAAGAATATGATATGCAAATCATTTTCCTGGTGGTGTGGGCATACCGGGCACTGTTCTGTAAGCGAAGGCTGGGCCTAACGGTTAGTGAAAGCCCTAAGAGGGAGTGTACCGTATCGCCACTGCATAAATAATTTTCTGGTCAGAACGGGACTAATGCCATCGAGGACCTGCTCTAGATAGTATGAATCTTTAGATTTAATAAACAGATTTGTAAGAGACCCCTCCCGTATACTCCCTATTAAAGCAAGTAGCTTTTGCTCGTAGAAATCCCTCGAGAGGAGTTTGCGTGGGATCCTACAACATGCATTTCCCGGATCTAGCCATAGTTCTGGTCTTCCTAGGCTCTCACATGTTTGTTTTATGTATCCCAGCCATGGGATATATGTTGCATTTGGTAGGCGTAGGATCTCTTGAAGCTCGGTCCTGTAATTCATAAGTTCTGGCATGCTCCAGATTTGGCGCCAAAAGGTTATTGGTTTTAGTCCCAGCTCTTCTGTAATTGGTCTGAGACCGAGGTCTAGTCTCAACGGGAGGAGTGGGGTGCTTGGGGGTAAGGCTGCCAGCTACCTGATGAATTTGTTTTCAGTGGTCAACAGGTTGTGGGCAGGTGTATGACTCCACAGTTCCCCTTCATATGTAACTGCCCCTCTTGCCTGCATTTTATGAATTTGGAGAACAGGACCAAAAGGTTTGTAGGTCGACCTACTTGTCATACTACAAATGCCACCCGTTAGCTGGACCAGTTTCATGTTGGCTTTGGTCCGACGCGTGTCCCAGGTCATGTTTTGGTTGATGGTTACCCCCAGGTATTCGAAAGTGAAAACCCTCTCTAGTCTCAGTGTGCCTATGGTAGGATTGGGGCGTGTTGAGGAGGGGGGGTTGAGAATCATTTATTTAGTTTTCAAGGCGTTGATCTCAAGCCCCCGCTCCACACAGAAAGTCGAAAACCTGTCCAGGACCCGTTGTAGTCCCATGGGGGACTGTAACGACCGGATTTTTGACCAGATAGAATCAGCTCACCAAGACACTACCAATTCAGCCGAAACGTAACCTCCTCCCTCCTCAGGACCTATTTAGCAAGGCACCTGGGTACCTACCTGAGGATGGGGAATTAGAAATATACAAGCTCATATCATCAAAAACGCCACTAAATCTATAGGATTACTAGGAATACTCACTGATTACTAAGGACTTCCATGCTCTACACCACAGTCATACCTTATAGTCTCGCGGCAACTCAGACCCAGACTATGCTACCCTCCTAATCATAGTGAAGGGGGCAGTTCAGATAACTTACCATTACACACTGATCACAATCAGTGCTCGCGCAAGTCACAATCTTGTGGGTATAAGCACTGTATCCCCCCAGTACTCTCACTATTTCATACATACACAAGCCACAATCCTGTGGGTATACACACTGACCACAATCAGTGTTCTCACTAATGCCACTCTCTCTAGCAGCAATCTCACTACACACCGTGTCCCTCCGGTGCTCTCACAAGCCACAATCCTGTGGGTATACACACTGACCACAATCAGTGCTCTCACTAATGCCACTCTCTCTAGCAGCAATCTCACTACACACCGTGTCCCTCTGGTGCTCTCACAAGCCACATTCCTGTGGGTATACACATTGATCGTAATCAATGCTCTCACTAATGCCACTCTCTCTAGCGGCAATCTCTGTCCTATGAATACCTTCAGCTCTCTCTCTCTGTTGGGAAGTTTCTCTATATATCTAATATCTACTGGGGATGTCTCATATACAATTGTTATATTTTAAGAATGGCCAAATTACAATATGCAAAGGTTATTCTATGATTTAGGCGCTCCTTCTCCCTTTTGATCCATCAGTTACCATTACAGCATCTGGCTAGAAAAAAGGTTAGTCTTATCAATAATAATAACACTTGCACAGCTGTTCACTAAGAACTGGGGTTCCTTTATTACACAATATCAAATTATAACATCACAATAACTAGCAATCTAGACATAGCCTGAAAAGTAAAGGAGAATAGACACATACACAGATCTGCGGGGTCTCTTTATTATAATGGAAAGCTTTATTACTAACACATCCACATGTAACTGACAGGAACTGTAGATAGCTAAAAAGGGAAATGGATTATAACAGACTGCACACCGCTGAAAGAAAAGGGATTCATCAGTATAACAATACAGTAGGGAATCTAACCTAGGAAATAAAGGACAAGATTAATGTATGTATATATATATATATAGGCACTAATATAACAGGACAGATAACACCTGATTAGTGTGAAGTCTTGTTCTAGCTGTCATCTGGGTTCCTCTCTCGTCTGTGCCTTGGCTCATCTCAGATTCTCCCCTGCACTTTTGGACACACATCTGCGCTAATCACTCTGCACTGGATTCCTCTCCCCCATGAACTGTCTTCACCTTCCAACTTCAGTCTGTCTGATTGTTCCAGCTCCAATGTCCAACTCACTCCAGCTGTTCCCACAGACTAATCCACAATATAACTTCAGTCTCTTCCAAAAGGCATCACTCCAAACTCCAGCTGTTAACTGCCTGCTCCAACTGATCACAACTCCTTCTGATAAGTAACTGCTTCTGACTGTTTTCTTCAGCTCCAAAAATCATCTTCCTTCTCTCTCCAGCTCCAAACACCATCTGCGCACAACTGCTTCTGACTACTCCAAAAACCAACTGAACTGAACTGTTCCAAAAACCAACTGACCTGAAGTGCTCCAAAAACCGACTAACCTCTCCGCCTCTTCTGCACTTCGCTAACATGGAATGCTCTCTCCTAGTGGAAAGTTCCAGCCAGTAGCCTCCTCCCACCAAATCCATGCACCAGGCTCTCTGCTCCAGGCGCCCCTACAGTGATCAACTGCTTGTTTCGTCTAGAGACTTGAGCCCAGGGACATTTCCTGATAAGATTCAGCTCCGGCCGGTTCTCTCTAGTTTGCAAACAGCGAACAACACCTCATAACTAAAATATCACCTTTACCCTGCAAGCTTCTCAGTCAGCAGAGGCAGAAATCAAAATGGAGTCTCTCTGGTTCTGGGCGTTGTAGGCCCGAAAAGGATGAAATAGACACTTAGCTCTGTACACAAACCCTACCAATAGGTAATATAAAGTCAGAACTACAGGATCCACCCTCTACTATAGGTAGAATGATGAAAGGACACATAATTATGTCAAAGCCAATAGGCAATAGGTGGATTAGAGTCAGAAATAAGGGATCTATCATCATATAAAGCGGCTATCCTCTAGTTTATGCTTCTAGGTCTGGAAAAAGGTCTGAAAAGGACCAAAACAAGCTAAGAATAGGGATCCAGGATGGTAGCAAGCTTAAAGTCACCATCACTCAGAAATAGAGCCAAAAACCCGGTCAGGACAGGGACTTAGACAACAACAGGGTGTCGTCCGCAAACATAATAGCGGGTACCCTGCTGCCATTGAGCTTAGGAGCATCGAAGTCGCCCATCCTGGTCAAGTGGGTGATTACTCCGTTGACAAAGAGGCAGAACAGGGTCGGTGCAAGCACACAACCCTGTCTCACCCCCCTGTCAACGGGGAATCTTCCAGAAAGTGCCCCATTTTTACTGCACCCGACACGTGCAAAATTCCCCTGGTGTAATCTTATCAGAATGGTCAAGATGTCAGCCGGGATACCCAGCTCCGCCAACACGGTCCATAATCTGGCTCTTGGCACTAAATCGAAGGCGGCTCGCAAGTCCACAAATACTGTGTACAAACTGCCGTCCTCGATTACCGCGCTCTTCCAGAACAGAAGATTCAGACGGAAGATCTGGTCCGTAGTTGAGACCCCCCTTCTGAATCCTGCCTGGTAGGGACTCAAGATGGCGAATTCCTCTATCCAATTTTGGAGGCGATCAAGTATCAGCCTACCAAATATTTTCTGGGGTACATCGATGAGGCTGATGGGCCTGTAATTGGCTGGGAGCAGAGGAGATCCCTTCTTAAATATGGGAACAATCTCTGCCCCCAGCCAAGTACAGGGAACCTCCATACCCCTCAGGACAGCGTTAAATATCATCACCAAGTAGGGGGCCCATCCGTCAGGCTCCTGTTTAAATAAATCGCCCGGTAGGCCGTCCAATCCAGGCGCTTTGCCCGATGACAGCCCTGCAATGGCTGCTCGTACCTCCATCTCTGTGAATGGGTCCCCTTCTGGTAGTACACTAGTGGTAGGTAGGGATTTGTTAGAGGCCCCGTCATCAACCCTATAAAGGGACTGGAAATGATCTTGCCAGGCCTTGGCTGAGATATTAGGTTCGATAGCCGAGGCTAGCTCCTCGGACCCCGTATTGACAATACGCCAGAATTTACGAGAATCCCTACAGGCTAGTGAAATAGTGAGGTTTTCCCATTTCTCCTGTTCCCATTCACTCTTGGCGTGGGTAATCAAGCGCTTATAGTCCCTTCTTCTGGCCTGTATTACAGATCTGTTTGTACGTTCTTTAATCGAGGTCAGCAGGTCTGATTTAGCCTTGCGGCATGCAACATTATACCAAGTGGGGCGGTTGTAGCGACCACCCCAATTCTTCCCTGTCGAGAAAAGGACTTCAGCCACAGATTGCGCCAACCACAATTGCTTATGTGTGCCCTGAAAGCTAGGATTCTCCATTATTGCACACACCCTTTCTAATATTGGGATGACCCGGGCATAAAGCCCTGAAACCTTCTCTGAGTTTGAGGCTAGTTTCTCCCACCTCACTCTCCGTCTATTATTCGTCAGCACTAGACCTGGGGCGGGGGCATCTGCCGCCGTCCCTCTATCGTCTAGGACGAGAAGGGCATATTCCAGTTCGAGCTCGTTGTGGTCGCTGTCTTCCCTAGGTACCACCCGGAAGTCAATAATGTGCGACCACAGAGAGAGTTGGACCAGAATATAATCCAGTCTTGACTCCCTGCCCACTCTGTTGAAAGTGCATTTAGGGGGGATGTCGGAATTTACACGTCCGTTACAGGCACGCACACCGTGTTTCAGGGTTATAGCAGTAATTTGAACAGCTAGAGGAGTCCAAGCTCTAGGCGAGGGGGCAACAGTAGGGGGTACAGACCACGCTGCATCCTCCTCCTGAAATAGATCATCCAATAAACCTGAGAGGGGCTCAAAGTGGCAATTTAAATCCCCTCCAACCAGGAAGGGTGTGCCCTGGGGGATATCACTGAGGAAGACTGAGAGTTCCTCAATGGTGCGTGACTCTTGTGTGATGCTTACCGGCCTGGAGTAGACGTTTACCACAATGAGTCTACTCCAGTTCGGCCACTCCAACAAAACACCGAGAATATCCTCTGAAGCTGTGGTGAGTGATATGGCCTCACAACCCAGATCGACAGCCACCCAGGTTGCGAGACCTCCTGAAGGACGGCCCTTGCCCCCCCACTTCGCAGGAATGGAGAATGCCGCGAAACCTGAGCGGGAGACATCCTCTCTCGCCCAGGTTTCTTGGAACAGGCATATGTCTTTGCCCTCAATAAATGAACTCCAGTCCTGGCAATTCAATTTATTCCCCAGGCCAGCCACGTTCCAGGATAGTATCTTTAGAGAGGGTGGTCTGAGATTCGGGGTAGGAGGAGGGGAAGTGCCCGTGTCACATAGACTCATCGATGGTGTAACAGTGTGAGCTTGTTCCCCTTGTTCGACTATGGGTTCCCTCGGACTGGGTAGGGGCCCTGTAGTGGTCAAAGGAGCCTCCTCAATATTATCTTGCTCCTCACAGTGGATCTTCCCCAGGGTATTGGCAAAGCATTGAGTAGGGGGGAGTAGTTTTTCCTTCCTTAGGGCCCCAAAATTGGCCACCGGCCTCCCCCCTCCTGATCCAGCTCTGTCAATTCACCATGTCCAAACTGCTATACCTATTAAATGTTGGAAAATAGACGGCCTGCTGGAGTCTGGGACGATGGAAATCTCCTCTCTCTCCATCACCCCAGCCACCCCCCCTCCTAGGAATTGTTTCCCATCCCTCCTCCACGCCTGCATAGGTCAGTGGCGGGTAGAAGAAGGATAAGGGTAGGGGCTGAATAGATGTCCCCTAGTCGGGGTGCGACCATCTGCATATGTGGAAAACGGTCCTGGGATCCCTGAAGTTGATAAGGACGCAATCTCCGTTGATTGATTTCCTTGTGTTACCTAGCCATGGGACTCTCCTTACCATAAGGACCTCACTCGATATTCCATGGGGAAGAGGTCTGTTAAGGGTAAGCCAGTTAACCACCTTATTTTTCAGAGCAGCGACAGGTTCTTTAGAAACAGATTTTAGCTCTGGTACGCCAGCTAGAATGACTGTATATGGGCTTGCCTCCGGCGGCAAGTTCACAGGCCTAGGTTTTTTGGTATTGACACTTTGAATAATCAACACAGAAATTATTCAGCACAATTCAATATTATCCTATGGGAAAAACAATATTGAGGTTGAATAGGTAAGTAATGCACTTACATTTCCAGTTTCTGGAACAAAAGTCAGCAAGGGGCAAGGGTCAGGTGAGTACCAAAACTGCACCACCAACGACACAGGGGCGGCTGGCTGGAGAGGTCAAAATCGTAGTTTGGCCCAATGCTTTCCAATGGAGACTGGAAGATGCCTGGTGCCAAACTGCTTGAAGTTAAGTAGAGCAGTTGCAGGGGTTTGGGGTTTAGGTTAAGCATGGGGGCAAAAAGCAGCACCAAACATACACGACTTTGGCACCGGGGGCGGCCAGGTGCAGGATGCAGTTTTTACGTTGGGTGCCCTTTCCTTTTCAATAGGATTCTTCTTTTGGCAAATAAGCTGCAGGTGTGGCACCGGAGGTTGCAGCAGAGGTAAGTAGAGATGTAGGGGATCATAGGGGCACCGTCAGTTCTGCTCACCAAGCCCTAGGATGTCAGGTGCAAGACATCAGAGTCTTTTTACAGGAGCCGGTTGCGGTCGGGAGGGGCCTCTGGATTCACTCTGCAGGCACCGCCATGAAGATCAGCTAATGCTGGACATGAGGTCAGGATCGCTGGGGAGACTTTACTGCAAAGGTGAGCCACTCAGACTTGGGCCGTGGGTGTCGGTTGCAGAGTGGGCAGGGATTGCGGTTCCAGCTGGATCCTGAGCCCTTGAAGACGGTTTCTTCTGGACAGGTCTGCTGTCCACGGGAGATTGGAGTCTTGTTGGAGGGCAGCAGCCCTCCCAGGGTTTTCAGAGGTTGCTGGCTGCAAGACAGGTCGCAGTTTTGCAGAAGTTGGAGGCAGGACGGTAGGGCTGGGGCCAAGGCAGTCGCCATCTTCAGTCTTCTCTGCAGGGATGTCTTCTTGCTTCTCATATAATCGCAGATCTAGTTTCTAGGTCTGAGGGAGTCAACTAAATACTAGATTTTGGGGTGTTTTAGGGGAGTAGTTGGTATGGGCAATAGACACCTTACCGTGGGTGACTACACCCTCAATTGTGCCACTTCTGAGGGAGGAGCCATAGACCTAGCACTGATTGAAGGAGTCCCCCATCTTCAAGATGGCGAAGATTGAAAGATGTGTTTCACCTCACCTCCCCCAACTTAGGAGTGGAGTTGGTAGAGGTGGGCACACCTCCTATTCTCCTACGTTTTCCAGCGGATTTTCCCACCCAAAGTGGGGGTGTAAACAGGGGCTGACATCTGCTGCTAGCAGCAGTGTAAAGGGATTCACTTTACAAAGGCATCAGGCCTTTGAAGCTTCTCCCTTCGAGCACTGGCCCATCCTGGGGAAGGAGGTGTGACACCTCTGCCCAGAATGTACATTAGTTCAGGTCCCAGAGAGCAGAGGCTCTCTACCTAGAGGTCCAGAAACATGTCTGGTGGTGGCTGGCTACAGCCAGGCTGAGACCACACCAGGGTTGGTAGGTTTTCAGGTGGGCCCCTCTAAGGTGCCCTCTGGGTACATGGTGCAATATATCACACACTGGCGTCATTGTGGATTTATTGAGTGGAGTAGTTTGGTACCTAACACTTCTGTGTTCAGTGAAGCCCTCGTGGTTCTGTGGAACTCAAGTCGTTTCCAGCCCATGTACTCTATAGCTTCACGGGCACTCACAATATTAAGTAATGGACCCCATTATTGTAGGGGCATATCTGCTCATGCAGATATGCCCTCACTTGTGGTATAGCGCACCTTGCCTTAGGGCTGTGAGGTCTGCTAGAGGGGTGACTTACCTATGCCTTCAGGCAGTGCTGCCTGGCAACTATACAAGATGGCCGCATGGTGGGAGCTTCGAGATCGAGCTTCGGGCACAGTTGAGCATATATCCAAGAAATGACCAACTCCTGACGCCCCCCACCCAGCCCCTGGAACCAAGATTTCTCACTCACCGGATCGCCGCGACGGAGGGACCAGAATCGTGAACGGAGGACAAGGAATTCCGCCGGGTCCCTCTCCGGTCACGCTCTCTGGCCCAAAAGGTGATTAGTGCCTCCATGTCCTCGCTCGACCCCAGGGTACTTCCTCCCGGAGTTAAAGGAGCACCTTCGGAGACAGCCTCAGAGCGCCCTCCACACACCAGCAGCTGAAAGAGGCCGGCGGCCCCAGAGAATCGTGCTGCAACGCGGAGCGCTTTCGACCGCATCTCTTCGCTGCACTGTGCCTGCTCTCTAGATGGCGGACCCTCTTGGACATTCTGGGCCGATGACCCCGACCGCAACCTCCTGCAGGGCTCCTCAACTGAGGTGCAGGTGAGTCGCACCGGCCTAGGGCCCCGGGGATCTATCGCCTGCCTCCAATTCGCCCCCAAGCCACACCGAGCCGAGCCAAGCCGAGCCTAAGACCACCTCCTCCCCTCCTTGCCTGACCCAACAATGGAGGCTGTACAGGGTCAGCTTTCCAAGTGATTTTCTCAGGCAGCATACTCTCTAGGGGCTCCACGTACCCTACGAAAGCGAGCCTCGCCAGACGCTGAGCTTGCCCCTGACCCAGCACTACATTCCTGCCGCCTGCTATGTACTCCCGGCCGCAGAGCCCCGCCTGACCCCAAAATGGCAGCCCGTACCGGACAACTCGCCCAGTAGGCACCGGCCTCTCTCTCTCCAGAGACCAGACGCGGAGGAGTCACGAATCACCACAAACCTCAAGATCTCCGGTCTCCAATTCACTCCCCCAACAGCGCCTGCCTCGAACCGGAGACAAAAAAAGAAAAAACGGTTCCTGTGCCCTACCTGACCTTAAAATGGCTTCCCAGCAAGGACAACTCCCTCAAACTTTGTCAGCCAGAATCATCTACAGAAGCCTATTAAAGCAGACAAAGGCGAACAGAGCCGGACCATGAGACCTAGAGTCTGTCTCTTTGTTCCTGCCGGCTCACTCTGGTACTCTCGAACAGTCCTGAAGTGCCTTTTTTGTCCTCTTCACACCGCCTGACCTCACAAGGATGGGATAACCAGGACTACCTATTCAGAAACTCCTGACTCTCGATCCTTTTGAGAGCCCCCCGAAGGAGGTGCAGACGAGCCACGCAGGGCTACAAACCCTAGTGACTGCCGCTTGTACCTGCCCTCTCTCCTAACAGCCCACTCTTGAATCCGGAGCCCCCAAGTTTAATGCCGCGTCGCGTACAGGTCGACACATCCAGCCCGACAGTTCTTGATACGCCGCTTCCACCTCAGGGGTTCCCTGAAGTCGGCACAGGAAATCCGTTCCGCATTACAGTCCTTGCCCGCCCCCCCTCCATCCACTCCTCCCCTAAAACCAATCAGACTAAACCTACCCTATTCCCTATCTCCCCCTGTCCCACATGTTAGCTCCATTACCCCCACTCTTACTTTTAGTCAAAGTGCCCTCCGCCAATAGCCCTGCCCCTTATCACCGCAAACAGCCCCGTTCCGCAGAATCTAGCCGCCCGCCTCCCCGGCTACAGAATAGCCCCCTACTAAAGTCCCTCTCTACACTAACCCTCACGATCACCACAATCAGTATGCCTCCCTCCTCGACATCCTCCCCCAATCCTCTCTCCTCACCCTACATAAAACAACACGTCCATAACTCCTTCTCGATCTCCCTCCCACCCATCCTCTCTCCGAAATCTAAAAAATCCCTCAAACATAAACTAATCAGGCAATTCCCTGAATCCCTCTTTGCTGACTTATATCACTCCTCCGTCATAGGCCAAATAAAAATGGACCTCATATTCCACACAATCAGGACGGCCTATTGGATCTCCACCCTGAAAGATAGATACCAAATCACCAAATCGACCAAAACGTCCCACAGCTGCAAGCTCTCATTCTTCACCCCCGCCCCCCTTCCACACTATGAGATCACCTCGATGACCGTCTATTCCAGTCCTGATCCAAGCCAACAATTCCAACCTAGAGGCTTTTGACTGACTCTTCCCGTCTCTTCTAACTAACAGCTCCCACACCCTACCCCCCACCCACCACTCCCCTCCCTACGAGGAAGCCAATCCCCCATCCCGAACTCCCCCCCTCCCCACCTCCTGTTATCATAACCACCGGAGCGCATCCTCGGACCATCAACTAGCCCCCCTCCTCTAATGATACGCCCCCCACTCTCCCTCTTCCTCATGTGCAACCCCCGGTGCGGAACCACCCTCATGCAATCACAGACGTCCGCAACCCACTCCCCAAACCTCTCCTTCCCCGTCTTCTACCCCCTAGAAAGAAAAAGAGACTTCCCCCAACCCATTCCCTTACCCCCTACATCACACCCCATAACCCAAACTGACTCATCCACCAACAACAAAAGCCATCACAACTCCCCCAACGCTCACCCTCGCCAAAGAGATCACTCCCAGTGGCAACCCTCCCCCGTCAAGAAGGGTCGGACTGCCGACTTGCCCGCATTGAAAGACAACTCTACCTTATTACAGGGCCTGAATCTTACCCTAACCAACCTTGCATCACTCCACAACCCCCGCCCCAATCCCATCTCCAGCCCCATCTCCCCCCACCACTCCCCCCTTTGGCATCTTTACCCCCCATTCCAGAATCAGTTAGCTCACCCTCTCTATTCCCAGGCCTCGAGACCAAAGAGGGCTATGAAAGCCATGTCCCCGAAGGAAGCAATCGAGCTGGTCGCCTCTTACATCATCCCTCCACCTCACAACCTGCATTCCACAATCCAGGTTATCACGGGGATCAGACCTAATCACTCTGTCCAGAAACCCCTAAGACCCCCAACCTCCCGCATCACCATCCCTACGGAACCTAAAATAGAGACGCTCCGCACAAACTGCTTGCTCATTAACTGCAGGTCTGCCACAAAACATGCCACAGAGCTGGCAGAATCTATTCTAAAAAAATACAGAGAAGGAAAGGGTCTAAGGGAATTTTAAGGACCTGCCCTGATTAGTATCCCCAGAGTCAACTGGGTCAGACCCACAATCACTTTACGTCCGTGGGAGTATGATATTGATGGGAACATGTGCAGTGCAGTAAACAAAAGGAGAAAAGTGGTGACTTAAAATAAGGTAGAGGGCAAAAAGATAATTTTTAATGGATATTGGAAGTAAAGTGATTGTGGGTCTGACCCAGTTGACTCTGGGGAATGGAATTAGTCTCAATGATCAAGAGACATACCATCCCATTGTTGGACGACCAAGTGAGAAAATTGACCATTACAAGACTTTTGATTTGAATTCAATGTTTTTTATGAGTCTCACCAACAATCATCTGTCATTCTGTGGATTCTGAATATTCTTTGTTTCTTCAACCTTACAGACCATATAGAAGTGTTTTCGTTTTCACTCACCTAAGAGGGAGTCCTAGTCTGTTTGGAGTTCCATTGAGCTCTTCTTGTACCGCTAGGTTTTTGTGTTATGTACATTAGAATCTATTCTCAGCCATGACATTGACATAGCCTTCATCACCGAGACCTGGCTCGATGACTCCTCTCCTCCTATCCTGTATAAACTCGTACCCCTGGGTTTCTCCATCATCAATAAAGACAGGAAAGGCCAAAAAGGCGGAGGCATGGCAATTATCCACAACAAAAACCTACAGGTGTCTGAAAACTATATCATCACTTACAATTCTTTTGAATGCCTTTCCGCCAACATTAAAACCTCCGATAATAATCTAGTCCACTCCCACCTCCTGTACCATTCCCCAGGCAACTCTGTGATGTTCACAGAACACCTATCTGACCTAATCGCGCACTGCTCTCTCCGAGATACCAATAATATCATTCTAGGCGACCTCAACCTCAACTGGAATGATAAGAACAGTGTTCCAGTTCAAAACCTTAATGACCTACTCCATTTCAACAACCTCATCCAGCACTGTTCAAATGAAACCCACAACAAAGGAGCAATCCTTGATGCCATCATCGCCAAACAAGACACAATCACTATAGATCACATCCTCCCGGTCGACTGGTCAGACCATCACCTTATATTATTCCACCTCCCGCAACAGATCTTGCCTCCTCTCTCCTTCTCAGTCCCCCTCTCATGGTCGAGAAACTTAGCGCAGATCAACACAGATGAGTTAGAAGAGAAAATATCCTCCCTCCTACCCATCTCCCCGGAAGGCCGCTCAACGGAAGAACTCACATTTCATTACAATGTTACCATGTCCTTTATCCTAGATGAACTTGCCCCCTTGAAACTGAAAAAAACCAGGAACATACCCTCCAGATCCTGGTTTAACAAGGCAATAAATGAGGAAAGAAGGCAACTCAGAGCCTCAGAACGTCTCTGGAGAAAGAATCCCTCCTCCAGTTGTTTCGATGAGCGAGCAGCTAGAAGAAAGTACAAACAACATATCAACAATGAAAAATCCAACTTTTTCTGCACCGCGCTGGACAAGGCCAAAAACAGACCAAGAGAACTCTTTGACATCATCAAAAAACAAACGTCAAAGCCAGCGACATCTCTTGTCCAGCCTTCTAAAGCCTTATGTGACAACTTCGCCAACTTCTTCAACGAAAAAATCACCATGATTGAACTCTCACTGCACACTAACATCCATCCCCCCGACAAAGACTTCTCCCCAATAATTGAAACTCCCACGAGAAGGCGACCGACAACACCCTGGTCCTCCTTCGTCCCCATCACAGAATCTGAGATCCTCATCTTAATCTCCTCCTCCAAGCCTTCATCTCACAACCTTGACCCCATTCCCTCCCAAATGGTCAAAGAGCTGAAACTCTCCCTGGCGCCACTGTGGTGCGAGATCATAAACAGTTCCCTAAAAACTGGCATCATACCAGACTGCCTCAAAGTCTGTCAAGTCACTCCACTTCTGAAGAAACATGGTCTAGACTCAACCGACCTGAATAACTTCAGACCTGTCTCCAATCTCCCCTTCCTTGCCAAAATCCTAGAAAAATGCGTCCTCCATCAACTGAACAATCATATTGACAATATCAAGCTGCTAGACCAGCACCAATGAGGCTTTAGAAAAGGCTACAGCACCGAAACTGCAATCCTCAACATCATGGACGACATCTTCAACTCCCTCGACTCAGACCACTGCTGCCTACTCATCCTCCTAGACTTGTCAGCAGCCTTTGACACTGTTGACCACAGTCTTCTCATCAAAGCCCTCAAAGAGCGGGTAGGTGCAGACGAAGTGGTCCTTAAATGGTTCTCCTCCTTCTTCCAAAACCGCTCCCAAAGAGTAAAAATCAAATCCTTTTCCTTTAAACTCCTCCCTGTGAACAGAGGTGTCCCTCAAGGATCCATTCTCTCCGCTCAACTGTTCAACATATATATGGAACCCCTTACCGCCATTCTGAAAAAAGAGAACATCCCTTTTCATCTATATGCTGATGACACCCAAATCTACTTAGAAACCTCCTCCTTTAATGACATCCGAAGGCTCAACAATACTCTCAATGAAATCCAAGAATGGCTTTCAATGAACCACCTCAAACTCAATCAAGGAAAAACTGAGATCCTCCTCCTCTCCAACAAGGAAGAAAACCCGCAAATCGTTGATTGGTTGAAAGCTATCGATGCCCTCAACAGGACCTCACCCTGGCAACCTCGGTCAAATCACTGGGAATCACCCTGGATCACTAACTTTCCATGAACAATCACATCAAGAACTCCGCCAAGAACGCTTTCCTCAATCTGAAACTCCTCAACAAAATCAAACCCCACATCCCTCCTACCGACCTCAAACAAGCCACCCAATCCCTGGTGTTGTCCAGACTTGACTATGGGAACGCAATCCTCTCCGGCTCAGCTTGCTCCCACCTAGCTCCTCTCAAAACCACCCTCAATACAGCAGTCAGAATGGTCTCCAGAATCAAATAATTTGACCACATATCCCCCGCACTCAAAGATCTAAAATGGCTCCCAGTAGATATGCGAGCCAGCTTCAGAACGGCCTGCCTCACACACAAAGACCTGCACACAGGTAAACCAGAATACCTTGCCTCCAAACTCAAGAAAGCTAGTCAATCAAGAAACCTCAGAAGTTCCAATACCTCTTACTTATTCCCCTGAAAACACGGAAACAAAAGACTGCAGCCCGATCTTTGCAGGAAATGCTCGTAAAATCTGGAACACCATCCCAGTCGGCATCAGAACCTCCCCCTCCTTTCCAAAATTAAAATGCCTCCTAAAAACCCTTTACTTCAACTGCGCCTTCCCAAATGCAATCACGCGACACTCTCGCCCCCTCCAGGCAGTCACCTGACATCGCGCTCTCACCGGGCAGCCTCAGACTTCGCCGAACCTCTACCCCTTGCACTCCCCCCGAACTCGCAACCATGGGGTCGGAACCGCGAAGAGAAAATTACAGCACAAGACTTGCCTCCTAGAGGCTTCGAGACTATCTCTTGACCCCTCCACCTCATGGCTTCGTCTCGGATCCCTCGACCTATCTACCTCTTCGACACTCCTTTGACATTCAGCAGAAATGTAAATTTGCACTCTTCTATATTTGCCATCCTTGTCACTGTTCTGTATTTTACCTCCTCTTCATCATGTTGTAAAGCGCTCCGAGACCCTCGGGTCTGGCTAGCGCTATAGAAAACCCTCTAAATAAATAATAAATAAATAAATGGCACTCAGGCAGGGTGCCATGTCGACTTCATTGTTTTCTCCCTCCCAGGGGCATGCAAGCTGCAATGGCAATGACATGGTCCCAATAAAGGGAGTCTCAGGGGACCCTCTTCAGCTCCCAGATCCTAGGTACTCAGAGTACCACTTACTGGGGAATTACAGGGGGTAGAAGTACCAATTGGGATATGTTTTTGGGAAAGAAGCACTTGCACAAGGGGGACCTGAATGTCAGGGACCCTGTGCACTACAGTCAAAACCACGCCAAAACTTGGCAAAACGTGTGGGCACCCATGCAAAAAGAGGCACTTACTCACAACTCTCACAAGATCTCAGCCAGACATCACATGACCAAGTTTGCATTGCAATCTAAACATAGTCTTCATGCACACAGTCCTATTGATACTCACTCTTTTGCCGCTGTTTCCGCCACCCGCCACCCTACCACCTGAACTCTGCTTATTCTCCAATCCTCAATCTTAGGTTCTACACTAGAGACACTGGGATTGGGTTCGAGGATATTCTAGATTTGATTCTCAAATTTACCCTCACTTCAAGAACACAAACATCCTCTATATCTACCAATTAAAGGAGTCTGGGCCCACTTATACAGTAACACTTAGTCAATCTTTTGGTGCTGCATGAGAGGTAAGGGGAAACCATTTCAATTCAATCTCCAAATACAGTGTAGGCACTTTGGTTACAGAATAACTCAGTTTGACACTGTAGGAAAGTGCCCCTTTTTGCATAGTGATAACTTGGCTGATGTGTGTGCTGGGATCATGCTAACCAGCCCCCAGCACGTGTGTTCTTTTCCAAAACTGTATATTTGCATCCACAATCTGCACAACCTCTGGCCCACTTGTAAGTTCCTTGTAAAAGGTACCACTGGTATCAAGGCCTTGTGAGCTGCAGCATGTATTATGCCACCCTTAGAGACTCCTTACCTGACACAAACACCCTGTCACTGCAACATGTGTGTCAGAGTGGGACCCCAAACCCAAAGGTCGACATGGCATTCCCAGGGTGCCATGCCTAACAAACACTGTCTGTGGCATAGACAAGGCACACCTCTAGCAGAGTTGACTATACCACAAGTGAGAACACAGAGATGCCATTAGGAAATTACAATGGCCGCCAGTCAAGCAACGCTGCTGCTTCAAGGCCCTCTGTCTGGCGTATAAATCACTGCACAGACTTGGGCAAGACTATTTTAAGAAACAACTTAAATGGTATATTCCAGCAAGGACACTTTGCTCAATCTCAGCTAGGAACCTGTCGGTCCCCCCATTTAGGAAAACCACCTGGAGTGGAAAGAGCTTATTTAGGGCCACTGCCATGCTCTGGAAAACCTCCCACTGACACTAAAAGCTGCCACCTCGCTACTCTCCTTAAGATAATCCTTAAAAGCGCGGCTATTTGCACAGGAGTAGAAGACATTGATGCACCCGTTTGACCCTAGTAAGATATCATTGCAGCCTAAATCAGACTTTGATAGCGGCAAGATGCCTCAGGGCATGAGTTTGCACTCTATAAGTTAAATTACATTACATTACATTACAGTGGCATGAGCACTGTGCCCCTACAGTGTCTGTGCCATTCACAGACATTGTAAGTGCAGTGAAGTCATTTTGAGTACATTTGCTGGGGGTTTGTCATCACTAACTCCCCAGCTCTATGATGGCTTTACTGAAGACTGAGAAGTTTGGTATTAAACTTCTCAGCACATTAAACCTGCACTGATGCCAGTGTCTGATTTAATGTAAAATGCGCTCAATGGGCCTCTTAGAGATGCCCCCTGAAACACGACCAGCCCTGGTATGGTTCCTGACTTGCTACCTGCCATCTGCCACAACCAGACTCTCTGGGTCTGGAAACAGAGCCCTTCCTAAGCAGAGGTGTCATGTCTCCTCCCCTAGGGTCCATGAAGAGGGAGCTTCAAAAGCCGCTCAGCCTTTTGCTGCTATCAGCCACTGGATCCCACTAGATCTGACCCCCATTTGGGCTATAGAACCAGCGGGAAAACTTAGCCAGGGAGGTAGGTGTGACCACCTTTGCCAATCCCACCCTTCAAGTGGGGGAGGCGAAGTTAAGCATGCATCTCAGTCCCCTCCATCTTAAAGATGAGGTGACTCAGACAATTAGGAAGAGGATTAGGCCCCCTCTCCCGCTGGAGGATAGCATACTAAGGGGTGTAGACACCCCAAGTAAGGGACCCATTGGTCCTGGCCTACACACCCTGGAATACCCCCAAATCTAGTATTTAGGGGTATCCCTGAACCTTACCTCTTCAGATTCAACAGACCAAAGCAGAAGACAGAAGATGACCGGTGCTAGACATGGAACTGAACCACTGCAGACAAAACTCGGCAAGAACCCCGCCACCTGCACCCGGTTCGAACACTGAACCTGCTGTCCTTCACAAACCCTGCCTGGCCTACAAGAAACCCCAGAAGCCCTTCAACCTTTTCCAAAACACCAAAAACCTCCCTTCAGATTAGAGGCTCTGGTCCCCCTCATCTGCCGGCACCAGAACCGCCACAGTGAAGACCTGCACCGGTGTTGACGCACCTCACTGTTACAAAAGAAGTCCATGACCACAGTGGTAGTGGACCGGCATTGGTGTTGATGCGACTCTGCCCTGCCAGAAGAAAAACACCCCAGCCGGACGGCCTCCACAACATCGACAGATCCTCTCTGGCTCATGACCCCAGTTGCGCCCAGCTGGTGCCTGAGAGCCTGTACCCTCCAGCAAGTGACTCTGTCGGCTTCCTCTGGTGCCTCCTTCACTGCCTCCCCAACCACAACCTCCCCGTGATGGTCTGACGATGGCAGAACTTCTCCATCCGATCAACAGCGCCTGGCAACTGCAACAGTAACCGTGTTTGCAGACTGCTGAAAACCAACCTGTTACATTTCTCTCCGAGTACCGCAAGGGTAAATCTCATTGCCGTTATCAACCGCCCCGACGTAGATACTGAATCCCGCACCTCTGGGAGCCCCCTGTCCACATCGACCGACATTGCCAGCAGTGTTGGCCTGGGACCACCTGAAGACTGGAACTGTAAAACGGGTACTTACTTGTAAGACCATCACCTGTCTTTGCCTCCGCTGGATTGCATAGCGTTCTTCATGTATTGCACTATCTGTATATCCTGAATATCAAGTATTTTCTTTCCAGCTGAAAAGTATTGCTTGAAACTCTACAATCCGTTCTACCTGAAAAGCTTTGATACTTTGAAAGTATTACAATGTACCTGCATTAAGTAACCCTTGGTTCTTAAATAAAATACAAAGTATAACTTTTTATACTTACCAATTGGTCTGGATTCAGTCTTTGAGTGGGTGACAACATTTCTTGCCTGTGTGTGTACAATAAATGCTTAACACCGCCCACTGATAAGCCTAACTGCTCAACCACACTACCACAAACAGAGCTGTTAGTATTATCTACTTAGCCTCTGCTATACCTCTGCTATACCTCTGGGGATCCCCACTGGACTTTGTGGACACTATACCTTGCTGTGGTACAGTATATCCAATGCCCTTTTTGAGTAGAAGTATATAAAGCCCTGGTGACGACATCTCTGATTGAAAAAATAGTTGTACATCGGAGTGTGATTAGTATTGTGGCTATTATACTGATCTCAAGCCAATAGGATTCATTAATTCCTTTGGCCCTGTTTCCCACCTACGATATTGTGATTGTATTTTGTAATGAGATTTTTACTGTGCATAATATGTGTAGTTTTTAACTGTTTGATGTCTTGAAAAGATACGTTTTTAACAAATTGAATAAATTGTCAAGGTTTTTAGGTCTCGCCTGTCGATGCGCATGCGCATCGAGCAAGGCGAGAGTATTGCGAGTTATCCACTCTTTATCTGCACTGCAAGGAATCGTGGCGATTCCTTGCAGTGCCCGTGACTTTTAAGGTCAATGCGCATGCGCATTAAGCTTATGCGCATGCGCATTGACCTTAAAAGTCACGGGCGCGTGCATGTCCGTCTTTGTTTACCCGCTCCGCCCCCTTCCCGCCGTCTCGCATTTCCCCCTGCCGCATCAAAGGCTTTCACGGCCGGCCGGCCATGCTTTCAGTTTCACGACCGGCCGGCCGTGTCAATTACATTTCTCTCCCCGCTCCGCCCCCTGCTGCGGCCGTGTCGCACTTCTCCTCCCCCCCCTCCCCACAGCAATGCCCTCCGTCTTGTTTGTTGCAGTCTGTCTTCCTTTTGTCTCTCCCTATCCCTCTTACTTCACCTCATTCTCTCCCCTTCCCTCTGCCTCGCCATCTCTTCTTTCCCTCTCGTTTCATCTTATACTACTAACAGCCATTGACAATGTCCACAGTCCTGGCTTGTTATAGGTGTAATGTTACAAGTTATATTATATATCTGGATGCAGAAGCAGCAAAATATTAGTCAGGCGGCACACTGTGCTAATCACAGATTTTTAGCTCGTGTGTTTTTAATCCACGCCCTTAATTAAGCGGGCACGCCCCCTTGAGAGACACCCCCATTTGTCAACCCACTTAAAGCCCTGATAATCACAATTACAATTGCCGCACTATGCCATTTCTATGTGCAATGTACAGAGAGGCCAATGAATGGAGGAGCATGTGTTCAAAACTCCCTTCTATCTCACTGACAGGCACTGCGAGACGTCTGCCCTGCCTTTAGCCTGAACTCCGCGACTCCCAGTCCTAGCCCACAGGACTCGCACAGCCACATAAGAGCTGTTGTTTTCACACTGCTCGCTGTACATGAGCAATACTTTGCATGAAGAACTACACAAACAAAGCATCAGGAATAAAGCAAATGCTGTTAGGGAATGCAAGGGTAAATGAAACGCAAAATGTAACAACGTCGCTACACTCCGGCAGAGAGCTGTGTAAGTTTTTGGTGGCTGCGACTGTCGCCTGTGGTGAGGCACAAAGGGGCATTTACAGGTGGAGCACCGGCACCGCTAATGCCCCCCCCCCTCCTACAAACATGCCATTGCCTCTTAAAAAAATGCAGGTATCGGAGGAAGACTTTGAAATAGAGGTGAAATGTAAGTGTGTTCAGAATCAGCCATGGTCACCTCACTCGTTATCGCACTTTAATATTGCTGGAGTAGTTCTCTCCTAAATTATTTGTATGTTAATACTATTTGAGAGGAGTAGGCTGAAACCAGTGCGCAGCATGCCCCTCTCTGTGTGAAAGGTCGTTTTACCAGTGCGTTTCCAATAGATTTTTTTTCTCCACTTGTGAAATCAGGTGGGTTCAGCGAGTCCTTTGCAACTGCTCGTGCAAATTTTTACCCAGACTTTAGAACCGAGTTGTATAAACCATGTTGTCAAAATGTGCAACAGCCCCTGTCTTTGCAGTGGGCTCGGCCATTGAAGTTTAGCACGTACCATCCATGCTGGAAAGTAGGGGGATCCTGTCGAGTCCTGGGACCTGGGGTCCAGCCAACTCCGGGAAAGAAGCTGAATTTGTCCTGGTGTCATTCCCGACCCCGGGACATTCTCGGCCGCGCCGCACGTTGTCTGCATTCCTTTCGGCGCTGCAGCCTGCACACAGCACGAGGCGGCTTTATTACCTTTACTTCTAGCCGGGCCCAATACAAAGGCCTGATTTAAAGGGCCACAACCCTTCTTTTGTTCAGGTATCCTCTTGGCTGGGAGCCATCTGGAGATTAGCACCTAGATGACAAGGCAATGGAAGGAAACAAAAGGCGCACAGTTTATCCCTTGACAAGTACTTTAAGGAAACTATGACTTGTAGGCATGTTTTTGACTTTGTTCAACCCCCTATGAAAGAGATGTGCATGCACTGCAAAAATGGAAGATTTATCTGTGTGTGCGAGTGATTACACAAATAATAATTTAGATGACACCTACAAAATGTATTTTTTATTTATTATTTTATAGTGCTACTCATCCTGGTGTAGAGTGTCAGAGTGCTTTAAATCACACACAGAGACACAATAAATCATATTTATTTTTAGGGTTTTATGTAGCGCAAACTTGACCCAAGGACAAGTATGTAAATCAGCGTACAGTAAATTTTACTTAGGACAATGAGTGTGTGTAGGAATACAATTTTGTCCATACCTGCATATTTTAAATGTTGAGTGAATGGGTGGGAAAAATGCAAAGTCAGGATATAAAACGTAACATAGTGAATAGGGTTGTCTGTACTAAGAAAACGTTATTACTTCCCAAAGGAACCCTTCTTTCTAATATTAGAATAACAACAGAGTGACGAAGTAACAAAATGATCTCGGTGTCAAAATAAGTAGCCCACTCACCTATCAACTTAATGTACAAATCTTTGGTCTGCAAGTTACTTGACATGCTTTGCAGCAGGCTCATTAACCCTCTCTGATACTTTGTCATAAATGTGACTGAACAAAACACGTAACTCTCCCAGAACCTCATTAACCACTAGAGTTATTTTGCTAATATTATAATACTATCAAAATTGCTGGACACACAAATATCTCTACTGCAGATGTCTTACCCCTGTAAGATATTTTAAAATTCTGCGTCTTTGTGATCAATTAAGTAGGCTAGAAGGGATTTGCTGTCACAATTTTTCTTGTTGCCAATTTCTTCGCAGAATATTTTTTTCGTAAATATATAAGTTGATTGTCAGACTCTGCCTTGCAAGCTCTGCCCCTCGTGACTGCGCCCCTTTCCTCTGCCACACCTTGACCCAAATGTATGGGTTCCCGGGTTGTTTATTAGGTCTCGCCTGTCGATGCGCATGCGCATCGAGCAAGGCGAGAGTATTGGCACTTATCCGCTCTTTATCCACACTGCAAGGAATCGTGGCGATTCCTTGCAGTGCACGAGAAATTTAAGCTCAATGCGCATGCGCATTGAGCTTAAATGCGCGTGCACATGCCCCCAGCCGCCTACTCTCTCTCACAGCCTCCCCCAGCTCCGCCCCCTCACTACTTGATTGCACGGCCGCTAGGCCGTGCCTCCCCTACTCTCCTCCCCCCTCCTCCTCTCCTCCCCTGCCTGCCTGCCGCTAGGCCGTGCCTCCCCTACTCTCCTCCCCCCTCCTCCTCCTACTCTCCTCCCCTGCCTGCCTGCCGTGTCGCACCTCTCCGCCCCCTCCCCTGCCCGCCCCCTCCCCTGCCCGCCGTGTTACGGTGAAAGGCTTGTTTCCGTTTGTCTCTCTCCTTTCAGGTATTCCCTTCCTGTATTCTTTTTCCTCGAGCTTTACAATATTTCTCCCAAGTGCCCCCACCTTCTACCTTTGTCCCTCAATTTAAACATTTTCCTTGCCTCTCTCCTCCGTTCCCGGTTCCCACGCTGCCTGTCCCTGCCTGTCTTTGGGGACTCCGTCTTCTTTGGTTGTCCCTCCCCTTCCCGCCGTGTCGCATTTCTCCTCCCCCCTCCACTGGTCCCCGCAGCCTCCTCGAGTGAAGCCCCTGCCTGCGCCAGCCCTGCCTGTGAGTACCGCGTGCCTGCAGCAGCTCTCCGAATTCGACTGCCTCCTGCAGGCGACCCCTCCCTTACACGTTACTGCTCCATGTCTCTGACCGCATCGTTTCTCTCCGCCTGTGACTGCTCCTGCCTGCGATTGTTCGTTGACTGTAACTGGTCTCCAGTTGTGTGTGTGCGCTCTGTAACTGCTGCACACATGAGCCTGCTCCTGCGATTGCTTCCTGTCCGACTGTTTCTTGTGTTTGTTTAACAGTTTATTCTGACCAATTGATTTACAGTTCACATTCGGGATTTCACACGGTTTGCGAAGTTAGCTGGAAACTAAGTATATGCTGGGGCTTTGTCAGGTACATGCAAACGAGAGCAAACTTACTCAAACACAACTCCAGACCTTCCTGAAGTAAAATCCTTGTCTGACTGGCGCAGAGTTAAAAGAGGCGAACGCGCTGTCGTCGTTTGCGTTCCAACTTAAATATATCGCGCCAAAAGATTAAAAGCAAAGAAGAGCTCACTCACGCGCACACACGCAAATAGTTGTAACTTTTACAGCGCGTGCCTCTTGAATTTACGTAGCAAATCTCGCGTCATTGTTGATAAAAAAACACGTGCTCAATTATACTATATCCAATCCTGGCTGCCCCGCTACAGTATTTGCACTGAATTATTGCTCGCCCATGTCAGGCTTCGTTTAGCGCTTGCAAACGGATGTAGATTTAATATAATGTTACCCGTCTTCAGCCATGGTTCTTTCCTTCGCGTTTTGCCTCGTTGACTCTGCGAGAACCCCTTTAACTTCCACGGCTCAGAACCGGAACGCAGCAGCCAGGCGGATACCAAAAGCAAACGAAGCCATAATCGTTGTCGCCCCACCGTCGCTCTCTTCCACAGGTTTCCCATCTCTTCGGACATCCGCTTCCAGGAACATACAGTTTCCTCTTTTGGTCACCATATAGCAGTGGGAGTCTAATGCTAAGCCTGCCGCTGCGTTTGGGTTTGAAGTTGAGCAGGCTGTGATGTCCTCGCTTCCAGGCACTGTATCTGACCCTCGGGCGCTCTCTGCTAATAGCCAGTCAAGCCCCAGCACTGTCTGCTCTTATTTTTTTCGCACTCACCCTCACTCACCCTCACTCACCCTCACCCCCTCCCTCACCCTCACTCACCCTCACTCACTCACCCTCAACCCCTCACCCTCACTCACCCTCACTCACTCACCCTCAACCCCTCACCCTCACTCACCCTCACTCACCCTCAATCCCTCACTCACCCTCAACCCCTCACCCTCACTCACCCTCAATCCCTCACCCTCACTCACCCTCAATCCCTCACTCACCCTCAACCCCTCACCCTCACTCACCCTCAATCCCTCACCCACACTCACCCTCAATCCCTCACCCTCACTCACCCTCAATCCCTCACCCTCAATCCCTCACCCTCACTCACCCTCACTCACCCTCAACCCCTCACCCTCACTCACCCTCACTCTCACTCACCCTCACCCCCTCACCCTCCACCCTCACTCACCCTCAACCCCTCACCCACCCTCAACCTCAACCCCTCACCCTCACTCACCCTCACCCTCACTCACCCTCACCGTCACTCACCCTCACTCACCCTCACCATCACTCACCCTCACTCATCCTCACCCTCACTCACCCTCACTCACCCTCACCCTCACTCACCCTCACTCACCCTCACTCACCCTCACCCTCAACCCCTCACCCTCACTCACCCTCACTCACCCTCACTCACCCTCACCATCACTCACCCTCACTCATCCTCACCCTCACTCACCCTCACCCTCACTCACCCTCACCCTCACTCACCCTCAACCCCTCACCCTCACTCACTCACCCTCAACCCCTCACCCTCACTCACCCTCACTCACCCTCAACCCCTCACCCTCACTCACCCTCACTCACTCACCCTCAACCCCTCACCCTCACTCACCCTCACTCACCCTCAACCCCTCACCCTCACTCACCCTCACTCACCCTCACTCACTCACCCTCAACCCCTCACCCTCACTCACCCTCAACCCCTCACCCTCACTCACCCTCAACCCCTCACCCTCACTCATCCTCAATCCCTCACCCTCACTCACCCTCAACCCCTCACCCTCACTCACCCTCAATCCCTCACCCTCACTCACCCTCAACCCCTCACCCTCACTCACCCTCAACCCCTCAGCATCACCCTCACTCACCCTCACTCACCCTCAACCCCTCACCTACCCTCACCCTCAACCCCTCACCCTCACCCTCACTCACCCTCAACACCTCACTCGCCCTCACCCTCACTCACCCTCAACCCCTCACCCTCACTCACCCTCACTCACCCTCACTCACCCTCACTCACCCTCACCCACCCTCACTCACCCTCACTCTCACTCACCCTCAACCCCTCACTCACCCTCACTCACCCTCAACCCCTCACCCTCACCCACCCTCAACCCCTCACCCTCACCCACCCTCAACCCCTCACCCTAACTCACACTCACCCTCACCCTCACTCACCCTCAACCCCTCACCCTCACACAGTGCAATAGGTCTCGGAGCATTTGAGTTAGAGCTTTTAGAAATGTTTATGGCTTTTTTTTTTAATTCTTTAGCATTGGCTACAGGAAACAAAAATGCTAAAGATTTACAAAAAAACCCATAAACAATTCTAAAAGCACTAACTCTAATGCTGCGAGACCTATTGCATTTCCAATGCTTGTTTAATCAATTTTTCCTTCTTTGCTCCGGTTTGAATGAATTGTTGTGGTAAGAGAGTGTCTCTGTGATTCAAGTTTGTACCCAAAAGGGAACTTCTTTTTTGACATTTGTGGTATAGTATATACAGAGCCAGTTTCCTACAGACACCAAATCTCAAGTTAGTAAGTTTATTCAAAATTCAAATTCAGAAACAGTTTAATATATACTAGTCTAACCATTATCGTATAGAAATACAATATAAATGATAAAAAGCCAAATCTTTTGAAGCGATTTACCCTATATAATAAAAAAAAAAACTAATTAGATTATGGCTATGTAAGTGATAGGGAATCAAAATGTTGTCATTGAAAAGGAGAATAGATCCCTTATCTGTCCCTACACTACTCCAAAGTGACAACTCTAAACTAAAGCAAAAATGTGAAAGGTGTCAGCATCAGAGTCCCTCGTAGAAGAAACTCCAACACGGGTCAAGTAGCGTAAATCTACATTAAACAAAAGCAGTGGTCTGTTCCTCAAGTTGTTTATCACGGGTCAAGTAGCGTAAATCTACATTAAACAAAAGCAGTGGTCTGTTCCTCAAGTCGTTTATCCAAGCGCCCATTCGCATTCTACATGGTTTCTGTACCTCATTGTCCATTTTGGTAAATTAAAGTTTGAAGCAAAATGTGATACGGTTTATAATCAAACAATCAAACAAGAAAAAGAAAACATAGTCAATTTGCCACGCCTGGGCTATTGTAAGTAAGAAATACAGACTACCATCTCATCTAAACTGTACTAGGCTTGCCGTCCCTTCCTTGTAATACCCGATGGGATGAGCAGCTGGACCTCTCCTCTCCTTGTACACATGTGCCTTAGTAATGTCTCCCTCACCCTTGCCAATGCTCGATTTATTATGGGCCTGGGAGTGTGTGTCTAGGGATTAGTGTCTGTGTCCCGCCTGTCAGCCGTTTGTGAGGAGTTACTCCCGACCTCTCTATCTGCATGTGTTAAGTTCGCAAGTATGGTATCCCAGTATTGCGCAATGGGATATTTACGTAGTCCGGCTATTTCCTCCCTATGCAATGACGTGCTTTCTGCCTGTGCCCACACGAGGAGCAATTTTCTCCAACTGTTGATGGTGGTGGTTCACTATGTTTCCATCTTTTGGTAATCAGTCTCTTTGCTACTATGAGGCCTAGGTCTGTAAACCTGGATGTATCCCTGTGCTTCTTCGGTCTGGGGTAAAAACCTAGTATGCACGCTTCACACGTCTGTAATGGTGGCCTTCCAGTGCATGTTGCAAGCGCTGCAATTATGTCCTGCCAGTATGTATGTAAGGATGCACAGGACCATAGCATGTGGAGGAGGTCTGCGATTGTCTGTAGACAGCAGGGGCATGCCGAGGTGGTCGTGTGAAAATATTTGTTTAACTTATCCGGGGAAAGGTACCCCCAATGCGTGATATATGTTTGTATAAGCCTGAATTTGGAGTTTCTTGGTATGCACGTGGGGTTGGCTAAAATCATGTTCCAATAGCGGTCTGTCCATGGATTTCCCCTATCTGCCTCCCACTTTAAACAAAGGGACACCATGGGTTGTATTGTATGGGTGAGTAGCGCCTCCACCAACCAGTGTACAGTGTTGGATCCATTCCCCATGACACGTAAGTATTGTATCAGGAGATGCATCTCTGGTTCAGAGGTGATGTCTCCCCACACCGCAGAGAGCGATCTTGTGATAGAGTTATGTAATAGGAATTGGCCTGTTGGTAGGTCGTATTCCTCTGCCAGGGTCTCGAAAGGTATCAGAGTGCCTTCAGTGTATAGGTCACCTAGCGTGTAATTCCACTGCATGCCACCATGCAAGCACCCCACTAGAGGTGCCCGTCCTGCCTCTGGGAGTCCCCAGAAGTGGCCTTAACAAGGAATAAGGGACTGTGTTCCTGGTAAGGTATAAGCTCCTCCTATAGCAACGGTAGGCTAGGGCAAGGCAGGTCTGTGATGGGCACTGGGGTCGGGCGACAGGATGAAGCAGATGATGTATTTGGGATTGTGACCACGGCGGCTGTGCGGTGGCTGTGTCATCTAGGCCAAGGCCAGCAAATAATGTTGTCACCCACTGTAGTTGTGCCACCAGGTAATACAGTTCCATATAGGGGACTGCCAGATCCCCCCTACTGGTGGGTGCATGGAGTTTCCATAGTGCGGTTCTGGGGCGGCCTGTGTTCCAGATAAGGTCCCGGATCAGTTGTTCAAGGTCACAAAATATTCTGGCTGGAACATAGACCGGGAGGTTGGAGAAGTAATATAACAATTTGGGTGATACTACCATCTTCATCAGCGCAATTCTGCCCATCACGTTCAGAGGAAGTGCCTTTGAGAACTTAATCTGCACCTTGATGGCAGATACAGCTCTAATTAGGTTTCCCTCCAGGATATTAGTGGGACACCGATATATGAAAATTGCCAGATATCGGAACGTGGATGGCTGCCGGCGAAGAGGAAAGTTATTGATGCGCACATTTGGATGGGTGGTCTCTCCCCGGTAGGGATATAGGCCCAACTTTGCCCAGTGTACCCAGTGTACCCGGAGGCCCGATACCCTCTCAAAATCCTGAATTGTGTCTGCTATGGTAGCGGGGATATCATGCAGGTCCCTCAGGTATAGTAGCAGATCGTCTGCACCGATAGAGACAACTTGTAGACCATCCCCCAGCCGAATGCCCCAATCCGCTCCCTCTCTACAAAGTTGCGCAGCCAGTGGTTCCACGGCAAGCGAGAAAAGGAGCGGCGACAGGGGGAAGTACCTCTGTTTATCTGTATGTTGCCTGATAAACTATGTTGCATCATAACATCGGTTACATTCAAAGAACGTCCCACAAATTCTACTCAGTAGTTTTCCATACTACCAGCACACTTCTTTTTACCAACTTTCCATTCCCATAAATCGTTGCTTCGGCCGTCCTTCGTCTTGTTTACTTCTCCCATGAGAACTCTTCTTATTGATTTTCCTTTGCATCAGTTGCTCCTTCACATACCTTGCTATCTACTAAGAACAAAGGCCCTTTTTTACGAAATCTTATCCAACTGCAGTGGGAACACAAAATAAATTCAACATTTCTTCTGCAAGAATAAAATACGAATTTGAATGTTAAACTTTTTGAAAGTCCACAAATCAACCTGTAAACCTTTGGAGAGACGCTGGAGAAGCACAAAAAACTCTGCTGATAGACAAAGTTACAAATCAGCTTTATCCCATTACCATTAAAACATCAAAATTGCCAGATGTACTTACATTTGGAATCAAATAGAACAAATCCAGCAACTCTTCCAAAGCTTTGTTCAATATTGTCACGGATTTCGTGCCACCACAAGCGTGTAAACAGTTGCCACTGGAGTCCCAGGAACTGTGTGACTCAATAGCGAATTTTTTCCATGAAAAAATCTCTTTGATTTATGCCAATTTCCCTATCTCAGTCACAAAAGAAGGCGGACTTAATACGGATTTTGACGTCTCGGTGGTATCCTCTTCTTGCCTTCTGAAACAGTTTGAGTTAATTCCGCTGGAGGAGATAAACATGCTACTGTCTGCCCCTACATCTGGCTCACCAGGTGATATATGTTCACCAAAAATTATGGCTCTTCTTTCCCCTGTGTGCGCTCCGGAAATAAAAAAGTTGTTTAACCGTTCAATTTTATCCGGTTTAATCCCTGCTGCTTGGAAAGAAGCCTATGTACGGCCTATTCTTAAGAAACTGACGGCGATCCTCAAGCCCTTAGCAATTACAGACCTGCTGCCCTTGCTTGGGAAAATATTGGAAACCACAATAAATAAGCAACTTAGCCATTATTTAGAATCCAATAAGATATTTGATCCTTCACAGTCGGGCCATAGTACGGAGACTCTACTGAATACAGGGGAACCCTACTCACAGAGAACCAGGGTAATAGTTTTATATAGGAAAACAGCGGTTCCAGTGGAAAAATAAACCAACAATTTAAGCAATACACATGCACAAAGGCTATAAGTTTGTAAGGGTCCAAGTAATGTCTGGGGACAAAAAAGACTCTCTGCACAGTTGGTTCATCTAACGTTTTTATAGATACAAACAGAGATGGTATAAATCACTTTCTTAAATTCAAAAAGCGGTATACTTTGTGCTGTGTGTCCCCAAGTGAAACATGGAACCATAAGTGACTATATACTTTTTGAATTTAAGAAAGTAATTTATACCATCTCTGTGTGTATCTATAAAAACGTTAGATGAACCAACTGTGCAGAGTCCTTTTTGTCCCCAGACATTACTTGGTCCCTTACAAACTTATAGCCATTGTGCATGTGTATTGCCTAAATTGTTGGTTCATTTTTCCACTGGAACCGCTGTTTTCCAATAGTACGGAGACAGACATTTTGGCTGTCACCGAATCTATAAGACAGACTCTTGATACAGGAGGATCAATGATTCTTATTCTATTAGATCTCTCCGCAGCATTCGATACCATTTCTCATCGACTGCTAGTGGAGAGATTATATGAGTGTGGTATTCGGGTCTGGCCTTGAAATGGCTTGCGGAGTTTCTATCAGGCAGATGGCAAACCATAATGCTGGGTCCTTACACCTCCCAACAATATTTGCTTGCTAAGGGGGTACCTCAGGGCTCTTGTCATAGCCCCACACTTTTTAACGTGTATATGGCTCCTCTATCCAAGATTGTTCAAACATTTGGATTTGAAATAATATCGTATGCTGGCGATACTCAGATGCTGTTCCCAACAGGTTCTAATTCCATAGATGAGAAACTGCTTTTGTCTGCGGGAATGCTTGCCATCTCAAAATGGATAACAGAATGCTGTCTCCAACTTAATCCTGGGAAAACTGAGCTTATGCTCCCTGGCAAAGCCTCTAACATCTGGACGGCCGACTGGTAACCACTCGAGATGGGAGTGGTACCCATTCCGACTTCCTCAGTAAAAAGCTTGGGATTGCAACTGGATCATAGGCTTACAAAGAAGGACCAGATTAAAACCATTATAGGCTCTTGCTATTATAGCTTTCGCTTTCCACGTAGGACACTTCCCTGCCTGCCGCTGGAACATCGCAGAACGGTGGTCCAGGCGATGGTTACGAGTCGCCTTGTCTACGGGAATGCGCTATTGCCAGAAGCAGGTGAGACCCTACTTGTTAAGCTTCAGGTGATCCAAAACATGGCCGCAAGGATGGTATTAAATCGGCCCCCTGGGTCCCCCTCACTTCCCTTGCTCAGAGAGCTTCACTGGCTTCCAGTAAAAAAAAGGGTCTTCTTCAAGATTTGCTGTCTCACATTTAAAACAATGAAGGGACTGGGTCCATGTTACTTGCAAAAGAAGCTTTGTAAGTTGGTTTCTGGCCACAATCTTAGGTCTAACTCTTTAGCCCTCTTAAAGACCCCGTATCCATCTTACCCGCATGGGAGGCAGATCTTTTTCATATGTTGCCCCCCAGTATTGGAATTCATTGCCACTGGCCTTACGTAAATGCATCTCCTATTTGGGCTTCAGGAAACAACTCAAGGCCTTTTTGTTTTAATCTGTTCGCACCACCCTGCCCTCCCATTTTTTCTTGCCCCTGTTATCTTCTAAGTAAGCGCCGAGATGCCCCCGGTGAGTCGTGCGCTATACAAGAGCCACTAACATAACATAACATAACAAACATGAGCTTAAATCCAAATACATCTCAGGCCTAAAATGTAGGCTAAGTTAACAAATGCTCGAGTTGCATTTTGAGCACTTCTCTACACACACATAAATACAAATTTTCAACATGTACTTTAGTAATTAATACAGTAATAAAATGATTATTCATTTAGTTAACATATTACTATATCACTTATCCATGAACATGTTTGCAAAAATGTGTCATTAAATATTAATACATAAGCACCACAATTCTGTCAGGTACATCTCTAAACACATACAAATTTCATTCATTTGCAAGGATATTTTAAATATGCAATACCCAGTTTCATTAGTAACATTAGTTACACTGAATATATGTGAGCGTGGACTACATATTATTATAATGCACTCCCAACACATCTCTCGGAATGGAGTCACGTTTCCACTACTCCATGGGTCAGGAAAACGCCTTGACAGGGTTTTCCTGGGTGGCCTTGCTGGGTAGGACTTTGGCACAGGAACCGCATAGAAGCAAGCAAGCTCGGGTCAGATTGGAAGGATGCTGCGAGTGAAGAAAGGGGTAGTGCAGAATGCTGAATTCTTTCGTTGGGGGTTTTGCATGTTAGTGGGAGGTTTACGTGTGGTGGGGATAGGTTGTTCAATATATTAGTACTGTGCTTTTTTCCTAGTAAGTAATGTGTTTAAAAAAAGTTCAACTTGCTTGCCTGTCCTAATTAAGTGCCCTTTTGCTTTACTTTGGTCCTTTATATTGTCTCGTAGTGGCCGATGGGCCCCTGGTGGTTGGGAAACCTTTAGGGCCCCCCTCCCTATGGGTGCTTTGGCTGGTGGGACAATCCAGGACTCTTTGGGGACACTGGATTGGTTGAACTGGAATTCTAGTTGGGGTTTGTGTGACAGTTGGTTCTTTGGCAGCGGTATTCTGTAACCTAGCAGCTCTGTGGTCTGGTGGGCAGGTGAATTTTTACATCCCCTCCCTACCCCCTGTGTTTCATCTGGTTGTAGATATATTTAGGTTATTTGGTTTTCTTTATCAAATTAGTTATGGGTCGCCTCATTGGGCACATGCTTTCTTGACCTCACAGCAATGTGTTGGACTTTTGTCACATTAGGGCAGGTGGTAGCCAGCTGCAAGGTTGAACAAGGATGTCGGAGAGTTGCATTGGATCAAGGTGGGATCAGGTTGAAAGAATGGTGAGTGGGAAGAAAGGTGTAGTGCAGAATATTTAATTGTTTTGTTTGGGGGTGTTGCATGTTGGTGGGAAGTTGGATAGGTTGTTCATTTTATTAATGAGCTGTTTTTTATATTATGTAATGTGTTAAAATAAGTTCAACTTGCTTGCCTGTCCTAGTAAACCAGCCATCATCATCATCATCATATTTTTTATTCTGCATTTTTCGTTAACACCATAAAAGTACAATATAAAAAATACGAACATGGATAGTTAAAAGATCGCATCAGAAAGATACAGTGCTATTAATTACACAAATCATATGTGAGACAAACATTCTCCCTTCCACCTTTCTATCATAATTGTGGTAATATTTGCTCAGCAAATTCCTCTAGTGTCTCTTAATTTAGTTGATGCTCTTAAAAAGTTTATCACACAGAATAAAGTCAGGGGATCTCGGGCCATCTGTAAAAATACGAAAGCTTCTTTCACATGTCTAATATTGGCCTTTTTAAACAAATGCATTAAAAAGCGATGCCCGGGCATTAGATAAAATGGGCATATTAATACAAAATGAAGGGTATCCTGTGGAGATCGGTGATCGCAGCCGCAGGGACCCTTTGACTCAACTGAATTGGTAAAACCCGCCGGCTTGGCTAATAAATGATGTAAAAGGTTGAGCCTAAAATGTGTAAATAAAAATCTATCCTGAGCGTTATGTATCAGGGCAAGGTAAGGCTCCAAACCTCTACATAACCTCACTATAGCATGTGCCTTAACTGACTGTTTGTTTCTATCCTTAACCTCTCGTGCTATGGCTTTGTGTTTGAGAAGCATCTCCTTTACTCTGACCTGATCCCGTTTTGTTATACAGGATGGCATCAGAAAAAGATCCTCACACCCGATGCTTTCAAAACCACCCTTCACGTACTTGAGCCATGGGATGGACATTCCCTTCTCCCTCCCCAGGCAGTCAATAATTATCTGTTTTGTCAGACTGGCTTCTGGGTTGACCCAAATCTTTAGTCAAACAACGAGAGGCCTGCCCCCCACCCTATCCTCTAGGTACTCACAGCCCAGTTATTCATGTACAATATGAGCAGGTACACACTGGGGGACTTTGAGGAGCCTTCTCAGGTATTTATTTTCCTCTATTTGCAATTTGGATACCTCCACCATCCCCCACAGTTCTACTCCATATGCCACTTTTGCGTAACAAATGGAGTTGTATAAAGCCAACATCTGCTCAGGTGACCATCGCCCCAATCTGCGACCAAAATTCATTATTGCCCCTGAGCTTGATACTAACTTATCACAGCGTTCCTCAACCAGTGATTTAAAATGTAAGCCCCTATCAAATAAAATTCCCCAGGTATGAAAAGGTTTGTACCTTCGCTAAGCTTGCTGTACCTATTTTGCAGTTAACATTTTTTCCCAGATTGTTGGGCCCCACCTACATTACATACGATTTGGTCAGGTTGGCAGATAAATCTAAACTCGTCTTACAATCTACAAACCCGTCTATCAGACGCTGCAGTCCAAGTGGGGTACGTGCCAACAAGATGGCGTTGTCTGCATAAAGCAAGACAGAAATCGGTCTGCTTCCTATTCTGGGAGAGTCCGCTTTTAGTCTGGTTAAAGATTGTTCTAGGCCATTAATATATAAAGAGAACAGAAAGGGGGACAAGATGCACCCCTGCCTAACCCCACTGGTACACTTGAAGGACTCGGTGTTACCTCCCTCCAAATTGTACCTCACTTTTGCAGATGTGTTCCAGTGAAGGGCTCTCAGGATCTTAATAAGGTCAGCATCTACCCCTAAGTTCGACATTATGGCCCACAACTTCTCCCTGTTCACACAATCAAAGGCTGCTGCCAGATCCATGAATGCTAGATAAACCTTTTCCTTATTGGCTACTGTATATTTTGTCACCGATAGATATAAGTTTAAGCATTGGTCGATCGTAGATCTGCAGGCCCGAAAACCATACTGGACAGCGGTAAGAATGTGATGTTCCTCTTCCCAACTCATCAGGCGATTCAAGACAGCCCTGCCCAGCACTTTAACTGTTACGTCTATCAGAGAGATGGGGCGATAACACTGGGGGCTATCCCTACTCCCCTTTTGAAAAATAGGCACTATTGTAGCTGTTGACCATGAGCGAGGTAGCCCAGAAACTTTGGCCGCGTTTATCACTCTTGTTAAAACTGGGCCCCACAGTTCCACTTTACTCAAGAAGAGGTCCGGCGGGATCCCATCCGGAACTGGAGCCCTATTTCGGGTCAGGCCCTTGATGCCCCCCCACGATCTCTTCTAGTGTAAATTCTAGCCCCTCTATCCCACCCCCCCCCCATTCGCCTCGTGCTCCTCGGTATCGGTGGTCCCCCTTTTGTATAATCCTTTAAAGTGTTCCACCCACTCTTCAGGGAGCACATTAGACGCTATCTGTGGGCTATTTCCATCTTGAAAGCAAGGAGTATTAACTATCGTCCAAAAAGTGGAAAGGTCTCTCCTTTATGCCGCTCCTCTAAGATCTTCCCACGTTTGGGTTTGGAGTGCGTTCTTCCGGCGCCTTGTTGCCTGTTTATAGGTTAATCTTCAGTACATTACCCTTTGATTGTCTCTTGGCTTATGTTTGAAAGCAGCTCTTAGATTCTTTTGGGCTAGGGAACACCCTTTATCAAACCATTTGGGCTCAATCTTTTTCTTACCCCGCCCCGTTGTATGCATTAGGCTATCTACTAGCCATCCTATCTCTTCAAATGCCTCAACGAGCGGGGGCCCATTAACCTCGAAGTTTAAACACACCTCTAAGTGCTGTTTCCCCTCTTCCATAAGTGATTTGTAAAAACTATCTCCATTAAGTTTGGACTATTTTAGGCACCGACCTTGGTCCGTAACCATCTCCCTAATATCTTCTAGCCCCCTCCTTGTTACCTTACTAACACTTGTCACTGCCACCGTCACTAGTAGTGGGTTATGGTCACTGAAACCGCTGCAATCAATGGTAAAATCCAAAATTTGCTGTTTTAACAGATGGGATACAAGTATAAAATCAATATATGAGCTATGTCCTCTTCCTTTAAAAGTAGGGTTAACCTGCTTATAAGATTTAATGGGTAACAGATCCATTGAGTGTTCCATACTATGGCTTTTCAGCACCCTACTTAGTTCCCTACCTTCCGCCGTATGATCAAATCTCGCTCCCTCTTCTACATTACAGGATGTCCATTCTTTCGTGAGCTGTATCAATTTCGGACACAAATGACAATTTAAATCCCCTGCTATTAAAATCAGTGGGGCCGTAGCACCCTGATCCCGCTCTCTCTGTGACCCTAGTCTTTCCTCCAGCTCTCCAACTCTACATCCTCCCACATTATAGAAATTGAGTAAAGTTAAGTTGAGGTCCTTACTTTTGAGCTGTACAGCTATCATACAGTTTGATTTCCAATTTAGGTCCTTCCAGACGCCATCCAAACTCAAGTGAACCCATATTAGGAGACCACCCTTTGCTCTACCTGCCGTGGATCTACCTGCTGGGACAGCAAAGGATTTAAATCCGACTAAGGGGCCGATAAGGATGGCGGCCGTCCGCCATCCTTGCCCATCTGTCACCTATTTCCCCCCGCCATATTACAATGGCGGGGGGACCGTGGCGGACGGGATGACCGTCCGCCGCTTTTCTGCCGCGGTCGCCTTGCGACCGCGGCGGAAAAGGTCTAATATGGTGGCGGTGTCTATCAGACACCACCAGCCATATTAGGATGGCCAGAGGGAAATGCCGCCACGAAAAGGCATACGGTCCTTGCTTTGGGGGCCCGTTGCGGGCCCCCAGGGTGAAGGGGGTGGGGGGCGCACATGGGGGTACCTATGGTACCCCCCTGCATTTCAGAATACAACATGGCAGGCACCGCGCGGAGCCTGTCATGTTGTGCTTTGAAACGCACAACATGCATCTTTGACATTGCGGCGGACGGTGCTTTCAGCACCGTCGGCCGCAATGTTAAAATGTGGGATGCACCCGCCACTGTGGCGGGTGCATCCTAATTCGGGGCATGGTACCTCCGCCCTTGTGCCGGACGGTCCCTGCCCCAGACAGGATGGCAGACGGACTCTGTCCGTCCGCCATCCTAATCGACCCCTAAATTAAAATTAGTCAGTTCCACTTCCCAGGTTTCCTGGACACAGATTATATTAAATCTGTTGATGTATTCCAACCACTCAGTGTTTTGGAATTTGGCTGATAGACCCGCCACATTCCAAAACACTAATTCGAGGGTGCTCCAGTGACCACTGGTGGGGCATCCAGCGGTCATAATGGGCTCCCTGAATGTTTGAGTATCTGTAGAAAAACAATACCCGTGCCAAGAAAGCCAGATGGTTTACCACCGAACTTCGAGAGTCCTGGCGCACATGCCGCCGCCTTGAAAAGGCCTGTAGAAACACCAAATCCACAGAAGCCCACAACAACTTCAGAGCCGCCACCAACGCCCACCATCAACTCATCAGAGAAACGAGGAAAAAAGCGATTGAAGACAGAATCTCCACCCACGCACACAACAGCAAGGAACTCTTCAGCATCATCAAGGAGTTCGCCCAACCCACCAGCGAGTCTACCGACATCCCTCCCTCACAAGACCTCTGCGACAAACTCAGCATCTTTTTCCACCACAAAATCAAGAGCATCTACGACAACTTCGACGAAGACAACCAACACACTAAACCCTCACCAACCACCCCCGACACCCGGAAACCAGCGATTGATGACTGGACATCCCTCACCACCGAAGACACACTGAAGACAATGAAGTCAATCCACTCAGGGGCCCCCACGGACCCCTGCCCCCACCACATCTTCAACAGAGCCGCCAACACCATCGCACCCATGCTCCGCCAAACCATCAACCGCTCCCTGGCGACCGCCTCGTTCCCCGACGACTGGAAACACGCCAAGGTCAACCCCCTCCTAAAGAAACCCTCAGCGGACCCCACCGACCTCAAAAACTACAGACCCATCTCCCTGTTCCCGTTCCCAGCGAAAGTCATCGAGAAAGCCATCAACAGCCAACTCGCCACATTCATTGAAGAACACAACATCCTCGACTCCTCCCAATCCGGCTTCAGAAAAAACCACAGTACGGAAACCGCCCTCCTCGCCGCAACAGACGACATCCGCACCTTACTGGACAAAGGAGAAACAGTAGCCCTCATCCTCCTCGACCTATCAGCGGCGTTCGACACAGTCTCCCACCGCACCCTAAGACACAGACTCTACGATGCAGGAATCCAGGACAAGGCCCTCGACTGGATCTGCTCCTTCCTCTCCGGCAGGACGCAGCGGGTCAGACTCCCCCCTTTCCTCTCGGACCCCACACCGATCACCTGCGGAGTCCCCCAGGGCTCCTCCCTCAGCCCGACGCTTTTCAACGTCTACATGGCTCCACTTGCCCCCATTGTCAGAACCTACGGACTCAACATCGTGTCATATGCAGACGACACCCAGCTCATCCTCTCCCTATCCAACGAGCCCAACACCGCCAGACGCAACTTTCGAGAAGGCAAGGAAGCCGTCGCCAAATGGATGAAAAACAGCTGCCTTCAACTAAACACCAACAAAACAGAAGTACTCATCATGGGCCCTAACCCCGACGCCTGGAGCGACACCTGGCGGCCCACCGCCCTCGGAAACCCGCCAACCCCCACAGACCACGCACGCAACCTGGGAATCATCCTGGACTCCGAGCTCAAAATGGACCGCCAGATCAACTCTGTCTCATCTTCCTGCTTCCACACCCTCCGCCTCCTTCGTAAGACCTTCAAATGGATCCCCCTCGAACACCGAAAGACAGTCACTCACGCCCTGGTCACCAGCAGACTCGACTACGGCAACGCACTCTACGCCGGAATAAACAAAAACCTCATCCGCAAGCTACAGAACATCCAGAACGCCGCCGCAAGACTGGTCCTCAACCTGCCAAAACACTGCCACATCTCCCAGCACCTGCGCACACTCCACTGGCTCCCCGTCGAGACGAGAATCACCTTTAAGATGCTCACCCACGCACACAAGGCCCTCCACGGCACCGGACCAGCATACCTGAACAGCCGACTCAAATTCCACGCACCCCAAAGGACCCTACGATCAGCCCAGCTTTCCTACGCCGTGGTCCCCCACACCAGAAAGACCAGATCGGGAGGCCGCTCCTTCTCCTTCCTCGCGGCCAAAGCATGGAACGCCCTTCCGCTCCACCTCAGACAGACAACATCGCTCCCCATCTTCGCAAGAAACCTCAAAACCTGGCTCTTCGACAGACCCCCTCCTTGATGGAATGGAACCTGCACCCCCCACCCCCACCACCCCTAGCGCCTTGAGACCCTTACGGGTGAGTAGTCGCGCTTTAACAAACTCCTGATTGATTGATTGATAGGTCTAGCTTGATGTAAGTTACATGATGCCAAATGGGTCGCATTTAGGTGCTCTCAATTTAGGGACTCCCCTGCTTGTGGTTTTAGCTGTGGCTCCCTTTCCTTACTTATTTTATCCTTCGGTAGTCAATCTACTTCACTGAGGTGTCTACCCCAGCCCAGTGGTGCATATTTATCAAGCAACGGGAGAGCATACCTTTCCCTCATTTGAACAGCCTGACTCTCTTGTGTATATGCTCCCTGAGCATCATTACCCGGGTACTCACTCCTATCTCTGTGGGCCCTTTCCTGCCCTCTATTTGGCTGCACCGTCCACCCCTTCTGATCTACCCAATGCCCTCCGATAGGCCCATTTTTTTCATGCTTGTAAAAAGAACTTAGATCTTGTGCCTGTATTTTCGATCCTGTGCATACTTGGGGACCATGAGTGACATACTGTACTACTTTAGGATCTTTGAAGTTCACAGCAATACAATCCCCTAATATATTTTTCTGCCTGTTTCTCACCCAACTCACTCTCCTTGCGAAGAGAATTTTACAGTGGGCTTATTGGGGCAGAGGTCTATTACAGTTTAGCCAATATATTGTTTTATTTTTTAATTGGTCGTACTATTCCTCTACTTCCACTTTTAACTCAGGGACCCCCGTCAGGACGGTGACATATGGTGCACAATCTGGGGGTAGATCTAAATGGGGACGCAATTTCTTTACAATATTTCTTTCCATCTCCTCGTTACCTAGCACCCCCTGTAACCTGTCAGAATCAGTCGTTCCCTTACCTTCCGTTTCCCCCCCTGATTTATCTCTCATCGGAAGTTGCACAGCAATATCTGTCATGGATATGGCGGTAAGGTTTAGATCAGTTGCACCCTCCCTTCCTATTTTCTTCAAATGATTACCCCTCTCTATTTTGTCATCAATACTGCCCAAAGTGCACATTATCACTCCCTCTGACTTCCCGAGTCCTGTTCAATTGCTTTAAGTCTGTCCCCAAGGGGCTCCAAATAAGCTGTTAAGAGGACCTCCATCTTCCTCCAGAATGATTCATCAGCCTGCAAAGGGCCCACTTGAAACACTGGGTCAAAACTGTTTAATGCAATTCCCCCTGGCTGGGCTCCTTGAGAAGTATTGGCAATTGCGGGGTCATCGATGACAATCTCCTTCTGAATGCTTTGCACACAGTTCTTAGCCTTCTTCCCTTTCTGTTGAGTTCCTGCTCGGGCTGCCCCTCGCTTTCTTTTCACAGTTGCCCCCCTCAAACGCTCAGCTAGTGAGCGGGGCTCCTCAGGAGCTGTTCCCCCCTGAAACTAAGCTAGTAAGTGAATTAGACCCTAGGCCCCGTGGTTTTAAAGGAGTTGGGATGGCCTGTGTGCTTGTAGACTCTTCCTGCAAAACAATTGCCATATCGATCTGGCCTTGTTTGTCTGGTGTGGATGCGTTCTGGATGGCCCCCAGGGATAATCTTTTAGAAAATGCTGGGTCCATCGAGAGGCGGCGTTCCGTTAATGATATCTTGTGTGCCAGAACTGAGGAAGCTCTTGTAATAAATTGATCAAGGGTCCCTGCGACATACCCTGCTCCCGCTCCTTTCCTTCCTGTTCCATTGCGCAGTGACATATCGCAACAATTACAATTAGCAAAGCTACAGATTAGAACTAACGTAAATGTTACCTTTTACATTGTCCGGGGGCTTAGAGAGGGGGCCCAGCCCAGCCTCTAACGGGCTCAAACGGGCCCGCCCTTGGCCCAGGTTTCGCCCGGCACGTGCCCGCGCGCGTCCCACTCAGCGGGAGCCCTGCGGCAAATTTAAGGCGCCTCCGAGCGCAGAGTGATGCTGTGCCTGCAAAGCGTCCCGGGGACTCTGGGAAATTGAGTCCTGGGCGCTGGGTTCATACGTTGCAGACACCCGCGGTCTGATCTGTGGCAAAGTGGAGCGCAGTGGCAATCAGGGTTGCGGCAGGAAGGTGAGCTTGAGCCATTTATTCTTTGGATCCAGTTTATTGTGCTGCATTGGCCGAATAGCCCTTTATACTTGCACTTTTGTATTGTAATGTAATGGCATTTATATAGCGCGTACTCCCCCCGACGAGGCATTGAAGCGGCTTTTCGGCAAGTAGCACTCTACTTCTGAACCCATAAAGGATTAGTGGTGAATTAGTATAGTAAAATATGGAAGTAATTTGAGCGGTGAATATGTCTGTCAGTTATTTTGATTGAGAAGGATAGTGGAGGGATAGAAGAGGAAAAGGTTTACATTTATATAGCCCTTGATGCCCCTTATGAGGCGTTGAAGCACTTTTCAGTGAGTAGGACGCTACTCCGGAACCCAAACAGTATTAGTGGGGGAATTAGTATAGGGAAATATGAAATTGATTTGAATGTTGGACACGTTAGTCTATTATTTGGATTGAAAATGAATAGTGGAAGGATAGAAGGGGGAAGGATCTAGAATTTAAGATCGGGCAGCTATTTTTTGGAGTTCATAGCAGTAGGAGGGGGTTTTGGATGAGTAAAGGGAAGGTGGAGTGGGAAGAGTCAGAGGGAAGGGTTTAGAAAGGCTTGTTTGGGAGTTCTGAATATTAAAATAGATATGAGATGATGCAAGGAAGGCTAGAGGAGGGAAGAGTTTAGAAAGGGTTATTTAGAGGATCATAGTAGTGGTATGGGTTTTGGGATGAATGAGGCAGTGGAGATAGAGGATGTATTGATCGAGGTATAGGTTGAGAAATAGGGTAGTGCATTGGCTCAGGGGCAGCTCTAGGCTCATGGTGGCCCTGGGCAGGGAGCGTAGGTAGGGGGCCCTGGAAGAGGGGGTCTGGGCGGGGCGAAGCTCCAAGGCCAGATAAGAGGGGGAGTCCAGGGTGTTTGGAAGTGGACCAGAGCCGGAGGCCGCCAAATCCCTGCCAGGGGCCGCCACGCAAATATGTATCCATCCTCAGAGGATTATTATATTAAGGATATATTTTGGCATGGTGGCCCCTGGGGTTTGGTGGCCCTGTGCAGGTGCACAGCTTGCACATGCCTCCGGCCGCCCCTGATTTGGCTAGAGTAGTAGAATGAGGTTTGAGATGAATCCGAGAGTTGAGGTAGAGGATATAATGAGAGTGATATAGAGTGAGAAATAGGGCAGTATATTGGAGAGAGTAGTAGAATGAGGTTTGAGAAGAGTCAGAGTTGAGGTAGAGGATATAATGCGAGAGATGTAGGGTGACATATAGGGTAATGCATTGGATATTCTGAATTAGAGCGAATGAATAAATATATAGATACATAAGTACATGAAAGGTAAATATATGCATAAGAAAGGTAATATATGTAGACTAAAGTTGCATTTAATAAAACTCTGGCTTTCAATTTGGTTGTTCTTTAAATTAATGTATGTTTTTATTTTTTGTAATTCAATAGTAAAGCAATTGTAGATAGGTATGATAAAAGATGCACATATTCATGCAGTCACTTAGACACATGTTAAAACTTAGAATAATGTGACTATAAGTAGTAAGTAAATTTTTAAAGCAGAACTAACAAATATCTATATTTTTTAAAACATACCATTATACACGTTTATACAAAGCAATACACATGTAATTAATTACATATCTATAGTACAAATAAATGTTTACATATAGAGGGATATGCTGTATATTTATGTTTGAGCATGGTGACTTTTACATGTTTTAGAATGGTGGTCATTTAGACAGAAATGCAAGCATGTAGGGAATTAATCGAGATATTTGGATAAACGGTGGTTTGGAATGCTCAGATCAGAGCGGGGGTTTGAGTCACGAGTAGCTTTAACAGAGCTCCCATTCTGTCTTTGTTTACACTCAAGGCCCGAGTGTGGGCGGGCTCGGAGGGTTTGTCCACTTTTTGGCCCCGCCCACGGTGCAGGCTGACCCTTAACCCTCCGAGTTCGGGCATTTTCTTGACATTTCAGATGCCGCCCTGTGCAGTGCGGTGGCCGAACCGTGTCCCTCCATTGTGCGTTGGTCACGGCCGAGAGGCGGAAGGGAAGCGCCTCCAGAGGCGGGGCAGCTTCGAAGGGGCACGGCGGCGGAGGAGGAGCCTCGACCGGAGGAGAGGCGCCTGCGAGGGAGGGGAGGAGCCGCAGCTGGAGGGGCGGGACGCGGGGTTTCAAGCTGAAGCCTGCATTGAGGCCCCGGATACCAAGAGCAGTGGCGCAGGGCTTAGCTGAAGGAGGATTTCCCTCCATAGCTCTCAGGTCGGGGTCGGCCCGGAACCGGGCCTCCATGTTTTCCAGCAGTCAGGAAGAGTCCTGTGAGCCGCACAAGGATCCGCTGCAGTACGGGCAGCTAGTGCTTTTGGGGTGAGTGAGGGCTCCTGGAGGCGGAGGAGAGAGTCTGAGGTTGTGGACACGTCCTGATGTAGGAAGCCCAGCGCCACGATACGCTGTTCCTGGGAAACCCCGAACTGTGAGCCTAAATGGTGTTAGTAAGTCCAGCCCAGGGAGTCGCAGTCACGGGACGTTCTGGTTTGGGAGTGTTAATATGGGAGTTCTTGACCTGCGTCTTCGACTTTCGGATATTTAGAACAGGAGTCTTGGGGGAGGGGGAGCTGGGAGCTCTGTGGGTTGGGGCGGGCAGGAGGGAGACAGTGTTGTTGGGCCTGTAGGAAATGGTTCTGTTGGGACGTCCTGAGCTACTAAGTTCGATATGATCAGTCCGGGGAGATCCATAGGGCAGGCTTCAATGTTGGAAGAACCTGGGCTGGGATCTAAAAGGAAGGTAGAGAATGCATTTGGAAGTTCAGTCGTGAATTGCATGGTAGTAGGAGGCCCTGTGTTGGGAGTATTGTATCTAGGAGGCCCTGTATTAACAGACTTCGTTTGGGAAGTTTTGGGTTGCAAGGGGCTATCAAGGAGAATTGGTGGGGATGGAAACATGGGATGGGCATGGTAGATTGGAAGGCTCAGATTGGGGCGTTCAGGTTTAGAAGACTTCAGTGTTACAATGACCTGCCTGACTGGGAGATTCGACGTTGGATGGTCCTAGTTTAGCAAACTCTTGTAGGGTTGATGACTGTTCCCAGAGTGGTATTGCCACCTGTACATGTATGTACCGAACAATATTAGATTTATTTTTGGAATTTTATATAAAAGCAGACAAAGCCTCAGGTGGTGTCACAGTTTAAAATACATTATATAACACGGAGAATATATATATATATATATATATATATATATATATCACAGAAATGAACTGTGTGTGTAACCGAGTTAGTTTTTAGAGTCACAGCTTTCCAAGATCCTTGCTCAAGAATATCAGAAGTCGAAATAAAGAGTTAAATAGTTTGAAAACCTCTAAAAACAGGTCTTTTTTTAGACAGATACTTGCTCAGAAAACATAACCTGGGAGCATCAGCTATATACGTAGGGATATCAAGTATCAGGTTATTTCACAAGCAAGTGAGATTTAAGGGAAACTTGAACAAATTGAAAGAGTTGAGGAGTTAAATGGACACTAAGAATGAGTTCCATATCTTGGGTGCATGCCCTTAAAAGTAGTGGGCAGTGGAGGAGCTTTTCTCAAAACATTTGATCAATAGTTGGTAGTTATTTTTAATTTTAACCATGCTGTAGTCCCTGGAGATGGCAGGTTTCTGCATGAGATGTTTAGCGGTATTTAGGTATAACAACTTTTACGTTAAACAGGCAGTTACATAAACTGTTCTGGGCTCAGGTGTGAACCATAATAAAGTTGAGGTGACTAGTTTGATATGGTCATATTTATGGGAATTTGAAACCAGGCTGGCTGCAGTATATACGCAAGACCGCCTTTTATGGTGCACACATTTTTTCCTGTTGAATAGAGCACTGCCTAAGTTGAGAGAGAACACTATAGTGTACTTAATTAAGTCCAGGGTATGAAGGGTTTTTCAGTTACAGAGAATTAAGAGTTGGAGAAACAAAAACGCCCCATGGCCAGATTCTGAAAACTGTATTAAAGTTTGATTTTCCTGTAATCTGACTCCTAACTAACAAATTAAGCAATTAGGGACAGATAGCCCACCAATTAGAATACATTTATCCAGTTTCTATTAAGATGCTAATATTTAAGAGATGGTGTTTGATATTTTGGTATCTGTTAAAGCAACAGGGTTGGCTCAGACTGTTATCAAACTTGACTGGGAAGCTCATTCCTGGGAGTTTGGACTTGCGAGCATCTGGGTTAGTTTGGCCAGAGTGGACGGTTCAGTGTTGGGACGACCTGGCTTTAAAAGGTTAGTGTTGGGCTAGTCTGACTTTGGAGGGTCGGTTTTGGAGTGGCTAGCTTCACTGGTTCTGACCTGGCAGACTCAGTTTTGGGGTTAGGCCTAGCTTGGCAGGTTCGGTGATTGAGTTGGTTCAGGCAGGATTAGTGGTGGAGCTGGACAAGACCATGCAGGCTCAGTGTTGGGTGTGACAAATGCAAAAAGAACAATTAATGGACAGAATGTTGAACAATGTCAAACATTAACCCCAGTACAGATATCTGTGCCTAAACACATCGTTTTTCCCCATTCCGTTCCAGTTTAAACCCAACCATATGCAAATCAGTCTTGTCCCTGTTCCCTCTGGGAACAGTCCTGCCGGAACTGGCAGACCAAGTCCTCCCTGGACTGGAAATAAGCATCCTGGGACCGGTTTCAGGGTATCGCCCCTCATCAGCCATGCTAGTTTGACTCCAGTGGCTTGGTGAGCAGTATTGGAGTGGCTGGCATCACTGGTTCTGACCTGGCAGACTCAGTTTTGGTGTTAGGCCTAGCTTGGCAGGCTTGGTGATTGAGTTGGGTCAGGCAGGCTTAGTGGTGGAGATGGCCCTGGCCTTGCAGGCTCCGTAGTGGGTGTGGGCACTGGGTTTGTGGTGGGCCTTGTATTCTCAGAGTTAGGGTGGGCCTGGCGGACTCAGGGTTGGAAGGTTATTATCGGTGGAACTTGGGCTGGTTACTCTTTCAGTGCTCATAGAACTGTTGCTGGTCGTTGGTCCTGTGTTCGGATGATTGGGGTTAAGTGGTGCTGTGCTGCGAGACTTAAATGTAAATGTCAAGGTATTTGTAGAGCGCACTGCTACCAAGCGGTTTCCTGGCGCTATTACTCATACCGCTGTGGAACCCTTCCTGGCTTTCCCTGTGAAGTGTCCACTCCTGGGCACCCCCAGGGTGAAGCCAGGCATCCTAGCACTGTTGGGGCCGGTGTGGAGGTTAAGCAAGCTATTGCCCAGGGTTGCAGCGTGGGGCCCATGATTAGAATAGGCACCGAGGCGAGAATTGTCAGGTCCGAGGAAATTGAGCCAAGACCAGCCGAGGCGGGAATTGAACCCTGGTCCCGGGCCAGAACTCTGCATCAGGGTCTGCCGCTCTAACCATTGAGCCACACTCCTCCACAGTGTAAGGGGTTTTGGTGCTACTATGCTGGGATGCTTGGTGTCAAAAATAGCTCTGCTGCGATGCTTGGTGTGAGGGGATCCATTTAAATCTTGGTCTGGAAGGTTCAGTATTTGGAGGTCATTGCCTTGGAGATCTTGGCTGGGAGGCTTAATGTTAGGACTGGAGCAAGGGTTGAGCTGTACGACTGTGTAAGTCCTCGCCGGGGGTAGGGGGGTGGAGTTTAGTACAGGGTTGTTCTTGGGCAGAGAGTTTCAGTTAGGATTTGCTCAGTTAGGTGGGGTTTGTGGAGTGAGATGTCACAATCACAAGGCCCTGTACTAGGATACACAGATGTTTGAAAGATCCAGGAAGTTTATGTTTTGGGTAGCCTGTTACGGTTATAAGAGGTACCTGACCACTATGGTACTATACTGTCTGGAGGTCAAGGCCACACCTTGTTTATGGTCATTGAGCTCATCTATAGGTTTGGGTACTATAATATGCTCGGATCTAGGGGAAGATTATTTTAGCATTGCTTGGGTGCTTTAAAATTAAGAAAATCATTTTACATAGTCCTTCCTACTGCACTCATGCCTCTTAAGTGCTGTAAGTAACAAATGTTACTATGACTGAGCTTATAGTACTCCGCTTACCAACCTTGGAAAAATGGAAGTCTGAGTGTGTCTTGTTGATATTGGATCTAATGACTTCCTGATCACCATGTTTGTCGGCGACAAGCTGTATGCTCACTTGGCCATCCTGCTTGGATACAAATATACCTGAGCGAGTCTAGCGCTGGGAGGTCATGGTCTGGTCATTGCAATGTTCTGGTCTGCTCATTGAGGTACTCAGTTGGGAAGCTGTGTTAAAAGTTCCTGGGCTTGGGGTAGGGTATATGTCTTCCATGGTGGGAGAAGAGTCTTCATTTTGTGGTGACTGGTGAATCCATGACGTGGTGCTGTTGGCTGAGTACAAAAGGTCTCAGGCAAATGGTGTTGCGAGCTGCAAGAGCCACAGGGAAGATTCTGGCCGTGTAAAATCTTCAAGATTAGATGGATCCATAATGGTAGGGCCCCCAAGGTAATTTGTAGATGCCTTTGGGGCTTTAAAGTAATGCCACGTGGAAGTAGGAATGCGTTTGAATGTTAGCAGCAATATGACTGCCTTTTGAAGAGGCACGTGGAGTACTGCAGATTTCTTTCTGATTGTATCTGAGAGATTTGGAAATAAACCGTTACAAACAAGATTGCGCTCCTTTAATTTACCAAAACTGAAAGAATCTTACTCTCTTTCATGGACCTCAAAGTGCCCACCACCAAATGTTGTCATAAATAACTCCAGGGACATATGAAAAAAGCATTTATAAAATTAACATGACCTATGAATGTATGTTATTATCAATATGATTATTAAAGATATTTGTTCTAGCCACAGGGGCAGTGGAGAATTTTCCTGAAATTACATTATAAGGGATTTGAGAGAATTGGTGATAATTGTTAAGGGTGTGCATATAGGCTTTAAGGAAAATCTGAGTACTTGAGGTTTTGTCTTTGTTTAAACAATTGGTGTTCAATTGCTCAAATTTAGATAATCAGTTCTAGTATTTGTGCTCAACAGGAAAAGGCTTGGTTGAACGAAGTCGACTTTTGTCATTGCTGATATTTGGAGGAGTAGATGAAGTTTGCCTTTATCTTATTTCAGACCTCTGATGTTCTGCAGTATGTATTTTTGATAAATGAGAATGGCGTTGGTGGTACAGACCACGCTGAAGTAGATCTTGGCTTTCAGGAGGAACAAATGCAGGTCCTTCATTTAGAAGTGGGGGAAATGGACTGATTTACTTAGACCTTTTGTTAGATGTGCTTCGTGATGGAAAATGAGTTACAGGGAGGAGGGGGAGAGGGGGTGGCGATCCTGGGGTGGCTTTGGAGAGTATGGATAGTATGGCTGCCATGTGTGGTATTTTTTTCAGGAGAAGTAGTAGGAGTAAGGCTGGTTTAGATAATGTGGAGATGTGAGTGTATGTCTACTTAAGATTTATTGTTTCTTTTGATTTTTTTTCTCATCAGTCCCCCGCAGTTATTGCGTTCTATTTAAGACTGTCAGTATTCTGTTTTTTACAAATAACATTTTCAGACACTCGCCTCCAGTCACAGATCTGGGTTGAATCCACCATTGTTCTTTTACTCACTTCGCCACCCCAGTTCAGACCCAGCCATATGCAAATCAGTCTTGACGCTGTTCCTCATGGGAACAGTCCAGCCCGAACTGCCAGTCCTGGTCTTCCCGGGACCGGAATCAAGCATCTTGGGACCGGTTTTGAGGTAACACCGCTCATCAGCCAGGCTAGCTTGAATCCAGTGGCAAAGGGAGCAAGGGACCCACGTCTAGGTATCCCCTGTCAACTTAGGGCAAACAATGCAAACCCAAGGAGAGGATGGACGGAGCACTTAAAGTATTCAGACACCCACCCCCAGTCACAGATCTGGGTTGAATCCATCATCGTTCTTTAGCTCACTTCGCCACCCCAGTTCAGACTCAGCCATATGCAAATCAGTCTTGACCCTGTGCCTCATTGGAACAGTCCAACCAGGCTAGCTTGAATCCAGAGGCAAAGTGAGCCAGGGACCCACGTGTGGGCTTTCCCTTCCAACTTAGTACGAACAAAGCAAATACATGCCCCATAGGTATTATCTGATTTTGAAGGCACAGTGAAACTAGGTTAATTTCTGAACTTCAATGCACAATATAAATGCAAAAACAAGATTTATGGACCCCCCCCCCCCTTAACTATTGAAGGCAACACGTTCACGAGTATCATAGCAATCCAAGCTTTTGCTTGGGATTCATGTTCTTTCCCTCACCACATTTTTGTGGCTCCACATAGTCCTCAGACTACACGTATTGTATGAATATGCTTAAGCTGTAAGTGAATTTATTGGTAAATTTTCTTCATCCGACCAAAATGTTGTGGTGGTTCATATCTGCACTGGCAACGACAGTGTTGGCACAAGACTGGGGTATGAGCTGAAAATAGACTAAGGCAGTCCTATAAATCATGGCGTGTGGTCCGCCTGAACTGTCAGGCTGACACCCATGCACGTTTTGGCTGGAGTCTGCCATATTTAAATATCACAGCTACAGTGGCAGGCCATGTTCTATCAAAAAGTGCTGAAACTGACTCGTTGGTAAGCTTTTTGGCAGAAAAGAATTCCAAATGCACCGCCATGTTGTGGTTTCCCTCTCTTCATTCTTTTTGTTTTTCAGCAGGAGTACCCAAAAGTGGATACTTATTAATGATGATGATGATGATGATGATGATAATATCATAATCATTATTATTATATCATTTTTTTAAATGAAACTTTGTTGAGTTTCTGTGACAATGTACCCTCCGTAAAGGATTATGCCATGTTACATCGCACAAGTTCTATAAACCGATATATAGATATACATTTAGATTTCAGTCATAAATGTACACATACGGGTCATACCTGTGTAGAGAGATTTGTTCAGAAGAAAACCTCTTGGGAGAATCTACATATGAAGCTAGACATTATCATAGGACAGCACCAGAAAAAGAAAAAAACACAGTAATTCCTGAAAACAGTCTGCTTTATATCTCTGGACTCCATAAACTAGTAACTAGACACCTGCTCGCGTGCCCATTTCCCCCTGCCAGTACATCTGAAGTGCCGGGTAGTTTGTAGCAGTCTGTGGAGCACCCACTCATAACCAAGGGTATCCTCTCCTCTCACCCCAATGATGTAAGGGCACAAGGATTATGTCACTGGGATACCAACCCCAGGGTTGGCTGCCACATTTGGTTCCCTTACGTCTAATAACATGATTGACCAGGCTCGCAAGTCTTCCAGTTTATCATCTCTACAAACATGCTTCATTCACACTTTTTCTGCAACTGCCCATTCAGACACATCTCATAGCCGCGCTGTATATGTGGGCGTCGTCGTGCTAAGCTACTTAATTGCTATGCGTCATTTCACCAACCCAGGCCAAGGAGAACATATTTTCTGCCAAGTTTTTCTTTGTGGGAGAGTTGATCAAGCCCAACAACACCTGACTGATCTCAAACGGTAAAGTGGATACAGGGCACCACTGTTGTTTAGTGCTCGTTTAATGTATTGCAGCTTTATTTGTACTCGCGTTGATCAGTTTTTGAGTGGGCGCTTCACTACACCATGCATGGAAGCAATTTTTTTTGACAGTTATGAGGCCTTTCCAAATATTGTTCTTTAGTTGCATTCTTATGAATCGGAGAAGGAAAGCAAATGTTGCCATATTTTGCTTGTGATCTCTTCAACTTTATGCCCACCCTAATATATGCAACTTATTCCCTTTAACCACCCCTACATATATCAATGCATGATTTATGCACGAAACCCTTTAATGGTAGTTATTGGCATTCATTCAGCCAGTTCCTCAAGAAGGGACTCGGGGACTGTAAAATATGCCACTCCTTGCTTGCTTGTTGGGTGAACTTCTTGCATAATGTACCATTCCCAAGCCAGTTTCAGCCAGTGGGCACAGCAGCCTTCACGTCCAGGCAACCAACCAGGTAACCTCACTGCTTGGAATCCAACAGTTATGTTTAACCTGAAGGTACATGAATGAGCTTTGCTAGCTTGCGCTCCTTCAGACCCCGATTGCTGCCATCTCAAAACCTTTAGCTAGCTGTCGTATGTGCAATTGCTGCAGACCTATCACTGATCTAGGAGGCCGAAACTACCACTGAATTTGGAACTACATTCGAAAGATCAGAGACTTTGTTGAAATGGAACAAAAAAAGACATTGCCCTGTTTTAGTTTTTGGGCTGTTGGAATAATAAAACAACTTTAGGGCATACTTTGGTCATAATTTTCAACAAATATGAATATTTGTGAATGATGACAACTAGGAAGTCATACATTTGTTTGCTCTAGAGATGCTTGCCTAGCACTAGGAGACTGTAAAGTAAATGATTGCTTTGATAACCTGTGGTTTTAGACTTCAGTCAAGTTAGGCCTTGAAAGCTGCACTTACATTTGGAGTGGCTGAAGGTCTGCCGAAATGCCTTGAAGCATGTCTACCATGTGAGAGTGGGAAGGAGTTTGTCTGAACTGACGGAGGGGAGACTGTTTAGGAGAAGTCTAGCACATCCCCACAGCTACAAGACATCTAAAAGAAGTCGATTACTGAGTGTGCTATGAAGAACCTGTGATGTAGAACGCTCTGGGTCTCTTGATCCAGGTTAATCTATGGAACCTCTGTATGCAAGCTCCTGTTTGGCCAGAGCGGGCTGTATATACCACAGGATGACATCTGCCGAAATGATGGCTGAGTGGAGGACCCAGAGAGGCTTTGTTCCTCAAACAGAACTTCTACAACCTGGGCCACATCTGTGCTCCTTGCACTTGCAAAACTGCACCAAAGTCCCAGGGACCAGAAGGCCTCTTTTTATAGTCACTTGATTGGTTGCTCTCTAGGAAGTAATCTTTAGACAGTACATTGCAGAGCAAAGAAAGGCAGCATGATTTTGGTTTCTAGATGGATCATGTGGCCAAATCATGTTGTGCTTATGCTTTTAGGTTCTTCTTCTTTGCTGTGAGCATTTGGATCCTACTAAAGAACATGTATGCATCTTCCTCAAGGCTAATCAAATGCCCAAAATGGAAATTAGTTGTGATATGGTGGTGTTGGGAACTTGTTATGTAGACGTTAAACTGTACATTCCAGTAAAAAAGACACTGATCTAATAGGGCAATCTGTGGTCAGTTTATGTCGCATTATCAATAAAATGATGGGGAATTGAAATTATTTAATTGCAGTGATCCACTGTACCTGTGGTGTTCATCTAGAAACCAGTACGGGGACGGCAGACTTCCGACCCTCCCAAGACCTCTGAAACAACCTCATCAACTTCTTCCACTGCAAGATTAAGGAGATCTACAACAGCTTCAGCCTTGATACCCAAGACCCTGGCACCGCACCCGCAACCACGCACCCACAACACCAGACCCCAACAGACAATGCTCAGCTATACTCCCCTCACTGCTGAGGACACCCTCAAGTTCATGAAGAATATTCACTCCGGAGCACCCTCTGACCCCTGCCCTCACCATATCTTCAATCCTCAACACTGTACTCTGCCGCACCATCAACTGCTCCATCAACTCCGCAACCTTACTTCCCCTCCCCCTAACATCCTTCCCTGCCCCGACCTTTAACTATAACATCTAGCCTCAAGCATGGGCTCCCACTGATCTCCTTTTCCCCTATTCCTCTACCCTTCACTCTCCTTATCCACCAACTTTATATTCTCCCTTACACCTCCACACACCCACCCAATCTCGTATTTGTTTGCTCTCCCTATTATTGGTTCATATTGCAATGTTTAACCAAATGTATTGATTACTGTGCTTCCTTGCTCTCCTGTAAAGCGCTCTGATAGCCCTGGGTCTAGCCAGTGCTATATAAAACCTTTAAAATAAAATAAAAAAACCTTCCCGAAAGAGTGGTAACACGCAGAGATCAACCACTTGCTGAAGAAACCCTTTGCTGACCCAACGGACCTCAAGAACTTCAGACCCATCTCCCTGCTCCTCTTCCCAGCCAAGGTCATCGAGAAGGCCATCAATGCCCAACTTTCCGAGTTTGTTGAAGCAAACCACTTCTGTATCCCTCCTGAACCAGCTTCTGAAGCAACCACAGCACAGAGACTGCCATCCTCGCTACCACAGACGACGTCCGCACCCTCCTCTTCTGAGGCGAAACTGCAGCCCTCATCCTCCTGGAGCTCTGGACTGTCTTCAACAGTCTCCCACCGCACCATAAGCAGAAGACTCCATGACGCCGGCATCCGCAACAAAGCCCTAGAATGGATATGCTCCTTCCTCACTAGCTGAACACAGCCAGACCACCTCTATTCCACTCTGGACCCACAGAGATCTGCTGCAGAGTGCCTCAGGGCTCCTCCCTGAACCCCACTCTCCAACATCTACATGGCCTCAATCGCAGCCATCGTCCAGAACCATGACGTCAACATAGTCTCCTATGCCTACGATGCTCAGCTGATCCTGTACCTCCCCAACGGACTCACAGTGGCCAAGAACAACTTCCACGATGGGACAAAGGCAGATGCTACTTGGATGAAGGACAGCTTCCTCGAGCACACCTTCGAGAACATTGAAGTCTTTCTTCTGGGCTCCACCCCCTCCGCCTGGAATGACTCATGGTCGCCTGCAGATCTTGGACAACCCCCCACACCAGCAGACCAAGCACGAAACCTTGGAATAATCATTGACTCCGCTCTTAAACCGCTATATTAACGCAGTCCTGCTTCCACATGCTACGCTTCTCCGAAAGATCTTCAAATGGATCCCCACCGAGTCCAGAAAGATGTTGACCCATGCACTCCTCAGCAGCAGACTTGACTACGGCAACCCGCTCTACGCTGTCATCACCCAGAAACTCCTCCAGAAACTTCAGAACGCCTCCACCGGACTCGTCCTCAATAAACACAATCGGTCTGGTGTTGGCTGCTAGCGTTTTGGTTATGTCGGTGCATGTTTTTCAATTCTTGTTTTATAAAACTTAGGATCTGCGGGGCACTCACCAATATTTAAAAATCTAAATCACTCTCTTTTACAGGCTAACCAATAAAATTGGAGAGCTAGCTGAATTGATGCACAAGACTCTGGACTGAATAAGTACCTCTCCCAATATGGCTTTTAATTCCATAGGCAGCTATCGATAGTATAAGTAAGCTTCCTGCCATTCATGCTCATCTACCAGTTTAACAAACTCTGTTGCGCAGCAGCCCAGGATGCCCTGCTTTAGTTCTACAATCGCATGTCTTACTTATATAATCTCTGCGTCATATTACGACTCTTCAGTCTATATCATGGTTTCAATTTGAATCTTTTGGTTTCTTAGAGTGGAAGTTTGGGAGCCTTGTCATGCAGATTCGGGGTGCAAATTTAAGCCATGATATAGCTAGAAGATCCGTAATATGAAGTGGAGATGATATAATTATATGGAAATGGCAGTTATTTTGCGCCGAAATAGCACCTTAATACGTGAATACTATGACCGCAATTCTTCGAGGATAAAAGACACAGCTACACAATCTATCATGCTTTAATTATGAGACCTGCTTTGAAGTGTCTTATTTTTTTCTTCTGTTTCTTCACATGGGCCCAGAAGAAGCGGTTGGTGAGCCACGAAACACGTGTTGGCTGTGACTGTATCAGAGTATCAAGAACTATTAATGCAACCTGCACTTTGTTTGAAATGTGCCTAAAAAGTTAGCACTGCAAAGACATTTTGGATGAAATTACTTGTTTAACAAGTAACGTTTTTTTTAAAATGAGGATAATAAAAGCAAAAGCAAAAAGAGTGAAGGTGTATGGGTTAGGTAATATGTAGCTAGTTAATAATGGTTACCCGCTGATGTGTATGTATGTTTCTTTGCAATATATATGTTTATTGGGATACTGATATAGAGGGTAGTAGCCTAACACAGGGCCGTTCACATCTGTATGCCTTAATATGATCAAACTGCTGTTATGACAAGTGAGTTCCCCATGACCACTTCTTACATATTCTTTGTGGATATTACAAACCCCTTCAGTCTAGGGATTGGCAAAGGCACATCCCAGATCCTCATGTTTTTTGTGCCTTGATCCTCCTTGCACATACAGGAGGAAGTTTCCCCCACAGTGGTGCAGCAGAAAGCTGATGTGCAATGAACAGTGGTAACGGGTTGACTGCAAGTGTATTGCCTCGAGTTCTACTGAATTGCTACACTTCCCGACAACTTTACACGGCCTATGTCACCCCCAGGCTTCAAAACACCAAGAATGTCTTCAAATCGAATTCTAGCACAGAGTAAATGCATGTGCCATGTAAACATGATTACTTTACGACAAGAATAAAATGCCTATTACATCTACTGTAAGTTCTTTCAATTTGTAAACGTTTTTGCGATTTACTGTTCTTATGCCTTCCCTATATTTGTTGCACATGGCTTAGGGTTGGCATCTGAACCCCGAGTTAAGTTTTGTACTTTGCCTACTGTAGCTTAATTTACACCCCCACCCTCGAGCCATTGTATCTTGTAATTGCTGCACAACTATCACATGATAACATATAGGAGGGCCACTAGAATTATGCAGCAGCAAAGGACCATTTGTACCTCTGGGTTGACTAAATTATGCAGCAGAAGGCTGCAAATTATGCAGCGTAATGCAACACATTTTTTTTATAGTATTACTTTATTATTTATGGTCAAAGATTTCACCTTATTAGTACCAGTTTAACAACCAAATACAGCAATAAGCAATTGAAAGGGGACAAGACAACTTTTACGAAGGGCCTTCCAATGCGCAGGAACATGTCACCATGTTTTTAGTAACTTGTCGTCTGTTTGAGCTAGAAACATCATTTTTGTTCAAAACTGCCGATTATGCAGCAAATATAGGATCATGCAGCCAGTCCATAATTATTTGGAAAACGCTGCAGAATCGCCTAAGTCCAGTGGCCCTGAATAGAGGGATGAGCAGTGCTTAAAGCATGGCCTATTCCTACTCGTCTTTGGTTACCTGATGTGATCCTAAACAGTGGCTGGCAGTACTGTTTGCTCATCACCCAAACCAGCATATCCTGTCCTCCTGGCATTTATCGTTCATTGTGTGCCAAACAGTATCCGTGTACCTCTTGACCACCTGTGCCAGCTGCACAGCCTTCTGCAGTTGTTTTGCATGTATGATTTGACCTTCTTCCTTATTGCTGTACATATGTGTCTAGTAATCCTACAAGGTGATGACGCTGCCCGGCTTAGGGTGATTGCTTTCGAGACCTAATCGGAGATTCATGTGGCCTAGTTTTTTGCAGTGGCTGAATGAGATTTGAAACTGCATGGAGATCTGCATTGTCTACTACTAACTCTCCTTTCACCGCCCACAACCCCTCCCCTCTCCCCGTCTCTCACATGACACAGTAAGAGAAAGATAACACAGAAAACAAATGAAATTAATACTGCTGTTTGCTCCAAGAGACCTGGCCCTGAACAGCAGAACATTAACCTAGATTTAAAATTCCCCCTACTAAAAGTACTTTGAGGACGTTTACCTGTAAAGTCCTGATACATTTTATGGAACAATACTCGGTAAAGCTATAATAAACAATCTCGGTCCTTCGGTCAGGTGGCGAGCTTCTGATCCTCTTATTTAAGCAAAAAACGTTCAGATTTCATGTCTGGCCCTGATTGGATCAACGTGACGTTGGCATTGAGACATCTGTAGTCTTTAAGAAGTGTATGCTGCACGGGTCTTATGTAATTACAAGAGGATCGCAACCCTCGCAAAGTGTTTGCTTATGTGACTGTTCAATAACAATCCGTTTTCTATCTTTAAGCTGCTCAATTTTAACAAAAAAACATTTTCTCGCTAATTTTTTTTCTTTCTTTTGTGTAAGGTACAATGGTTCTCTACCAAATGGAGACAGAGGTCGCCGAAAAAGCAGATTCACGCTATATAAACGACCGAAGGCGAACGGCGTGAAACCTAGTACAGTGCATCTAATATCAACACCTCAGGCATCCAAAGTATGTCATGTTTTCCCTCTTTTTTTTTTTTTATTGATTGTGTTTATAAACAAAGCAAAAAAGAAAATGACACGAACTGGAAAGGAATATTCCAGAGGTTGTGATGTTAATGGAGTATCTTTCATTGGAATACTTTTCCACAGGTTGTTAGCTGGAACTGAAGGTTTATAAAGGTCTTAGAGTCTAATATCCAGTGTCTTCTAGTTTACTGATAGCTGGTTTTGTGGAAAAAATTATTCTGCTAAGTGCTCAAATATTTTTATTGCCTGCTTCAGAAATCCGTGTTAACGACGGGTCGCAGGTTAGAATCTAGATCAGTTCGACTTGGCGTGGGATTTTACAGGGCTAATAAAAGCTTGCACGGAGCGAGCGAATTGGTCAATACGTTTTAAAAAAACACTCAACGGTAAAATGAAGGTGTGTGTGTGTGTATGTCTGTGTGTGTGTTGGTCGCAACGCAATGGAATTTAAATTTATTGTTGTAGTATAAATATTTAATTTTCAATTGCTTGTTTATTCATTTTAAACATCATAAATGTCGCTTACATTTAATTTCAAGCACTAATGTTTTACAATCCTGTGCACAATTGAGTTTTTCCTTCATTGCATTTGTAGTCTTACGAATATTGTAGTTCCAATGGGGTTGTGGTCCTATGTCAGTTTCCACTACTCCCCTCATGCACTTTAAAATGGTGATTGTGTGTTTATGTGGCTGGCTAACGAAGAAGACCGCCTGGTCGAAACGCGTCGCCAATAAACGCTTTGTGAAGAAGGACCCTGGAGTGCGAGGCTTTTGTGTTTCCTGGGACTTTACTCTGTGTGGGGAACCCCTTCTAATATATATATATATATATATATATATATATATATATATATATATATATATATATATATATATATATACATACATACATACTCATGGGTACTCTGAGCTGACAGAATTGCCAAGTACCTTCTTTCTTGCGTTTAACTTTATTTAAACATTTTATTTAGCTTTTTTTATTAAACAGTACGGCAAATTAAATGAAACTCCAGATAGTAAGCAGAGGGATGAGGCAGTGAGTACTAGGGCAAAGGAAGAGCAGCATGTAGGAAACGTAACTGCGAGTTAATTAAATACACGGATGGTGAAACTAGTTCAACTAAAGTTTAAACAGTTATTTGTTGGCGTTTTTGTGGATTTGCATTTGTCAGAACCCCTTTCAAAGGTGCAAGCAAGAGCTACTGGGCCCAACCGTGGGGGTTGAAGCCTTTTATTCCTGATGTCCCGGAGCCGGGCCTTCTATGGCTCCCGAGCTGCAGGGCTAAGTACCCCTTGATCAGTTAGTAGCTTGAGTTGAGTGGTCAAAGGCTTCTCAGAGAGGGGAGGGGGGTGTAAATGTAGATGCAGAGTTGCGAGTTGAACACAGTCTTACAACTCGAAATACGCTCAGCAGCAATAAATGATTGAACAGTAAACAAAACTTGCTTTTTTGAAGAAAGTGTATTTATATACGAACACATGGGGAAATACAGCATACACAAGCAATACACACAGATCCCTTTTTCTCACTTCCCTCTCATTAGCGGTAGAGTTTATTCCCCAATCACTATATTTAACATTCAAGTTAGGCCCCACTATTAATCAGAGACTCGAGTCCTACTCCAACTCTTAAGCGTTCCAACCCAGAAGCGCTGTGTGGCAGAACAATATACTCTTGGGCCTTCCGGGCCTACGATTAGTCTTGCATGCTCCTGCAGGAATTGCATGACTGGAGTCTCCCATCAGCTGCTGTTGGTGAGTAGCACTCAAGGATCTGTATGGGCAATGGCTGGGCATCCCCAGCGTTCCTCCAGAGAGATGGTAAGTTACTCTGATCTTTCCCATGAGGGTAAGGTTGTGATATTGGCTCCGGTTCTGATCCCCAGTCTGGGACTCTTGCCCATACGGGTCACAACAGCCCCGCCTCTTGATGGCTGCTTGAATGATGCAACAGTACTTGACCTTTCTAGTGGCCCCTCTGGCATATGTGCCACCGAACTTACTTCATACACTGACGGCTCAATCGGAATGGCAGAAACTTCCTCTTCATGGTGGCCCCTTCTGGCATATGGGGTTGTCTACCTCACTCTGCACCAATGTTCCCTCTAATTTTTTTCCTCGGTGTGCGGCAGTGGAGGGTCTCTGTGCGCTGCAACCATGGCTATGTGCGCCAGGAACCGAACCTCGCGTGTCTGCGGTGCCAAATGCCACTCGTTTTTGGTGTCCTCCTGCTGTTTGTCCCACTCGTTTTTGGTGCCCTCCTGCTGTCTGTCCCACTCGTTTTTTGTGCCCTTCTGCCCTCTGTCCTATTGTTTTTGTTGCCCTTCTGCCCCACTCGTGTTTGGTGCCCTTATGACTTCTGCCCCACTCGTTTTTGGTGCCCTTCTGCCCTCTGTCCCACTCGTTGTTGTGCCTTTATGCCCTCTGTCCCACTCGTTGTTGTACCTTTATGCTCTCTTGCCCTCTGTCCCATCGTTTTTGGTGCCCTTCTGCCCCACTCGTTTTTGGTGCCCCCTGCCTTCTGCCCCACTCGTTTTTGGTGCCCCCTGCCTTCTGTCCCACTCGTTTTTGGTGCCCTGCTGCCTTCTGTCCCACTCGTTTTTGGCGCTGCCCTGCCTTCTGTCCCACTCGTTTTTGGTGCCCTTCTGCCCCACTCGTTTTTGGTGCCCCCTGCCTTCTGTCCCACTCGTTTTTGGTGCCCTTCTGCCCTCTGTCCTACTCATTGTTGTGCCTTTATGCCCTCTGTCCCACTCGTTGTTGTGCCTTTATGCCCTCTTGTCCTCTGTCTCATCGTTTTTGGTGCCCTTCTGCCCCACTCGTTTTTGGTGCCCCCTGCCTTCTGTCCCACTTGTTTTTGGTGCCCTTCTGCCCTCTGTCCCACTCGTTTTTGGTGCCCTCCTGCCCCACTCGTTTTTTGGTGCCCCCCTGCCTTCTGTCCCACTCGTTTTTTGTGCCCTTCTGCCCTCTGTCCCATCGTTTTTGGTGCCCCCCTGCCCTCTGTCCCATCGTTTTTGGTGCCCTTCTGCCCTCTGTCCCACTCGTTTTTTGTGCCTTTCTGCCCTCTGTCCCACTCGTTTTTGGTGCCCTTCTGCCCTCTGCCCCACTCGTTTTTGGTGCCCCCCTGCCTTCTGTCCCACCCGTTTTTTGTGCTTTTTGTGCCCTCTGTCCCACTCTTTTTTTTGGTGCCCTTCTGCCCTCTGTCCCATCGTTTTTTGGTGCCCTTCTGCCCTCTGTCCCACTCGTTTTTTGTGCCTTTCTGCCCTCTGCCCCACTTGTTTTTGGTGCCCTTCTGCCCTCTGTCCCATCGTTTTTGGTGCCCTCCTGCCCTCTGTCCCACTCGTTTTTTGTGCCCTTCTGCCCCACTCGTTTTTGGTGCCCTTCTGCCCTCTGTCCAATCGTTTTTGGTGCCCTTCTGCCCTCTGCCCCACTCGTTTTTGGTGCCCTTCTGCCCTCTGGCCATCTTGCCGTCGGTTCCGCTCATTTCCCCAGCCGCTGTAGCCTCTCGTATAAGTATTGCTGATAATCAGAGCCCCTTCACGGGCTCCGATTAACAGCAATATTTAAACAAAATGCCACAGTCTGCCTCGTGCTTTACTAACAAAAGCGTAGACACTTTCCAAACACAGCGTGTGCTTTAGCTAGGTAGTGCGCGCTAACGTCAGGGGAGGTGCGCGCGCGCGGCTAGGGGGAACACTGCTCTGCACTAGTGCTAAGTAAGGCCTGGCTAGCACAGCTGTAGTCTACGGTGGCCCCCTTCTGGCATACAAAGTCGCCGACTTCACTCCTCACGCGGGCTATACCTTATTTGCCTGGCCATAATTTTCATGGCGGTCCCCTCTGGCATACAGGGTTGCCAACTTCATCCTGCAAATGGGCAATGACCCAGTTGGTGCAGAAGTTGTCTCATAACACCTTGCTACAGAAGTCAACTTGCCAGGATCTCCCACTGGACCTCGCTCCCGCCAGTACTGTCTTCTCCCTCACAGGGCTCACTAGTCTTGGCAAGCAAGGAGTCACTGTTGCTCCAGGGAGATATGGTCTTGGATTTCCTTGAGTGATGTCCACTCACCCAAATGGGAGACTCCCAGGCCTTCGCTCCAGCCCTGGTCGCAAGAACTTCTCCTTTTCAAACAGCCCAACTGGATGCTTTGCTGCTGTCAATTTTGGGGGCTTCGAGGTCTTCTTAAGTCCATTGTTGGACACCGAATCTGATTTAAGGTCTGAGTATTTGAAGTTTGTAATAGGAGCCTGCTTTTGTTGGAAGTGCCTACTCCTCTGCCCTGACCTTCTCCAGAAAGCTGTTAATCACAGCAGGAGTGTTGCCAAATCTGATAACCCCACAACACAGGCCATGGGAGTGACTAGAGGTTCACACCTGGATGTCAGCCAAAGTGATATGTGCATCATATGTTTACACCAGGACTCCAGCCCAACTCTTTCCGACTCTCTTATCAACCCCATCTCCTTCCTGAGATGCGCACAGACCCCTATCCAGTGACCGCTTCCTTGATCAAAGATCACCATTGAAGTGTCAAAGAGCACCCTTTGAGGTGTCTTAAAGAGCCTCGCTTTTTGTCCACCAGTGTCTGTATCCCACCCAACTCACAGAAATGCAGCAACCCACAACTGTCTGAAGGGAAATTCCTCTACCTCCAGTTGCTCCTCCTGTCAGCCATGGGTGTGCCAAAAAGTATTCCATGTATTGCACTATTTAAATGCACACAGCACATGTATGTGACCTCATGCTTACGGGACAGCACAACATACTAAGTTGATGTCGGCCAAGAGTGACTTATTCACACAGCAGTGTACCTTTACATGAGTGAGCCTGTAGGCCTCACCCTAGTAACGCAGGTAAAAAGGCCTGTTCACTCTTATTGATCACTACATGGCATGCTTCCACCACATTGCCTGTGCTACTTAACTGTTAGTAAAGGCCTTAGCCTTTCACCAACATGAGGGTGGTGCTTTGGGCAACCAATAAGACCGCAACAAGGCTCGACAAATCCAATCCAATTATTCAGGATGTGCAATTTTTAGGGCCTACTCGCCCGCCCATGACAACAAAAATCGTCACCAGGGATCCAGTTACCATTGCAGGGGTATACATATGTCACCATGCGAGTGACTTTTCTGTTCCAACATCAGCAAAGTTTCAAATTGGTCAGGAAAGATTTCCAGAGGGAGTTGGTTGTTCTGGAGAAATACTGGGTTGTGGCATTGTGGGTTCTGAATGTTTTGGTTTCCATTCTTGGATCTTTTAGTTATCTCAGGTTTTTGAACCTCAGGGAATTTCAGTGGGTAATGAACAGTCAAGGCTAGTAATGAATGTTTGAATACAGGGCAGAAACTCTTAAATAGTTTTTTACGTTTTGTATTCACTTTAAATTAATGTCTTAGTAAATAACCAACGGCTAATAATTAAATCACATCGCCACTCTCAATGAGGTGTGTATACATTTTTATTATCGATTATGCTCACACCAGTAATGAGCTGCCTCGCAGTCCATTCGTAAATATTAGTATTGTGCAATTCTTTTTCGACTAAAAAAGCATCTGGCTAATGTTTGAATTCATATCAGCTACTAATAATTACTCGAGCTGCAAGCTTAAACTGTTCCGTTATCCAGTATTTGGGTGTCTTTCATAGATTCACATGCCTGAATCATTCCCCGTCGTCGAGACGGGAGCCTCCGGTATATAAAAAAGTAATGTCCTAAGACATACATAAAGAGAATAGGTCTAAGGGTCTCACCTTAGTAACCTATCTAGGTCCTTATGCAGGAAGGACCAAATAGAGTAGGCTCCAGGGTCCCACCTTGGTAGCCTATCTGTGTCCTTTTGTAAAAAAAGGACCAAAGTAAAAGGAACAACCAATCAGCTACTACCTCCCTCTAGAACTTTCCTGTGAGGAGCCTCAGTCTCTCAGATTTTCTACCGCACGTTGTGCTAGGGAGTCTCCACCTGAGTTCTCCTCAGGAATCTTTGATTTTCATCTAAACTGTACAGTTTTTCGACTTTCTTTGCTATGGCTGATAGCAAAAAGAGACCACTTTTTGGCAAGTTGAGGCTTCACGTGGACGACGAACATGAGACCTGCCTATACTGTCTCTATCCTCACCACCAGTCCATAGACTGCAGGATTTGCCGTAAATTCTCCCACAAGACCCAGAAAAACCGGGAAGGGAGACTTCTTATATGGCTGAACAGGCTTAAGGACAAACCGGAAGGCGACCTGGTTTCTGAAGGTGAGAGCATGTCTGGCGCCTCACAGTTTTCCTTGAAGAGGCCTAGGGCTTCCTCGCCTGGCCCCTCAGACACCCCTCCTAAGAAGTCCAAAAGGTCTTCAGAGGGCAAGCCTACCGTGTCTAGCAAGGACCTTCCTGTCCCCAGGAAGCAACCACTGCTTACTACGACGACGGCGACATCGGCGACCACCTCATCGCTGAAAACCGTCTCTACATCGACGACAGTGTCGACGACGATGGCATCGTCGGCGTCCTCCTCGTCGACAAGACTAACACCCTCATCGTCGACAGATAGACTGCTTTCATTCTCCGCTCCGTCGATGACTAGGAGCACGCCGTCGACGACACGACCGTCGACGAGGACGTCGACACCGTCGACGAAGGTCACACCGTCGACAAAGCCCCCACCGTCGACGAAGAGCACTCCGTCGACGACGGCGCCGACGACTAAGCAGTCGACGGCGGAAAAGTTACCAAAGGCACCGTCGACGAGAGCGTCGTCGACGGACCCACCGCCGACGAAGACTAAAGTTCAACCAATGACGGAGAGCTCCTTAATGAAGCCATCGTCACAGGCGTCGACGGCAACTGGTGCCTGGAAGGAGTCTGAGCTCCTATCACATGCTATGGACGCCCAAACATCCCATGTTACCATCAGAATCTCCAAAAAAACGATTACACCGGAGATGACATCACCTAGTAAGGTCCAGCAGCTAACGCCATCCTGCTTCTTACAGGACCAAGACATGGAGGAGGAAATGTTTACCCAGGCCACTAGCACCTCCGACCTGATTGTCAAGTGCCAAAGTACTGACGAAGAGCAGGAGGTTGAAGAACCTGTAACTACCCAGGTTCACACTCAGGTGACTCCAATGGTGTGCCTGCCAGCCTCCTTCGTTTCAGACTTGCGCTTCCTCATTCAGGACTACAAAGAGCGGTTTCCACAAAAAGCCACTCCTGTTGTTCCGCCAACCCCGCAGCCAGCTGTGTCCGTTCCTGCGCCCGTGCCACGACATAAGCCCTCTCCACTGGTTCTTCCTAGGACACAGGACCCAGCACAAGACCCCATCTCGTCCGAGGATGAGGGAAGAGAACATGAAGAAGGGGAAGTCCGAGACGACGATACAGACGTGGATGCTGACCAAGACTACGTCACTCACTCTCCAGCCTCTCCGGAGCCACAATCCTCTGAGTCTCCGCCCGCAGATATTGGAGGTTTCCATAACCTCATGGAAAGGGCAGCCAAAAGGTTCCATATGTCCATGGAAACACAGGAAACTGACTGTTTCCTCTATGATTTTAAGGAACCAACGAAGAAAACAACAAGATCGATCCCGACCATTGATTACCTACTAAAACAGGGCAAACAACTCATGCAGTCTCCAGCTTCCCTGCAGGTAGTCGTGCCCAGACTGGACAAAAAATATAAAGCTACGTCGTCGGCTCCAGCATGCCTCACGGGTCACCCCAAGGCGGACTCTGTGGTCACCCAGGCGGCGCAGAAGAATACGCGCAACCCTGCATCCCCTTTATCAACACCACCCGATAAAGAAGGCAGGAAGTTGGATGCCGTCGGAAAGCGTTTTTCCACTACGTCTGCGACGACGGTGAAGATCGCCAATTCCATTGCCCTTCTCGGACGTTACAACCGTCAACTCTGGGCGGACATCGCGCCTTACCTTGCTGACCTTCCAGAAGATCTGAAAGCGGAGGCACACTCGCTCCTCCTCGAGGGCCAAACTTCGGCTTCAGAACTGATCGACTGTGCCATTGACGTGGCCATGACTGGCTTCAGACAGCTGGCAGGCGCCGCTGTCCTAAGACGCCAAGGCTGGCTTAAGGCCACCTCTTTCAGACAGGAGATCCAAACCAAAATTCTCGATATGCCTTATGACGGCGATCATCTTTTCGGCGAGAAGATTGACGAAGCCCTCACCGCAATCAAGAAGGACACCGACACAGCCAGAGCCCTAGGAACTCTGCAATCTCGCAATCAGTCCTTTCGTACCAACAGAGGAAGAGGACAATCCTCCTATAGAGGTTCTTATCAAAACAAGTCCTCCTACTCATACTCACAGGGCAAGACGCAGTTTCAACAGCGCCAAAACCAGTCGGGACGTCAGACCTCCTTCAACAAATCGTCCTACAGAGGAAAAGGACAGAAGAGACCCGCAGGCAATCGCCAATGACTCTATCAATTGGCCAGCCCCTCCACCATCACATTCTTTGCGACTTGGAGGAAAACTTTCTTTTTACCTACAAAATGGGCGACAAATAACAACGGACCGGTGGGTTCTACAACTTCTTCAATTCGGCCACTCTCTGGAATTCCTCTCAAATCCCCCACAGACACCACCTGTCAAGCTCCCTCACAGACACCTATGGCTGCTTCTCCAAGAACTAGCTTCCATGCTTCAGAAGGGCGCAATAGAAAAAGTTCCACACGCCCAAAAGGAGGAGGGATTCTATTCCCACTTCTTCCGAATTCACAAAAAGGGAAAGAAATGGCGACCGATCCTCGACTTGAGAGCTCTCAATGTGTTCTTAAAGAAACAATCATTCCGTATGGTCACGCTACAAGAGATCCTGGGACTTCTGGAAAAAGGCGACTACATGACATCACTAGACCTACAGGACGCCTATTACCACATCCCTATCCTCAAGGGACACAGGAAGTACCTCAGATTTGCAGTCGCAGGTGTACACTACCAATTCCGCGTCCTCCCCTTCGGCCTCAAATCTGCCCCACGGATCTTTACGAAATGCCTTTCTCCTGTCGCAGCCTTTCTTCGCCAGCAGGGACACCAGGTCTTCCCTTACCTGGACGACTGGCTGGTAAAGGCTCCGTCAAGAGAAGCCGCAGCCGCATCTTCCAGCGCTTGTCTGCATCTTTTCCGCCGTCTAGGCTTGACCCTCAACAAAGAAAAGTCATCTCTAACACCAACCAAAGTCATCACTTTCCTTGGAGCGACCCTGGACACGGAATGCACAAAAGCCTTTCCATCACAGGAGAGAAAGTCGAAACTTATCTCCTTGGCCAGGTCAGTGGCATCCAAAAAGACTCTGACCATCCGTATCTTCAAATCGCTCCTCGGCATTATGTCGTCATGCATTCTGCTCATCCCGCACTGCCGCCTAAAAATGCGTCCCCTGCAGGAAGAACTGACAAAACAGTGGACACAAGCTGCAGGATCCTTCGAGGACCGCATACGAGTCACCCAACCTATGATCAACAATCTACAATGGTGGAGATCAGCCAAACACCTGTCGCGAGGGCTGCCGTTCCTGCTTCCGGCGCAACCACATATCACCACGGACGCATCCTTGGAGGGCTGGGGTGCAGTCCTGCAAGAACTACAGACCAACGGAAAATGGACGCCACAGGAATCCAAATTCCACATCAACATTCTGGAGCTAAGGGCAGTTTTCCTGGCGCTCCAATCGTTCCTCCCGCGCATCCGAAACTCCCCAGTGCTAGTCAGGACGGACAACACCACGACGATGCACTACCTGAACAAACAGGGAGGGACGCGCTCTCTCTCTCTCTCTCTCTCTCTCTCTCTCTCTCGAATCTCAGAGAGTTTGGAACTGGCTTCTCCAACATGGCATAACACTCAAAGCCGAATACGTTCCGGGCAAAGACAACGTCCTAGCGGACGCCCTGAGCAGAGAACAGTCTCTATCCCACGAATGGGAGTTGGACGCGGGAGCAATGGACTACATCTTCGCGAAGTGGGGGACACCACAGATAGACCTCTTCGCCACCAGGGAGAACGCCAAATGCCCAAGCTTCGCAAGCAGGCTTCCCCAACCAGGAACACTAGGGAATGCATTTTCCATAGCTTGGCAGAACGTGTTTGCTTACGCCTTTCCGCCATTCCCACTGATACCCAGAGTAATCAGGAAAATGAAATCGGAGCCCTGCACCTTGATCCTCATCGCCCCATCCTGGCCGAGGCAGCACTGGTACACGGAACTTCATCGTCTATCTGTCCATCCGCCTCTTCGCCTACACAGTCACCCGACCCTGCTCACGATGTCTCACGGACAGGTTCTCCACCCGAACCTGGGCCCTCTGAAATTGTCAGCCTGGCTCCTGAATACCGCGAGTTCAGCCATCTGAACATTCCGCAGGAGTGCAGAGATGTCCTGGCCAACGCTAGAGCTGACAGCACTAAAAAGACTTATACTCTCAAATGGAAACGCTTCTGCGTCTGGTGTGCGAAGGAAGGTCTACACCCTTTCCATGTCACCCCCAAGCAACTCCTGCCATACCTCCTACACCTGGCCACTCCGGACTTGCCCATGCGTCCATCAAGGTCCACCTGGCAGCAATTTCTAGGTTCCCTCGAACTTCTAGGGGCCCTTCCCTGTGGGCGGACAGGCTCATCAAACCATTCCTAAAGGCCCTTTCTAGGTCCTTCCCTAGACCAAAACCTGTCCCACCGTCATGGCAACTCAACGTAGTTCTTCACCAGTTGATGAAGCATCCCTTCGAGCCTATCCACAAATCTGAGTGCCACTCCTGGACATCTGTAGAGCGGCGACCTGGAAGTCCCCGCATACCTTCACCAGGCACTACTGCTTGGATGCTGAGCTGACGAAAGACGCAGCAGTGGGCAGAGCAGTGCTTCGCCATCTATTCCAGTGAGGTGAGCCCTCCTACTTCCCACCATCCTTGACTGGTATGCACATTTCTTTATTACTAGATTCTGCATGACATTGTATGCTGTTGTTTTTCTTACAGTCACAAATGTTCCTTATTTGCTGTTGTATATTCTGTATCAACACAGAATGTGCATATTGTATTGCTTGCTACTCTGATTCAGGCATGTGAATCTATGAAAGACACCTAAATACTGGATAAGAAATGCGTTACTTACCTGTAACTGCAGTTATCCAGTATTGGTGTCTTTCATAGATTCACATGCACCCTCCCGCCTCCCCTGGAAGGACTCACCTCTCTCTAACAGGTTTACACCTATCCAACTTGGTGCGTACGAAAATCTGAGAGACTGAGGCTCCTCACAGGAAGGTTCTAGAGGGAGGTAGTAGCTGATTTTTCTAGGTCTTGTGGGAGAATTTACGGCAAATCCTGCAGTCTATGGACTGGTGGTGAGGATAGAGACAGTATAGGCAGGTCTCATGTTCGTCGTCCACGTGAAGCCTCAACTTGCCACAGGAGGCACAGGGTCGAAAAAGTGCTCTCTTTTTGCTATCAGCCATAGCAAAGAAAGTCGAAAAACTGTACAGTTTAGATGAAAATCCAAGATTCCTGAGGAGAACTCAGGTGGAGACTCCCTAGCACAACGTGCGGTAGAAAATCTGAGAGACTGAGGCTCCTCACAGGAAGGTTCTAGAGGGAGGTAGTAGCTGATTGGTTGTTCCTTTTACTTTGGTCCTTTTTTACAAAAGGACACAGATAGGCTACCAAGGTGGGACCCTGGAGCCTACTCTATTTGGTCCTTCCTGCATAAGGACCTAGATAGGTTACTAAGGTGAGACCCTTAGACCTATTCTCTTTATGTATGTCTTAGGACATTACTTTTTTATATACCGGAGGCTCCCGTCTCGACGACGGGGAATGATTCAGGCATGTGAATCTATGAAAGACACCAATACTGGATAACTGCAGTTACAGGTAAGTAACGCATTTCATACAGCTTCTTAGAATTTTAATCCAGCGCTTTGAGACTATTGAGTTTGCAGAGGCACGATTCCAAATGCACTTACTCTGTCACCTGTCTCTTTTGTAGATGTAGGCATGATGTCTCATTTTTGCCTCGAAATTCAAGAAACTCTCTTGGCAAGGAACACTGGCTTTTTGTTGGAGCATGAGCATACTCTTCTTCATTTATTGGATCTGCTTACTTGTTTCGTTCCCTCTGCATCTCTAATGAATGTTATGCTCTTCCACAAGAGGACTGCCTGTTTTCCCTTCTGGCAGTTCCATCGAACTGTTTCTCCTACTGTGATGTTAGGCACTGTCATGCACCAATTTCAAGAATGCCATAGTAATGATTCCCAATAGAGCCCCATAGCTCCAATTGGGAAGATGTGCATTCCGTAGTTTTTTTCATCCTAGTTGGTGGCCTCTTGCTTTTTCTCCATTTTATTATTGTGTTGCATGCTAAGAAGTTATTTTTTTCACACCCTGTTGATCATCCTTAGCACCCAGACCGTGAGACGTCTGCCCACCAAGCTCGTGGAGTGGAAAAAGCAGTCAAGTCTCCATGAAGCCCCTCCCTTTCGTTATACAAACAGAAGGGACGCTTTTGGGGTGGACTACCAGTCCTTATAATCTAAATATGGGGTCTGTTTGTTTACATTGCCTACATATCCTAGCTCTGTGTTCTAATAACTAAATTTTGCAATTATAGGAAGTGTACAGAGAGTCCTCTATGTGAACTTGGCCATAGCAACCTTTTGGACACAGTTTGTGGTTGTAGAACAACTGAGTCTGGGGAAGATGCTAGGTGTGCTTAGGGACCATCCTCCCTGGATACTCTTGTTTTTT